>NC_040081.1:76810409-77435409 GCF_003369695.1 Bos indicus x Bos taurus | reverse complement strand
TTATATTGCACATTCCAGTTTTGATTATGCAACATTGTTTCAGTGTCATTTTGAAATCTTTACCACTGGAGTTATGGAATGCATATTCTAGTATATGAATATATCTTGGCAAAAGTGGAAATAATTTAAAATTAATTACATCTTGCTGGTAATGAAGACATTTCATCCCTTAGAGAATTCTCTGAAAGTGGACTTTCAGTCATTTTTATTATGAAGTACCAATTAAATACTTAAAGTTCAAACCTGTCAATTAAAGGGAAGCTTAGCATACTACTTAGTAATATTATCTCATGCATAATTAGAAAATCTAAAACAATAATACATTTTAAATTCTGAAGAAAAAAATAAAGTTTAAAATGTATAAGATTCCTGAAATATCTGCCCACATATATAATAAGCCTTAGAAAAAGTGATGTGGAATGTAAGATTTTCCTTTAGCAAGTGACAAAGCAATTACTTTACTTAGCACATTTGACAATTAATTGGTATGTGTTTGTGTCATATTAAGTCTTCAAAGGACATTTGAAATTTTCTTCCTTTGTTAATAAATACTTATATCTATAATTTTATTTGTATAATTTAGTGAAAAGTATTCCAGGAAAATATAAATTCACTATATAAACACTTGCTTTTCATTCCAATAATAGATAAAATTTAAGATATATTTTAACAAAAATATTTTGAGGAAAAACTAAAAACACAGTCAAGATAAATACCACTGCTTTAACACATGTGTTCATGCCATAAATATATAAATTTCTAATATTCTGAATCCAAGGTGAAAATTTAGTAAAGTATTTCCTATTCTCTACTTAAGTTTTTTTTTTTTTTTTTTAATTTTTTTTTTATTTTTTTTTTTTTTAAATTTTATTTTATTTTTAAACTTTACATAATTGTATTAGTTTTGCCAAATATCAAAATGAATCCACCACAGGTATACATGTGTTCCCCATCCTGAACCCTCCTCCCTCCTCCCTCCTTAAGTTTTTAAAGAATTCCTTCATTTAAGATCTCATAATTACTCTGAATTTGTTTTAAAATGTGGATTGTACATGTATATATAGGATTGAGGAGACATACTCTTATATTTCAAATAAAGAAATCATATATTGGGAAGTTTTATAGTACTTGGTTTCTTAACCATAAATTCATCATGAATCAATGGAACAATACAGATGCTTAAATTCTGATTACTCAGTCTGAATTATAATGATTTAGTATTCTCCACAAAGTTAAATGTAGATTGAAATCTCAGTTCTTAAGCTGAGTTATATGATCACAGAGATACAGTTCAATTTTTGTAAATTCCAGTTTCTTTATATATAAAAAGGAAAAAAAAATGCAACTTCACAGTTCATTGGAAAAGCTCAATAAATTTTAGTGGTGAACCATTGATGATAGTCAAACCACCTGTATATTGGTGGTCTCATTATATCTCTATGTGGTGCCCAGTTTTGAGAAAAGAAAGAGAAAAGGTGAAAAGGAGTCTTAAGAACATTGTTATGATGATACATGAATGAACACTAAGGATGTTCAGACTGGAGAAGAAGACTGAAAATAAGCAATTATTACATTTGTGATGAACATTATTTTTAAAGGGAAGTTGAATCTGTACATCTTGCTCCAAAGGGAAGTAGAACACATCTTTTAAACTGGTAAAAGAAATTGACTTCATGTAAGGAAAAAATTATTGCACTGAAACAATGGAATCAGTTCTTGACATTGGAATCCATTCTCAGAAATGGAATATATATATTAAATACATAATATAATATATATAATACATATAAAAACATTTAATGATTTTTGAATGCAATATTTGATAATTCAGTTACATAAACATACATAAATAATATTTTTATGATATTCTCATCAATTGGAAAAGATCTTTACGGTCAAATTTGTGGCCAGATATTAGATTATGTAATATGTCTTTTTAGACATTACTTTCTTTTTTTAAATTTATTTAATTGGAGACTAATTACTTTATAATATTGTAGTGGTTTTTGCCAAACATTCACATGAATCAGCCATGGGTGTACATGAATTCCCCATCCTGAACCCTCTCCCACCTCCCTTCCCATCTCATCCCTCAGGGTCATCCCAGTGCACCAGCCCAGAGCACCTTGTCTCATGCATTGAACCTGGACTGGTGATCTATTCCACATATGATAATATACATGTTTCAATACTATTCTCTCAAATCATCGCACCCTCACCTCTCCCACAGAGTCCAAAAGACTCTTCTTTACATCTGTTGGACATTACCTTCTTCACTGTATTTTTTATTTTTTTTTCTTAGTCCTTTTCAGTTTTTATTTATGTGCTCCTAACTCTATGTACTAAAGAGCCTCCTGATGAAGGTGAAAGAGGAGAGTGAAAAATCTGGCTTAAAACTCAACATTCAAAAAATAAAGATAATGGCATCTGGTCCTCTCACTTCATGGCAAACAGATGGGGAAACAATGGGAACAGAATAGATTTTAAACACTGTGGATGGTGACTGCAGCCATGAAATTAAAAGATGCTTGCTCCTTAGAAGGAAAGCTATGAAAAAGCTAGCAGCATTTTAAAAAGAAGAGACATCATTTTGCTGACAAAGGTCCGTATGGTCAAAGCTATGGTTTTTCCAGTGTTATGTATGGATGTGAGAGTTGAACCATAAAGAGAGTTGAATGCTAAAGAATTAATGTTTTTGAACTGTGTTGCTGGAGTAAACTCCTGAGAGTCCCTTGGACTGCAACGAGATCAAACCAATGAATCCTAAAGGAAATCAACCCTGAATATTCATTGGAAAGACTGAAGCTGAAGCTCCAATATTTTGGCCACCTGATGCAAAGAGCCGACTCATTGGAAAAGATCCTGATCCTGGGGAAGATTGAAGGCAGGAAGAGAAGGGGATGACAGAGGATAAGATGATTGGATGGCATACTGACTCAATGGACATGACTTTGAGCAAACTCAGGGAGATGGGAAGCCTGGCATGCTATATATAGTCCATGGGGTTGCAAAGAGTAGGACATTATATAGCGACTGAACAATAACAATTCTATATCTTGATTATAGTAGTGAATTTAAAACAACATTTTATAAAATTTACAGAAACCCATACTAAAGTGGTGAATTTGTATATAATTTATGTATTTATATAAATATATAAATAATTTATATTTATAAATTATAATTTTATATAATATAAAGTATATAATTTATTAAATTCTTTAAAAAATAACAAAATCTTTTTTAAGTAAGGTAGGGCCTTAGTAAAAAAAAAATAAGGAATATAACATACAAGGAGTTCTGGCAAACTTTCAATGAATGATAAACTTCAAGAAAAACAGAATTATTTGGAATGGGTTTGTTTTCGATATTAAATTTCACTGGATTGTTTTCTTCTTTCACAAGCTTAAGCTAATACTGAAATCTGTCAAACACTTTTTATGATGTTACTTTATAATATTGAAGGCACATACAATAAGATTTTCAAAGAACACAGTAGCAAAATATTATTTAATCCCAATTCAGTCTTATATGGTCCTATGAAAAAGTGAAATGTGTTAGCTCTCAGTCGTGTCCCAATCTTTGTGACCCACAAGTTTGCCAGGCTCCTTTGCCCATGGAATTCTCCAGGCAAGAATACTGGATTGGTGGCCATTCCCTTCTTCAGGGAATCTCCCTTACCCAGGGATCAAACCCAGGTTTCTTGCAATGCATGCAGATTTTTTATCATCTGAGTCAAAAGGGAAGCCCTATATAGCTCTATACTTTTAAAAATCCATTATGTTATTTTTGGTTTTAAATCTTATATGACATATCAATCAAAGAAATGATACCTTCCATTGTGAAGTTAGTCAATTATTTACAAATTTTGACATTTATAAGATATTACAGCAATTTCCTTTCTTATAGCAACCTCAAAGGGCATATCTAGTATGGGAAATTAAGAAAACAATATTTTTTAAGGGGGCTTCTCTGGTGGGTCAGATGGTAAAGAATCTGCCAGCAAAGTGGGAAACCTGGATTTGAAATCTTGGGAAGATCCCCTAGAGGAGGGCATAGCAACCTATTCCAATATTATTGCCTGGAGAATCCCCATGGACAGAGGAGCGTCACATGCCCCAGCAACCTCCCAGGGCATATTTAGTATGAGAAATTAAGAAAACTTAATGCATTTTGTAATTAATTAATTTATATTCTTGATTTTTCTTTATCTTTTGTATACTGGTGAATGCCAAAAGAATTAGCATCACTTTGTAAGACAAATTTTGTTTTTTCCTTTTTTAATACTAAAGAAACTCAAGTAATCAGGATAAGACTTCACAAAAATCTAATTTTTGTTATTCATATTTAAAATGAAAGTTCTTAAATATAAAACATTTGCTTTTATCAATAACAGGACTATTTCGGATGTAAGGCTTATCACAGTCACAATATAAAGGGTATTTGGGGGATACCACATGGTGGCTCAGTCGGTAAAGAATATGGTTGCATAACAGGAGACCAGGGATCTATCCTTGGGTCTAGTAGATCTCCTGGAGAAGTAAATGGCAACCCACTTCAGTATTTTTGCCCAGGAAATCTCCTGAACAGAAGAGTCTGGTGGGCTGCAGTCTATGGGGTCCCAAGAGCTGGATACAACTTAGCTACTAAACCACTGCCTGTTTTATTCAGATAGCTGAATGACTCTCAATAAAAGCATCAACTAAGAAATTATATTACAAAAAATACATGAAAAAATAATGGGCAAGCCTTAGAATATTTTTTGGATAAAACTAGTGGAAGTGGAAGGTTTTTCCAGTGGTCATGTACAGATGTGAGAGTTGGACTGTGAAGAAAGGTGAGCACCAAAGAACTGATGCTTTTGAACTGTGGTGTTGGAGAAGACTCTTGAGAGTCCCTTGGATTGCAAAGAGATCCAACCAGTCCATCCTAAAGGAGATCAGTCCTGGGTATTCATTGGAAGGACTGATGCTGAAGCTGAAACTCCAATATTTTGGCCACCTCATACGAAGAGTTGACTCATTGGAAAAGACTCTGATGCTGGGAGGGATTGGGAACAGGAGGAAAAGGGGATGACAGAGGATGAGATGGCTGCATGGCATCACTGACTCAATAGACATGAGTTTGGGTAAACTCGGGGAGTTGGTGATGGACAAGGAGGCCTGGTGTGCTGCGATTCATGGGGTCACAAAGAGTCGGACATGACTGAGCAACTGAACTGAACTGAGTGGAAGTGATGGAATTCCCGTTGAGCTGTTTCAAATCCTAAAAGATGATGCTGTGAAAGTGCTGCACTCAATATGCCAGCACATTTGGAAAATTCAGCAATGGCCACAGGACTGGAAAAGGTCAGTTTTCATTCCAATCCCAAAGAAAGGCAATGCCAAAGAATGCTCAAACTACCACACAATTGCACTCATCTCACACGCTAGCAAAGTAATGCTCAAAATTCTCCAAGACAGGCTTCAGCAATATGTGAACCACGAACTTCCAGATGTTCAAGCTGGATTTAGAAAAGGCAGAGGAACCAGAGATCAAATTGCCAACATCCGCTGGATCATCGAAAAAGCAAGAGTTCCAGAAAAAACATCTATCTCTGCTTTATTGACTATGCCAAAGCCTTTGACTGTGTATATCACAATAAACTGTGGAAAACTCTTCAAGGGATGTGTATACCAGGCCACCTTATCTGCCTCTTGAGAAATCTGTATGCAGGTGAAGAAGCAACAGTTAGAATTGGACATGGAACAACAGATTGTTTCCAAATAGGAAAAGGAGTACGTCAAGGTTGTATATTGTCACCCTGCTTATTTGACTTGCAATCAAAGGACATCATGGGAAACAGTGGGCTAGATGAAACACAAGCTGGAATCAAGTTTGCTGGGAGGTATATCAGTAACCTCAGGTACGCAGATGACATCACCCTTATGGCAGAAAATAAATAAGAACTAAGAGCCTCTTGATGAAAGTAAAAGAGGAGTGTGAAAAAGTTGGCTTAAAGCTCAACATTCAGAAAACTAAGATCATGGCATCCAGTCCCATCACTTCATAGCAAATAGATGGGGAAACAGTGTCTGGCTTTATTTTTGGGAGCTCCAAAATCACTGCAGATTGTGACGGCAGCCCTTAAATTAAAAGACACTCACTCCTTGGAAGGAAAGTTATGACCAACCTATACAGCATATTAAAAAGCAGAAACATAACTTTGCCAACGAAAGTCCAGATAGTCAAGGCTATGTTTTATCCAGTAGTAATGTATGGATGTGAGAGTTGGACTCTAAAGAAAGTTGAGCAATGAAGAATTGATGCTTTTGAATTGGGTATTGGATAAGACTCTTGAGAGCCCCTCCGAATGCAAGGATTTCCAACCAGTCCATCCTAAAGGAGATCAGTCCTGGGTGTTCATTGGAAGGACTGATGTTGAAGCTGAAACTTCAATACTTTGGCCACCTGATGCTTAGAGCTAACTCATTTGAAAAGACCCTGATGCTGGGAAAGATTGAAGGTAGGAGGAGAAGGGGATGACAGAGGATGAGATGGTTGAATGGCATCACTGACACATGGACATGAGTTTGAGTAAACTCTGGGAGTTGGTGATGGACAGGGAGGCCTGGTATGCTGCAGTCCTTTGGGTCACAGAGTCATACATGACTGAGTGACTGAACTGAACTGAACTGAACCGGACCAAGAACTTATTTAGGGTAAAATATATTGTTAGTTTATAAGCTCATCTGTGAGCAAGAACTGCAATTTTTAAAAATCCAGTCTTTATACTACTTAATATAATACCCTTTTGGATAGATTATTGGTTAAAAAATAAAATATATATAAAACTATGAGAAATAAAATACTTTGTTGGGTAAGAGCAACTAAGGAATGAGTATCTCACCAAATATCTCATATCTCTCCTTCTCCCAGAGTCATTCATGCCTTTTTCGTTTTTGAGTATTATATCATCATTTTATGAATGTTCTTCCTGTTCTTTCTCTGTATGAAGATGAGTAAGTGAACTTAATTATGAATAAGAGAACTTACTGAATGCCAAAAATTGACTGCTTACTAATCACAACCCTAACCTTACATGTGCCTAATAGGGGGAAATTGGCCATTTTGAAAACAGTCAAATCAACATTAAATAGCTTTCTAGTAGCATAAATGTAGATATGTATCAGTGGAGACACAGCACTAACATTCTATAGATGAAGCTGTGATACTGCAGCTAGTATACATACAATTATCTAAGGAATATAGCCTTCAAGTGGATGTGCTAACATTTATTTTTCTGGATTATTTTTGGATAACCTAAAAATATTGTAGGCTTAGAATACCAAGGCGGGAAAAAAAAACAATTCCCTTTTAAGGAAATAATTTTTAAAAACACCATTCCAAAAGCTCCTCTTTATTCATAACCATGGTTTTACTTTGAAAATGTTACATTATATTAATGTTACCAAGAGAGGTTTCAGTAAATCCAATAAGAATAATCTGAGGACAAATTGCCACAGTAGGATCCGTTACTATAAGAAATCTTAGTAATAGCACTGTACTGATGAGATTTTATTTGGTTATAGAAAAACAGAGGCTAAGAAAATTATTTGAATATATTCAGATAATCTCTGGCAGAACCACTGCTGGAACAAGGACCCTACCACCTCTGGTTACCAACTATATTATCGGTTAGTAGGCAGTCATGCCCTCACATGGCATGTACTCAGTTACGTTCCAAACCATTATTAGAGTAAACTTTGTTTCCATATTTGGAGTTGACAATATTCCTGAAATTTGTTTAGACCTTAAAAACACTGCCACCTAGTTCGCATGAAAGCTGTCAGGTTGCAGGGTTGCTGAAGCTAACTTTTTCCAATTCTGCATCATTTTAGAAATTACCAAAATTTAGGAAGGAGGAAAGGACTTCAAAATTATAATTGACTAATTTTTTAAATTTTAAGTTATATTTTACAACATAATGTGATCTGTCTTCACCCTATGGTTTCTAACTACTTGCTCGTGCTCACTGTAGGAAGAATGAAGTATGAATATCTTCTCATCCAGACTTCAGGTCTTTGAAGGCACCTCTAATTTCTCTCCTAAACCATTCTATTTATTTATCAATAATCTCTTTCTCTTCTCTCCTTTTCTAGCCATTTCTGCCAAGTATTTTGCACATAGTAAATACTCATGAAATGTTGAATAAATAAAATCTGATATTTTGAGTGTGCTCATAACCCATCCAACTAAAAAATCTTGAGAGGTTTTATGTACAATTCCTGGCATTATCTCTTTTCAAAATATCTCATATCACCAAGCTTCTAACATCTCTTGGCTTTAATAACTTTGGCACTTCCCACTCAGATGAGACACACACACACACACACACACACACACACACACACATCTATGATATTTATAAACAAGAAAAAAAATACCTTTTTTCCTCATTAAAAGTAACCTCTTCAGGTCTATGAGAATTGAATCCATATTTAATCCAGTGGGCTTGGCCCAGATATGGAGTTACTGGTGATGGTGACATGACACAAGAATAAAGTAACGTCACCTGCCACAATCACAATGAATTCCTGAATGAGTCATAGCATCCACTAAATTACAAATATCAAGAAATGTAAGTTTAACCTCTGTTTAGCCTTCAGGCAAAAATTGACGCTGCATTAAAATACACCAATATAAGCATTTTCATATCATTGTATCAAATACTACATGACACTCTAATGCATAGCCAGCAGAAGTGAATTTCTGATAACACCAGATCTAGTAAATGGAGACTGAGAATACTTTTCTTATCAGAATCCAGAGTTCTTAAGTGGACTTATGACACACAAAGTCACTTATAATTAGAGGAAAATATCAGCAGTGACTGTGGGATTCTTTCCAATTATGGATTTCCTAGTGCTTGAATTAAGACTTCTTTGGCTCTAAAATGAAGCAGACTAACACACTCAGACTATGTCTATCAATATTTCTGGACTGGAAAGCTCATGCAATTCCAGAATTTTTGGTAAGCCGTCTGCTTCTTTTACTGGCAGAGTCATCGTCTTCTATCAGAGTGAATTTATTATTTAAAGATGATTGCTTACTTTAGTTTACTGTTAGGGAAAAAAAAAACCCCAGGGAAATTATGGTATGTGGGTGAGTATGTTTATCTGTACTATTCTGTGGAAACTTAAAGCGAAAGGATTCTAATATGATTTTTGTAATCTGACCATGTTTCCCATTTGTCTAAAGCTTGTGTTTATCTGTGGATGACTACTATAATATTTTCAGTATTACTTACTAAAAGTCATCTCTTGAAATTCTGCTCAACATTACTAATTAACTTCTTCATTACCATAAGCATGCTGCCAAGCCATATTGCTGTCATAAAATTTTTTAATGAATAAACAAAATCATGTAATATAAACAATGATACAGTTGCTCATTGTTTATACAGCTCAGCATATAATGGCCAAGTACTACAGACTGAATCAGTGAATATTATTCCTTCTCATTAATGGAAAAAGAAATGAATCTGGTAAAACCTTAGCATATCAAAATATCAGGGAGCTCATATATTTAGGATGCAGCCAGTGTTACATCCTCTGCTTATAGTACCCATCGATACTCTGCAAAATGATAACTGTGTCCTCCTCATCCCATTTCAAGCAGTATAATCAGTCCACTTTAACACTTAAATGAATTGCTTTGAAATTTAAAAGGATCAATTCTATCACATATTCATTCTAATTAATTTAAGAATCTTGAGTACAGAGCTGGGCATAAGAATTCAATAACTATTTGTTAACAGATTGAATTACATAAAAATTTTAGCCTTATTATGTAAAATAATTAAAGAAATCTAAAAAGCCTCTGAATTATCTCAAAGAGGATATACTTAGAATCTAAAATAGGTAATCATGATGGCTATTAGTGAAACATGATTTTTAGATATTCCATCTCTTAGATTTTCCTTTTTCCTACAGTTTAAGAATGCAAAAAATCCCAAAGGCTTGTGTGAAGCTTCATATTATTTTATTACTTTACTATTTCATATTATTTTAAAGAGGAAAAATAGCAGAATTACCTTTCATCCTAATCAGAACAGAGTACATTCAGAACAAATAAATCGAACTTCAGTGCAAGAAGAATGAATGACTGCATTTTCAGCTTTAAATTGGGGGAAGAGACAGTATAAAATTTAAAGAATTAGAGGAAAGTGAACAAAAATATCTTCAGAATAAACAACTACTACTCAACCTAGTTACTAAGGCAAACATTTCTAGGGATAACTCTAATAATAGATATATTTTTAAAAATGAAGGGAGAATTTAACATAAAGAAAAGTTTTTTCTTAAAAATAGTTACTTTGTTTAGTGGCACAGCACTTCCAAGCACAATTTTAATTTAAAAATTAAAATGATATAAAATTTTGAGTGCCTTTTAAGTGAGTTAGCATATTTATTCAACAGGTTCATATTTGAAAATGTGCTTTTAAATTTTACATCCTTATTGAGTCAAAGCCACCAGATGTTTCTATCTTAAAAAAGAAAAAATGGAGAGCAGCAGGGGGCTGGACAAAAGAAAGTTTACACATCAGTTTGATTCAGCATGGGCACATTTTCTGATTCCACTCAGATCTCAGCTGCCAAAGCTGAGTGCCATTCATGCCTGCCTTGAATAGCCAGAAGAAATAGTCATAAAGGGTGATCAGACTCAGAGAGCAAAATAGCATTTCAAAACATCTCATCATCTGTCCATATTTATGAAAGTTAGCAGAAGGACATATCACGTATTCCTGACTATGTGTTAATATACTTGGAAAATTATGAACATTAATGAAAAATTCAGAATTCTAGCTAACATTACCTTTGAGTATGAAATATAACTTAGCCTTAAATTAAAATTTGGAAGTTTGAGGTATTGCTCATAGGATTATACTATACATTCTTTCAACTATAGGGAAAGGCCTTACTTGTTTTCCTGCCCCTTTTCTTACCTTTGGTGTTTGTTTCCCAACACATGATTATACCATGAGTGTTCCTAAGGCCCTGCATGACTACAAAGTGTCTCATTGCTCTTCTCAGTGTGTTAATTTATTCCAGCTACCCAAGGTGAAGATGAATGGCACCTTGCTTTGCCAGAACAAGCCTGTGAGGGGACGTGTCAATCCTGTACTAGGCTACTGTTCTTTTCTGTCAACCACACAGGTAGTAATTCTATGAGGACACAAAACAGGGTCATTTAATAAAAAAAAAAGTGATGCATTTCACTGCCAGAACAGCCTTAACTCAGAGAGAAGGTAGATAGTATATATCGCTCCACAGATTCTTAATGCATTAAAATAACATTCCTGCTAAGATACAAATTTTATTTATACCTTAGGGAATCTAAAGCAGTGATATATTTTTTCAAACCCAGAATCACTTTTTAAAAATACTGTCCCCAGGTCTCACTTGACGCTGAATCAACATCTTAGGGCTGTGATTTGAGAGAGATAGGAAATCTGCATTTTAACGTGTTCCCTTAGTGATTTATATAGCTTCTTTCAGACAGGGGATTGGGAAACACTTAAAGGCAATCAGAAATTTAGAAAGCAAAAAAATAAAAAATGTAGTGTAATATTTTTATTGTACTTTGTAGTATATACTACCCTAGCTTATATAATTGAGGGATTATGGCCTATATAGTAATTCTCAAATTTAGCTGCCTATTAAAAATAGATTACTGAGTTCACCCCCAGAGTTTCTGATTTAATTTGGGGTGAAACCTGAGAACTTGCATTTTAAAAAATTTCTGTTGGACTATGTTTTGAGATCCATTATGCTATATAACTTAGCAATCTCTTGCCAATAACCTACTTGCAAATACTGAAGTTTTATTATACAAAGAAATATAAAAAGAGGCTTTAATTCATCAGAGTATTTAAACTCACTGATCAATAAAACAAAATTATTTGTCTCCCAAAATAATTACATAAAACTGCAGCAAAATATTCTAATAGTTTTGTCAACAGTTTTTAATATAATTATACAAAGATAACAACCGTTAGTGCTTCTCAGTCATCTAAAGTATGTCTTGGATATCTTATTTTAATGGAACTGTGGTGTTGGAGAAGACTCTTGAGAGTCCCTTGGACTGTAAGGAGATCCAACCAGTCCATCCTAAAGGAAATCAGTCCTGAATATTCATGGAAGGACTGATGCTGAAGCTGAAACTCCAATACTTTGGCCACCTCTTGCAAAGAGCTGACTCATTTGAAAATACCCTGATGCTGGGAAAGATTGAAGGTGGAGGAAAAGGGGACGACAGAGGATGAGATGGTTGGATGGCAACACTGATTCAATGGGCATGAGTTTGAAAAAACTCCGGGAGTTGGTGATGGACAGAGAGACCTGGTGAGCTGCAGTCCATGGGGTCACAAAGAGTTGGACATGACCAAACAACTGAACTGAACTGAACAGTCGCTATTCAATAAACATATTTATTTTCTACTTCTTAGAAAATATAAGCATGTTGTTCTTGTTTACTTGCTAAATTGTGTCCAATTCTTTTGTGACCCATTGGACTATAGCCTGCCACGCTCTTCTGTCCATGGGAGTTCCCAAGGAAGAATACTGGAGTGAGTTGCCACTTCCTTCTCCAGGGCATCTTCCCAACCCAGGGATTGAACCTGCGTCTCCTGCACTGGCAGGCAGATTCTTTACTGCTGAGTCATCTAGGGGGGCTCACAAAAAGGGGACAGTTGTATACATAAATAATACTGAATGTCATAGATGAGCAAATTAACCTGCCTTCCTGTCAAAGCTAAAAGTAAAATATTTAAGTTGCATCTCTGATTAGGAAGGTTGACTCTTTTATTCAATACATTTAAATACATGGTTCTCTTTTTTTTTTTTTCCTTTTCAATTTTAACCTTTATAAACAACTGGTGAAAACTGATGGTTAAAAAAGTCTAAAAGTCAAAATTGACAGAAAGTACCACTAAACCAAATAATGTCTCAGTAATCAGGGGTAGAGGTAAAGCTTCTAGGAATACCCAATACTTTTAAGAACTACAAAGTTTCTTCTATAGCAAAGAAAAAAAAAAGCTAGAAATAGAGTAAGGCTCCCCTCCTTCAGTTTCATTCTCTCAAGAATATTTTGGCACGTTCTGGTTTGTGTGTCCTAGTCACACGTGAGTGAGAATCAGTCAGTTGGGCAATTGTCCTGAACAGAACTAGAAGGCCTTTTAATATCTCATCATAGAATTCTAAAGATTATTATACGCCAGTAATGTGGAATATTAATTTTAAGAAATGTGTTTCATATATTTTGAAGACCGCACATATTCACTAAAGAAATCTGAAGAATCCCAGATAAGCTCAAATCTGAACCCATAAGAAATTAAGTGGTTAAGACTTTGCACTCCCAACAAGGGTAGGTGGGTAGGATCCCTGGTGGAGGAAGATCCTGCATGTCTCATGGCAAGGCCAATAAAAAAGAATTAGCTACCATTAAACCTTTGGATTCTATGCTTGTCAATAACTGTACTAGATATAATGAGTAGATTTATTCCACATAAAGCATTTTTAAAAGCTTTGTGTAAAATTTTTCAAACACAAATGAAAGTAGAAAAATGTATAATGACCTAAATTCTAAATCATTTAAACCTGCTTTAAAAAGAATTAGCAATATATAATGAACATTTCTCATATCATTAAATATTCTTATACCACAATACTTTTGTAGTTGTATCATTTAGGCACTTAATAAGTGTTCTAATACTTCCATATAAGTTTAATGGGAAAGTACAAATCAATATATGTTTGGGGAAAAAGTTCTCATGTAAATGATTTACACAGGAGTAACTATGGAACTCTTTTTTTAATACAAAGGAATTGTATCACAGATATTACACTCAATTTACATGAACTCATGCAGTTCTGTTATGTAATTAAATTACTGTAAAAGTATACTTTGTAAAGGTACAATTTATTATGTACAATATACATTACACTATAACATATAATGTTATCTCTGTACTCTAGGGATATATATTTTTTAAAATCTCATTATATTTTATAAACTACTACAGGAGGTTCAAAAATAGGTTTGGTAATATTTAATTTTACTTTAATAGATGGTTTTAGAATCTAACCCAATATACCTTTCAACTCTACTAGATAATTATTTTTTAAATTCCTTATGTGATATTCTGTCCTGAAATACAATATTTTTATGGCACAAATCTCTTCTGACTAACTCAGCTTTTTCTATTGTAACTCAGAGAATTAAAACCTCAACTTTCATTCACATGTAAATCCTCTAGTTCCCTATTCGGTTTAGAAAATTTTATATTTTCCATGCTTTCAAAAACTGGGCTCTTGAGCTGATGTCATGGCATTGCAAATTCTTCACTCGAATATGATCAACCAACTCAGTCATCTTGTTCAGCCCCTGAAGTATTTTGCCATGATCCTGACAGCTTAAAATTATCATTATACTAAAAGCTGTTATAAGAATACAGAATATATGGCAGACTAGAATGTATAGCAGGTTAATCTATTCAAACTCAGGGGAAAATTCAGTGAAGGTGATATAAAACAAATTTTAGAGCAATTAAATCTTAAAAATTGTTTAACATGCACAGTGGCTGAAACACATGAGTTACTATAATAAGTCACACTCAATTAAAATTTCAGAGTAAAATTTCCTTTTCTGACAAGAGAGGGCTTCTTTCACTACCAGTGCAATGATTTCTGAGAAAGAGTTACAGAAGTTCAAGGCTGTTGGTGCCTGGGAAACTGTAATTCTGGCTTCTTTGAGTTATTATAGCCAGCGTGAAACCAGATGGATGCTATTACTAGAAAGGGTAAATCTCAGGATAAGATTTTTTCTTATTTATCATTCCATGGGTACCAGTACTTGACTTGGTATATTTCTTTCTAAGATAACTGATCACATAATGCTTCCCTCTACCTTCAACACTGACCTGGTGACTCAGATGGTAAATAATCTGCCTGCAATGCAGGAGACCTGGGTTCGAGCCCTGGTTTGAGAAGATCCAAGGAGAAGGGAACTGTTATACCTACTCCAGTATTCTTGCCTGGAGAATTTCATGGACAGAGGAGCCTGGGGGATTATAGGATGGGGTTGCAAAGAGTTGACTGAACTACTAGCACTTTCACTTTTCAACACTGACCAGGGCTTTTATAATTTTTGGTGCCAGTGAAGATAGGTGTCACATTCATATCTCCTATTCTAGCTGCTTATTATTCACTTGGGCAACCACACACAAACCTTGCTCTCTCAGGACAAAAGTAAGAAAGTTTCTCCAGAAGCAAATCTAAAAGCGGATTTGCTAGTATTTGTGTGTGTTAGTCAGTCAATCAAGTCTGATTCTTTGCGAACCAGTGGACTGCAGCCCTCCAAGCTCCTCTCCATGGAATTCCCCAAACAAGAGTACTGGAATGGGTTGCCATTCCCTTCTCCAGGGTTCTTCATGACCTAGGGATCAAACCTGGGTCTCCTGCATTGCAGGCAGATTCCATACCATCTGAGCCACCAGGGAAGCCCCTTACTAGTATATAAGGTATCACTTAGACATGGGCTCTACTAAATGCATGCTTAGTCACTCAGTCTTATCTGACTTTTTTGCGACCTCATGGACTGTAGCCTACCAGGTTCCTCTGTCCATAGGATTTCCCAGGCAAGAATTCTGGAGTGGGTTGCCATGTCTTCCTTCAGGGGATCTCCCTGACTCAGGGATCCAACCTGTGTCTCCTGCATTGGCAGGTAGATTCTTGACCATTTGAGTCACCTGGGAAGCTCCATGCACTTTACTAGATATTGCCAAGTTTCCCTCAAAAGTGGTTAACAACAATTTATATTTCAACCAGCAAGGCATAAGTATGCCACATTTTGTCTTTAAGTTTATCTTTAACCACTTGAGGTTATTTCTTAAATCAATCTTGGAAAATAACATTTTTAAATTCATGCTTTTTCACCACTTTCTTCTTGAAGTAAAAGAACTCATTCATTTCTTGTCCATTTAGTTTTAGGATAAAAATGTTTATTTCCCTCATTTCTTGCCTCACCACCTCCTTTCTTTTATTCATTTTTTCCCCATTTTACTAATCTTGCTCATAGATAGTAACCATTAAAGTATTGCTAGCAAAACATCTAGATTAAAAAAATGGAATTAACATGCTAAGTAAATCTAATAAAGAGCCAGTCCCCAAATCTCTAAAGTCTTTTAAATTGCTCAGAATTTCTGCAAGTTTCTAAGTCTTCTAATCCTTCAATAATTAAATCTGTTTCTTCAAGCATTTATAAGAAGACACACGCACACATGCACACAGAAAAACCATACACCATTATATCACATTCTACTGTATATTTGTGTACATTAGAATTTTTTCATTGTAAATACAAAGTGTCTCAGCTTCATGATTTAGTTAAATAAACCTGGGCTTCTTTAAAGTTCACATCTATGTTCACAAACTGGGTTTCTCCAGACAGATGACTTTACATTTCTGAATCTTAGTTTTCACATCTGCACTTCACAGTATTTTTTTAAGTGTTAAGGCATGTATGTGAAACCTAGTGCAATGTGGAGGGATGGCAGGTGCTTCTTTTAGAAAACAGAAGTGTTCTGGAATGATCTCTTCAATTCTCCAAATCTCTCTGCAGAAACACCTGTAGCTCCTCAGCCTACACCTTCTTCCTGACAAGACCTGCTGCTGCTGCTGCTGCTAAGTCGCTTCAGTCATGTCCACTCTGTGCGACCCCTGAGACGGCAGCCCACCAGGCTCCCCCTTCCCTGGGATTCTCCAGGCAAGAACATTGGAGTGGGTTGCCATTTCCTTCTCCAATGCATGAAAGTGAAAAGTGAAAATGAAGTCGCTCAGTCATGTCCGACTCTGAGTGACGCCATGGACTGCAGCCTACCAGGCTTTTCCGTCCATGGGATTTTCCAGGCAAGAGTACTGGAGGGGGGTGCCATTGCCTTCTCCGCCTGACAAGACCAGTGCACCTCAATTTTATGACAGCAGATCTCAGCCAGGTGAGCAGAGTTCACAGGAAAGCAGTAGACTGCTTGCTTTTATCCTTCAGGCAAATGAAACCAGAGATCAAGGTGAGGAAGGTCTGCTTGTCTGACAGCTGCCCCGTTGTCATATGCTAATACTGCTTGCCAAGCACTCGGGCAGAGCAGATGCAAAGGAAGGCCCTACCCCACTGCACAGAAAGCAGACACGGGGCACTGTTCACTAGGTGCTTTGCAACACTAGCTGCTGTTTGCTTGTCCTTGTTCTAAATGAGTTTGATGTGGCCTTTCGGCTTTGCATTTGCTACTTCACTTTATCTGCTTTACTTATATTCTATGTATTATCTGTGCACTGCCTTCCTGCTTTCCCCTTGCTCTGTAACTATGGCACCTGTATTCTTTTTAATTACCAAGGGAGGCAACACGACACAGTGGAAAGTCTGACAATTAATACTTTAACTGCAACTCTGGACTATGTATGTGACATTTGAGTTACTTACTGTCTCTGATCCTAAATTTCTTTAACTGGAAATGAAGCTAATGCTTTTTTGGCAAGATTTTTGTTAGGATTAAATTTGATAATCTATGTAAAAGGCCAGAAAGTAAAATACTCAAAAATTAGTAGCTAATCAGTAACACTGTTTTCTGACACACCGTCCCCCTTTCTCCTTCTGTTTCTTCTTCTAAGTTTTCCCTATTCTATAAACTCCATGAGAGCAGGGTCAATGCCTGGCCTGTTCAACAACTGTAACCACAGAGCATACCTCAGCTACCTAAAGACATGTGTCTTGAAAAATGAAAGGAAAGAAAGAAGGGAGGAAGAAGGGAGAAAGAGGGGAAGAAACAACTATTAATCATTGGACTTCTGAATTAAGCCCAGTTTGGCTGCTTTGGCCTTCTATAGCAGGCTTGATTTTGTGCCTGAATTTCACTTTTCACCTCTATCTTAATATTTTTCAATTCCACTTTCAAGCTTCCTCTCCACAAACAGGTTAAGGGATTTATTTTTTTTTGTATCAAAATGAAGAATGAATTTTCAGAACTGCTCCCCACTATTATTGCTATTTCTCTCAGATTTATCTCAGTGGGCTTCTCTATAAAACATAAAAGTATATTTTTAATATGCAAATATGTATACTACATAGCAAAATTTTCATAGATTTTGAAAAGTTTGTTTAAAAAATTTTTAAAGTTTATCATTTTGTATTTTTATGGAACAAAGCATTTACAAATAAAGTGCCATTTTTTCTCAAAGAGATAATTCTAAGCCATGAAATCAACAAATACCTAATTTCACGTGCATTTGTATATTTTTGGTAGAATTTTATTTTTTAACAATTAGTTTTTAAAATCCAAATTCTAAGGCTAGAATACTTCAGTCACATGACAGTAGGCAATTTCAATTTGTGTCTTCTTTGGCGTAAGTGGATACATAGAGTTTGGCCAAGGATTTGTACTACTGAAGGTCATGAAGAAAATCAGGAAGAATTATTATTAAACAAAAATACATAATCCATTTGTTTTCAGAGATATCTGACAACATGTCTCATTCCATAAAATTATATAGCATGGTAGATTATACCTGTAATTTAGGTATCTTAAATTTTTGGTCATTCATCATTATTATCTGAGAATGTAGCTTTGTGGTGTAAAAGTAGTTATTAAGGGGGAAATATTTTTCTGCTTAAATTTGTATTTTTGCTTGGTAACCCTATTCTGATTGTTAAAATTAAAAAAAAAAAAAAACGGAAAAATAAAGCAAAAATCAGACTTTACTAATAAAGTCAGTTCTGACTTACCTATGGTAATACAGATGGAAGTAGAGTATTCTAAAGTGGAATCTCTTGATAATCAGAAATCCCATTTTAATCACTTCTGCCATCCCTGACAAGATGTGCTAATAATCAACAGCCAAACTGTTTCATTTCCACCTGTCTGCCCTCTGGTGGACGTGCTAATGAGCAGTGAAATGGTTACAGAAAAGACAGCTGGTGTGAGTGGGAAGCTTATTCACAAGTAAGTCATCTTGTATGACTGTGAGCTACATGTAGAAATAATTCTGATTACTGTTCTAATAATTATACATTTTTCAGGGATGTCACTATGTAGGAAAAAAATTAATAAAAATTTTGAACATTTTTATCCCTTGTATCTGTTTCCTTTATTAAGAGGGTCACCTCTATGTGGGATGAAAGGCTAACACTGGGTTTGGTTGTAGAAACCCGAGAGGACTGAGATTTTGATATTAAGAGCCTGAAAAGCAGAGGGTGTCATTCTGGAAAGGTTTAGCCTTAAAATGACAAAGAAGAAAAATATAAGAAATGTAAAAACAAACATAAGAGAATTCAGCTGACATTAAGTGGCAATAGAATAGCTTTTGCAAAATTTGTAAGTTTTGGCTGTGCTCCCTGACAACTCACCAGCAGCAATGCCCTTCCGTCAGCAGCTGTCACTAAAAGCAAAGAAGCAGGAGTGGAGAGAAAGAGAGGGGGCGCCTCTGCAGACAGCCAAACAGCTGATGCATAAAAATAAAGACCTGGATGAAATTAGCAACAAGTAGCTGACTGTTTTTTCTTTCTGTGAAGTTCACTCAGCTACTGAGATTTACGTCAATTAAACTTTAGAGACAATGTGATATCTCGAGTGGAACCATGAGGCAATCATAACCTATATGCTGAGGGCAAGTTTGATTTAACATCCCACTACTTTCAGGCTCTATTTTGTGACTAGGATGCAACATATTTAAATAAACCATTCAGGAAGCAGATTCGGCTACCTATTAAGCACGTGACAGCTTCAAAATGTTCAAGATTCTCTGCCCAGCATTCACATTACTCAGCTGTCAAAGTAAAGGGCTCAGATATATGATGTGAAAATTACATTTTAACGAGGTGTCATGTGTGTTTAAAGTTCTTATTCATCACTACATAGCCACAGCTTTTACTGGAGACACAAATGCACTTAATTAGCATATTGTAAGGACAGAAGGTTCACCTTATTTGCATTATTAAAGTGTTATGTGTAGGCTTTTTGTTGTTTTAGATTCTACTATCTTCAGCATATACAAAATGATTACATTTACATAATATAAAATGGCTTTCAAAATTTGGATTGTGTTTGGGAAGTAGAAGAGCAGGCACTAGACAACAGCTACATGTCCTTGTCATCTGATGTTCATACTGACTGCCTGGTGTGTTTCACTAAATCTCAACCAATAGGGTTGTAGATCTGTTAGACATACTAATTTTAGGAATTTTGGCCTTTACCTTCTCTGTATATTCTTATTATCAACCTGTACATATTTCTTTTTTCTTCAGGTTGAGATAGTGGAAAATATTTGTATATTTGACAAAGAACATTTAGATTGTTTAGTCAACAGTTTAGAGACAAAATGAGAGAGTAAAAGATAATACCTCACATCTCTTTTTTATTAATGAATTATGAACTCAGCACAAGATGATTTGAGAGAAAGAACTCCAAGAGTAAGAGTCATTCAACAGCAGTGAACTAACGACAAGTAAAGTAACTACTTGATTCCCTCACACCAGACATATGAAGATATCAAGTAGAATTTTAGAATCATGATGGCAACATGAGAATCACTCAAATAACATGTGAAATAGCTAAGTACTGTTTGGAAGTTTTAAAAGTATGTCTTACAAAAGATAGCCATTGAAGGAAATGATGAATGCATAATTTATCATATTTTATAAGAGAGGAAAAAGGCTCAGTTAAAAGTACATTTCAGGAAAATTGTAGATTTGGTAGTCCTCGGTTCAGAAAAAAAAAAAAAAAATTTCACATATTTACTTTTTAGCTCAGGTGACAATGCTTACAAATATTTAAGATTCTGGTGTCCAAAACTTAACCACCTATTCTGCAGACAAAATATATTTTCAAAGAAACACACTTATTCACTTGAATACACAGGTGTATTCAATGGATACACTTTTCATTTTCTCTAAGCTGAAAAGATTCATGCAGTTCATCAATGGAAAAACCTGAGATGTTCTGAAAACAGAATCCATTGAATAGTTGCTCATTTTCTTTGCCATTGTAAAACTATTGAGTAATTCTATAATTACTTACAGAAGAAAATGCACTAGGTCCTGTAACGTGCTTAGGCACATCTTACCACACCAACCTTCCTTTATATTACCAAATATCACTACGATCTGAATGAAGATAAGAAGTAAGTGTGTGTGGTGGGTGGGGAATAACTGGGGTGACTTCCAGATAATAACTTCCAGATCACAGGAGTGCATGGCCAACAGTGAAGGGAAGCATATGTATAATCTTAATAAAATACATTATTGGACTATTACTCCAATTACCATAATATTCTGAATAATAAGATATAAAATATGTATGTATATATTATAATTCATTGATGTATTTCTTAAATTATTTAGCAAATCTTCATAGAGTACATGATTTCACCACTGAAAATCAGAAGCACTTTTTTTGGAGTGCAGATCTATGGTAATTATCCAATCATGAGATCTACAAATTAGATTGACATCTGGAGAGTGCCTGGCACATGGGGATACTGAGATCACTTCTATCAAATGAATGAATTTGGACACATTGTTTCAGTAAGCATACTTTCCACTTCTAGTGTCACAGAAGGGACCATGACTTTGAAGTTCATGCTGCATTGTAGTAGCTGGTGATTTTTAATAAAATTATATGAGCAGTAGTGCCTTAAGCCCCTCAATTAGATAACATGGATAATAAAGGTCCATGTAGGGTTGATATGTAGTTTTATGTTAATTTTGCTATATCTATACATATATCATCTCATTAAAATCTAACAATAATCTTCATGGACTTTAGCCTGCTAGACAATTCTGTCCATGGAATTCTCCAAGCCAGAATACTGGAATGGGTAGCCATTCCCTTCTTCAGGGGATCTTCCCAACTCAGGGATTGAACCCAGGTCTCCTGCACTGCTGGCAAATTCTTTATGACTGAACCACCAGGGAAACTCAATCTTTGGACACAGGTATTATTATTATTATTATTTTTACATTTTATAGTTGAGGTAACTAAGACCAAGAGGCCCACAATCCAACAAGCACTGGAGGCAGAATTAAAACCCAAGTTCTTTGGCTCCCAGACTTATGTTCAGAAGCAGTATGCTACCTTTATGGATGTTTCACCTGGGGATTTTTATACATCAGGGGAACATATTTGTCTCAACTTCCAATACCCAGATATTTTAATTTACAGAGTAGTTTTTTTGACCCTAAATATTTACAGTAAGTTGGTTTCCATACACAGACACATAAAAATGTCCATAAAAACAAGTCAAAAGGAAATTTCTTTGAAAAATGTCAGTGTAATTTATACTAAAGAAAAACACTCAGTTGAAACTGTTTTTGTATAATAGGGTGAACAACTAACTTCCATTAATGCTAGTTGAAATTCTCATATTGATGCATAAAATGTACACATTCTTATTCTCTACTTTTTCTTTCTACCTCTCCACTATAGGAACACACCAAAGTTCTAGCTTTTTAATTTGAGCATTCATACATGAAAATTGGTCATTTTCCTTGTGATTACATATACAAGTTTAATATAGCTGAAGTCTCACTTTTTGGAAAACAGAAGCAATTTCACTGTCATTTAAAAAGAATGAAAACTGAATTTCCTGAATTAAGATAGTGATTTGTTTCAAAAGCTGAGCTTTTTCATTTCTTAGTGTTTGCCACTTTAATAATATCCTTTTAACAAATATGATAACTATTATAAGTGGGCAAGATGGCTCATAATCTAATTCTATAAGCAAACAAACAAAAAGTATTAAGCGAGTGGTATAATTTTCCTGTGTCCATGATTACAATGAATTATTATGCATAGGGATACATGTATGGGGTAAAAATATAATTTTATTAATGTATGCCAGAAATATTTTTGGCAAGTCTCTAAATACATGGGGCTATAGTATCATCTTTAAGGATAATTTACAAAAAGTAAGTTAAGAATTTGCTTTAGTTCATTGAGTTAAAATCTGGAATACTAATTAATTTAAACTTATCATTAGTCTAAAAAATAATGCATGATTTTACCAATAAATAAAATTAAGGTATTTTACTGCCCTTATTTCACTAACACCAAAAGATGATTATGTTACTATGTATCATTTCTTTTAAGGCAATTAGAAATTACTTTGGTTACAATTAAAAGTCAAAAAAGGCTAAGAACCACTCAACAATAGAGTTTCCACTGGCAAAACACTCAAGAATATCACAGGTCTGAAAGAATTGTCTTCCCAGAATATTTCAGATGCTTAGCTTTTTAACTGAAAGGTGTGTTGGTTTAAGAAACCTTACCTGTACAGAGGTTAGCTAGGTCTAGGAGATTTTTCAGGACTAATAATGAGAAGTTGCTTTTGCTACTATTGCCTATTAGGGTTTTTCTTCTACAAAAAGCAGTTCAACATAATATCAACATGCTGGCCATGGAAAGAACAGCTCTCAGTCTTGTAGAAGCTTCTCAGGCATTAGAGAAAATGCCACCCAATTTGACATTCTATCATAGTGAGAAATAGAAAGGCATCCATTCATGCTTTCATCCATTCATTCACTCAGCAAAGAATTATTGAGTATTATCTTTATGCTATATAGTACACTAGGATCTAAGAAGGCAGAAATAATGGTCAGATGAAAAATAATAAAAGGATAAGTAAAGCAAGATTACTAGCTATATGGCACTTAGACTCTAATTGTATAAGATGATAAGTATATAATGAAGTAAGTTAATAAAGCAAAATGACATGCTAGTAAAAGCATGGTAAAAACAATGCAGAAAATAAGAAATAATAACTTGTAAGAATTAAAAAAAAATGAACTTTGAATTGCTATGTCACTATGAAAATTCAGATACTTATATCTTACTTTTCCATTATATTTTATCAGGAAGAACAATATTATCACTGTTTCCATTAATTCAGGGAAATGGAATGGGAAAAAATGAGAACAGTGAGAGACTTTATTTTTGGGGGCTTCAAAATCACTGGAGATGGTGACTACAGCCATGAAATTAAATTAAAAGAAGCTTGCTCTTTGGAAGAAAAGCTATGACCGACATAGACAGCATATTAAAAAGCAGAGACATTACTTTGCCAACAAATGTCCATCTAGTCAAAGCTATGGTTTTTCCAGTAGTCATGTATGGATGTGAGAGTTGGACTATAAAGAAAGCTGAGCACTGAAGAATTGATGTTTTTGAACTGTGGTTTTGGAGAAGACTCTTGAGTCCCTTAGACTGCAAGGAGATCAAACCAGTCTGTCCTAAAGGAAATCAGTCCTGAATCGTCATTGAAAGGACTGATGTTGAAGCTGAAACTCCAGTACTTTGGGCAGCTGATGTGAAGAACTGACTCTCAGTAGAAGGCCCTGATGCTGGGAAAGACTGAAGGCAGGAGGAGAAGGGGATGACAGAAGATGAGATGGTTGGATGCCATTACCAACTCAACGGACATGAGTTTGAGCAAGCTCTGAGAGTTGGTGATGGTCAGGGAAGCCTGGTATGCTGCAGTCCATTGGGTTGCAAAGAGTCAGATACGACTAAGAGACTGAACTAAACTGAACAGTAAAATTGCTAGCTAAAATAATTTAACTTCTAAACTAAGATAAATCTGCTCAGTTATGCAACTAAAAATGTAAAAGATGGATCAATTGATGACTGTCTTCAAACAATACTAAAAGTAAACAGTATTTCCTGGAGAAGAAAAGATACTTTTAAAGAAAGGGAGTTGAAATGTCTTTTTTTCTTTTTTAAGCTGAGTTTTGTACTGTTTTTTCTTTTACAATTGAGATCTATTCTTTTATCTGTATCAGTTATGAACATTTTTCTGTATATATCAATTAGGTACACTTATACATATGAATAAACTGACAATATTCCCAGTAGGGGTGGTCATATATGATGTGCTCAGTGAGTTGAATATATTGGTATAGGGCTCCTGAAGAATTATATCAAGCCAACCCTTTGGCATTTTCAAGTAGAGGGCACTTTGTAGGGCATGTCACAATTAATTAGGTGGGATAGCACTCTATTTTTGCAAAGGTTTTCTATAGTTCACTACACACACAGGCACACAAACTAACTAGCTGATAATGAAAATGCCCTTCAAAGAAGGGATGAAAGTTGGAGACTAGCTGCATAGAGGAGTAAGAGTTGGATTCTCATGCCTATAAATTTTTTTTTTAACAGTGATTAACAGCAACATTTTTTAGCTAATAAGAAAATGAATAACTTTCAAAACACAGGCCAGAAGAAAAACCAGGAGAAAGAAGTCTAATAAAAATATACAATAAAGTTACTAAGTTCAAGCTGTAAATAGTTCCCTTTAAAGTACCATCAAAAGTCAAACTTACCTGATCTACTATCCAGAGGTCCAAAATCCAAAGAATATTTCACGACGTGATAGTTATTCCACACATAAAGAAGGTTGTCCCGGGGGTTGTAATCCACAGCTGCTATGTACTGGTATGAATTAGGAAAGGGCACATCCACCAAACTGTCCTTACTTTGGTCAGTGTTGTAAATGTAGTCAATCTTATTTCCCGTGGCCTCATTGTCGTCATCCTCATAGACAGATTTGACCACATACAGAATTCCACATATCATGAATGCATTGGACGCTGACCTTTTATCATATGCAGTATCCCATGTCCCTTCAATCCGTAGGGTGTAAGGGTTCAATTGACTAATGACAATTTTACCATTGTTTTGTTCTGTTGCATAGATGACCCATAGCCCATTCTCGTCCACTGCCAAGTCTATGTCAGATTTGCCACCCCAGCGGTAAGGGGAGGTATCATGGTAATTGGCATTTGCTATGATAGCTTCTCCACTCTTTATCCTAGTCCGCAAATCAAACTTTACTATGTTTCTGGTGCGCTCTTTATTGAAGAACAAAGCTCCATCATACACTACAAATCCTGTGCCATCCACCCTGTGAGGGAGCTTGTAGGTTGTAGTTGGCCTTCCAGCAATGAAGTCATCCTTGGATGAGTACTCAGTCAGGGTATCAGTTCTGTATGGGGTCCAGGGCATATAATAAATCTTGTCAGAAGCCTGAAGAGGGTCTTTGCACCATGCCCCAGATTGGTGGTCAGATTCAAACAAATGTTCACTCTGGTATACTCCTTTTAGTAGTCCAGGACAAAGAAAAACTGTCAATTGGGAAAGAGTCAAAATAATAATTATATTAATTTAAATATTTTGTCATATATTCTTACTTTTCACCAAGTGGAATTCAACTCTAATAAGAAATACCCACCACCACTTAATTATTTTGCTGCATTCTTCTGAGAACATAAAGTATTTTTCCACATTAATTTTGACATTTCTTTAGAATCATTCTGATTTGATTTGCTGATGAAATTTGGCCTTTTCATGAGTGGCTGTGCTTTCCTTTGCATTTTACCTTTGCAAGAGTGTTGCAATAATTTTGGATATGCTATCTATATAGATGTGACTTATGTCTGTGTATTCTATGGACATATAACAAATACAAACATTTACACGTGATAGTTTCATATATCTTATTTGAAAGTTTTTAAAAAATATTGTTTTCACTCTGATGCTAGTAACTACTCTATACTTATCATTAAGAAGCAAATGAAAATACAATAGTAATTAAAAACATAATAAGGGAAAAGAAAAACCTTGTAATACAGGCCACTGAATCTTATAGCAAAAAAGCCCTTAAAGCTGCTACAGCACACACAGAGCATGCAACTCACACAATTAAAAATGAGTGATGGATGGATACTGGAAGGAAAAAGAGAAAGGAAGAAAAAGAAAGGAAAGAAGAAATAAGGGAAGAAGAAAAGGTGAAAAGTTACAGAGAAGAACCCAAGATCTAGATTTTAATCAGTTAAAAATGTCCTGTTAAATACAGTAGAATTGGAACTTAAAAACATGTACCTTTTACTGTTACATGAGAAGAACATTAAAAAAACAAGATTACTTGCTACAATATTTTGCTGCTCATACTTCAGACTGAAAATGGGCAGGACTTGTCTGATTAATTTTATTTTTCAGTAGCACATCATGTGAGTGGTGGTAAGGAAAGCTTGACTGATTCATCTGGAACAAAGGGGCTAAAAAGCAATGTTTCCCAAAAGGAGGTCCTTGAAATACCTATTTATATGGTTTAGATATATAATACACAGAAAAAAACCCAACAAAAAAACAGGGATTCCTAGCCACACATGCTTAAGAAATATCTAATTAAAATAATATCAGGATTCTAAGTGCTGAGGTACATTAGTGACTCCGCAAGGCAGAAGAAGGGAGTGTGAGCAAATTTACACAAATTAATTTGATCACAGAACCCTTTCTACAGAGCCTGATGGGATGTAATTTTCTTCTGAACCTGCTATGGGAAACACTGCTCCAATATTTTTGCAGAGTAAACACACTGAAAAATAATCATGCAGTTCACTGTTATGTTTGAAATGATTAGAAGTATATTGGGAAGAGAAATTAAGAAATCACAAGAAATTTGGAGGTTGATTCGTATTTTAATGATTAAAGTATTATTCTCTTGATATTAGTGATTAGCTCTTTAACAGCAATTATAAACCTACATCTAAGAGAAAATCTAAGATGAAACTCAACTAGGGTTTGCAGGTTATTAAAAACAAAAGTACATTGTTAAAATGTCCAAAGTTTCAATTTTGGGAAAATGAGACATTTAGGGGAAAATTTAACTGTCAAAATCTTCCATAGCAAGGATAGAGGATCATCATCAAATTATAATTAATAATAAAATTCATTATTGGAAGAATTTTTCAGGACTCTAATATGATGCCTGGGCTTCCCAGGTGGTGCTGCTGGTAAAGAACCCGCCAACCAATGTGAGAGACATAAGAGATGAAGTTTCCATCCCTGGGTCAGGAAGATCCCCTGGAGGAGGAAATGGCAACTCATTACATCTTCTTGCCTGGAGAATTACATGGACAGAGGAGCCTGGTGGGCTACAGTCCATAGGGTCATAAAGAATTGGACACGACTGAAGTGACTTAGCACACACGCAATATGATGTTTATAATTATAAAGGATGGGTAGGTATTCTTGTCAAAATTGTATATAAACTTTATGTTAGTTAATAATCAGCCCTTGCTTACAAAAGCAATTTATTTTAATGTATTTCAGAAAACCATCTCCCCTTTTCCCTTAATAGTTAAAAATCAAAAGAACAGGGAATCACTCCAGAGCTATGGAAAATTATCTAGTCTAGAAATAAAAACAAATCTGAAGCAGTCATTATGCATCAGCATCTACTGGATTTCTAACTACTCATTTAAAAATAAAGAGGAATAAAATGCATGGTTTAAAACTTTACACTATTAAACTGTTTTAGGATAAAAATAATCAAACCAGCACTGGTCAGTACAACAGATTAAAGTGAAGTTGAGCAGCAGAAGTAGTAAATAAATTTTCAGAAAATAGATAAAAATTAATAACAATTATTTTAACTAGATGTTAAACTGTTAAATAACTTAGCCTATAAATAGTATATAATTTATGAAAGGTATTTAATTACCTTTTTGTTCCACTTCTATTGGAGAGAGAGAAGTAAAGAGAGAAAGGAGAAAAGAGAATAGATTAATGGTACGATATTGGCCAAGCACTTTTTATTCACCTCTTGCAAACTGAAAGTAAATAATTTATTGCACTCAAACTTGATTTATTGAACATCATGTCTTTCTTAAAAGAACCCATTCCTCTATAAAATTATTTTTTAAGAAACAACCACATTATAAGCTTAAAAATACAGTATAAGTTTGAAAAAAAAATAAGGCAAAAGTTAAGCTAAGATTGAATTAACATATCATTCCAAACTATAGACACAGGAAATACAATATTCATAATAATAACACAAGGATTTTCTATTTGAAAGATAGGTTGGTAATTATATATAGAAAGCTTTCAGATAGTTTTGATAGTCTCATTTATTAATTATTGTTTATACCACTACTTAACAAAATGGTCTTGCTTTTTACCCATCTCAAGAATTGATCTCTTTGGAAGAAACTACTCTGTAACTCATCTCTTAGGGCCTAATATTTTCTGTAGTTAATGAGAAATGTACCTTGTGAGGTGACACATTAACAGGAAATGCTCTCATCCTGAATAAATATATTTAGAATCCTTACTGAAGAAGATTTTCTTCCTCCCACTCATCAGTATTTTATGTTACTGTGGAAAAATACTATCTTCAGGAAAAAATATATCCAAAGGATGATACAAATAATGAGCCACCTGCTCTGGGCTTTTCTGAAATTCTAAAGCAAGTCTTTCAACAAAGTCTTTTAAGAATAAATTGAGATTCTCCAACACGTTATGGTTATGTATCTTTCAAATTAGATTCCATTATGATTTTAAGGTATCAATTATTACAAGTAGAGGAAAATTTTGAGAAACTGTAACACATTCAGGAAACTCATCAAGCGACATCTTCTTTTTCTAATTAATATTGGTCTCTATAGGGAGAATTTGCCACACAAGGAAACAAACAAACAAACAAAAGGATCAGTGGGGAAGAAAGAGGGAAAGACTCAAAAGAAAATGGGCTCATGATACAAACATTAAAAAGAAAAATAATAGGTTCCAAGTGATATAAATCTAAGATAATTTCAGTGGAAGGGATAAACTGAGCTACTATGTACAATAAATAAAACTCTAGGAACATTTTAAAACAAGGGAGAAATACTCTTTTGGATATTTACTTTCAGGTAAGATTTTGTGCTTTGACCTAAGCTCATGTCTTCAATTACCAGCAAAATCACACTCATTTCTCTCCTTGACTTTTTTGAAAGGTCAAAATCACATGCGTTAGAAGACAAAAATGGTATATAGGAAAACTTATGTTTAGGAAGTTGTAAATGGGGTTATCCTTTTTAAGATATGTCATTAATTGACAAATCTTATTTTTAATAGGATTTTTAGGACTTTTTAAAAAACTATGATACTCTTATATTATTATAATTTATCATCATCATCATTAATTAAACCTATATCAAGTAAATGTAGTATTTACTGGACTGTATACTTCAATATAGTTCACTTAAATACTTTACCTAAGAGATGAACTTCATGACTAGATTACTAACAAACCTGAGCTCACTCTGACAAGTAGAAGAAACGGAAGTAAGCACTTTAAAAATTAATCAATAGTCTCAAAATGTTTGTACTGGAGGCTCATTTCACAATGAAAGTGGAGGCTGAGAGTGGGGTCTTACGCTGAAGTTGACATTTGTCAAGGACTAGCCTACCAAGGGATTCCTAGAACTAATTTCATTCTTTGAAATAGCTCTAAATATATATGCTTTGGATTATATATGAAGCTGGTTATATTATACAACATAAAATGTACAATCACACAACTTTAGTCTTATTCCATATAAAATTCATCTTATTTTTGTGTGCAATTACTTTAACTTCTTGGTGACTAGTATTTCTCTCTCCAACAAATGCTTAATGAGCAAGATGGATATGTGGCAAAAAGTATTAATAAGGTATATTTATTATAATTTATAACTACTATCTTATAATTTAATGGAGATTTTTATTTTTCAAATAAATTTTACCTTTATTTTCTCAACTGTCATTAGGCAAAGTTTAACTTTTAATTCTCTGGTCCTGGTCTAATTTGAAGAAACTGTCATAAACTGTAGCCCAAGTAAAGTGCACCTCTGGCACTGCTTGTGACTTTAAATTAAGATTTATTAGGCAATTCTATTTCAGAGAAAATTATGGTGTTGCCTATGTCATGACTGGCTGTAGCTCATTCATCATTTATTTGCCGTTTCTAAGACTAAAGTAAAACAATCCTATAATTTAAGTTGAGTTAAAGTACATACAAATCATATTCCCATAACAAAAACTAGTATGGCAAACATAATTTGTCACTGAAAAGCTAAGTAACATTTAGGGTTCTCCAGTCATTCTTCATCATCTAATTCTAGATGCTTCCCTCACCTGAAGAAGTAAATGCAAACAAACTGCCTGCATATAAAAACCATGCTTACCCCTGTATCCTTCACAAGCTCACAATGCCTGGCATGTAATGCATACTCAATGAACATCCACTGAATTAATACACAATCCACATAGAGATAATTAATTCTGTTTTGTAGATATTTAAGGTATGTGATAAGAAGAAAAAAACGGCAAAGAAGAATCTGGATTTGCTATATAGAATCATACATGGGATGATGTCTTTGAATATTTTAAAGGATGGGGAGGAAAGTAAATTTATAAGCAATTTGCATCTTCAACTCATTAAATGTAAAACCAAAGAAAAAAAAGGAAAAAAAAAAAAAAAAGCATGGTCTTGAGGTTATAATGGCAAGAGAAATTGGTCACTATAAAGCAGTCTATGACAATCTAGAAACACAAGTGGAAAACACTCCCTTTTCTTCTCTCTGTTATGGGATCATGAATAAATGATTGTATGATGACAACCCTGCTAGGTCTTCTTCAGGACCTCTTGTCTGTTACTCCGATCCAATATCCTGAATTCTGACATTTTAGCCGTTGCTGTTCATTTCCAAACCTCCTTGGAAGTAGTTCCTCTACTTTTCTGTCTTCAATTTTAATACCCAAACTACTTTTTTCATTCATGCAACCTCCATAAATATGTTTATATGTTGCCTTAAAGTGATTTTCTTGTTGTCCTTTGTCAAACTTAATGTCACAAGCTACATCCTGTGGTTAGCTACAGGGCAAATTCAAATTAAGGGTAACTGCATTCTGAATAAAAGGAAGAAATAGTAAAAAAAAAAAAAAAGACTAGCAAATTTCCACTTCATTCCACAACAATTCATAAAATATAATACAGTCATGTTATTGTTTAGAAGAAATAAGATGTTATTAGTTCTATATTAGTTCTGTCCATATCTGTACCATATGCAATATTTGGGATTGCATTCTTTAATTAGAAAATGTATGGATGAGAGAGCATATGCATGCATTGTCAACCTTTTTCAAATAGTGTTACAAATTACAGAGAAATAAAATTGTCGCTTACCAAAAATTTGTAGAACTAAATTGCCATAACTGAGAACTATGAAATTGTATCTAATGCTAATGTAGCTTAAAATTTCTTTCCTTTTAAACTGCAAGTCATACAACCCATTTTCTATCTAAAATTTAAACATTCTAAATGAGCAGAATTTTATGTAATTAATGCATCTAATCTAATATATAGAAATGACATTTATGAAGAGAATAAGAGAGTTGTAAAATATTTAATAATTATAAATATATTTTTATTATTGAAATGTAGTAGTATTTTGAACCAAACTATTTTCTTGGTTACATTTGGCTTAGATTATTAAAAAGCATTTGGGTACACTTTTCACAGGATAGCAAACACAAGTCAGCAAAAACAAGACCGGGAACTGACTGTGGCTCAGATCATGATCTCCTTATTGCCAAATTCAGACTTAAATTGAAGACAGTGGGGAAAACCACGAGAGAATTCAAGTATGACTTAAATCATATCACTTATGATTATACAGTGGAAGTGACAAATAGATATAAGGGACTAGATCTGATAGATAGAGTGCCTGATGAACTATGAACAGAGCTTCATGACATTGTACAGGAGACAGGGATCAAGACTATTCCCAAGAAAAATAAATGCAAAAAAGGAAAATGGCTATCTGAGGAGGCCTTACAAATAGCTGTGAAAATAAAAGATGTGAAAAGCAAAGGAGAAAAGGAAAGATATACCCATTTGAATGCAGAGTTCCAAAGAATAACAAGGTGAGATAAGAAAGCCTTCCTCAGTGATCAGTGCAAAGAAATAAAGGAAAACAGTAGAATGGGAAAGACTAAGAGATGTCTTCAAGAAAATTAGAGATACCAAGGGAACATTGTGTACAAAGATGGGCTCAATAAAGGACAGAAATGGTATGGACCTAACAGAAGCAGAAGATATTAAGAAGACGTGGCAAGAATACACAGAAGAACTATACAAAAGAGATCTTCATGAACCAGATAAACACGATGGTGTGATCACTCACCTAGTCAGACATCCTGGAATGTGAAGTCAAGCGGGCCTTAGGAAATATCACTATGAACAAAGCTAGTGGAGGTGATGGAATTCCAGCTGACTATATCAAATCTTAAAAGATGATCCTGGGAAAGTGCTGCACTCAATATACCAGCAAATTTGGAAAACTCAGCAGTGGCCACAGGACTGGAAAAGGTCAGTTTTCATTCCAATCCCAAAGAAAGGCAATGCCAAAGAATGCTCAAACTACAGCACAATTGCACTCATTTCACACACTAGTAAAGTAAAGCTCAAAATTCTCCAAGCCAGGCTTCACTAATATGTGAAGCGTGAACTTCCAGATGTTCAAGCTGGTTTTAGAAAAGACAGAGGAACCAGAGATCAAATTGCCAACATTTGCTGGATCATCGAAAAAGCAAGAGAGTTCCAGAAAACCTTCTATTTCTGCTTTATTGACTATGACAAAGCCTTTGACTGTGTGGATCACAATAAACTCTGGAACATTCTGAAAGAGACGGGAATACCAGACCACCTGACCTGCCTCTTGAGAAACCTGTATGCAGGTCAGGAAGCAACAGTTAGAACTGGACATGGAACAACAGACTGGTTCCAAATAGGAAAAGGAGTATGTCAAGGCTGTATATTGTCACCCTGCTTATTTACCTTACATGCTGAGTACATTATGAGACATGCTGGGCTGGAGGAATCACAAGCTGGAATCAAGACTGCAGGGAGAAATATCAATAACCTCAGATATGCAGATGACACCACCCTTATGGCAGAAAGTGAAGAACTACAAGCCTCTTGATGAAAGTGAAAGAGGAGAGTGAAAAAGTTGGCTTAACGCTCAACATTCAGAAAACGAAGATCATGGCATCCGGTCCCATAACTTCATGGCAAACAGATGGGGAAACAGTGGGCTGACTTTATTATTTGGGGCTCCAAAATCACTGCAGATTAAAGATATAAAATTAAGAGACACTTACTCCTTGGAAACATAGTTATGACCAACCTAGACAGCATATTAAAAAGCAGAGACATTACTTTGTCAACAAAGGTCTGTCTAGTCAAGGCAATGGTTTTTCTAGTAGTCATGTATGGATGTGAGAGTTGGACTATAAAGAAAGATGAGCAAAGAAGAACTGATGCTTTTGAACTGTGGTGTTGGAGAAGACTCTTGAGAGTCCCTAAGACTGCAAGGAGATCCAACCAGTCCATCCTAAAGGAAATCAGTTCTGGGTGTTCATTAGAAGCACTGATGTTGAAGCTGAAACTCCAATACTTTGCCACCGGATGCTTAGAGCAGACTCATTTGAAAAGACCCTGAAGTTGGGAAGGATTAAACACAGGAGGAGAAGGAGATGACAGAGGATGAGATGGTTAAATGGCATCTCCGACTCAATGGACATGAGTTTGGGTAAACTCCGGGAGTTGATGATGTACAGGGAGGCCTGGCGTGCTGCAGTTCATGGGGTCACAAATAGTTCTACATGACTGAGCTACTGAACTGAACTGAACTTCTCAGGACAGTTGAGTAGTTAAGCTAAAAGCACACAAAAGTAATAAACAAATTAGTCTTCTAAAAAAAATTTGCTAGTGCATTATTTACAAAGAAAATCTCCTATAAGCGGATAACCAAAAGCTCATAATAATATTTTATATTAGAAAGTGTTAGAAAGTACAGTAGTTTCTAAGCAGTCGATCCTAAAGGAAATCAATCCTGAATATTCATTGGAAAAACTGATACTGAAGCTGAAACTCCAATACTTTGGCCATATGATGTGAAGAACTAATTTATTGGAAAAGACCTTAATGCTGGGAAAGTTTGAAGGCAGGAGGAGAAGGGGAACACAGAGGATGAGATGGTTGGATGGCATCACCAACTCAATAGACACGAGTTTGTGTTAAGCTCCAGGAATTGGTGATAGAGAGGGAAGCCTGGCATGTTGCAGTCCATGGGGTCACAAAGAATCTGACATGATTGAGTGACTGAACTGAAGTTAACAAAATATTTTGATGTGACATGGTCCTAGTTACTACCATATCAAACATAAAAGTCAACCAAAACTTAAAAGGTTTAAAAACTTAACCAAGATCAACACTGGTAGGTTTCAGACTCCTAGCACTTGTCCAATATCATATACTGGTTCTCACAACATTTAAACTTAATGAAACACTATTGCACTATTGCGTTTTTGCTCTCCATTTCCTTTCTGTCACCAAATCCAAGAGGGGTGTAGAGGAGATAAATAACACAAATGGAATCTCCCTAAGGGCAGGCACTGTGTCTGCTATAAGCTCAACATTCATTAAGCATGTTAATCAAACCAGTCAATCCTAAAGGAAATCACCCCTGAATATTCATTGTAAGGACTGATGCTAAAGCTGAAGCCCCAATACTTTGGCCACTTCATGTGAAGTACTGACTCTTTGGAAAAGAATCTGATCCTAGGAAAGATTGAAGGCAAGAAGAGAAGGGGATGAGATGGTTGGATGGCATTGCCAACTCAATGGACATGAGTTTGAGCAAACTCCAGGAAATAATGAAGGACAGGCAGGCCTGGCGTGCTGCAGCCCATGATGTTGCAAAGAGTCGGACATAATTGAGTGACTGAACAACAATTAAGCATGTCCCATATTTCAGTATTGCATATATACTAATTTAATCATCTCACAACATACTTATGAGGTATATATTTCATTATCTTAATTTTTCAAATGACAAAACAGGTACAAAGATATATGGCTCTTTTATTAAGTAGTAGTAGAATTGAAATTCAAAACCAAGTTCTGGTCTTATTCATCACTGCATCTTCAATACCCAGCACACAGAAATAGCTCAATTAATATTTCTCACACCACCACGCAATGATAAATTGTACTGTGGTATTTTCAAAGAAAGGAACTGAATGTCATACTTTCCAGTGCTAGCAGGCTTCAGAATGGTGATGTAATGCATCTCTCCGGAGAAGATAAAATAACACACAAAAAAATGGCATCCTCATTTCTTGGCCAAGGAAACAAGATATTTCTTATCACCAGAAACAAACCAGTGCTAAGTAACTCATGTCCTATTAATTATTATTCTGAAGCAGAGAAAATTCTCTCCTCATGCATTTTTACATCCACCAAGAAAATACAAAAGCACTTCAGTAAACAGAAATAAAAAGATCTGTGATGTTCATTAATTTTTGGTATACTGTGTATCAAAAATTTTGAAAGACATCTGTCTCTTTCCATAAATAAAGTGCTAATACTTTTTTTTTTTAATGAAAGACAAGGGTAATCTCTGCAGCTCAGCATCTAAATTATGTTTTTAAATGATACCCATGTACCAGTGAATAAAATTGCTGCTCAATCAGCTTGTATTACAATGCCTTTATATAATGTGTTTCCTAAACTATCACCTCCTAATGAATTTCATCCTGGAGTGTGTAGATTGAAAATATCAATAATTCATAAAATCCTTTCACTAGCCACATTATAATTTAAGCACTTAAATACAATATCTGTAGATGCCACAGAAACTGAGACTGTCTCTTATTTTGTATTAACTCTCTATTCCATTGATGGACTTGTAAAATCCTTCAACTGCTAATTTAGACCCTTTCAATAAAATGGTGCTACTGGTCGACTCTTTTGTGACTCTATTAGTAATAGTTTCTAGTAAAAGATAATAATTTTCAAAGTTATTATTGGTAACAGCAAAGTCAACATCACATTTGGTTCATCAAGGATGTACCCTTATCATAATAATTTATCACACTATGTAACAACCATGTGGCAATTAGATTTATTAAAAAAAAAAGCAAAGGCAAAGTCCCATCAGAGTGTCTTCGACTATACATCCATATTTATATATTATATCCACTAAATGTATCTGCTATGGGGGGCCTCAGAGATGTGAATACAGAAATAAGTAATAACAATCAAAATACCTAACAATCACTGAACACATATTATGTGAATAATTATTCAGGAGATCATTTAATTTAATCCTCAAAAAGATGAACTTGGTTGTACTTTTATGAACATGTTACAAAGGAAGTACTGATTTTTGCCTTAGGGAAGCTTACAATCCAATAACTGGTGATTTTCAAAATAGTTTTTTACCAATGATAAGTTCTTTCTAAATGTCTTCAAAAGAACTCATATAGAAAGATAAAATAAAAAAGAATAGAAGTGAAGAGCAGAGAAAGGGGGAACTGTTATGAGAAACTGGAGTTACAAACACAAGGCATAACAGTTTGACTATGATCAAATTTCCTATGGAAAATGTCATCCATTTGCTCTTGAGAAATATATTTTTGATTGATGCCTGTTACTAGGTTCTATGGATCCAGCTCTGTATATTTAAAAATAAAATATATTTCAAAGTGAATCTAAACCTAATCTCAGGCAGTTAGTAAATACAATTAATTCTCCTTGGGTTTTACAGCTGAAAGGTGTTTTTTTTTATTATTATTACCTAGTCACAGTAAAAATGTTATAAATTAGAAAAAGGAAGCCAGAGAATTAATATATCAGTCTCAACTCAGTTTACTTTTTAACTCAATAGTATTAAATCAATAAGAAAAGTGATTTTCTTTTTGAGTCACTTAATGCTATGCATTCATTGTAAGGGCAAAAATGGCTATCCTAATCTCCAGTTCAGTTCAGTTGCTCAGTCATGTGATCTCCTTGCAGTTCAAAGAACTGTCAAGAGTCTTCTCCAACATCACAGTTCAAAAGCATCAATATTGTGGCACTCAGCTCTCATTATAGTCCAACTCTCACATCCATACATGACTACTGGACAAACCAGAGCTTTCATTAGATAGACATTTGTTGGCAAAGTAATGTCTTTGCTTTTTAATATGCTGTCTAGGTAGGTCATAGCTTTACTTCCAAGGAGCAAGGATCTTTTAATTTCATGGCTGTAGTCACCATCTGCAGTGACTTTGGAGCCCAAGAAAATAGTCTGTCACTGTTTCCCTTGTTTTTCCATCTATTTTCCATGGTGTGATGGGACTGGATGCCATAATCTTTGTTTTTTGAATGCTGAGTTTTAAATCAGGTTTTTCACTCTTCTCTTTCACTTTCATCAAGAGGCTCTTTAGTTCATCTTCATTTCTGCCATAAGGGTGGTGTCACCTGCGTATCTAAGGTACTTGATATTTCTCCTAGCTTCATCCAGTCCAGCATTCCGCATGATGTACTCTGCATAGAAGTTAAATAAGCAGGGTGACAATATACAGCCTTGACCTACTCCTTCCCTAATTTGGAATCAGTCCATTGTTCCATGTCCGGTTTTAACTGTTCCTTCCTGACTTGCATACAGATTTCTCAGGAGGCGGGTAAGGTGGTCTGGTATGCCCATCACTTTCAGAATTTTCCAGAGTTTGTTGTGATCCACACAGTCAAAGGCACTGGCATAGTCAATAAAGCAGAAGTGGAAGTTTTTCTGGAACTCTCTTGCTGTTCTGATGATACAGCGATGTTGGCAGTTTGATCTCTGGTTCCTCTGCCTTTTCTAAATCCAACTTAAACATCTGGAAACTCTTAGTTCACATATTGCTGAAGCCTGGCTTGGAGAATTTTGAGCATTACTTTGCTAGCGTGTGAGACGTATGCTATTATGTAATAGTTTGAGCATCCTTTGGCATTGCCTTTCTTTGGGATTGGAATGAAAACTGACCTTTTCCAGTCCTGTGGCCACTGCTGAGTTTTCCAAATTTGCTGGTATATTGAGTGAAGTACTTTCACAGCATCATCTTTTAGGATTTGATATCGCACAGATGGAAGTCCAACATCTCCACTAGCTTTGTTCATAGTGATGCTTCCTAAGGCCCACTTGGCTTCACACTACTGGAGGTTTGGCTCTAGGTGAGTGATCACATCACTGGGCTATCTGGGTCATGAAAATTTATTTGTATAGTTCTGTGTATTCTTGCTACCTCTTCTTATATTCTGCTTCTGTTAGGTCCATACCATTTCTGTCCTTTATTGTACCCATCTTTGCATGAGATGTTCCCTTGGTATCTCTAATTTTCTTGAAGACATCTCTAGTCTTTCCCATTCTGTTGTTTTCCTCGATTTCTTTGTATTGATCACTGAAGAAGGCTTTCTAATCTCCCCTTGCTATTCTTTGGAACTCTGCATTCAAATGGGTGAATCTTTCCTTTTCTCCTTTGCCTTTCTCTTCTCTTCTTTTCACAGCTCTTTGTAAGTCCTCCTCAGTCAACCATTTTGACTTTTTGCATTCCTTTTTTGGGGGGCATGGTCTTGATCACTGCTTCCTATACAATGTCACAAACCTCCATCCATAGTTCTTCAGGCACTCTGTCTATCAAATCTAATCCCTTGAATCTATTTGTCATAATCATATTGATGCAAAAAAACAGAAGCTGAAGGAAGTCCAATTACTTTACTTTTGTCTAAATATTATTCTTTTAGTTTTCACTGGAGTTCTTAAGATCTTGTGACTTATTCTTGGAATTGAAAATTTGTATAATCACTTGGTGCAAGGGAATAAGACAACAAAACTCACAATGACATTCAGTAAGGAAAAAAGAAAATAACATTTTGAGAAATAGCTTAGGGATCTGAAGAGCTGCTACATAATCTGTTACTTGGTATGACTCTTCCAAATATCCCAACCAAACTGGACTAGATCCAGTAGCCAAAGAGCAGAAAACATTTTGTATTTGGGAATAGCATGGTTAATAAGAATAAGATTAATAATAGAATTATGAAACTATAACTATAAATAAAAACAGTTAGATCCAGAATTCATTAGTAGAAAATATACACCAAAAATATCCTATATATGTCATATGAATTTCTTGAAAAGTAGATTTAAGATACTTGCTCATTTAGATTTTTGAATTTGATAAAGTTAACATGCCAATAATACCAATTCATCTGAATAAATTTTAGGTCTTTAGTTTCATTGCTATAAATTTCAAAAAATGTGTTATGTTATTATTCTCATTTTGTGTTTTACTATTTTGTCACAGTATTTTTTTTTCATTTTCCTTCATATGCTTATCACCTATATTTATTTTTCAATATACTTTATACCTATATTTATTTTTCAACTTTTACTCACTCTGTAGCCCCTACCCAGAATGCCTCACACAATATATCTCAGTAAGTCAAACTCTGTGTTTAGGTTATTCCTTCATAAGCACTACTAATAATTATTTTCTAGGTCCATATTGAATATGTATATAATTCCAACAGAGTTTATGAAGGATGGTATTCTATAATGCCCCAGTCCAATGATTGGCAAACTTTTTACAAACAGCCAATTAGTGATTTCGGTTTTTGAGCCACCTATAAGCTTTGTCACACAGTTGTCTTTGTCTCCCTTTTTTTGAAACAACTCTATAAAATTGTAAAAGATATTCTTAGCTCATGGGCCAATATGTAGACAACCCACTGGAGATTTATCCCTTGGCCACAGTTTGCTAATATCTATTCTATTTAATTACTGTCTCATTTATTATTCTCCTGGCCCTTGGTATTTTAACCTTCTTTCCTTCTTCTGGAATCACAGCTGACCCTTAAACAATGTGAGTTTGAACTATGCAAGACTACTTATACACAGATATATTTCAATAGTAAATATTATGGTACTCCATGGTCCATGGTTGGTTGAATCAGTGGATACAGAGGGCCATCCATAAGTTATACTCAGATTAATCCCCAAGTTATTCAAGGATCAACTGAACTTGGAAGTTCTTGAAGCCCCAAAACGCTGTATCACTCACTCAGGGATTATAAGGGTCTAGCTTAATGTCTTGCTATAACTGCTGGTCAAAAAATGCTGGCACTGATACACTTTTAAAATCACAGGCAAATAGTTCCAAATATGAACTTGATATGCTTTATTTGATGATGTGCACAAAAGAGAAGGGGCAAATCTTACAGACAGTGAAGTACTTCCGGTAAACAGACAAAATTCCCCTTAGATCCCACTTACTATCTTTCTATAATAGAGTCCATTGTAACTCTCACTGTCTACCAAAATGATTGTACACAGCAAAATGTTTCTTCTACAATCAATTACTAAGAAACATCTTGTAATTTCTGTGGAATTTCTCCTTAATGACATTGAAAAAAAATGATTTTCTAATTTTTAAAATATTTATTTAATACTTTCCCTTTATCAGGCTATTTGTGAATACTTTATCTAGATTATTTTATTTAATCCTCACCACAGCCCTGATGAGAATGTTGTCAGAGTTATACAGGTGAGTTCAGAGTTCACATAATTAGCAGTTGGTAGAGCTGCTATTTGAACTTCTGGGCTTGCACTCTTAACCTCTATGCTATGCTCTCCAGCAAACAAGAAACTGATGATGATGAAAATAATAATGAGGATAACTAATATCATCTGTGGGCTTACTAATTATTGATGATCTATTGTTTAAAATAATTTACATATACAAAGAATGCTCAAACTACTGCACAATTGCACTCATCTCACACGCTAGTAAAGTAATGCTCAAAATTCTCCAAGACAGGCTTCAGCAATATGTGAACCGTGAACTTCCTGATGTTCAAGCTGGTTTTAGAAAAGGCAGAGGAACCAGAGATCAAATTGCCAACATCCGCTGGATCATAGAAAAAGCAAGAGAGTTCCAGAAAAACATCTATTTCTGCTTTATTGACTATGCCAAAGCCTTTGACTGTGTGGATCCCAATAAACTGTGGAAAATTCTGAAAGAGATGGGAATACCAGAGCACCTGATCTGCCTCTTGAGAAATTTGTATGCAGGTCAGGAAGCAACAGTTAGAACTGGACATGGAACAACAGACTGGTTCCAAATAGGAAAAGGAGTACGTCAAGGCTGTATATTGTCACCCTGCTTATTTAACTTCTATGCAGAGTACATCATGAGAAATGCTTGCCTGGAAGAAACACAAACTGGAATCAAGATTGCTGGAAGAAATATCAATAACCTCAGATATACAGATGACACCACCCTTATGGCAGAAAGTGAAGAGGAACTCAAAAGCCTCTTGATGAAAGTGAAAGTGGAGAGGGAAAAAGTTGGCTTAAAGCTCAACATTTAGAAAACAAAGATCATGGCATCCGGTCCCATCACTTCATGGGAAATAGATGGGGAAACAGTGGAAACAGTGTCAGACTTTATTTTTCTGGGCTCCAAAATCACTGCAGATGGTGACTGCAGCCATGAAATTAAAAGACGCTTACTCCTTGGAAGGAAAGTTATGACCAACCTAGATAGCATATTCAAAAGCAGAGACTTTACTTTGCCAACAAAGGTCTGTCTAGTCAAGGCTATGATTTTTCCTGTGGTCATGTATGGATGTGAGAGTTGGACTGTGAAGAAGGCTGAGCGCCAAAAAATTGATGCTTTTGAACTGTGGTGTTGGAGAAGACTCTTGAGAGTCCCTTGGACTGCAAGGAGATCCAACCAGTCCATTCTGAAGGAGATCAGCCCTGGGATTTCTTTGGAAGGACTGATGCTAAAGCTGAAACTCCAGTACTTTGGCCACCTCATGTGAAGAGTTTACTCATTGGAAAAGACTCTGATGCTGGGAGGGATTGGGGGCAGAAGGAGAGGGGGACGACAGAGGATGAGGTGGCTGGATGGCATTGCTGACTCGATGGACGTGAGTCTCAGTGAACACTGGGAGTTGGTGATGGACAGGGAGGCCTGGCGTGCTGCAATTCATGGGTTTGAAAAGAGTCGGACATGACTGAATGACTGATCTGATCTGATTCATATATAGATAGAAATACTAACTCAACACACACGAATTTAAGCAAAGTTCAGAGTTACTGGAGGACAGAGGAGTTTAGCTTGCTACAGTCCATGGGGTCATAAAGAGTCAGACACAATTTAGGGACTATTCAACAACAACAATTCATACAATAGTCACATTACCATTATAAAATGGCAGCATTATTATTTCAGTATTAAGAAGGAAACTAGATGAAGATAAGATAAATTAATAGTAAGTAGCAGACTCAGAATCCAATGCCAGGCCTCTGACACAAGAACCTCAGTGCTAATCAGTATCTTTCAAGTGCAAACTATTGCTGAATAAATCCATCAGTTGAGGAATAGTATCTCAGTTATCCCTATTACTTTCTAAATGCCAGTAGTGCTTTATCCACTAAATTATACTCACCAGATATAAAAAAATGATTTCCTTCCCACAAGAAAAATATGTGATTTCCACAACAACCAAAACCTTTGAAAGGTTAGTATTAATAACTAGCAATAACTTAACTTGAACAAAAGTATTTTACTGATTTTTGCCTAAGAATCTCTTCTCAAAGCTGCCTATTTAAGATCTCTTTTGTGACAAGATCCTTTCTTTTTTCATGCCTTTTAGGGCAGTGTCACATCCCAGACTCATAAGGCACACACAGGTCACCTGTAAAGGCAGGAGCCAGCTTCTGACCTAAATCAATAATGTCAGAGAGATTTGAAAGAAACGCAGAGGTAGAATAATTAAGGATACGATAATAAAGTTGATAGATACACATAAAACTATCTGCTACTTTTTTTCCTACTAGAAAGAAAAACTATGTTTTATTAATTATGCATCCTAAACTGTAGACATAGCATACTTCTCATAGGAGAAGTTTCTTTACTCTTCATTCTGTTTCTTTATTCTTCAGTGTCCATCATAGCATGCCTATGACAATTTAGCAGCAATATTTCATTTTAGTCTAGTTAAACATAGCTAATTGTATAGTGAAAAGTTCCTACTTTTTTCTCACCCATAGGTGAGAGCATTCATAATGGTGTTTAGCTCTGCAATGTTATATTTAACATAAGAAGTATTCTTATGTCAAATTCTTATGCTCTTAATAACCAGAACATATTCTTTCTTCCTTTCCTTGTCATATTATGTTCTTCCTTTGAGATACAATAACAGAAGGAATTAATATTCCTTAAAAGATGTGTTGCAAATTAGCCAGGTGAAAGTTGCAAAAGGAAATAATAAGCAGGAAGTTCTTCAAATGGATATACTGTTTACAACACCCAAAGTACAGACATTAAATTTAAAATAAATATGAACAGCATAAAGTGTGTTATCCCATTCTTTATAATACCCAGCCAACATCTGTTCAGTAATTCACTAAATGTAGTATTTAGTTTGTTTTAGTAAAATATGTCAAATTAAATGAAAGGCAAGTTTCACAGAATAAAATAAATAATCACTCCATTTTTTACTCTAGTGGACACTGGCAAGATACTTTACAGTTTAACTTGACTACAGTTGTTTGTCTGTTAGTTAATTTTGTCTTAAAAGCTATCTGTAGAAGGATCATAAAACATAAATTTCCTGGTTAGAGCATTCAGGAAGGAACTCTCAACAATATAACATTATTATGTATAATTTTCTCACTTTTTAATTTAAAAACTTCCTATAAACAAACACCAAAAGAAAAAAAAGCTAACTTGTAAACTGACAATGGGCTTCCTGTTGGATCAGACAGTAAAGAATCTGCCTGCAATGCAGGAGACCCCTGAAGTGCAGTTCGATCCTGGGTTGGGAAGATCCTGTGGAGAAGGGTATGGCAACCCACTCCAGTATCCTTGCCTGAAGAATTTGTGCCTGAAGAAATTCCATGGACAGAGGAGCCTGACAGGCTACAGTTCACGTGATGGCAATGAGTCTGACAAGACTTGGTGACTAACACTTTCACTTTTACTTTTTTTTTTTTTCCTACAAACTGACTATAGATGATAATTATTAAAATTTTTAATTTCATGTTTACAGGTAGAACATAAAAATATTATTGAATCTGCCACAGATAGTGATTAAAAAATACTAAAGACCAAAAATAAATTTCAAATAGAAACTATATATTTTCTCAGAAGCATCCATATTATGGCATTCTCTATTAATCTACTAGAAAGTTAGCTGTATATATTCAAGGTCCCTCTTTCATTTATTCATTGCTCTGTCCTAGCTCCTAGAACAGTGTCTAGAATATAGAAGCTATTCAATAAATATTCTGAATTTGTTAAATCAATACAAACGATCTCGATCTACAATGCTCTTGAATAACTGGTAAAACTTAAATCATCCAAGATAAGATGAAAGGAAAAAAAATTAACTGATATATGTAGATTGTGTAATTGCTACACTGAAGTAAATATTTTCTACATATGATGTTTAATTAATAAACCCATTTGATATTTTAGATTAATATTTAATTACTTAAAAAAGAAAAAAAAACACACTGCATTTAAAAATAATGAACACTGAAAACAAAGTCATTTACATTTTTTGGCATTTTAAAACATAGCAATAACTGCATAATTTGAAACAAGAAGCATTTATAGTAACAACAGTTAACAGTTACTGAATGTGTACTATGTGGAAACCCCTACTATGAACTCATTTAATTATCAAAACAACTCATTAAAGTAAGTATGAAAGTGAAAAAGTGTTAATCGCTCAATTTTGTCCAACTCTTTGCAACCCCATGGATTGCAGTCTGCCAGGCTCCTGTGTCCATGAATTCTCCAGGCAAGAATACTGGAGTGGGTAGCCATTCACTTCTCCAGGGGATCTTCCTGACCCAGGGATTGAACCCTGGTCTCCTGCACTACAGGCAGATTCCTTTCTGTCTGAGCCACCAGGTACAAACAGCAGTTTACAGATGAAGTATAAGGAGAAATTATTTGCTTAAGGTTGCAAATTTAGTAAGAAAAAGAGCTAGAATTTGAAAAAGGACAATCTGACTCCAAAAGCTTATTCTCATCAGATGGTTCTACATGGTCTCCTGAGAATTACTTATCAGTTTGTACTGACTAAAGTTTCTCACTCAGAAAATAAAGTAACACAACAGTTTGATGCCCATTTTAAATGTCAATAAATTTGAAAAGTTAGATTCAAAACTATGATATTTTGAGTGAATTCTCAAGTTGTGAATGTTGGCTGATTTACCACTTACATGAAAAGTATGTGACCTACAGAATTTGGTATCCACTTTCAAATAAATGACATGTACATTTGGAAAGAGAGCATAAGGTTTCTTAGATTTCTCCAGTTGATATTTTCTTGTTTCAAACAATACCATCTCAACTCCAGATAAGGCAATGGCAACCCAGTCTAGTACTCTTGCCTGGAAAATCCCATGGACGGAGGAGCCTAGTAGGCTGAAGTCCATGGGGTTGCTAGGAGTCGGACACGACTAAGCGACTTCACTTTCACTTTTCACTTTCATGCATTGGAAAGGGAAATGGCAACCCACTCTAGTGTTCTTGCCTGGAGAATCCCAGGGACGGGGGAGCCTGGTGGGCTGCCGTCTATGGGGTCACACAGAGTTGGACACGACTAAAGCGACTTAGCAGCAGCAGCAGCAGCAGCAGCATCTCAACTCACCAGTCTTCTCTTAGCATCAGTTCATTTGTTATGCATGTACCATGGATTCATTAGAAAACAGTGAGGAACTATGTTCTACTGTGCCTAAAAATTTTAGAGGAGAGATTTGTGATGGAAAATTATAAATCCTTTAGTAGCAAAAATGAAGGTCAAATGCTTATACTATGAAAAGAACAGAGTGCAAAATTCTAGTGTGTAGCAAGCTATGAAAATGAATTTTCCTTCTTTTTCAAATCAACTAATTTCTACCGCCACTGTAAAAAATATTATCTTAATTTCATATCTAAGTTTAGTTTATGCATTTGGAGAATGCACTCGTCTTTTATGAATCTTCTCTCTCAGACTGGTAAACTATATATTGTCTATTTGAATTCAGGGCCATTAAATTCTTGCAAAGTCGTTCCTGCACTATATACATTATCAGTCCTGTCTCTGAACAGTGTTCTCTTTCTGCTTTACAGCTAATGTAGCATTTCTCCATGGCATCAATAGATTAAAACATTTGCTACCAGAAAAAGCACGTGAAAATAGAGCAAGCTCCTTTTCCACAAGATAACTCTATAAATCTGTCTAGCTTGCTGATGTTCACTTTAATTTAAAATCAGTAAATATTTATCTTGCAACCTTCAAGAAGGCAGAAAGATAGGTTATTCCCCCCGCCCTTTTTTTTTGGTCCCTGACAGAAATGCTACTTTGTAAATGTTTAATAGGACTAGATATATATTTCTGATATATACTTGGGAATATTAAGAAAAGAGAAAATGAGGAGTATATTAAGACTTTAAAAGATTCAATCTATTGTTTCTCAAGCCATACAACTCTTCAGTATAGAAAGAGGCAAGAGAGCTTAACTGACTGAATTTTATAATGTTAGTTTGATGCTTTTCTTAAATTTACTATAACAATGGCTTATTGACAAGCCTAGATTATTTCCATAAAAATAAAGTAAAAACAAATTTAGTCCAATATTCTTAAACTGATAATTGAGGGATTAAACAAAATGTTGGAAATAGTCAGTACTTCCCTTAATAGTATTATAGAGGAAAACATTTTTTATTTTGAAGGTAGACAAACTCTGCCCTGTTACAGTCCCTTACCTCCCACAGAAGATGGTTATAGATAAGCTTACATAATCAATCCCCTAGAGCCATTCTGAGCAATTGGTCAAGTATGCAACAGTCAGAATAGATGCTCACAGATAATAAAACCTGCTCTCTCCCAGTTCTATGTGGCAATCATCTTATCCTTGATTATGACAATATTGATGTTTACTAAATCAGAACATGCCCACAGCTGTAACATAACTATACTATATATTTTACATACCTAGCATAAGTACAAAATATGTCTCAGTAGATAAATGCCAGAATTTTTATTATGATATATTTGATTTTACTTTTGAAAAGCTGTGTGTGAATTGACGCCTTGCTTTCATTTTTATATACTATTTTATTGCACACAAACTTGTCTTTTACATAAGAAAAAGCAAGTTGGTTATAGGGTCACTCTCTCTCAAGCTATCTCTTTTGAAATGAAACACAATGATTCTCTTATAGCTGTGCCCATGCACATACCACTAGAGAAGGCAATGGCAACCCACTCCAGTATTCTTGCCTAGAGAATCCCATGGATGGAGGAGCCTGGAGGGCTGCAGTCCATGGGGTTGCAAGAGAGTCAGACACAACTTAGCAACTAAACAATGCACATACCACTTATCATTTAATACTGACTTTCCCATTCTCCAATACATTTACCTAAGATTAGTTGAAATCCCACCCCTTCTTATGAGGTTTTCAACAACTTCCTATGTGAAACACAGCTTTTAGGAAAGCCTGCATTTGAAAAATAAGCCTTAGGAAGAAGATTTTGCAGAAATTGTTCACTTTGGGAGATCTGGAGTAAGACACCACTTCAATTTGTATGTTAACAAGAAATTCAGTATTCAGTAGAATAATAGAGGAGCATTGATCAACTGTTTCAAACATGTAAAGCTTATTACTTCTTCAGCAAGATTATAGCTGCTTTCGAAGAAGGTATGTAATATGGTAAATATTAAAAGAGGTAGTGAGATGATTAATATTTTGAAAATCAAACTTACACAAAAGGCTATGCAATATTTTTATAACACTAAATAATTATATAATGATAGGTAGATACTGACAGATGATGCCTACAAATGTTTTGAGTTATTCAAACATAATAATTCCAAGAAATCTTATGTGGTTTGGTATCTTAATTTGGGATCTCTGAAAAGTAGAGCCTGAGACAAGAACTTTGATGTAGGTAGTATACTCAGGGGGTGATTCCAGGAAAGCAGTTGGAAGGAACGGGGAGAGAAAAACTGAAAAGGAAGAAAAGTCACACTACACATTATTATTGGAATTGCCACTTTTGGCAAAGAAACCCAAATTCTTTCCAGATCTCTGAGATAGTTCTGTGAGTAATATAAATCTGGGGTAATGATACACAGGCCCTTCTCCCCAGTGGTTGAGGATGATCTTCACGAGATGAACTCCCTTGCATTCAAGTGAATGGCTCAGTGCCAATCATAGAAGCTTGTAGACTTGGGGAAAGTCTTATCGCAGAATATTACAAGACAAAGAGAAAGCACAGAAGGTGAGAATGAGGTAACTGAGGTAGGCCTGAGTGCCCACAAAAGAGTTTACTTTGGGTCTGGGTAAAATTTTGGCAGCCCTGGTGGCTCAGATGGTAAAGAATCTGCCTGCAATGCAGAATTCTGGGATTGATCCCTCTGCCAGGAAGATCCCCAGGAGAAGAGAATGGCAACCCATGGCAGTATTCTTTCCCAGAGTACTCCATAGAAAGAGGAGCCTAGTGGGCTACAGTCCATGGAGTTGCAAACTGAGTGACTTTCACTCAGGAAAAAGGTAAATTTACAGTTTAGCCAGTTCAGTTCAGTCACTGAGTTCTGTCCGACTCTTTGTGACCCCATGACTCACAGCACGTCAGGCCTCCCTGTTCCTCAACAACTCCCGGAGTTCACTCAGACTCACGTCCATCGAGTCAGTGGTGCCATCCAGCCATCTCATCCTCTGTCGTCCCCTGCTCCTCCTGCCCCCAATCCCTCCCAGCATCAGAGTCTTTTCTAATGAGTCAACTCTTCGCATGAGGTGGCCAAAGTACTGGAGTTTCAGCTTTAGCATCAGTCCTTCCAAAGAAATCCCAGGGCTGATCTTCAGAATGGACTGGTTGGATCTCCTTGCAGCGCAAGGGACTCTCAAGAGTCTTCTCCAACACCACAGTTCAAAAGCATCAATTCTTCAGTGCTCAGCTTTCTTCACAGTCCAACTCTTACATCCATACATGACCACTGGAAAAACCATAGCATTGACTAGATGGACCTTTCTTGGCAAAGTAATGCCTCTGCTTTTCAATATGCTATCTAGGTTGGTTATAACTTTCCTTCCAAGGAGTAAGCGTCTTTTAATTTCAAGGCTGCAATCACCATTTGCAGTGATTTGGGAGCCCAAAGTCTGACACTGTTTCCACTGTTTCCCCACCTATTTTCCATGAAGTGATGGGACCCGATGCCATGATCTTCATTTTCTGAATGTTGAGTTTTAAGCCAACTTTTTCACTCTCCTCTTTCACCTTCATCAAGAGGCTATTTAGTCCCTCTTCACTTTGTGCCATAGGGGTGGTGTTATCTGCATATCTCAGGTTATTGATATTTCTCCCGGCAATCTTGATTCCAGCTTGTGCTTCTTGCAGCCCAGCGTTTCTCATGATGTACTCTGCATATAAGTTAAATAAACAGGGTGACAATATACAGCCTTGGCATACTCCTTTTCCTATTTGGAACCAGTCTGTTGTTCCATGTACAGTTCTAACTGGTACTTCCTGACCTGCATATAGGTTTCTCAAGAGGCAGGTCAGGTGGTCTGGTATGCCCATCTCTTTCAGAACTTTCCACAGTTTATTGTGATCCACAGTCAAAGTATTTAGCATAGTCAATAGAGCAGAAATAGATGTTTTTCTGGAATTCTCTTGCTTTTTCCATGATCCAGTAGATATTGACAATTTGATCTCTGGTTCCTCTGCCTTTTCTAAAACCAGCTTCAACATCTGGAAGTTCATGGTTCACATATTGCTGAAGCCTGGCTTGGAGAATTTTGAGCATTAGCTTACCAGCATGTGAGATGAGTGCAATTGTGTGGTAGTTTGAGTATTCTTTGGCATTGCCTTTCTTTGGGATTGGAATGAAAATTGACCTTTTCCAGTCCTCTGGCCACTGCTGAGTTTTCCAAGTTTGCTGGCATATTGAGTGCAGCACTTTCACAGCATCATCTTTCAGGATTTGAAATAGCTCAACTGGAATTCCATCACCTCCAATAGCTTTGTTCGTAGTGATGCTTTCTAAGGCCCACTTGACTTCACATTCCAGGATGTCTGACTAGGTGAGTGATCACACCATCGTGTTTATCTGGTTCATGAAGATCTCTTTTGTATAGTTCTTCTGTGTATTCTTGCCACGTCTTCTTAATATCTTCTGCTTCTGTTAGGTCCATACCATTTCTGTCCTTTATCGAGCCCATCTTTGCATGAAATGCTCCCTTGATATCTCTAATTTTGTTAAAGAGATCTCTAATCTTTCCTACTCTGTTGTTTTCCTCTATTTCTTTGCATTGATCGCTGAGGAAGGCTTTCTTATATCTTCTTGCTATTCTTTGGAACTCTGCATTCAGATGCTTATATCTTTCCTTTTCTCCTTTGCTTTTCGCTTCTCTTCTTTGGCCTCCCCAAACAGCCATTTTGCTTTTTTGCATTTCTTTTCCATGGGGATGGTCTTGATCCCTGTCTCCTGTACAATGTCACAAACATCAGCCCATAGTTCATCAGGCACCCTATCTATCAGATCTAGTCCCTTAAATCTACTTCTCACTTCCACTGTATAACCATAAGGGATTTGATTAGGTCATACGTGAATGGTCTAGTGGTTTTCCCTACTTTCTTCAATTTCAGTCTGAATTTGCCAATAAGGAGTTCATGATCTGAGCCACAGTCAGCTCTTGGTCTTGTTTTTGTTGACTGTATAGAGATTCTCCATCAGCCTTGTCTAACTCAATGAAACTAAGCCATGCCCATGGGGCCACCCAAGATGGGCAGGTCATGGTGGAGAGGTCTGACAGAGTGTGGTTCACTGGAGAAGGGAATGGCAAACCACTTCAGTATTCTTGCCTTGAGAACCCCATGAACAGTATGAAAAGGCAAAATGATAGGATACTGAAAGAGGAACTCCCCAGATCAGTAGATGCCCAATATGCTACTGGAGATCAGTGGAGAAATAACTCCAGAAAGAATGAAGGGATAGAGCCAAAGCAAAAACAATACCCAGTTGTGGATGTGACTGGTAATAGAAGCAAGATCTGATGCTGTAAAGAGCAATATTGCATAGGAACCTGGAATGTCAGGTCCATGAATCAAGGCAAATTGGAAGTGGTCAAACAAGAGATGGCAAGAGTGAACGTCGACATTCTAAGAATCAGTGAACTCAAATGGACTGGAATGGGTGAATTTAACTCAGATGACTATTATATCTACTACTGAAGGCAGGAATCCCTCAGAAGAAATGGAGTAGCCATCATGATCAACAAAAGAGTCCGAAATGCAGTACTTCGATGCAACTCAAAAACGACAGAATGATCTCTGTTCATTTCCAAGGCAAACCATTCAATATCACAGTAATCCAAGTCTATGCCCCAAACAGTAACACTGAAGAAGCTGAAGTTTAACGGTTCAATGTAGACCTACAAGACCTTTTAGAACTAACACCCAAAAAAGATGTCCTTTTCATTATAGAGGACTGGAATGCAAAAGCAGGAAGTCAGGAAACACCTGGAGTAACAGGCAAATTTGGCCTTGGAATATGGAATGAAGCAGGGCAAAGACTAATAGAGTTTTGCCAAGAAAATGCACTGGTCATAGCAAACACCCTCTTCCAACAACACAAAAGAAGACTCTACACATGGACATCACCAAATGGTCAACAGTTGAGCCAAGGGGTTGCTATATGTATGTCAGAGGCATCTGCTAAGTGCCTCTGTGTGTGTGTGTGTGTGAGAGAGAGAGAGAGAGAGAGAGAGAATACTGGAGTGGGTAGCTGTTCCCTTCCCCAGGGGATCGATCCAACCCAGGTCTCTCGCATTGCAGGCGGAATATTTACTGTCTGAGCCACCAGGATGTGTATATGCATGTACATAAACAAAAACAGTACCTAAACCTTAATCTTTTACTTCCATTAACTCATAATACTGAGTTTCAAATTTACTTAGTAGTCCCTTCAATTTTGGATATAGGAAAAGATAGTTACTCATATGACATTTTACATAGCAGTTTTTCTTCACTCCTTCTCCTAACCACCACACACACACAAAAAAAAAATATTTACTACTGTAATATTACTAGCTTATTTTTGTAACATCCTTTCTGGTTACATGCAGCTGAGAGAAAAGTTCAGAAAAGAAGTATAGCTGAGGTCTAAAATTTACACATTCCGCAGAACCCCTGCTGCAGACATAGAAAGGGGAAAAACAGAACTTGTGGCTGATTCTGTCTATTCTCATGTGAATTCTGGGAACATATAAAGAGAAAGATAAATCACCTAGATCACATATTCTCACTTCACAAGCAGCTACGACCCAGTGGACAAGGAGGGATTCAACAGATGTAATAATTCTTTTCTGCTACTTTTTATGACATTCATTTAAATTTAGCCTTTTGATAGTCCTTCCTATTTTCTTAAGAGAAAATGTGTTTAGATAGACCTTCGTCATAAGAAACTATTCAAATACTACCTATGTACAAACCATTATTCATTTTTGGGTGTCCTACTTCTTGGCCATTTAAAATACAGCATGTGAAGTTATTTTAATAAATCACGTTCAGTTCAGGATGATTAAAGGAACCAAAAATTCTTGAATAAAGAATGAAAAGATGGGCAATGCTGGCCATTTTAACTCATATATTTTCATTTACTAACTCATAAACAGAAAAGTGAGCCCATGCAAATTTTAAGATTCCGAGAGGACATCATTTAAACTGAGAAGTAGTAGATCAAGGTCGATTAATCTACCACAGTAAATTACGAAGCAACCTAAAATATTTGTAAGCAATTTAAAGGCAACAAAATGTGTGCTTTCTTGAGCACTGGTTACACAGTAAATATTTGCTAAGTTATTGATTTAATGAACATAATGATGAGTTAATAAGAACTAATTTCTAGACAGAGAAAGAACATACTGAAGGGGAGAAAAAAAGAGTGAACTCAGTGCTGGTCATACAAGCATAATTGGTTTCTCACTGGAGGAAATAAGTACCAACAACCATTAACTATTTGTATAATTATTATAAAATGACATTATGTTTATTAATGTAAAAGTACCTACAGAATCAGGCTAGTAATATAGTAATAGACATTCATACTTACACACTAAAATAATTTTAATAAAGTCTTATTACAGGAATATATTATTACTTTGTAATGAGGAGGGTATTTGGAAGTAACTGCAATATCAGTCCTCATCATTTTCCATGTATCTGGGTGTTGTGCAACTCAGATACCCAAGTTTAACTGATGGCCAATTTTGAAAGCATATGATAGTCACTTTTTTCAAAAACGGCAATTTTAGTTTGAAAACAAAACATTCCAAGAAGAAACATGGAACGTAAGTGTATACAGAGACATGCGACTTCAAGAGACAAAAGCAACCAAAACCACAGTGAAGAAGGCTCCATTTGCCTTTGTGCAGATGCCAACCATCCCCTGAATTTCAACAGGTGGCAAGAATGTTCCCATTGTGATATCAGCTATGTAACTGTATGGACACGAAGGGGATCTGAATATGCAACCCTAAGACATGGTGCCTTGACATATTAAATATTTTAAGAAACCTCAGGTGCAGGAAGGACTCTCTGACCTTCCTTTTCTCTCCTGAAGTAGGTCATAAGGCCGTCTTGTGAGAGGTGCCTTATTCATTCCCAGAAGACAGAGAGATGATAGAAGAATCCAAAAGAAGAGGCCTAAGTTACCTCCGGTTTACCAATCTTCATTCAAACATTTTGTCCTCTCGTGTTTTCCCACAGATTCCTATTCTTTATCAATCTTGGTAAAAACACTCAGGTTAAGGTCTTCATTTCCTTATGGAAGCTCAGTGAACTAAGTAGTCCAAGTATATAAATCATACAATTGTGATCGACAAGCTTGATATTTCGATCCAGATATGTAGGATTAAAAAACCTATATTTTTCCAAAAATTAGTTAAAATTGAAAATGAGATACTGATAATCAGAGTAAATCCATGAAATATAGAAAAGTTATGATTTTTAACACAAATGATTGCATAATCAGGATATACTTATGGTGGACTTGTCATGGCACATTTTTAATAAATGATTTGTCAGACAATAAAAAATTATTTGTTAATAAATGATCTGTCAGATAAAAAAACTACATTCTAACCAAAATGCTATACGTTTATTTGTGGATAGAATACAGAATGAAATGCAAATGTAAAATATAATTTCACTTGTGATGATTCCAAAAACCCTCAAAAATGTTTTTTTCCTGACACTGTTTAAAGCTAATGGTATTCTCATTAATTTACTGATAATTTACTAATAGTTGCATCTATTAATTCTATAATTGTACTATTACAGCAAAATCTCTGAAGCATATGTTTTAAGACAGCACTGTTAGGTTCATAGTTGCAGCCAAATGGATCCTAACTTTAGTAACAGAGAAGAAGGATAAAAAGAAGCACTAGCAGTCTTTGCATATTCTTTATTTAAGAGCAACTCAACACTGCAAACCAAGTATCATATACAACTAGTGTAGTGAATAACATTTTCCATTCAAATTGTAACAGGCAAATAATACTGTTGACTACCATAGTCACACTACCATAAAGCAATCTCTGATATAAGAAGAGACTGTACTTTTTTAAAAAGGATCTAATCAGGTCACTGAAATTTAGGGAGTTGTCTCTTAGATTTAAGGCCCATGTGTGCTGACTTTTATGAACAGTCTGAAAAATCTATAGAATTCATAATATATCACAAATCCTTTACAGATGTTGTGCCAACTTTTGATCAGTGTGCAAAATCATTATCATAATACAACTGAGAAACATAATTCCACTGGATAAAATGTTAAATACAGTGGAGTCATGTGATAACACATAGGATACAGCCATTGTCAAAAATAAAACCTTCCAAAATAAACATATTTTCAATCAACCTAGGGGGTGGGATGGGGAGGGAAATGGGAGGGAGCTTCAAAAGGGAGGGGATATAAGAAAGCCTTCCTGAGTGATCAATGCAAAGAAATAGACGAAAATAATAGAATGGGAAAGACTAGAGAGCTCTTCAAGAAAACAAGAGATACCAAGGGAACAATTTCATGCAAAGATGGGCTCAGTAAAGGACAGAATGGTATGGACATAACAGAAGTAGAAGATATTAAGATGAGGTGCCAAGAATACACATAAGAACTACACAAAAAAGATCTTCAGGGCCCAGATAATCACGATGATGTGATCACTCACCTAGAGCCAGACCTCCAGTATTGTGAAGTCAAGTGGGCCTTAGGAAGCATCACTATGAACAAAGCTAGTGGAGGTGATGGAATTCCAGCTGAGTATATCAGATCCTGAAAGATGATGCTGTGAAAGTGCTGCACTCAATATGCCAGCAAATTTGGAAAACTCATCAGTGGCCACAGGACTGGAAAAGGTCAGTTTTCAAGCCAATCCAAAAGAAAGGCAATGCCAAAGAATGCTCAAACTATCACACAATAGCACTCATCTCACACGCTAGGAAAGTAATGCTCAAAATTCTCCAAGCCAGGCTTCAAGAATACATGAACTATGTACTTCCAGATATTCAAGTTAGATTTAGAAAAGGCAGAGGAAGCAGAGATCAAATTGCCAACATCCGTGGGATCATCAAAAAAGCAAGAGGGTTCCAGAAAAACATCTATTTCTGCTTTATTGACTATACCAAAGCCTTTGACTGTGTGGATCACAATAAACTGTGGGAAATTCTTCAACAGATGGGAATGCCAGACCACCTGATCTGCCTTTTGAGAAACCTGTATGCAGGTCAGGAAGCAACAGTTAGAACTGGACATGGAACAACAGACTGGTTCCAAATAGGAAAAGGAGTACGTCAAGGCTGTATACTGTCACCCTGCTTATTTAAGTTTATATGCAGGGTACATCATGAGAAAGCACAAGCTGGTATCAGGATTGCCAGGAGAAATATCAATAACCTCAGATATACAGATGATACCACCCTTATGGCAGAAAGTGAAGAACTAAAGAGCCTTTTGATGAAAGTGAAAGAAGAGAGTGAAAAAGTTGGCTTAAAACTCAACATTCAGAAAATGAGGATCATGGCATCCGGTCCCATCACTTCATGGGAAATAGATGGGGAAACAGTGGAAACAGTGTCAGACTTTATTTTTCTGGGCTCCAAAATCACTGCAGATGGTGATTGCAGCCATGAAATTAAAAGACGCTTACTCCTTGAAGGAAAGTTATGACCAACATACACAGAATATTAAAAAGCAGAGACATTACTTTGCCAACACAGGTCCACCTACTCAAAGCTACGGATTTTCCCGTAGTCATGTATCAGTGTGAGAGTTGGACTCCAAAGAAAGCTGAGCATTGACTAATTGATACTTTTGAACTGTGGTGTGGAGAAGACTCTTGAGAGTCCCTTGGACTGCAAGGAGATCCAACCAGTCAGTCCATCCTAAAGGAAATCAGTCCTGAATATTCATTGGAAGGACTGATGTTGAAGCTGAAACCCAATACTTTGGCCACCTGATGCTTAGAGCTGACTTATATGAAAAGACCCTGATGCTGAGAAAGAAAGAAGGTGGGAGGAGAAGGGGAAGACAGAGGATGAGATGGTTGGAACTCATCACCAACTCAATGGACATGAGTTCGAGTAAACTCTGGGAGTTGGCGATGGACAGGGAGGCCTGGCATGCTGCAGTCCATGGGGTCACAGAGTCTGACATGACTGAGCGACTGAACTGAACTGAAGTGAACTGATATGTATACCTATGGCTGATTCATGTTGAGGTTTGACAGAAAACAGCAAAATTCTGTAAAGCAATTATCCTTCAATAAAAAGAAAAGTTAATTAAAAAAGAAAAATCCAAATCATTAATATTTACTTGAAATGTATAAAATAATTTTACATGTGTATAAGGATAGCAGTCCAGAAAAGTATTATGTTGAGATGGGAACACACTAAAGTGAATATACAGTGCTGTATATTTGAATTAACTTGAATTCATTCAAGAGACCCACCAAGATTCTGGTATTGGTGATGGACAGGGAGGCCTGGCGTGCTGCGATTCATGGGGTCGCAAAGAGTCGGACACGACTGAGCGACTGATCTGATCTGATCTGATCTGAATATATATACATATACACACAGGTCCAGAATCATTAATATATACTCTAGGTGTAATCTGCAATAACCTTACCCAGTACAGTGCTTATGAAATTCTGTCTGGGAATGCAGATGTTCAACAGAATGCTATACTCCTGTTGGTGTGTCATCTGGGCAGAAGAATCAAAGGATCTATGATTCAAGATAAAGGGAACAACATCCTGCAGGTGAGGGTCTCCAGGCAATTAAATAGGCATTTTGAAGAGTGATCTTCTATGGCATAAATTTAAGGGTATTATAAAGCTGAAGACTGGATTCATGTCCATTCTCCAAGACTAATCCATTAGCTTTTCTCCAGGGGATCTTCATGATCCAGGGATTCAACTCGAATCTTCTGCACTGGCAGGTGGATTCTTTACCACTGAACCACCAGGGAAGTTTATGAGTCCCTTTTATGATTTTTGTAATTTTGCTAAAGATATTATTTCTACTAATTGAATAATTAGAAGTTTAAATACATGGGAAATTAAGTAATATTTAAATATGAAATAAATTACCAGAATAAATACTTACATTGGTGCAAAAGTAATTACAATTTTTCATTGTTGAACTTTGCCATTTGATATTGGAATACATTCTTAAATAAATGTGGTTATGTTATACATCATTTTAATGTAACTTTCCTGTTTTATGCTTTTTTGCTAATGCATTATTACTTGCTATTTATTTTATATGTATTTTAGACTATGGAAATGATGTTAGATAGAAAGCAAATTTGAGTGATTTTTTTATTCTAGTTCAAAATGGGTCACAAAGTAGTGGAGACAATTCATAGAATCAAAATGCATTAGGCCCAGGAACTGCCAATAAATGTACAGTACAGTGATGGTTCAAGAGGTTTTGCAAAGGAGACGAGAACCTTGAAGATGAGGAGCATAGTGGTGGGCCATGGATAGTTGACAACAACCTAGAGCAACATCAAAACGATCCTCTTACGTAAAACTTCATGAGAAGTTGCCAAAGAACTCAACACTGACCATTCTACAGATCTTTGGCATTTGAAGCAAGTCAGAAAGGTGAAAAAGCTCTGTAAGTAGATGCCTAATGAGCTGACTGCAAATCAAAAAAATGTAATTTTTGAAGTGCTATCTTTGCTTATTCTATGCAACAACAATGAACCATTTCTCAATCAGATTGTGACCTGTGATTAAAGTGGGTTTTATTATGACAACCAGTGATGACCAGATTAGTGGCTGGGCTGAGAAGAAGCTCCAAGACACTTCCAAAGCCAAAACCGCACCAAAAAGAGATCATGGTCACTGTTTAGTGGTCTGCTGCTGATCTGATCCACAACAGATCTGAATCCCAGTGAAGCCATTGTATCTGAGAAGTATGCCAAGAGATCGATGAGATACACTGGAAACTGCAACGCCTACAGACAGCATTCGTCAACAGAAAGGGCCCAATTCTTTTCCATGACAACACTCAACTGCGCATCACACAACCAACACTTCAAAAGCTGAATGAATTGGGCTACGAAGTTTTGCCTCATCTGCCATATTCACCTGGCCTCTCACCAATTGACTACCACTACTTCAAGAATCTTGACAGCTTTTTGCGTGGAAAATGTTCTATATCCAGCAGGATGCAGAAAAAGCTTTCCAAGAGTTCACAGAATCCCCAAACATGGATTTTTATGCTACAGGAATAAACAAACTTATTTATTGTTGGCAAAGTGTATTGATGAATGGTTCCTATTTTGATTAATCAATGTATGTTTGAGCCTAGTTATAATGATTTAAAATTCACAGTCTGAAACTGCAATTACTTTTGCACCAACCTAATATAACTCGAGATAAAATAAAATGGCCTAAAATAAAGGGCTAAATTTAAGTAGATACAATTGAGCTATAAATTGTAAGAAGGGTGTAATATCAAAATGGATATAACTCTATGAAATGTTCTGTTGGTAAGGTGGGACTGAAACTGAAAGATTAAGAAATGTTAAAAATCTTAGAATTTATCTTTTAATTTTGATCAATTTTCATTTATAACTTAAAAAATAAAAGTAGAAAGTATCATGTGTTTTCTTAAATTTTTATTGAGTTTTTCAGTTCCTACTTAAAAAAATAAAAAACAAAACAAAAAAAACCACCTAGATCAAAGAGAGTCTAAATTTTCAACTTGGAAACCACATTAAAAAACTAAGACCTTAAGAGTTTAAAAAAACAGTAACATGGCAGAAAACAGTACCATTAAAAACTTGTGAATAATCAAAGTTTTCTTGCTAGTGGTGTAGGAAAAAAAACAGCCATTGCAATTAAAGAAAGGCATTTGAAAGGTAAGATTTATTACTCTGATACATTATGTTATTTAGAATGAGAGAATTTATTACAGCCTTAAATTCCTCTGTAATCCAAATGACACTGACTGTTGGCACCACAACCATTTTCTCCCAGTGCCAGTGTAAATTCACATGGTATTTTTCATGAATAAGCATGAAAATGTCAGCAATTCTAAACAAAAGGGAGATGGCAAGTTTGGAAATAAGCCAATAACTGTGCCAAATGACCCAGGAAGCTTGAATTTCAGAAAAAAATGTCTGAAATTGGGGTAATGTTGAATGCAATATTCTGAAGAAAACATACTTAAATTATACATTATAGCCACAAAAGGGGGTAAAGAATGAAAGTAAGATGAAGTGACCCACAGTAAGCTTGAAATAAAGTAGTACGGGCAGTGACATGGTGAGTTAAGCCCTCCGCAGTGCTCATATTGGGGTCCTGGTAGACTTGCAGCCAATATGCAAACACATATGGGCCTTTCATCAGGAGGTCTTAAACAGCAGACAATCTCACACACCAAGGAGTATATGCTGGGTTACATATGAGGAGAGACAAGCACATGAAGCTTAAGGGTTTTCATTTCTTTCTCATAATTCTTCTTTGTTTGCTTAAAAAATTTCTCAGTACACTTAATCATGCTGAAAAGTGTCTCTAAGATCTGATTAGATAGCTAGAGATGTTTACATGTTTGAAAAAAGCTAAACTAAATAAGGCTTTAAAAAAGTCAAAGTCAAACAAACACATTTAAAATCATTGATGAGGGGAGGAGTCAAGATGGCAGAATAGGAGGATGTGTAGTTTGTCTCTCCTCACAAATACATACATCAAGAATACATCTACAAAAGGGACAATTCTCAGAAAGGACCTGCTGAACATAAGTGGAAGATTTCGGAAATCTAAAATGACAAGAAAAATACCTTCAGAACAGGTAAGATGAAAGAAAGAAAGAAAAAAAAAGAGGAATAAAAAAGATTAAGACCTTGGAAAAGTTTGTGGAAGAAGCCCTGGCACCACAGAAGCAAAGCATTGATATTGAGTGGCATGCAAGGGGCATGGCAGCCATTAACCCACTTCCTCATCTTCCAGCTTCTGCCTCCATGGAAACTGGGAGGGATTAATTTCCAAAATACACAAACAGCTCATGCAGTTCAGAATCAAAAACAAACAAACAACACAATTAAAAAATGAGCAGAAGATCTAAATAGACATTTCTCTAAAGAATACATTATTGTTTAGTTGCTAAGTTCTGTCCGACTCTTTCGTGACCCCCATGGACTGTTGCCCACCAGGCTCCTCTATCCATAGGATTTTCAAGGCAAGGATGCTGGATGGCCAACAAACACATGAAAACATGTTTAATATCACTAATTATTAGAGACATGCAAATCAAAACTACAATGAAGTATTACCTCACATGGTCAGAATGGCCACAGTCAAAAAATCTATAAATAATAAATGCTGGAGACTATGTGGAGAAAATGGAACCCTCTTAAACTGTTAGTGGGAATGTAAGTTGGCAGAGCCACTATGAAGAGCAGTATGGACTTTCCTTAAAAAAACAAAAACAGAACTACCATATGATCCAGCAATCCCACTCCTGGGCATATACCCAGAGAAAACTATGATTCAAAATGGAAGTAATCTAAATGTCCATCAACAGAGGAACAGATAAAGAAGATGTGCTACGTAAGTACAACAGAATATTACTCAGCTATAAAAAAGTAAGAGGACTGTGTCATTTGCAGAGATGTGGGTGGATCTAAAGGTGGTTATACAGAGTGAAGTTAAGTTAGAAAGAGAAAAACAAATATTGTATATTAACCCATATATGTGTAATTTACAAAAGAGGTATAGCTGACCTTATTTGCAAAGCAGAAATAGGATACAGACTTAGAGAACAAATGTATGGATACCAAGGGTAAAGGCAGGTGTAAATAGGGAGATTAGGATTGATATACATTCACTACTGTGTATAAAGTAGAAAACTAATAACAACCTACTGTGTAGCACAGGGAACTCAACTTGGTGCTCTGTGGTGATCTAAGTGGGAAGGAAATTCTAAAAAAGAGGGGTATATGTATAGGTATGGCTAATTCACTTTGCTATGCAGCAGGAATTGACACAGCAGTGTAAAGCAAATATACGTCAACAAAAATAAATCAAATCATTGAAAAGATATAGAAACATTAAAAAGAAATCAACACACTGTTATTTTTTTGAATCAAAATACTTTATAGTTTATCTTCCTTTCCAAATATTTGTACTCCTATGGAAATGTTTATTTATTGATAAGTGGAGAGACTTTGATACATATTTTCCAATCAGTCTTGGATGTGCTGTGATATCAAAGCCTGGGCACACTTGACCTCCTTTAGCAATTACTTTTTATGTTCCCCTTAAAATCCTTCAGCTGGTAATAGCGTTGCCCCTTGAAGCATTGTTAATGAGTTTCCAAAGACTGCTATACATTGTCTAGAGAATATAGATGCTACCCCCAAAGAAAGTATCTCCACTCAACTTTTGAAGCAAGCAATTCTGAGCCCCCGGTGATAAGAAACCACTTCCCTAAGGTGCAGATACTATTCCTCATCTCTTCTCCATTCTGGCCTCTAAACAAATGTCTTTATGTAAAGACATTTACATAAAGAAAAATAGTTAAATATCAAAGCAAACAATAGATGAGATATATCATAAAAGAGTATCCTATGGCCTGTTGAAGGAAGTGGATGTAAATTCTGTGGTGACAAGGTTTGGTCTTTTTTTAGTACCCATTTTCTCTGTCATCTGCCTCTCTGAGTCACTGCCCAGCAAGACTGTCCTAATTTGCTCTCCCTAACAATGGAAAGAACAGTCTTGATGTCTATCTCTTTTATAAATTGATCCATTTTTCCTAAAACCATACCCTATTTTTCTGATACTTGGCACTGTAACTTTAAATTCAGAAAGTTATTTTAAGATGTTGAATGGATAAACAGACCCTTTACTATTACATATTTTTTACTGGAAAGATGTTTCCCACAAGCTGTTTTTGTAGAAACAATTAAAGACTAAGTTCCCAGCATAAGTCTCACACTCCTTAAGCTTAGTAATTGAAAGAAACTTCTGTATGTATTCAATGACTTACAGTTCCCAAAATTACTTTCACCCTAGGTTTGTAAATGGATCTAGGTTCTTAGTCAAGACTAGGGTGCTGAAAAATAATATCCAGGATTTGTTGAGCATTTATTGTGCAAAGTACATTCCAGCATTTAAGTTTATTTAATTCTCACAATGATCTGGAAACTGAGGTTGAAAGAATTTGAGTGCATAAATGAAGATTCTAAAGCCACTATGATAAACTACCTTAAAAATAGAATAATAAAATACAAAGGAAAGTTGTGGGGAAGCAAGAGGAAAGACACATGCCTTTAGCAGAAAGGGAGGAAATGTATGTTTAGAGAAATATTTAGTGATACTGACTTAGGGTACAAGCAAGATTCTAGAATGATAAGATGGGTACTAAGTACATGAAAACAGAATCACAAATTATATCAAATAATACCACTGTCTTCATAGAAAATCAGGAAATGCAGGAATAAAGATTTTACAGGACACCACATGGCTTTGAAAAAGCTTATCCTAATATGTAAGTGGATAGATTGTAGAAATAAAACAACAGAGATGATTAATTTAAGAGAAAAAGCCACACCCAATGAGCTGGATGCAATTAATAACTGCACTCGAAGAGATTTCTGGGTAAGTTAAAGTTGGACAACGATTATAGCAGCTTTCAGCAAACCTTTGTCCTTCATGCTGATCACTCTAATATTAATATTCAGTTGGAGAAATCAAAGGCATAAAAGTAAAATCTGCAATTCACACAAAGCTAGGGGCTTCCATAAAAAGAAAGTCAGAATGAATATTTGAAAAAGTCCTTTAAATACCAGGCAAGGATAAAGGACTGATACTAATAAAATGTAAATGCAAATTGTAATGCAAAGTTATAAAATAACCTTAAAAAGGTGTTTCATTCATGTACAAAAGTTGGATAGCTACTAGAAGAATTTTAAAGATTCATATAAATTAAACACAACTGAATAAACTTCAAAGAGAACCCACCCTCTGATCATGTTGTCAGAAAAGACGAAACACACAGTACCCTAGAGAAAGGCAAGGGGTTCTGTCTTCAGTTCTCAGCAATACTTTTTGAGATCAACGTAATCAAGGTGGACGAGTTCAAAGATTGAAACTTGAAAGGAGTGGAGTCTAGAAACCATGGAGAGAGAAACTGGAGTCATTGCCAGGACAGAATAGTTCAGGGACTGGTATTCCTATCAACCTTTACACAGCCCAGAGTCCTAGTAGTAGTCAGCTTTGTCATCAATCTGGCTCCAGGGTAATTTTAACACAGTCATTAACCTAGTGGGCCTCACCCTTTCCTTCTAATTCTACAATTCCACAACTCTCTTTCATTGTTTACCCCAATTCCTATGTTCAGATTTAAACTGTCCTTTTATCTCTGCAACACCTCTTTTAACATTTCTTAGATTCTAGTGACTCAAGAGCCCCCTCTTTGAGAATCTTCATCCTACCCCTAAATGATTCTTTTCTTAAAAATATTTTCAAATATGTAATTCCTAGGTTTAAAACATTAAAAAAAAAAAGATGCTCACTAAGATGAAGTTAAATTTCATATTTCTCTATAGTTTTAATGCTAATTTACACTGTGATTCTAGAAGATGAGGAGAAAGACGGTTGTGATAGCCTATTATTTTGTGTCTTACAAACTTACTTGATATGATAGATGCAATCTTTCCTTTGCACTTCTCAATTATGTTGCATGGCTAATGTTCCGTAGAACATATTTTGAGAAATACTGCTTTACAGAATTCTACAAGTTAATGTGTTTCTTTTTTTCTGTAAATTTTCTTCTCCTAGTTTTTGTGACAATAGCGTTTTCCCTAGGTTCTGGACTAGCGTCTTTCAACTTTGACAAACCTTCTGCATATATATCTCCATTCTGTTTTCAAAATTTTTGTTCTCTACACTCCCTGCCCCTCCCACCAACCCTTTGGTTTGTTTCAGATACTTGCACCACTCTCAAAATTCCACTCGTACCTCTCTACAATTGATTCTCAAATATTTAGTTCCTTCTGAAGTGGAAGCATAGTGGTTTGGTTAAAAAAAAATGATGGTGAAGGAGGTTAAACTTCAGGTCTACTTATTAGCTGTATGACCTTGGGTTTGAGAATTAAGTTAGGTTTCAGGAAAAATGCCTCAAATATCTTTTCTTTCCTGCCTCAAGCTCTTTTCTAAACCCAGGGATACGATCACTGCTGAACACTATAAATTTCCCCAGCACCTCAAACTTCAGATTTTAAGAACTTACTTCCAATCCCACTTCACTGAACTCTACATTCTACTGAATTCTTCACTTTCCTATTTTAAATAATAGTATTGCCACTTGCATAATCACTATGGCTCAAAACTCAGTACTTGCTTTTTTTTTAAAGCCACACTCAAGAATTTATTAGTTTCTGTCAAATTTTCTTCACCACTTCACCCTAATCTCATTTCTCCCCCTCACCATCATCAGCGCTTTAGTTTAGGAGGAATCACTGAACACCTAGATGGTGGCATACATCTACTTAACTATTCTTTCTGGAATTTAAGGCACTTGAATGCAACTTTCACAGCATTTTCTAAAATTCTCTGATCTATTGTCTTCTTTCAAACTGATATTTAAGGTAAAATCTGTTCTCTCTTGAATGAAAACTTGATATTTTATTGTCTACTATTCTCAAATTTAAAAACTGCTTTGTTTCTACGGTTAGATTAAATTTCTTCTTTCATATTCTATTTTGTGGTACTTCTGGTAGTGTGCCTAGTATTAGAGTTTTGGGCAAGTATGCAGTTCTTCCAATAGACTATGACCACTGAATACAAAGTCTTCTCTGGTGGTTCAGTTGGTAAAGACTGCCTACAATGCTGGAGACCTGGCTTCAGCCCCTGGGTCGGGAAGATCCCCTGGAGAAAGAAATGGCAGCCCACTCCAGTATTCTTACCTGGAGAATTCATGGACAGAGGAGCCTGGTGGGCTACAGTCCATGGGGTCACAAGAGTCAGACATTATTGAGTCACTAGCCCTTGACACCTGACTGAATACAAACACAATGTAACACATTTACATCCTCTTTATAACTTTCCATAGTGTTTGGAAATAAATGACATGACTATTTGTGAGTTTTTAAACATACTTTCATGAACTGATTCACATAATATATAGCCTCTTTCTCTTTTGCTGGTCATTTTCCCCTTAAGTGATGACTTTCTTTTTAGAACTCCTATAATACCCTATCTAGCCAATAAGACACATAGATAGGTAGATACTTGTTATCTGAGTACAGATCTAAACTTTCCAATCAGTCTACAATTTCATAAAAGCATTATTTATCTACAATACTTTCTCCCAAGTTAAACAATTTTCAAGAAGCTCCTCAATAAACAAAGCAGCATATTTTATTAGAAAATTCAATACATTCAACATTACTTATTCCTATATAATTGCACAGATTTCTAGAAGTTATTATTATATGTTCAGGAACCACTGAGCACATGGTGAAGTTTTAGAGCAAAAACAACCAATATACAACATTGGAAATAAAAATTCTAATGGATTTTCTCTGCTCACTGTCTTAAATCCCCTATTTCACATTCTATTGGGGATGATTCTTTTTTAAAACTTAAACATACTCTAAGCCCTTCAACAAACGTAAACCAAGTCTAAAACCCTTTTCGTGGCCCATAGGCCTTGTAGGATCTGAAACCTGTGTCTTCTTGTCCCACTTCACCTGGTTTTGTTTTGCTTTCTGCTGTACTCAGTGTTTAGCATACCACTGGGCCAGAGTAGCCAGTTAATGAATAATGACTGGAAAATTATTTTTTAAATGAAAATTAAATTGTATAATTGCTTATATTTCTAAAAAATTTTATATTCTTGTGGAGTACCTCTGATATTCAACTTATACCTTCTCATATTTAAAATCATGTTTGGAGAACTCTATTTTTCTCCTTCACCCCCTTTTTCCATCTGTAAAACTGCAGAAATTCTTCTCAGCTAGTGGCTACATCTCAGGGAGGTGGAAAACATTAAGAAGGTCATATTTTAAAATGCTCAAGACTTCTCTGGATGAAAGATATTACTGAGTATAAAGTATAATTACCATTTCTGATAGGATTACATTCTGGATGGGAAAGTATAAATGGGAGTCCCTAGAGGAAGAAGAACACTAATGGTTTAAGTGAGATGCTGAAGCCTGAGGATAAACTAATTTAAGTCAAAGCTCCAGAGTTAAAAAGAAAGTAATTTTAACTGGATTAAATAATGCCACCCATTGCAAAAGAAGAGCCTGCCATTTACATAAGACATAATTTAAAGTGGATTTTCTGGAACTCTATGTAATATGCAGTTACCTCATTTTATAAGCTGGGGCTGCAATCAAAGATTGCAATACACTGTGATGGAATGAAGAAGAACACACCAAAATGATTATGATATTTAATGACATTTTTTCTTGAGATAATCTCACATACTAAATAAACAACTCTAAATAATTTATTTAATGTATAATTACTGACTTCTCTAGTGGCTCAGATGGTAAAACATCTGCCTACAATACGGGAGACCCGGGTTCAATCCCTGGGTCGGAATTAGTGGAATTTAAAAACTAAGCATTTGAAAATATCACAAGAACTTAAATGTGCGTAACCTCTTTTCATTCTGTAAGGTCAGTGACCCACTATTTTTTTCACTTTTTGCTTCAGCATTTCACTAAGTGCCTAGCATATAGCACTGAAACTCAGTAAATGCCTTTGTAAAAATAAATCATGATTTTTACAATCATTAATACTTTATAATTTCACATAACGGAATAAGTTTTGATACCACTGTCTCAAAGAATGAGTCAGAAACCAAACAGAAAACTAGTTCAGTTCAGTTCAGTTGCTCAGTCTCTGTTCGATTCTTTGCAACTCTGAGGACTGGAGCACGCCAGGCTTCCCTGTCCATCACCAACACCCGGAGCCTACACAACTCATGTGCATCACATCGGTGATGCCATCCAACCATCTCATCCTCTGTCGTCCCCTTCTCCAGTCTTTAATCTTTTCCAGCATCAGGGTCTTCCCAGTGAGTCAGTTCTTTGCATAAGGTGGCCAAAGTATTGGAGTTTCAGCTTCAACATCAATCCTTCCAATGAATATTCAGGACTGATTTCCTTTAGGATCGACTGGTTGGATCTCCTTGCAGTACAAGGGACTCTCAGTCTTTTCCAACACCACAGTTCAAAAGCATCAATTCTTCAGCACTCAACTTTCTTTATAGTCAAACTGTCACATCCATACATGACTATTGGAAAAACCACAGCTTTGACAAGATGGACCTTTGTTGGCAAAGTAATGTCTCTGCTTTTTAATATGCTGTCTAGGTTGGTCATAGCTTTTCTTCCAAGGAGCGAGCGTCTTTTAATTTCATTAAAGTTAAAATAGAAAACTAAGATGAGTAATATTCTTCTCTATGGCTCCTAATCCTGAATGGTGGGAGGCTCCCTGAATAGTCTTTTGTTGTTCACTCACTAAGTCATGTCCAACTGTTTGCAACTCCATGGTCTGCAGCGTGCCAGGCCTCCCCGTACTTCACCATCTGCCATAGTTTGCTCAAACTCACGTCCATTGAGTCAGCGATGCTACCCAACCATCTCATCCTCTGTTGTCCCCTTCCTCCTCCTGACCTCAGTCTTTCCAAATATCAGGTTCTTTTCCAATGAGTTGGCTCATCGCATTAGGTGGCCAAAGTATTGGAGCTTCAGCTTCAGTATCAGTCCTTCCAATGAATATTCAGGGTTGATTTCCTTTAGGATTGACTGGTCTGATTGTCTTGCTGTCTAAGGGACTCTCAAGAATCTTCTCCAGCCCCAAAGTTTGAAAGCATCAGTTTTGGTCCTCTGTCTAACTCTAGTATTTAGTAATTTTAAATGTTACTCCATAGCTAAGAGATAAGGGTATAGATCAGATTGATTTACTCTAGTCTTGTAATCACTCCTGGCTTTCCTGTGGCAGAAATTTCTCTGTGGTTAAGTGATGCACATAATAGAATAACTTGAGATTAGTAAATGAAGTTCCATGCTAACAGTATAGACCATCTCAAGAAGAACTCATACAGAAGTTTTGTGAGTTTACAAAGAGAATACTAGCTAAAATTCAAAGACAGAGTAATGTACCCTACACATAACCACTATATGCTACAATTATTAGGCCAGTTTCTAGAGAATTCAGAAATGATCAGAAAAAGTTGATAGTGTTTTCTTGGAAACATCTCTATCACTACCACTTCTTGCATAGGGTCCTCTGTTGTTTCACTGAGCTTTTAGATGTTCCCATCTATTTTTTTTTTTTATCAATTTTCAAATAATATTAAATACTTTCTGACTTAAAATATTATTACAACTAATTTTTTAACTCACTTCACTGTATTCTTCTACCCTGAATCTTTGCCAATTTTTGTTTTTGAATATTTCTTTCTACTTCTATAGAAACTGGCTCATGAGAATTTTTATTTTGCACATATAAAACTATAAGAGTAATTCATGAATTTGTATTTTCTCATGAAATTGGTTATAAGCTTTTTAAGGATATTAAGGTTATCTTTGTAGTTAGTCTTCAATTGGTCACTGAATATATACTAAGTATAATATATATTTAGTGACATGATATACGCATGCATGCTAAGTTACTTTAGTAGTGCCCAACTCTTTGTGACCCTAAGGACCAAAGCTTGCCAGACTTCTCTGGCCATCAAATTCTTCAGGCAACGATACCAGAGTGGGTTGCCATGCCCTCCTCCAGGGGATCTTCCTGACCAAGGGATCGAACCCATGTCTCTTAAGTCTCCTCCACTGGCAGGTGGGTTCTTTATCTTGTCAAGTAAATATAACGTGACCACATTATTAGTAGTATATTTTCTACTTACTTTTTCTTTACATACATCATCAGTATATTAAAAAAGGCACTGTAAATTTTCAATAGCACAGGGTAGAAGAGATGATTATGTGATAGGTGTCTGGATTAGAAATGAAATGTAGAAGACATACTGTTTTAAAATCATTATCATCTGCTTGGTTCATAAATTATTTTGTGAATTATAAAAGATATATATAGATATGGATATATAGATATATACACTCAATATTTGAACAAGTAGAATACTAGAGAGTAACATAAGCCAATTAGAAAATGCATATCATACTTAAAACCTGCAGATGTAATACAAAATTTTAGCATTAGGGGATTATCAGAAGTTATCAACTATCTTAACAAAGAAGTTGGACTTCCTGATGCTCTTCTAAATAGATTCCAAGTATATCTGTTTCATATTAATGTAGATATTCTTTACCAACCTTCACAATATGCTATTTAATATCAAGCTGAAGAAAGATGACGTGACTAGTTCTTTCTTGCCAAATACTGGAAAATTTAATTAAATAGACATTTGACTTCAAGTTGAAAACTAAATAAACTTTATCCTTTTAACTTTATTGACTGACCAAAGTAACACAAAATCATCAGTACTTCATCTGCAATAAGAACTCATATTGGATGAACTTTGTCTCTGTCAAAGATGTGATTACTAATGGAGGTGGTGGAGCCAGACTTAAAATCAAATTACTATGATGTGACAGCTTAATTTCAGACTTAACATAATCTTTTTCTACCCCTTTGAAACTTCTTGGTGATTTAATAACAGTAAATTTAAGGGTATAACATTAAAAGCTTTAGGCATGCCAGTTAGAATTCTGGCATGCTAAATTGTTGGTTTGTCTAAAACTATCACAAAAAATGGAATAAATTTTGCTTGGTGCTAAAGTGATCCATTTCCTTTGAAGCTTGAAAAGAGTGAATGTGACAGTTTAAAGGTTAATCTGGTTATTTTGTGTAAGAAACTAAATAACGGTGGCTAAATTGAGTTAAAGTATGATAACAGAAGAGCATAAAACAAAAGCATACACTTTCTGTTATTATTCTAATCTTTTCACAAAAGTGAAGATCATTAAACCTCACAAAAATAAGAATGAAAGAAAAATTGTCCTTAAGTATTCTCATTCATGGATTCTGGCATTTTTCCCTGGGTTCTAAATTACTATCACACTGGGATGCTTTCTAAAAATGAAATTATATAATAGTTTGGGAAGATGAAGAAATTGCAAAGGAGCAAAAGGACTGGAGTATGTTAATTTTCAAGATAAGAACTCACATGTTTCCATGAGTAGTCAAGAATACACTGAAGCTACTTGCAACATGTCTGTGGAAGGATTAGGATCATTGCATTATTCAAAGTATAAGAAATTCAACAAAAAAATTATGAGATTGAATTGGTGAGAGTGCTTCAAAATTTAAAGAAATATTGATAAGTCAAAAGGGAGAGCTTAGTAACGAAGGAAATAGTAAATGGTCACAACTATTATGGAGATATTGAAAAGCAAGTTCTGAGAAAATAAAATTTGACTCAAAGAAAAGTTTCATACAGTTTTTGATAAAATATTATCAGTAAATCAGTGGAGGAAAAATACGGTGGGGAAATAGCTACTAACTGCTTAAGGAATATCATTAAGGTTATATATATATGTATAATATATATATATATATATATATATATTCCATTCTTGTAAAATCACATGTGTATATATAAATGTATAAAGCAACACCTAAAATGGTTGGGACCAAAGATAGTTGAAATTACCTCCAGTTATAGAAACTCAAGTAAATTTTACTTTCATCTTCATTTATATTTTTGTAATATTTTTATTAAATGATCACTTATTCTTTATTTATGTAATCAGAAAAAAAGACACTTTGCTGCAGAAGAAAAAGGTAAGCAGACTGGGTTCAATTTAATCCGTCAATCTGAAATCAGCCATGGACTGCCCATTTTCTCCTAGATAATATGAGATATGAGCATTCTATGAGAGCTGATATTTGATAAACAAGTATATTTGGTCATTATGCAATAGAGCAATAGAGCTTGACATAAATTCTTGAAGTATATTCTTGAAGTATATTCTATACTGCACTATACTCTTTTTAAAATAAAATCATGCACTTTAATTAAAAAAAAAAATTGTGGAAGGATGAATAATGCCCTCTTTCTCAACTGTCCATACCATAATCCCCTGAGCCTGTGCATGTTTTAATTTTCATTGCAAAATGAACTTTTACAGGTGTGATTAAGTTAAGGATTTTGAGATGAGAAGACAATCCTGAGTCATCCAGGTGAGCCCATAATGGGTCCGTATGAAAGAGAAGCAAGAGGGTCAGTGTCAGAGAAGAGACCTGAGGACAGAAGCAGAGGGTGGCATGATATGCTCTGAAGATGGACGAAGGGGCCACAAGTCATAGAATTCAGGTACCCTTCAGAAGCTGGAAAAGTCAAGGGAATAGACTCCTCTAATAGAAACGGATTCTATCAATAACCTTATTTTAGACTTCTGACTTTCACATCTGTAAGGGAATAAAATTATCACTATGTTGCAATATAGTGGCAGTAGAAAACTAATGCAAGTGTTTAACAATTATTAACAGAAACAAAGCATTATATATCAGATTCAGTTCACAGAAAGACTTGCAAGATTTTTAAAATGGGAATTATACTACATAAATAAAAAAACTGCTATAAGAATAAAATGATACAGCATAAGTGACAGTGATCACCCTACTCACTAATGAGTTTCTCTTGTGTACCCTTGTACTAACACAGGTTCCTAACAATGATTTTCACCTCCTGATGGAAATTGTTTTCATGTCAAGCTAACTTCAGCAAACATGACTCTAATTTTTAGGTATCGCCCTAAAGAATAGTAAAACATTTTGCAAAAGATAGCTGATAAAAATTATCAATGCCCAGATAAGAAGCTATTTTTACCAGCCTTTAATAAAATGAACAGAATTCCACAAGTCAAAGGGACCTGTATTAAAATCCCCACCCCTTCTTTCCACCCATCTACTAAGCATGGGAACTTGGACAAAATAAGGACTAAGAATATTTTTCTGTGTTCCTTATTTTTTAAATGGGAACTATATTACATAAATAAACAAACTGCTATAGGACAAAACCGTTACCAAAAGCAAGTTGTGTGCCTGATGCACAGTGAGACCAAACAATACCAGAATGTCAGAGTCTGGAACAAAGGAGATGGGTGGCTCATGCCTTAAAAAAAACCAAATTCCCGAAAGCTTTAGCAAAGCCCTTTTCTAGGAAAGGTGAGAGATGGGAGTGGTTAGTTGTTGCAAACTTCTTGTTGTCAGATCCTTTGTTCTTGAAGTCAATAATGATGTTTCTGTTAATCTGTTTCAAGGCTGGGTGAGCTGGAGGGCCCCAGGGAGAAGGCTGGGATCCACATCTTACCTCACTCTCCACTAAGGCCACCACTTCACCAACCTTTGGCTAAAATCCTCTTCCTAACAGACACTCCTTGGCAGTTGGCTGCTTGTGAGTGGGGTCCACTGTAGTGCTGACCAGAGGCTCAGCATGACCACTAAGGGTCACTTATTGACAGTTGGTTGCCTGTGAGAGGGCTCTCTGTGGTGCAGACCAATGGCTGAGTGGGACCTGTTGCCTGGTAACAGGGTGAGCGGTAATGGCACACAGAAGCAACTGAATGCTAAAGGCTGCCCTTGGCCTTGCTGTTAGGAAATGATACTGTATACAAAGTATTTAGCATAGTGTCAACACTTGGTACTTGCTCAGAGAACAATATCTACCATTCAGGAAAAATACTTCATTTTTCTCTAGTGATTTCTCCCTTTTATATTTAATTTTGACAAAGAGAAAGAAAATCAAGTAGAAGAGTTACAGTCTATTTTTATTAAACACTCCACAATGTTCTTTCTCAATCGTTTCCTGGACCATCAGCTTCTAAGTCACTCCAGTTTCCACTCCAATCAGAGAATGATCTGCTAAATATTTCAGAACTATTTGCATTAAATAGTTACCTAGCAACCATCACTAATATAAAATTAGATTTGAGTTTCTGTTAAAGTATACAGTATATACTGAAATAATTCAAAGATAGATGAATACTAGTCCATATCAGAATTTTAACTCTTAAAAACACACTCAGGTAGAATATCTCAAGAGCCCGAATCAGGAAAGTACATTACTATTTCTAGCTCGGGGATTCCCTTGGTGGTTCAGCAGTAAAGAATGATGTGGGTTCAATCCCTAGTTCTGAAAAATCCCCTGAAGAAGGAAATGGCAACCCACCCCGGTATTCTTGCCTGGAAAATCCCATGGACAGAGAGGAACTTTGTGGGCCCCAGTCCATGTGGTCACAAAGAGTAGGACACAACTTAGTGACTAAAGAACAACAATAGTTCAGAATTTTATTATTTATTTGGTGTTTTCAACAATAGACAAGCTCTCTACCCATATTGTATGAAAGATTAAAATATTAATAGCAAATTTTTATCAAGCACTAATTACATGCCAGAACCTATTTTATTCTTTTGTGTGTATAGCTATTTGAAGAGTCAAAATAACTAATGTAAGTGCTTACATTGAAAAGATAAATCATATTTTAAAACACTAGATTCATTTGAATATTTCTGGTAAACAGTGAGACTCTTCAACTCTATTTTTCATCAATGAGGCAGACAAGATCCCAGCTTTCTAATACTTAAGTAAAATAAAATGACCTTCATACATTGGTCCCTATTAGTTCTGAATCTTCAGCACTTTCAGAACCAATGACAAATGGGATTTTTAGTGAAGAGTCACTGCCAGTGTTTAAGCTACTCCCTGATGATAAAGAAAAGGCATTTCAACATTTTAGAAAATATCATCTGACACCCCCAAGGAGCAGCAGCTGGTAAGATTCAATCAAGTAATATAACATCATAAACTCTTGAATTTTGTGTTAGAATCAGTGCTAATCACAAATGTAGGCAAATGTTGAAAAATGACTGAAAGACTGCTGGGTCCTAAAGACAAAGGATAGTTTATGTTTTTCACTTTACACTTATCACTCATTCTTTAAAAGAGTAACACATACCATCTGTTGCAGGGCAGTCATTTCATAATTTATGAGATCTGAACTTGATATTTGAAACTAATTCAATATGAGTATTAGTCCTTGATAATCTCCACAATATTCTTTGACTAGGCAAGCACTTTTCCTGGAATTAAGCCTTGGGTAAATAGCTCAATAAGTAGGATAGAACAGATCAGGATAAAGCCAGAATACAGCCGTAAGAAAAGTTTGTTAGAATTTGATGCACACAGCCAACTACCAGTTCAATCAGTACTTGAGAAAACAGAATGAATACAGAAGGTAAAAAAACAAACAAACAAAAAAATCCCTCAAAAGTGTTGTTGTAGAAATAAACGCATTTTGTTTCCAACAAATTTGAATATGGTCTTCATCTGAATTTTTCCTTTTGTCTTGATAAACTTAACAATGAATTTTCTAAGATTAAGAATAGGAAAGAGAGCAAGTCAAGGAAAACAACAGTATAGGAAAGCCTTTTGAGAGAGAATCATTCCTCTCTGCCTTTTGAGAGAGATTCATTCCTTTCTTGTCTCCATAATTACATTTGCTGGGTTTTGTTTGGTTGTTTTTAACTGCAGACAGTTTTTAGAAACTATTAAATCTCAATGTAACTGAGTAGTGAATCTATTTCAACCTACTTTAAAAACTAAAATGAGAAAGGATTTGCTGCAGAAATTTGGATGTAAATTTGAAAGCTTCCAAAAGTAAACAGCCTATAGTGAACATAAAAGGAAATGGCACACCCCACCTTCTCTTAAAATGTCCACTTATTGGCTTTCTCTAGGTAATTTTGAAATAAACTTGAGACATGTTATAAGACTTGAAATCAAGCTATATGCACAAAAGATTGCTCTTTCATGATATTGAGAAAGTTGGGTTTTTTGATGTCTCAATATGCTATCCTAAATTGTATTATGGAAAAGGAAATGGCAACCCACTCCAGTATTCTTGCCTGGAGAATCCCAGGGACAGAGGAGCCTGGTGGGCTGCGTCTATGGGGTCGCACAGAGTAGGACACTACTGACGCGACTTAGCAGTAGCAGTAACAGCAAATTGTATTAATATAGGCTATACTGAAGGTAAAGAAACACAAAATAACCAAGTTATTCACATGAGGGCAATTTTGAATTTTGAAATCTTCATGGAGGAATTTTAATTAATATGAGAAGCTGAATTAGAATGCCAAACAGCAATTAAAGGGGATACATTTTAAACTTATATCTGTTAAAGAAGGCCTTACTCACTCCTCCTGTCTATTACTGTTGTTCTGTTGTTCAGTTGTTCAGTCATGTCTGACTCTTTGTGACCCCATGGACTGCAACAGGCCAGGCTTCCTTTAACTTTACTATCTTCCTGAGTTTGCTCAAACATGATCACTGAATTGATGATGCCTCCAATGATCTCATCCTCTGTCATCCCCTTCTCTTCCTAACCTCAATCATTCCCAACATCAGGGTTTTTTCCAATGAGTCTGCTGCTTGCATCTGTTGGTCAAAGTATTGGAGCTTCAGCTTCAGCATCAGTCCTTCCAATGAATATTTAGGGTTGATGTCCTTTAGGATTGACTGGTTTGATCTCCTTGTAGTTCAAGGGATTCTCAAGAGTCTTCTCCAACACCACAGTTCAAAAGCATCAATTCTTTGGTGCTCAGCTTTCTTTAGGGTTCAACTCTTGTATTCATACATGACCACTGGAAAAACCATAGTTTTGAGTATATGGACCTTTGCTGACAAAGTAATGTCTCTGCATTTTAATACACTTAGGTTTGTCATAGCTTTCCTTCCAAGAAGGAAACATCTTTTAATTTTATGGCTGCACTCATGGCCTGCAGTGATTTGGGAGCCCAAGAAAATGAAGTCTGTCACTGTTTCCATTGTTTCCTCATGTTTCCATATTCCCTCATGAAGTCATGGGACTAGAAGCCATGATCTTAGTTTTTCCTGAATGTTGAGTTTTAAGCAAACTTTTTCACTCTTCTCTTTTACTTTCATCAAGACGCTCTTTAGTTCTTCTTCGCTTTCTGCTATAAGGGTGGTGTTGTCTTCATATCTGAGGTTATTGATATTTCTCCTGGAAATCTTGATACCAGCTTAAGCTTCATCCATTACAGCATTTCACATGATGTACTCTGCATTTAAGTTGAATAAGCAGGGTGACCATATACAGCCTTGACGTACTCCTTTCCCAATTTTGAACCAGTCCATTGTTCCAAGTTCAGTTCTAATGGTTGCTTCTTGTTCTGCATACAGGTTTCGCAGGAGGCAGGTAAGGTGGTCTGGTATTCCCATCTCCTTAAAAATTTTCCAGAGTTTGTTGTGATCCACACAGTCAAAGTCTTTAGTGTAGTCAATGAAGCAGAACTAGATGTTTTCCTAAAATCCCCTTGCTTTTTCTATGTTCCAATGAATGTTAGCTATTTGTTCTCTGGTTTCTCTGCCTTTTCTAAATGGAGTTTGAATATCTCAAAGTTCTTGGTTCTAGAACTGTTGAAGCCTAGCTTGAAGGCTTTTGAACATTACTTTGCTAGCATATAAAATGAGTGCAATTATGCAGTAGTTTGAAAATTCTTTGGCATTCCCCTTACTTGGGATTGGAATGAAAATTGACCTTTTCCAGTCCTGTGGTCACTGCTGTGTTTTCCAAATTTGCTGGCATATTGAGTGCAGCAATTTGCCTGCATCATCTTTTAGGATTTGAACAGCTCAGCTGGAATTCCATCACCTCCACTAACTTTGTTCATAGTGATGCTTCCTAAGGCCCACTTGACTTCACACTCCAGGATGTCTGGCTCTAGGGGAGTGATCACATCATTGTGTTTATCCGGGCAATTATGATCTTTTTTGTATAGTTCTTCTGTATATTCTTGCCATCTCTTCTTAATATCTTCTGCTTCTGTTAGGTCCATAACATTTCTGTCCTTTACTGTGTACATCTTTCCATGAAATGTTCCCTTGTTATCTCTAATTTTCCTGGAGAGATCTCTAGTCTTTCCTATTTTATTGTTTTCTAAGGCTACATAAAACTATTCAGAAATTTAAAGAAACAGAGTAAATGAAGAAAGTGAAGTCAGAAAGTGAAGTCGCTCATTCATGTCCGACTCTTTGCAACCCCATGGACTGTAGCCTACCAGGTTCCTCTGTCTGGGATTTTCCAAGCAATAGTACTGGAGTGGATTGCCATTTCCTTCTCCAGGGGATCTTCCCGAACCAGGGATCAAATCTGGGTCTCCCTCATTGTAGACAGATTCTTTACCATCTGAGCCACCAGGGAAGTCTACCAGAATGAGGAAAGGACAGCTCAATTTACATATAACTATACAATCATACTATATAACTATACTCTGACTTTTAGGATGTTTACCCTCCCCCCCAAAAAAGTTTAGATTGCTTCATAATTATTCACTAGCGTTATTAACCTAGAGCCCATATGTGAAAACTCATATAATAAGGGCTGCACCAATATTTGTTGAGTGAAATAACTGAACGTGGCCAGGATCCACCTGGAGGTGCTGGAGGACACTGACATCCTATCTAGTGTTGGGCTTCCCTGGTGGCTCAGAGAGTAAAGAATCTTCTTGCAACGTGGGAGACCCGAGTTCAATCCCTTGTTGGGATCTTCCGTGGAGAAGGGAATGGGAAAATACAGTATTCTTACCTGGAGAATCCCACGAACAGATTTGCCTGGTGGGCTACATGTAGTTCAAGGGGTCACCAAGTGTCAGCCATGACTGAGAGACTAACACTTTCACTATCTATTGCAATCTATGGAGAAAAATGGGTCTGGAGGTGAATAAACTAGCACTAAAAAGTTAACATCAGTGAGAAACACATGACTCTAAAGGACACAATGCACAAATCCATAGTAAGATTGGGTGTGATTCATGCAATTTCCAGCACTATTCAGTTCAGTTCAATTGCTCAGTCGTGTCCGACTCTTTGCAACCCCATGGACTGCACCACTTCAGGTCTCCCTGTCCATCGTCAACTCCCAGAGTTTACTCAAACTCATGTCCACTGAGTCGGTGATGCCATCCAACAATCTCATCCTCTGTCTTCCCCTTCTCCTCCTACCGTCAATCTTTTCCAGCACCAGGGTCTTTTCAAATGAGTCAGTTCTTTGCATCAGGTGGCCAGAATATTGGAGTTTCAGCTTCAGCATTAGTCCTTCCAATGAATGTTCAGGACTGCTTTCCTCTAGCATGGACTGGCAGAATATCTCTGCTGTCCAAGGGAGAAGACTCTCAAGAGTCTTCTCCAACACCACAATTCAAAAGCATCAATTATTTGGCGCTCAGCTTTCTTTATAGTCCAACTCTCACATCCATACATGACTACTGGACAAACAAGAGCTTTGACTAGATGGACCATTTTTGGCAAAGTAATGTATCTGCTTTTTAATAAACTGTCTAGGTTGGTCATAACTTTCCATCCAAGGAGCAAGTGTCTTTTAATTTCATGGCTGCAGTCACCATCTGCAGTGATTTTGGAGCCAAAAAAAAAAAAATACATATATATATATATATATATATATATATATATATATATATATATGGTCTGTCACTGCTTCCAGTGTTTCCCCATCTATTTGCCACAAAGTGATGGGACCAGATGTCATTCTGAATGTTGAGTTTTAAACAAACATTTTCACTCTCTTCTTTCACTTTCATCAAGAGGCTCTTTAGTTTTTCTTCAATTTCTGCCATAAGGGTGGCATCATCTCATTTTCTGAGGTTATTGATATTTCTCCCGGCAATCTTGATTCAAGCTTGTGGTTCATCCAGTCCAGCATTTCTCACGATGTACTCTGCATTTACATTAAATAAGCAGGGCAACAACATACAGCCTTGACATACTCCTTTCCCAATTAGGAACCAGTCTGTTCCATGTCCAGTTCTACTGTTGTTTCTTGACCCACATACAGATTTCTCAGGAGGCAGGCAAGTGGTCTGGTATTCCCATCACTTTCAGAATTTTCTACAGTTTGTTGTGATCCACAGTCAAAGAATTTGGCATAGTCAATAAAGCAGAAGTAGATGGTTTTCTGGGACTCTCTTGCTTTTTCAATGATCCAGCGGATGCTGGCAATATAATCTCTGGTTCCTCTGCCTTTTCTAAACCCAGCTTGAACATCTGGAAGTTCATGATTCACGTATTGTTGAAGCCAGGCTTGGAGAATTTTCAGCATTACTTTGCTAGCGTGTGAGATAAGTGTAATTGTGCGGTAGTTTGAGCATTCTTTGGCATTGCCTTTCTTTGGGATTGGAATGAAAACTGACCTTTTCCATTCCTGTGACCACTGTTGAGTTTTCCAAATGTGCTGGCATATTGAGTGCAGCACTTTCACAGCATCAACTTTCGGGATTTGAAATACCCCAACCGGAATTCCACCACTTCCACTAGTTTTGTTCATAGTGATGCTTCCTAAGGCCCAATTGACTTAGTATTCTAAGATGTCTGGTTCTAGGTGAATGATCAACCCATCGTGATTATCTGGGTCATGAAGATCTTTTCTGTACAGTTCTTCTATGTATTCTTGCCATCTCTTCTTAATATCTTCTGCTCCTGTTAGGTCCATACCATTTCCGTCCTTTATTGTGCACATCTTTGCATAAAAAGTTCCCTTGCTATCTCTAATTTTCTTGAAGAGATCTTTAGTCTTTCCCATTCTATTGTTTTCCTCTATTTCTTTGTATTGATCACAGAGGAAGCCTTTTTTATCTCTCCTTGCTATTCTTTGGAACTCTGCATTCAAATGGGTATATCTATTCTTTTCTCCTTTGCCTTTCACTTTTCTGCTTTTCATAGCTGTTTGTAAGGCCTCCTCAGACAACCATTTTGCCTTTTTTCATTTCTTTTTCTTGGAGATGTTCTTGATCACTGCTTCCTGTATAATGTCAAAAACCTACATCCATAGTTTAGGTACTCTATCAGGCACTCTGTCTAATCCCTAGAAAAAGCAATTTCCCCTACTTTCTTCAATTTAAGTATGAATTTGGCAATAAGGAGTTCATGATCTGAGCCAGAGTTAGCTTCTGGTTCTGTTTTTGCTGACTGTATAGAGCTTTTCCTTCTATGGCTGCAAAAAATATAATCAATCTGATTTCAGTATTGACCATCTGTTGATGTCCATTTATAGAGTAGTCTTCTCTTGTGTTGTTGGAAGAGGGTGTTTGCTATGACCAGTGTGTTTTCTTGGCAAACCCTGTTAGCTTTTGCCCTCTTCATTCTGTACGCCAAGGCCATATTTGCTCATTACCCCAAGTATGTCTTGACTTCCCACTTTTTCATTTCAGTCCCCTATAATGAAAAGGACATCTCTTTTGGGTATTAGTTGTAGAAGGTCTTGAAGGTCTTCATAGACCATTTAAATTCAGCTTCTTCAGTACTACTGCTCGGGCAGACTTGGATTACTGTGATATTGAATTGCTTGTCTTGGAAATGAATAGAGATCATTCTGTCATTTTTGAGATTGTATCCAAGTACTGCATGTAGGACTCTTTTGTTGACTATGATGGCTACTCCATTTCCTCTAAGGGATTCTTGCCCACAGTAGTAGATATAATGGTCATCTGAGTTAAATTCACCCATTCCAGTCCATTTTAGTTTGCTGATTCCTAAAATGTCGATGTTCACTCTTGCCATCCTGTTTGACCACTTCCCATTTGCCTTGATTCATGGACCTAACATTCCAGGTTCCTATGCAATGTTGCTCTTTACAGCATTGGACTTTACTTCCATCAGGAATCACATCCACAACTGGGTGTTGCTTTTGCTTTGGCTCCGTCTCTTCAGTTTTTCTGGATTTATTTCTCCACTGATCTCCAGTTGCATATTGGGAACCTACCGACCTGGGAAGTTCATCTTTCAGTGTCCTATATTTTCACCTTTCATACTCGTCATGGGGTTCTCAAGGCAAGAATACTGAAGTGGTTTGCTATTCCCTTCTCCAGTGAACCATTTTTTGTCAGAACTCTCCACCATGACCCATCCATCTTGTGTGGCCCTACACTGCATGGCTCATAGTTTCATTGAGTTAGATAAGGCTGTGGTCCATGTGTTCAGATTGGTTAGTTTTTCATGACTGTGGTTTTCAGTCTGTCTGCCCTCTGCTGGAGAAGGGTAAGAGGCTTATGGAAGCTTCCTGATGGGAGAGACTGACGGAGGGGGAAACTAGATCTTGTTCTGATGGGCAAATAAATGTTCAGTAAATGTTTACCATGTTCAGTAAATGTTTAATCCAATTTTCTGTTTAAGGTTAGTCTAAAGAGGATGCAGAGTAGGGAATATGTGCTAAAAGAATGCACAGAATCGAGGGTAGATGAGAAAATTTGTTTGATGTGTCTTAGTACCACCTTGGGGTCAAAGATAACAACTGCATAAAATAGCACTGGTTCAAGAGCTAAATCAAAGGACAGATTGCTCTGTAACTAGTTTTAAGAAGGACTCAAAATCCTGAGGTGATTTAAAAAAAAAAAAGAACAAAAACAAAGACAAAAAATCTTGTCTGTGAATCTGTACTGACAGTCTAGAGCAATAGAGATGGCTAGGATACCCAGGGCTTCCTGGGATAAATTAAAAGCATAACAATTCTAAGTCCAAGTACACCATAGCACTGATTGTCAAAAACTTCAGAAATGGGTGAAATGTCACAACCATCTTAATTTTAATAGCTATGATATTCTCAGAATTTAATATATATACTGGGAATTTAATTTAATATGGCCGTCACTGGATAAATCTTATGTATATTTAATTTTAATTTTCACAGACACTATATGAATTGATTATGATCCCTACTTTCTATGTGAAAAGACTCATTCACAGAGCAACAAAGTCATTTCACTAGAAAACAGCTATTAATTAGCAAAATCAGAACATAAATTCTAAGGTTCTCACTCTCACTGTTATAGTCTCATGCTTGAGAGAACTGGTAAGGGAATGGAAAATGTGACAGGACCTGCCATGTGCCTAAGTAATAATTAGAAATATGTCATTGCCATGAAGAACACTTGGAGGGAGCCACTTCTTTTGTCTCTATGTCACTTATTATTCTATCCTGCATTGGTTTCTATTCCAATTGAAGTATAAAAGCAATTAGCACAGAGGACAAAATATATTATTAAAACACAATTATAAAAACAAAGGAATACTGAGTTCCTTTCCCTTTCTGATTCAATGTTAATATGATTACTCTAAGGATGACAGAATTATGAGACGATTATGGTTTCTTGGAAATTAGAAAACAATCATATTTATAATATTGGGGGCATTTAGATATTGTGCAAAATTTTGAAGATAATTAGGTTTCTATTGGGCTTCCCTGGTGGCTCAGATGGTAAAGAAACTGCCTGGAATTTAGGAGACCAGGGTTTGATCTCTGGGTCAGAAAGATCCCCTGGAAAAGGAAATAGCAACCCACTTTAGTATTCTTGCCTAGAGAATCCCATGGACAGAGACCGGCAGGCTACAGTTCACGGGGTCACAGAGTCAGACATGACTGAGCAACTAAGTGCTGATAAAATGGAATTAAATTAATACATGCAGGGTTGACTTGGAAGTTCATAAATAATGGATTTAATCCAAGTATTACAAGTCAGTTACTATAAAAAATTCTTCTTTGTTTAAAGTACAAGAAAATTTAAATGGAAACTCACTGCATTTATTCACCATATCTGATTAGCTCATATGTTTACCATAAACCACTTATTCACCCATTCAATATTTTTGCTGCCTATTATAAGCAGTAGATATATGTAATACATTAAAATTGATTTTTTGAACCATTGACTTGACTTTGGTTTGCTTTAGGCTTGCTATATTCATAGAATTAAAATGATGTCTGTCTATAACAACATGTTATGCATCTCATATCCAGCCAGTCCATGGCAGAGACAGTTTCCATGTTTACCTTTTAAAAATATCACTAGAGAAATACACAACAATCTTTACTCAGAAAATAAAACTGTCTTCACTAGTTTATGTCATAAGTAAACAATGTTTTTTTTTCCAAATATGTTAATCATGTCAGAAAAAAATTGTAACAGGTTATACTTAGAATTCTAGTGGTGCCATAACAAAATACCACAAACTTGGTGATTTTAAACAACATACATTGTCAGAAGTTCGAAATGGGTCTTAAGGGCTAAAATTAAGTGGTCAGCAGAATTGTGTTCATTCTGGATGCTCAAGGGGAACGTCTATGTCCCTGTTCTTTCCAGCTTCTTACAGGACACCTGCATTCCTTGGCCAGTAGCCCCTGCCTCCATATTCAATGTGCATCCCTCCAATCTCTGCTTCTGTTGTCATATCTCTTCTTTTGAATATTACTTATTACTTTCTTTTTTAAATTTTATTTTTAATTGGAGGATAATTGTTTACAACGTCATGTTGGTTTCTGCCATACAACAAAGTGAATCAGCCATAAGTATATATATGTCCCTCTCCTCTTAAACCTCCCCCTACACCCCACCCCATCCCACCCCTCTAGTTTGTCACAGAGCACTAGGCTGAACACCCTCTGTTATATACCAACTTCCCACTAGATTTATTTTTCATATAGTAATGTATATGTTTCAGTGCTACTCACTCAGTTTTTCTTACCCTCACCTTCCTTCACTATGCCCACAAGTCTCTTTTCTATGTCTGTGTCTCTATTACTACCTGCAAATAAGTTTATCAGTACCATTTGTTTTGAGATTATATATATATATATATATATATGAATTAATATATGATATTTGTTTTTTTCTTTCTGGCTTACTTCATTCTGCGTTAACAGGCCCTATGTTCATCCACCTTACTAGAACAGAATCAAATTCACTCCTTTTATGGCTGAGTAATATTGCCTTGTATATATGTACCAAAACTTCTTTATCCATTCATCTGTTAATGTCCTGCCTCCTTTTTATAAGGACACTTATGATTAGATTGGGTCTCCATGGATAATCCAGAATAATGTCCTCATCTCAAGATCTTCAAAGTCTGAAATCAAATCGGCAAAGTCTCTCTGACACTTATAAACACCTAACCATGGGATTAAGATATGGATTCTTTAAGGGAACATATTGAGTCTACCATATAAGTATTTAATTGTATAAAATAATTTGGCTTTAATAGCAGGGCTTTGAAAAAATTTTAAGCAATTTAATAAAATTTACAAGATTCACAGGATCTGTGATCTCCTATCACAGATAGACGGAATTTGAGAAATTATTCAAAAATAAAACAAAACATTAAACTTTATATACATTTTTCCCTTTACTAATTACACATTTTACTGAGGTACTATTATGTGAAAATTTTAATATTTGGATTAAGTACTTTCTACACAATTATTTTTTCTGCTTTCATAAAATTAATGATTATAATACAATAATATCCTTTCACAGTATTTCAATTGATTTTACAAGAATTTAGAAAAAATTTTTCTGAAAAATAAACTCCGAAGATCTCACACATCATATTTGCTATAAGATGTTCCTAGTAGCAAACACTTTGGAAAGAAAACCTTCACTTTCACATGTTTTCACTACTTTTTGTTCCATATGCTGTATATTTTAAAAACAAAATGTTATATTCCATGTTTCTTTAAACGTCAGGTTTATGTTATTCAATTTGAGGGTCTTATAAAATTTTATTTGAATTAAGTTTAAGTGCCTTAGTTATACAATCTTACTATTTCAAATGAAGTAAGTGAGCGAGCATGGGTAAGTTAACCTCTCAAACTGTAAGTCTATAATAACAGTTTGCTTCCTAAATGAAATACTTTCCTAACTCTCCAAATCCAATTAATTTTAAATCCTTGAAGAGTTGACTCATTGGAAAAGACCCTGAGGCTGGGAGGGATTGGGGGCAGGAAGAGAGGGGAAGACAGAGGATGAGATAGCTGGATGGCATCGCCGACTCGATGGATATGAGTTTGAGTGAACTCCGGGGACTGGTGATGGACAGGGAGGCCTGGTGAGCTGTGATACATGGGGTCGCTAACAGCCGGACATGACTAAGCAACTGAACTGAACTGAAATGTAATTCATCTTGTTTACTGATAATTAGCGTCATGTTTACATTTACATATTATTCAGTTCAGTTCAGTCACTCAGTCATGTCCAACTCTTTGCGACCCCATGAATTGCATACCAGGCCTCCCTGTCCATCACCAACTCCCGGAATTCACTCAAACTCATGTCCATTGAGTCGGTGATGCCATCCAGGCATCTCATCCTCTGTCATCCCCTTCTCCTCCTGCCCCCAATCCCTCCCAGCATCAGAGTCTTTTCCAATGAGTCAACTCTTCGCATCAGGTGGCCAAAATACTGGAGTTTCAACTTTAGCATCAGTCCTTTCAATGAACACCCAGGACTGATCTCCTTCAGAATGGACTGGTTGGATCTCCCTGCAGTCCAAGGGACTCTCAAGAGTCTTCTCCAACATCACAGTTCAAAAGCATCAATTCTTTGGTGCTCAGCCTTCTTCACAGTCCAACTCTCAAATCCATACATGACCAATGGAAAAACCATAGCATTGACTAGACGGACCTTGGTTGGCAAAGTAATGTCTCTGCTTTTGGATATGCTATAGAGGATGGTCATAACTTTCCTTCCAAGGAGTGTCTTTTAATTTCATGGCTGAAATCACCATCTGCCATGATTCTGGAGCCCAGAAAAATAAAGTCTAACACTGTTTCCACTGTTTCCCCATCTATTTCCCATGAAGTGGTGGGACCGGATGCCATGATCTTCATTTTCTGAATGTTGAGCTTTAAGCCAACTTTTTCACTCTCCTACTTTCACTTTCATCAAGAGGCTTTTTAGTTCCTCTTCACTTTCTGTCCTAAGGGTGCTGTCATTTGCATATCTGAGGTTATTGATATTTCTCCCAGCAATCTTGATTCCAGCTTGTGCTTCTCCCTATCCAGTGTTTCTCATGATGTACTCTGCATATAAGTTAAATAAGCAGCGTGACAATATACAGCCTTGATGTACTCCTTTTCCAATTTGGAACCAGTCTGTTGTTCCATGTACAGTTCTCACTGTTGCTTCCTGACCTGAATATAGGTTTCTCAAGAGGCAGGTCAGGTGGTCTGGTATGCCCATCTCTTTCAGAATTTTCCACAGTTTATTGTGATCCACACAGTCAAAGGCTTTGGCATAGTCAATAAAGCAAAAGTAGATGTTTTTCTGGAAATCTCTTGCTTTTTCGATGACGCAGCAGATGTTGGCAATTTGATCTCTGGTTCCTCTGCCTTTTTTAAAACCAGCTTAAACACCTGGAAGTTCACGGTTCATGTATTGCTGGAGCCTGGCTTGGAAAATTCTTGGCATGACTTTACTAGCGTGTGAGATGAGTGCAATTGTGTAGTAGTTTGAGCATTCTTTGGCATTGCCTTTCTTTACCTTTTCCAGTCCTGTGGCCACTGCTGAATTTTCCAAATTTGCTGGCATATTGAGTGCAGCACTTTCACAGCATCATTTTTCAGGTTTTGAAATAGCTCAACGGGAATTCCTTCACCTCCATTAGCTTTGTTCGTAGTGATGCTTTCTAAGGCCCACTTGACTTCACATTCCAGGATGTCTGGCTCTAAGTGAGTGATCACACCATCGTGATTATCTTGGTTGTGAAGATCTTTTTTGTACAATTCTTTTTGTATTCTTGCTACCTCTTCTTAACATCTTCTGCTTCTCTTAGGTCCATACCATTTCTGTCCTTTATTGTACCATCTTTGCATAAAATGTTCCCTTGGTATCTCTAATTTTCTTAAAGAGATCTCTAGTCTTTCCCAATCTGTTGTTTTCCTCTATTTCTTTGCACTGATCACTGAGGAAGGCTTTCTTATCTCTCCTTGTTATTCTTTGGAACTCTGCATTCAGATGGGAATAATCTTTCCTTTTCTCCTTTGCTTTTTGCTTCTCTTCTTTTTACAGCTATTTATAAGGCTGCCTCAGACAGCCATTTTGCTTTTTTGCCTTTCCTTTCCATGGGGATGCTCTTAATCTCTGTCTCCTGTACAATGTCACAAACCTCTGTACATAGTTCATCAGGCACTCTGTCTATCAGATCTAGTTCCTTAAATCTATTTCTCACTTCCACTGTATAATCATAAGGGATTTGATTTAGGTCTTACCTGAAATGGTCTAGTGGTTTTCCCTACTTTCTTCAATTTAAGTCTGAATTTGGCAATAAGGAGTTCATGATCTGAGCCACAGTCAGCTCCCAGTCTTGTTTTTGCCAACTGTATAGAGCTTCTCCATCTTTGGCTGCAAAGAATATAATCAATCTGATTTCGGTGTTTATCATCTGCTGATGTCCACGTGTAGAGTCTTCTCTTGTGTTGTTGGAAGAGGGTGCACCACCTGGGGAGCCCATAGTGAACCAGATAACAATACCAAAAGGAATGGAAATTACACGAAGTAGCAAAGAACAGACCCTGTTTAAAAGGTGCAGCACACACTCAGCTCTGGTCTGCAGGTGCTCAAGGGAATACCAGTCAAGTGTTCTCCAGACTTAATGTTAAAATTGACTTGTTGATATCTGAGAGGCCTAAAGAAATCCCCTGCAGGCTGTATTTAGCACAGGGCAAGCTCCGGCATTTGGTGATGGACAGAGAAGTCTGGCATGCTGCAGCTCATGGGGTCGCAAAGAGTCAGACGTGACTGAGTGACTGAATTGCACAGTCTACTGAGGAGTTTGCTTCTTTTTAATTACATGTAGGCTCTTTGACAACCCCATTCTCCTTCCTTGGAAACAAATGAATTTCATGCAGTCCTGATGCCCCAGGCCTTCCCTGGTGGCTCAGATGGTAAAGAATCCACCTGCAATGCAGAAGACACATGTTTGATCTCTGGGTTGGAAAGATCCCTGGAGTAGGGCATGGCAACCCACTCCAGTATTCTTGCCGGGAGAACGCCATGGACAGAGGAGCCTGGAGGGCTACAGTCCATGGGGTCACAAGAGTTGGACACAAGTTAGTGACTAAATCACCACCACCACCAGTATTGTTTTCTGGAGAATTCCAGGGACAGAGGACCCTGTCAGGCTATAGTCCATAGGGTCGCAAAGACTCGGAAATGACTGAGCAACTAACACTGATGTCCCTGTAGAGATCTTTACAGGACTTAGAGTACACAGACCATTTTTGGAACTGATTTATCCAAACAAAGAGTCCTTGCTGTCCACTAACACTCTCTAGATCACTGGATCTTATTTTTTCAGACTTGAGTTTTACCTTTTTCTCTTTTGATTCTGGAACTATTACTGTGTTATTTCCCAACCCTCTCTCCCCGCAAAAGACTGTTTTTCAACTTAGTCAAAATTGTTTTTTGCAGATTGCAAACAAGTATTTCTAGTTAATGTATTAGTTAATTACATTAAAAATAATTTTCTATCTTTGTGTTCCTCACTGTGATGAGTATCAGGACTCAATCCCAGCATAGAGCGACATCAGGATTCCTACCCTGCCAATCTATGGCTTCATTTCCTGTCACTCTTGTATTTTGTTTTTATACAAATACCGAATTGTTTTCATTTTATATTCACCATAACAGTTTCTTATCTGTCATTGCCCCATCAGCCCAAACTGATTGCCCTTCTCACTAAAGTCTGCTCGTTCTTTAAGGCTCACTCAAGGGTCATGTCTTTCAGAAAACCTTCGTACCCACCCGTTACAAACATCAAGCGCTATGAGACAGGCGTATCTCCTTAGCGCGCTGTGAATATGAAGTGCTCAACTACTTTGCTGAACAAGTAACAGTGTAACTTTGGGGACCTTGAGTCTCATTTGGCTAAATTCCTCAACGACAGAATTTTTATCTTAGCTTTCTACCAACTATTTAGCACAGTGTCTGGTTTGCAATATAAACTGATTGAGGATAGGACTGTAAAAGAGGGAGATCTTGAAAGCAACTGATATCATCTAGTTGAAACTAATTTCCATAAAAATGTGAAGCAGTTAGACAAAAGTATGAGAGAATTTTGGATAAGAACTTCTAAGAAAGTATATAGTCCACTCATCCTTCCTGTTTTTCAAACGTATAATAGCAATTTTTATGTATATTTCTTATTTATTATATACAATAAAAGTTTTAATTAACTGCTAAATAATCTGACTTACAAAAGCTTTATAAATTGTATGTTAGGTGCAAGATACTGTCAAGTATAGAGAAAATATTTAAGAAAGAAACTAGTGGGGAGAAAAAGGAGAAAGGAAAGGAAGAATTTTGATGTTCTTTTAAGTATCATTCTAAAAACAGAGAATTTAGATAAGTGATATTCTTCTTATAGAAGGATAATACTTGCTATATTATAAGAAGGTATAAAATAATAATATGGAAAACAAATTGGTTGCTAGTAGCATTCTTGAGGCACTTCTCAGGTGGCACTAGTGGTAAAGAACATGCCCGCCAATGCAGGAGGCATAGAGACACCAGTTTGATTCCTGGGTTGGGAAGATCTCCAGGAGAAGGAAATGATCACTCCAGTATTCTTGCCTGGGGAATCCCATGGACGGAGGAGCCTGGCAAGCTATAGTCCATAGGATTGCAAAGAGACGGACATGACCGAAGCAACTTAGCACAGCACAACATAGATTTCTTGAGGGATATAGTAACAAACATCAAATAACTTGGAGAAACTAAAATTAATATATATATATATTTTTTTTACCATAGATCTTTGAGTTAATAAGGTCTCTCTTGTAGATAAGAGTTTCTTTTGTTTATCATTCTAGCAATGAACATAATACTTTTATCACATTTCCTTTCTTCTTTCAACCATTCAATACATATTTATTGAATATCTCCTATGTATCAAACTGGAAAATGTACTGAGCCATTGGAAATCAAATTATATCTTGACATTTTTGGATATTTAAAAACTTAAACCTATGGGTTAATTTCAGTACAATGAGCTTTAAAATATATAAAGATTTACTTACATAATAAATACCAGTAGGAAATCAATGTGTGCACATTTTAAAATATATACTCAGTTAAACATTACTTGTAAAATATATTTGTGTGTGTGTTTGTAACTCAGTCATGCCTGACTCTTTGTGACCCCATGGACTGCAGCCCACCAGGCTCCTCTGTCCATGGGATTTTCTAGGCAAGGACACTGGAGTGGTTTGTCATTTCCTTCACCAAAGTATCTTCCCAACCCAGGGATTGAACCTGGATCTCGTGCACTACAGGCATATTCTTTACCAACTGAAATACAAGAGAAGCCCTAAAATATATTGAGTTATTTATAATTAAATATTTAAAGGCTTTGTTCACTTTAAATGTTGAAAGTATGGCATTTTTTCAGTTAAAAAAAGGATTCTATAATTAATTATGAATATTAATTTCTGATAATGCCCTTTTTGCAAGTCTTTCTATAAAGCCAATCTTATACATAACTCCAGATGGCTAATGTGAATGGTGAAAAAGTCTGTAAGTGCTATAAAATAAGACTGGTTTAACCAAACACTTGTTTCTAGTACTTCTCCAATTGTGTGCTTCCCACATCTATCTCCTAAGAAAAGCTACCAGAGGAGAAGATTACTAGAATAAGTAAATTGTGCTTTGTAGTTTTAAAAAGAAGAAACAACTGAATAGAAAAGCTGGACTGTGAGAGAAGACAAGCACTTTTTGAGTGTAATGTGCGTGAAATTGCATGCCTTGGAAGAAAGACAAATTGTCAGCAGGATATAAAGTAAAGATATTTTTGCTCAGAAATACTCTGTGTAGGTGGTTAGTTGTTTTATTGTTTTCTTTCTAACTCAAGTCATCCCTGTAAATTGGCTAAATGAAGGAAACTCTACTTAAAGATGCTTACAATTTTTTATCCAAATCAGGCTAGAAGTCATGGGGTAGGGTGAGAAGATGAGAGAGCAAATATGTGGCACTGGTAAAGGCTGAGGTTTAACCTCTTGAATATCTGGGTCATCTCTTGGAGAGAAAATATCACAAAGGAGGAAAACCAAGTCGCAGAAGGAAAGGCAAAAGCTATAAAAGCCACAGTGGAACTAAGGTGTAACAGCAACAGAAAAAATATTAATTCATCTTACCCCAAAACAGGGTACCTATAAAACCAAACAAGAGAATATAAATAGTAGGAAAAAAAGATTAAATCCAACTTTTACAATCTGAAAAAAAAACTGAGTACAAGAGATCCAAAAATTCAGTATAGGACAATTCAGTAGCCTCACTACATTGTTAACAATTACTCATTTTCCTTATTTTATTTCCTACTGTCATCTTTTCAAAAGAAGTCATAACATTTGATTGATTCAGGCAAAGGTCCTTTTAAAACTTATTGCTCAATTATCCACCTATTTACTGACTCCTAAAACTCTGTGCAAAAATTATTGCAAGCTTATCTTAGATATTTTCAACTTTCTTTCTCCTATGTGATACAAGAGACTTTGTTGAATTTTTCTATATTACCTCTCATATGTTTATATATAATTAATATTGATATGTTTTTATACATAATTTTGTTTTCCCCTGTATTTCTATATTTCCTTCTTTTCTATATTTTAACAAGAAAAAGCATCACCTTAAAAATCAATATTACCATGGAAAAATACAGTGTGTGTATACATATAATATATATATATACAAATAAATATAAAATATCAATATTTTCCCATACATCAAGATCAAAGCATTCATAAATATAAAATATATCACCACATACATTTTAAAATATCATCTTAAATTCAAAATTAAAATGGATATTATAAAACTACATGACAAACAGAACCTAACAGCATCTCTTGTTTGGTTGTTTATTCAGTGGTACAGTTAGAAAAGTTAAAAATATTAATACTGAATCTTAAATATGAAGTCTGTCTTCTACTAATACAATGAGGTCTTTTAACAAGCATTTTAATTAAGTACAAGGATTTTTTTTTTCTTATAATGCAGGTAATTTAAACAACTTTTAAAGTTACTATGTAGGTAAGAGCCTCATTCTAAATTGTGGGTAGTATTTTTAGAGCACAAATTAGTCTTTGCCATAAAGCTTCACTAGGTGTTTGGGAAAATAAAAGTTTGCAGCGATTCACCTGCTTTAAGAGAATAATACAAACCTCTTAAAAGTAAGTAGCAAAAGAACTGAGAAAAAGGGCCTGGGTTCTTGAAGCTCTTTCTTCATCACGTGCCATTACTGTACTGATGAAAGCTGAATACTGAACACCACTGAATAACTCATGAAAATATAAAGGGGAAAATCTATGTGTGGAAGTAGAGTTGGGTCCTTCAGAACAAATATTACAAACTGACTCAACTCTTGGCTCTGCCATTTTCTAGCTATTCTACACTTTATAAGAAACACTCTACCTATCCTACTGAGTTTGTTTCTTCTTTAGTAAAGCTGTGACACACATATCTAACAGGGAGGAGATTATGAGAATTAAATAAAAGAGGGTATGTAAACATAAAGGGCTTCCCTGATAGCTCAGTTGGTAATGATTCCATCTGCAATGCAAGAGATCCCGGTTTGATTTCTGGGTCAGGAAGATCCGCTGGAAAAGGGATAGGCTACCCACTCCAATATTCTTGGGCTTCCCTTGTGGCTCAGCTAGTAAAGAATCTTACTGCAATGTGGGAGACCTGGGTTCAATCCCTGGGTTGGGAAGATCCCCTGGAGAAGGGAAAGGCTACCCACTCCAGTATTCTGGCCTGGAGAATTCCATGGACTGTGTAGTCCATAGGGTCACCCGTAAAGAGTTCTAAAACCAGTGTAGTAAATGGCATGTAGTAAATGTTAATAAATGTCAGCTCTCTTTATAAGTGAATATTTTTATTTTTGGGAAAACAACAACAACAACAAACAGTGCTTTTTTATTCTGGAGAAAAGTAAAGGAGCTTATCATCACCTAAATCAAGACTTGTAATAGTCTCCCACTGACTTACGCATGCCAAGACCATTCTAAGGGGAATATATTCTAAGACCTCAGTGGATCCCTAAAACTGCAAATAGCACCAAACCCCAAATATACTGTTTTTCTTCCTATACATATCTATGATAACATTTAATTTATTAATTAGTCATAGTAAAAAAAAAATCCATATTTCCAGCATCACTCCTCGTGCACTTTGGGGCCCTTTACTAAGTAAAATATCGATTACTCGAACACAAGTACTATGATGGCATGACAGCTATCATCACTAGACAGCTGAAGTGATGACCCAGATGACTACTAAGACACTAACAAGTGGGTAGTGAATGCAGTAAGTATACTAGAGAAGAGGAGGATTCATGTCTGCGGTAGGACAGCAGATTTCATCCAGCTACCTAGAATGGCATATTATTTAACACTTGCAAACTGTTTATTTCTAGAGTTTTCCATTTAATAATTTCAGACTGAGGTTGACAACGGGTAACTGAAATCATGGAAAATGAAACCACAGATAAAATGGATGACTGTACTATAGATGAGGGAATGTTGGTAAGGTGAGATTAAAAAAATTTTAACAGCTTACCTAAGCTAAAAAATCCAGATTTTTGTTAAATTAACCAGGGTCCTGCTACCTGGTCATTTTTTTACTAAACTATCCTACCTTTCAAACGAGTCACTCTATTTTATTTTATGGTTTTCAACTTCTTTTGGATTCTTTTCTTTTAAATTCAAGTTAAATTTACTAAATGAATTTCTAGTTATTCATTATATTTTTAACTGAAACAGACTGAAGATACTTCAAACAAACATAATCATACTATATCATATAAATTAAACCATGTATAACCTGCATAGTGGTTGCACCTGTGTTTATAATTCTTATTTAATGAAATAATCAGATAAATATTCTAATATAATATGGACATACTTCTAAAGTAATCAGTACATTTTTAGGATTATCAGAAACATGTAAATACAGGATATTCAGGAATCAAATTGCCCAACTCTAAAAATTTATGAGAGGAAATCTGATAAATCACAATCCCTTTATACAACTGTGTCGGAGCAAGTTCTCATTTATATCAAAATGAATTAAGAAAATGATTTTTTCAGAATGAGTTTGGCACAGGATTTTGGAGTTCTTATCCTGAAAGAAATTTGGAAAAAGTACATAAAATGGAAAAAACAGCTGTGAAATTCTTTAATTTTTAAAAATTGTGTAAAAAACAAATATTCAACAAGCCTTCTTCAGCTTTCATGTTTCAAAAATATGAATGTAAGTTTCTTAACACTGTCTTTAAAACTGAAGAACACCTTAATTCATACTTTAAAAAAAAATGCCTTTGGAAGTAGCTATTCTACATTTTTCACATAGATATTATTATTATGCAATCCAAGTATAATTGTCACAGTTCTAAAACAGACTACAAATTTTAGTTCTTTAAAATATCACTGATGAACAATAAATGGTCATTTAGCTTTATATTTTTATAGAATGGTCAGTCCCTGGAGATAACAATATAAGATGGGGAACCTCAACTGGGATTTCAATAAAACCTATATACTTATGCTTCTGTATAACAAAGTTAGCCTATAAAACTTCACTAGATATACTTCTAATCAATCACATCTAAAATAAACAAACAATGGTATTTTCTCCTGATTGCTTTCACTATTACTTTTACATTTTAATTCATTTCTTGCTGGCCAAATTTCTCTCTATTATCAGAGTATGCACACTTACAGCTCATAAGCAACACACTGCTTTTTATTTTATTTTCTTTTTAATTTAAATTTATTTATTTTAATTGGAGGCTAATTACTTTACAATAGTGTATTGGTTTTGCCATACTTTTTAAATAAACAGAAATGAGTGAAGCATAGAAATATCTCTAAGCACAGTATATTTGCTGATCCCCCGACAGTTCGTTTCTTCTGAGATGTCAAAGGATATTGGAACCTGGAATTTGTTTTTGATCCCAGGAGTTTTCTGCCTCTAGGATGAGCTGCATATTTAGCATGAGAATATAGGATTTCCTAAGTTATCTTCACTAAGGTATTCCATGAATAATTAACTAGTTAGATCAAAAATTTTTCTTTTGAGATGGTGATTCTACCTTTGAATTTTAAAAAAAGGAACAAAAATGTTCCATTTTTGAATGTTTGATTTTTCATTATTCCTGAAGGAAAAAAAATAAGTTGTTGGTATATATTTTTTCTGACATAAGGGTTGTAAAGACTAACTTCTTGGGAGTACAAAAGATACATTCTAAAGAGTACTTTAGTTCATGTAATTCTTGCAATTTCTATCCAGTCTGTTCCCTCTGGATGAATATTTTTAATTCTCAATATGTTGGCAGCAGAGGAAGCTTAGATTTAATTGCTTCTATCAAATTGAAAATGTATCAATTTCTATGCTACTATATATACAAGCATATTATTCACTTTTACTGCTGTTTGTTGGAACTACAGGGATATAGTACTGACATATCATTCATTCATCCTTTTTCCTAAATATTTTATATTCTTGCAATAAGAAAAGAGTTTTAGAATAAGTACTGACCGATATATAGAAAAATATAGTCAAAATTAAATGCTGCAAGATCATTCAGGCAACATCGAATTAGTCCAGTGTGAGGATAATGTATGACCTTGAAAAATTAAAATTATCCCGTTTTTAATATAATTTATGTGATTATTTTTATGTTTTATAGAGAATATGTTGTCAATGCATGCAAAACAATGCTTAATATCTTTCCTTTTTTAAAAGAAGTACAAGAATATACATACTGTAAGGAACACATTCATACTGCACTTCAAGGTATTTATAGGTTCCTGGACAAGGGTCTGGAAAAACATCAGGACCTGCCACCACTGCACATTGGGTTCTGTTATTGCACCTAAAGTCAAAGGAGAAGAAAAATAATAAGTGTCTATATAGTTAAGTAATTATAAACATAAATACAAATTTTATCTAATAAATACTTTCTAATTACACAGATTTAAGCAAGGTTTTGGGTAATTCAGGGTTTTAGGCTTACTAAGGTAATGTCTATAGTATACTTTAAAAAGCTAGACACTAAAAAATTCATTCAGTTTATTCATAGTAACTAATTGAATATTAGAATGAGCACAGCACAGTATTGAGTTAGAAGTTAAAATACAGCTTAAGCAACATTAACTGGCCCATAGGATATTGTCAATGTGAAGACAGGACTATTTGGTAGGAAAATACTCTCATTATATAAATAAATAATAATAATTAAGAAAATAGAACCACAGAACTTTATTGCTGCTGCTGCTGCTGCTAAGTCGCTTCAGTTGTGTCCGACTCTGTGTGACCCCATACACGGCAACCCACCAGGCTCCCCCGTCCCTGGGATTCTCCAGGCAAGAATACTGGAGTGGGTTGCCATTTCCTTCTCCAATGCATGAAAGTGAAAGTGAAGTCGCTCAGTCCTGTCCTACTCTTTGCGACCCCATGGACTGCAGCCTACCAGGCTCCTCCGTCCATGGGATTTTCTAGGCAAAAGTACTGGAGTGGGGTGCCATTGCCTTCTCTCAGAACTTTATTAGGCAGTAGTAAAATAAATTCACTGATTTTCATATCACTTTTATAGGCAGTGAACATATGTTTTTGAAACACTTTTAGCTATACCTAAAAAATAAAAATAAACAGTAAAAAGTCAATATTTAAATATCAAAATATATCTAAGAATTTAATTTATACAAATTAGTGTAAAAATACATAATCCCATAAGTAAGACTATTTTTAAGAACGTACTCTTATATTCCTCATGATCAGCCAAATAATGACATTAATGTTGCAGACTGCTATTCACAAATGTCAGCATCTTATAATTTAAAATAACTTAAAATCACCAAAGAGAAAGATCAGACATTACTAATGAAATAGAAAAACAAATTAGGCATCTTTTGTGGCTTTTTAAACAGATCTGGGTTACCTAGATTTACTCATGGGTAAATATACATATAATGAAAATGATTTTGGCTCTGAAAAAGACACTCAATTTCAGAGCATCCTCGTTATAGCAAATTTTACTCAAAATCTTTTTAACTCAATAATTTATCAATAAGTAGACATTCCTATGGAAAAAAAAATATATGGCTTCTCCTACCCAAAAGAGTATTGCTAAGTACACAGTATGAGACATTCTCGCTGTCATTTGCTTTATGTTCTCATTTTACTTTTCTCAGAAATATATCTCAAGCTAGATTTTCTCTCTCTCTGTATCTTTATTTCTTTCTTATTATTTTTTTATTATTTTCTTAATGATATGTTTCATTTCCTGGTATGACCTATACCTCTGAATCCTTGCTAGGATACTAGCTGTATAAGGCGTATTTAGGGCAGAACTCATTTTGATTTATAGTGAAAATGGTTTGAGTTTACTTGAGGCTACCATTTGTCAGGCATAATGAGGATTTTATTTATTACCTAAATTAAAATGGATTCATTAGTGAATGCTTTAACTTAAAAATATATTTTGTATTGAAAATGAAGAGTAATAAAGGTCAATATTCCATACTCAACAGGCAGTATAGAATAACAGCTAATTCTGATGGTCAGCATACTATAAAATTCTCTTGCATAGATTTAGGTCTAAGAATGATTATCAAACAATTGATAATGTTAATAACATTAACATAAATGTGGCTGTCACCAACATACACAGAAAATAGGTGGTGCAAATATTTTAGTGTATTAACATTTTTTAAAATCAGCAGTACTTTCCTATTACATAGAAAAACCCTTTGAGAAAGTTGTCTTAAGTTAAAAGACATGACTTTTTTTTTTTTTGCAGTTAAGAAATACAGTTTTAACATCACACCTTGAAAAGATAAAATCCTAAATCTGTGTCAGGATTTTATACAGTGAGCAGCTATATAAACTCAGTTATATCCAGATCGTTACAGAAAAATCAGCTATTATCAGGAATGAATTAAAAGTAGAAATACTGAAAAATGAAAATATACATGATGAAAACAAGATTATATTTAAATATTCTATAAATAAAATACTATTGTTAATCTCAAGTAATTATAAGATTGAAATAAATATTATATATATTATATTCAGTTCAGTTCAGTCGCTCAGTCGTGTCCGACTCTTTGAGGCCCCGTGAATTGCAGCACGCCAGGCCTCCCTGTCCATCACCAATTCCTGGAGTTCACTCAAACTCATGTCCATTGAGTTGGTGATGCCATCCAGCCATCTCATCCTCTGTCGTCCCCTTCTCCTACTGCCCCCAATCCCTCCCAACATCAGAGTCTTTTCCAGTGAGTCAACTCTTCGCATGAGGTGGCCAAAGTATTGGAGTTTCAGCTTTAGCATCAGTCCTTCCAATGAACACCCAGGACTGCTCTCCTTCAGGATGGACTGGTTGGATCTCCTTGCAGTCCAAGGGACTCTCAGGGGTCTTCTCCAACACCACAGTTCAAAAGCATCAATTCTTCGGTGCTCAGCTTTCTTAACAGTCCAACTCTCACATCCATACACGACCACTGGAAAAACCACAGCCTCAACTAGATGGACCTTTGTTGGAAAAGTAATGTCTCTGCTTTTGAATATGCTATCTAGGTTGGTCATAACTTTCCTTCCAAGGAGTAAGTGTCTTTTAATTTCATGGCTGCAATCACCATCTGCAGTGATTTTGGAGCCCAGAAAAATAAACGTCTGACACTGTTTCCACTGTTTCCCCATCTATTTCCCATGAAGTGATGGGACCAGAGGCCATGATCTTAGTTTTCTGAATGTACAGCTTTTTTGACAATTTAAAAAGAGCAACAAAAGTGATAAGGTTCTTATTTGCTGTTTATATTTTTGAAACATTGATTCTAAACCATAAACTAAAAGTACTGTAATGTTTTACAGAAGACACTGTAACAATGAATTTAAATCAAGTTCTATGATTCACAAGGTAATTCTTTAACCCCAAGTCATTCATATTTTGTATTTTTATATTTTATTTCATACTCTTTACATTACAAAGGTGATATGACACAAGCAAGTAAAAACATGACCAAAATGAGGAGTAAGGAGGACCACAGAAACTAGGATACTCTGTTCGTTTTCTTGTTGCTTCTGGAACAAATTACCACAAAACAGGTCTGGCGGTAGAAGTCCAAAATAGTCTTCTACGACTAAGACAAAGGTGTTGGCAGAGTTGGTTCCATAAAGGGTCTGAGAAGAATCTGTTCTCTTGCCTTTTTTTTTTTTCCAGTTTCTAGAGGCTTTCCCTCATTCCTTTGGCTTGCAGCCCCACACCACATCACCTCTTTCACCCTGATTCTGACCAGCGCTACCTTCTTCCTTCTTTGACCTTCTTGCTTCCCTCTATAAGGACACTGTGATCATATTTAAGGCCCATCTCCATAATCCTGGATGATGCCTCCACCTCAAAAGTCTTAATATTGTTGCATACATAAAAATCTTTTATCCATATAAAGTAAAATTCACAGGCTATGGGAATGAAGATGTCAAGACCATTGAAGAGGTATTATACAGCCTACCATTAAGCACTTAAGCAAAAAGACTCACTGAAATTGCTTCCTGTGGCAGTCACTTTATAGAACTCTTACACAGGAAGATGCATGTTGTTATAGTAGAGCATGTTTAGTAGAGCTAAGATGTTTAACATTTCCATAATATACAGTTTTATTTATTAAAATGATGTATAGGCCTATACTTACATATATGTTTCAGTGCAAGCAAATGTTTTGATTACAGCTTGGCTAAAAGACATCATGTTATGCTTGTTTTTTTTTGGATCACAATGGGATTTTCAGTGGATAAAGCTTATTGCAATAGATGTGAGAAAATGAGCTAGGTTTGCCTGACCAACAAAGGCAATTATTAAAGCATTTTACAGAAACTAGGTCATTGTTTCAAATTTTATTTCATAAAGTATAAAATATCACAAATAAAACTTCATAAAATGTGAAATATCAAACATTAAGAAATTATTAATGAGACCCAACTGATGTATTAATTCATATATCTGTGTTATTATATGTTTACACAAATAAATTAAAAGTGACTATTTCATGTTTACAACTTAAGTAAGCAGTTTTAGTTTGACAAAATTCAATTTAATATACTAATTTTCTACTGCACTAAAAAGATACTATTTGCCTGTGCTCTAAACTATTTCTGTGGCAATTTAAAAAAAGAAAAATTTTCAGATTGTCTTACTATAGTATGAACAAGTTTATGAACCTTACGGGTTTTATTACTGGGAATTTTTTTTCAAATTGCCTTAGTAATATTAGTAATATTCTGAAAATACAAAAATATGTTTGAAAATCTTGCAAGGAAGTCCAACTGCCAAATATTACACACATCTCTGGGTAATATTTGATAGAACAAATTATCATAATCATCAGTCACCATCCACAGAATACTTATGGAGCCCATTCCAAAAACAAAATGATTAGCTATGTCAGACATGAATACAACTCATAGAGCATGCATTCACAATAAATGGAAATGTACATTTAAAATTAATATGCTCAGAAGCATTGCTTGGAAAAGCATTTCAGTTCTGAGTTATGTGCCAGTGATTTCTAAGCTGTAATCTTCTAGTACTAGCTGAATGTTACAACAATGGATATATAGAATTATAGGAATTGCCTCTATATTAGTTTATTAACCATCTACTTGCAGCTGCATATCAGAACTGAACATTTTTGAAGCTGCATGTTTGGTTAACCAAATAAATCAGTGTGTGTCTGAATACATTATCTTAAAGTACAGTAAATGGAGGTATAACTTGTTTTCTTCTAAAAGAGGAACAATATTTGCATGTATGTATTTTTCTTATTGAAGACAATGTTCACTTCGCAGACAGATTTTCTTTTTTTAAGTTAAAAACAGACATAATTGATTACACTTCCTGTGAGTGCTGCAAAGCATTCTTCTCTTCCCCAAGCTACAAGAACGTCCTAGCTGCCATGACAGGACTAAGACTAGAGACATCATACGAATTCAGTTTAGTCTTTTGTCTTCTCAATGTGTAATATTTTCAGATCAAACTATTTATATGTGATAAAAATAAAAAGGAATAAAATCAAATCCAGAGAAAGAAAATTGCAAAGAAATGGTATTTTACTAATGTTGGCTCCTGAAATCACTTAACATGAAAGCCTATGAAAGGAACGACATGAGCTCAGAAAGATGTCTTTGATTTCTTCACATTTGCTTTCAGTGAAGTGCCAAATAAAAGCAAATGAATAACTTTGTATGTGTGCACATGCCTATATTAGGATACATAAGAAGACTTCCAAAGGAGACTATATAGCAGAAATAAACGTTCATGTCTAACTGTCTTCATACATGGACTTTTTGAAGAGTATAAGAGTAAGATTTATATTACAAAAAAATAAGTTTAGCCATCTTTATGGTTTGTAAGTATAATATACATGGTACAGCATAATAAACTGTGAAAGAAAGTCCACACATGCCAGTTTCTGAAGACCACTAAATCTCACAGGTCCATCTCCTCTAAGATGCTTCATCTCTCCTTTCTGGTACCTGTCCTGTTTGGGCTGGCTCTTTTGAATTAGGTCCAGTCATGACCTAATTCATGTACACTACACAGTACATTCTATAGTGTACATCCTACCTGCTGTGAATTAAGGTATTTCCGGGAAGCAGTAAGTACAAGATAAATGCAAGGGCATTTCTACTTTAGGCTGTTAAAAAAAAAAATCAAATGAAAATTAAAGTAGCTTAAAAATAAGGGTTGTATCGTCTCATATATTAAATTTGGAAGATGAATTGATTCAAGTTCATTAATTCAGAGATTTAACACTGAACATTTAGCATCATGTATATGACTTGGATTCTGTGAAATTTTATTGGATTTATGTCCTATAGTCTTAAAATGGACACTGTATTTGTAGTTCTTACATGAATAAGTTAAATCCAAAAAAGTAAAGTTCCTACCTTGTGTCTCATTTTAAGAGTAAGGATGTTCTACACCAAAAGCCACTCCATAGGCAGCCCTTACGGGGAGGGAGGAGGGAGGAGGATTCAGGATGGGGAGCACGTGTACACCCGCGGCGGATTCATGTTGATGTATGGCAAAACCAATACAATATTGTAAAGTAATTAACCTCCAATTAAAATAAATAAATTTATATTAAAAAAAGAACAATGGCCCAAATTAAAAAAAAAAGTCCTATGCCTAAAACAAGGGGAATCCACATGACTGGTTTTACCCAGTGATGGCTCTTCATCAGAGGGCTAGAGAGGCAAGCAGTCTCCTTTGATGCACTAGCCACTTACAGAAGAGGGAATAAATTGTGGTTGCTAGTGAGGATGGGTTTGTCACAAGCAAATGTATAGATATACCATTCTCTCAAGATTCCTTCTTTAGTGAAAAGCATCTCATATTTAAAATATTGTAAAGTCTTCAGCACAGCTATCAAAAATATTAGGACATAAAAATAAGTCTTTATTCAAATTTAAAACACAACAGTTTATTTTGAAAGCATGTATATAGTTTATGCATTCTAAGGTACACAGTCTGGTTAAATATATTAAAATGCATGCCTATTGTGGGATGCTAGACAGCATTTAATGGTGAAGCAACTCTTCCTTTACTAATCTGAAAAGAAAGCAAAACCTCCAGATTTACATTTTTAAATAAAAACATTAAACGTGTATAGTTGAATATATGCATAAATTTAGGGAATATCTAGAAAGGATCTGCAGCAACAGTGATTATCAATGAGATATGGAATAAGTGTGAGTTCTCAATTTCTTAATAGATATTATGCTTTTTAAAACAAAGTGAAAATTTACTGTTTCATGTGAATATTTCAAAGTGAATATTTATGCTTCAAAGTGTACATAAAATTCATATAAAATGAAAATTTTTAAGATTATCCATACTACTTCATATTCTGACAAATTTTAACTCCAAAAATTTTATGTAATGTCATCTATACAGTACAGCTTTCTTAAGTTCAGTTTCAATTCAGTCACTCAGTTGTGTCCGATTCTTTGCGAACCCACAGACTACAGCACACCAGGTCTCCCTGTCCATCACCAATTCCCAGAGTTTACTCAAACTCTTGTCCATTGAATCGGTGATGCCATCCAACCATCTCATCCTCTGTTGTCCCCTCTCCTCCTGCCTTCAATCTTTCCCAGCATCAGGCTCTTTTCAAATGAGTCAGTTCTTTGCATAAGGTGGCCAAAGTATTGGAGTTTCAGCTTCAGCATTAGTCCTTCCAGTGAATATTCAGGACTGATTTCTTTCAGGATTGACTGGTTGGATCTCCCTGTAGTCCAAAGGATTCTTAAGAGTCTTCTCCAACATCACAGTTCAAAAGCATCAATTCTTCAGCTCTCAGCTTTCTTTATAGTCCAATTCCCACATTCATACATGATTACTGGAAAAACCATAGCTTTGACTAGATGGACTTTTGTTGGCAAAGTAATGTCTCTGCTTTTTAATATGCTGTCTAGGTTGGTCATAGCTTTTCTTCCAAGGAGCAAGCGTCTTTTAATTTCTTAAGTTTTTTTTTCTATAAAACAAAGTTTCTCCTATATTTATTGTACATCTCTCTCCCTGTAAAACATTACATTTATTTTTAGTATTGAGGGGAGAAATAGCCTTTCTAGAGATAATGTACAGGTGTAGGTCACCTAGGAACTCTGGCATAATGAAAACCTATCTTGCCACATGTCTGGAAAGCTTATACATATCATTCATAGCTGGATAATCTCTGCAACATTTTCGAAGGAACTTAAGATGATAACAATGTTGGTTGATTCATCTTAGAATGACTATGATGAAAATTTCTGACAACTTTAAATGCATTCATTGTGTTCAGGGACTTTTCACATTTGCCTTTTGAAAGTTGTGGTCTTTATTCCATATATGAGAGAAATATATTCAAGTGGACTATACTACTCAATCCAACACAGTGATTATCTGAGATATATGATTCAGAATTTATGCATGGTTGGGAAAGCCACCAATAATTTAAGCTTTGCAGTAAAAGCAAAAAGGAAGAAAAAATCTGGTAAAATAGCTTTCCTTTAAAGATAGTAAGCAAAAGGTAAACACAATTTATTTATTTTCTTGGTTTCCAGATTGCCATTTTCAATGACTGGCACTTGGTGCTTCTTTTTGCATTTAGGATCATAGACAGATAGATAGATACAGATAGATAGATAGATATTTAACAAATAATCTAAACATTTTTAAGTTTAAGTGAAAGGACTTTGTATTAATGAACCCAAAAAGATGAAATACATGCTTTATTAACATCCTTTATTAATTTGAAATCACATATATGAAATAGAAATAAAATATGTAATATAATGCATAAGGCACAATTCTAAAATATTTATAATGAAACATACAATTATTACCTTATGTCTTAAACTTGAGAGACAAAAAATCAGTAAATATAAATATAATTAAACATTGGTTACATTACTCTTTAAGAATTGCTTCCTTTTAGAGAAAGACATTTATAAATATATTTAGAACTATTAAACATACAATAAAAACAGTTCTTTATGGATACCTACTTTGTGCCTACCATGTACTAGACTTCTTATTATTCAAATACAGCAGTTAACCAAGAGAATGTTCTGATGTAAGCCAATGGTTTCTAATTTTCTTCAAGGATATAGACTTCCTTTTTAAGAAAAATTCTGTGCTACTATAGAATAGTAGTTTTGGTTTCATTGTTTTTTGATTAAAAAACCTACCATGGGAATTGATCATTTTATTTTTACTGTTTTTAAATGTATTTATATTAAATCAGTCAAATAATCTTATACACACTTGAAAATATGCAAAATGCACAAAGGAAGATTTCAGGTTATGGAGAATGCTTGAAATGTGGAATAATTTTAAGGTACTTAAAAAGTCCACAGCCAAGAGTTTAGATACCATTAGCAATATAGAAAATATCCTAGAAGTAAGCTCAGAAGCCTATCTTTGAACCTATACTATGGTGAAAAACAAGACAAAATATGTAGTCTCTCAGGGTCTCACTTTCTACATATTTCTAATTATAATCTGTGATTATTTAAAGACTCAAAAACAATACTACATAGGATAATGCAATATATAACACAGGATGGTGTAGGTACTCATAAATGCTGGATTCCTGAATCAAAGATATATGATAATTAATATTAAAAATGTAAGAAATTATTGAAAATATAAAACAAAATGAATGAATTCTACAAAGTCTTCACTTTGGAATTCCAAGTAAAATGAAACAAATCCACTGACAACCAAGCAAAGCACTATATGTTGAAACCTCACAATTTCATTTTTAAAAAGCTGGCTCAATGCAGAAAGTTACTCAGAAGAAAGAAGACACTAAGCTTCTTCAACTAAGAAGCCACTGTGCACTTCAATTCAATTCTCTTCTGTCAATAAAAGTTATTAATATATTGTGACCTTTATATCACTGTGCTATTAGATCTTCTTCATGACAGATTAATTAAAATACTCTTGATTAATGGGGACAAAATTAGGAAGCTATTTAGTTTGGGTTTGGAGAATTGTGCTGCATTTGAAGACCCTACCCATCTCCAAAAATACACAATATTTTCAACAGTTATAGAATAATCCATGAAAACAGAAAATGATTAAGAAACAGTTGTTGATTATTAGTTGAAAAAGGAACTAATACATGTAGATGAAGTTGGAGAAAGAAAGACTAAAATTACATATAAGCTTTAAGAAAAAAATTTAAATTAAAAGACCATTTTCAAAGTAACAATTATGCAAGCAAACCATTTATCCTGAGTTTTATTCCACTCATGTGTAAAACAACTGTTACAGGTCCTCCTTATATGAAAGGCATGAAATGGGGAATAGTGAAGAAAATGTAAATATTTTATAATTACAGGGTATAATAACTTCAAGTTATTATAATAACTTCAGAGGTCTCACTGAGGTACACATTTACAGAGAAAGGCATGTAAAACCTCTTATATTTTCAAAAATATCATTCTACTGAATTCTAAAATTTTAGATTTCAGTGTAGGAAATGGCTTCCCTTCAGATGATGAAGAATCTGCCTGTGAAGCAGGAGACCTGGGTTTGATCCCTGGGTTAGTAAGATTCCCTGGAGAAGGGAATGGCATCCCACTCCAGTATTTTTGCCTGAAGAATCCCATGAACAGAGGAGTCTAGCAGGCTATAGTCCATGGATCACAAAGATTTGGACATGACTAAGTGATTAACCTAGGTAGCATATTAAAAAGCAGAGACATTACTTTGCCAACAAAGGTCCATCTAGTCAAGGCTATGGTTTTCCCAGTAGTCATGTATGGATGAGAGAGTTGGACTGTGAAGAAAGCTGAGCACCGAAGAATTGATGCTTTTTAACTATGGTGTTGGAGAAAACTCTTGAGAGTCCTTTGGACTGCAAGGAGATCCAACCAGTCCATTCTAAAGGAGAGCAGTCCTGGGTGTTCATTGGAAGGACTGATGCTAAAGCTGAAACTCCAGTACTTTGGCCACCTCATGTGAAGAGTTGACTCATTGGAAAAGACCCTGATGCTGCGATGGATTGGGGGCAGGAGGAGAAGGAGACGACAGAGGATGAGATGGCTGGATGGCATCACCGACTGGATGGACGTGAGTTGGAGTGAACTCCGGGAGTTGGTGATGGACAGGGAGGCCTGGCGTGCTGCGATTCATGGGGTCACAAAGAGTCGGATACGACTGAGTGACTGAACTGGAACTGGAAGCGACTAACATATGCATAAGAAATGGCAACACACTCCAGTATTTTTGGACAAAGGAGACAATTCCATGGACAAAGGAGTCTGGTGGGCTATAGTCCGTGGAGGCACAAGAGTTCAGAAATGACTGAGCACACTCACACATCCATATCATGATATCTCCCATTTGATAACAAGTTCAAAAATTCATTCAACACTGCTTCCTAAACCTCTTTCTCGTCTTTCCCAACATTTAATCAGCCCCATACCTCTGTGTTCAACCCCATCTCCAGTATCCCTTCTTAACCAGATTCACTACTGCTGCTTTATCTCAGCTTTTCTCATAATCCTTACTTGACTTTCATGGTCCTTTATTTCCTTCAGATTGAAAACTAAACATGACACATCAGTCCCTTTATAAGTAGACTCTACTTTCTGATTAAATTAAGTCTCTGACGGTTCTGGAAGGAAAAGCGTATGATGCCTGAAAATGAATCAGTAAGTTATAATTTCTTTCATTTATATTTTATAGATAAACATGAAGTAGTTAGATATTTTCCCCAAAGCTACACTAACAATGAGGACCCAGGGGAAAGAAGTATATTCTCTTTGTTTCTGATTCAAGGTATTTCTATATTCTTTCTCTTTGTAGTAATGAGAAAGTAAAAAATCAGATTATTAGGTATTATGTGACATTATCAATTCTTGTAATCTTTTGTATCACAAAACCTATTTTTAAATAGTGAACAATAATATGCTTACTTAATTGACATGTATTAAAAGCTTATCATGTGTCCTGTGCTAGGAAGACAAAGAGATTAGACTTGGTGCATGCTCTAGAGAGTTTGAAATCTATTAGAGGAGATACATGAACAGGTTATTAACACATGATGAGTTAAATGCAAAAACAGTTGTATGACAGGTGATATGAAAGTACACATGAGAGTCACTATTGTTGGTGGAATTGTCTCTCAAAAAATGTGTTTAAGTGCTAATCCCCAAGTACCTAAGAATAAGGCCTAATTTGGACTTAGACTTGCTGCAGATGCAACTAGGAAAAATGAGGTCAGCCTGGAGTAGGGTGGGCCTTTAATCCAATATCACAGTATAGGGAAATTTGGACACACAGGTAGAAAGAACATCATTCTATAACTGAGGCACAGATTAGAGTGATGAGGCTGCAAACCAAGGAGTACCAAGTTTGATGGCTACCACCAGAAGCTAGGAAGGCAAGGAAGGATTCTATCTAGGACCTCAAACCCATGACATCTAGCACATCTGACTTTCAGAACAGTGACAGAATTTTCATTGTTTTAAGCCACCTAGTTTGTGGTACTTTATTTTGGCAGCCCTAGGAAATACAGATATCTAATGGGACAGAACAGTGGATATCAGGGCAGCTTTCCTGGATATGACATCAGAATTGAGTGTTAAGAGATGAATAATAGTCACCTTGGTGAAATTAGTAGAAGAAAAGAGCAGGCATTTCAGACAGATGACAAGAGAAAGAAAATTGAAACTACATACAGATCTAGAAGCCACTTTGTGCCCTTGGAGTAGAAGACACAGTCTGACAACAGAAGAGGTCAGAGAGGCAAACAGAGGCTCAAACACAGAGATTTTGTATAACATGTTAATAAAGAGAGTAGCTAACATGAATCTATCGCTTCCTCCGAGTTCAACACTGTGCAAAGTGCTCTATGTGCGTTATCTTGTAACAATCTTCACAATGACCTTAATACGATTGTATACATGTGCATATGAGAAAAGCAAGGCTTTGAAAAATTGTTATTTGTGTACACATTATCCAGTTAGTTATTAAAGGAGTCTGGAGTCAGTCTATTTGGTTAAGTGAGATCCTAGAATGTGTTATAAGCAAGGAAGTATTGGGTTGGCAAAAAGTTTGTTCAGGATTTCCATAACATCATATGGGAAAACCCAAATGAACTTTTTTGTCCATCCAATAATAAACTCTCATTACTTTTGATATAGGTTAATCTGACATTTCTATAGAAAATGAATCTGTGAAGTACAGGCCTATAGGCGTGGGGATTGTATAACAGAGATGGAGAAATAGGTGGATTCAAAATATATTTAAGGTGGCAAAACTGAAAAGTCTTGATAATTGCTTGAAATGTCAAGACTTAAAAGGAGGGAGGAACCAAGGTTGAAGACTCTAGCTTTGGAAATTAAATGTCTGGTGGTGGAACAACACAAGAAGGCAGAGAATAGAAGGAGGGGATATATCTATACTTTTGACTCATTCATGTTGCTGTATGGCAGAAACAATACAACATTATAAAGCAATTATGCTCCAATTATTTAAAAAATTAAAAAGAAGGCAGAGAACACAAGAAGGGGCATAATTTATAGTAGATCTACATTAGGAACATGATACATGAAGCACTGGTTCTGTGTTGACGTGTATTTCGTGACCCCATGAATGGTAGCCTGCCAGGCCCCTCTGTCCATGGAATTCTCCAGGCCAGAATACAGGAGTGGGTAGCCATTCCTTTCTCCAGGGGATTGATCTTCCCAACCAGGCATCGAACTCAGGGCTTCTGCATTGCAGGCAGATTCTTTACCATCTGAGCCACCAGAGAAGCCCCTGTACACAACAGGAACTCTAAATAGCTGATGGTAAAACCTCCAATGTCCCTCAGCAAGCGCTGTTTCTCTGCTATATTCTGCTGTAAGGTATCACTCTGTTAAACAGACTCCAAACAGACTCCCTTGTTCTCCAATGTTTACCATTATCCTTAAAGAGATTAAGATATAAACCTAAATCTCATATGTCAACAGAAATATCTGGGGTATACACCTTTTGGATTTCTAATACATAATATGAAATGTTTAACAATTTCTATTGCTATATACACATTCAAATAACCAGATTTTGTTGTTTGTTCATTCTCCAAAGAAAGAAACATTTTCAAAATTAGTCAGAAAGATTCACATTTCTTAGAAGAACAAACATTAGAAATGGTTGGCGCAGACAGTAAGCTACTGAATTAAAAGCACAATCTTGTTTCTTGGCTTTGGTGTTAAATGAGAATTTTTACAACAGATTTTAAAGAATTGGGTCTCCAGAGAGAACAGTACCTAAGTGAATAAAATCCCATACTGTCAGATATTGATTAAAGTTACTATCAGCTAGCTATATATTTTTGAACATATGCAATTATAAATAACCATTTATAAGGCATATATGTATGTCTGTAGCATTAGCTCTTGAGGATTATAATGTCTGAGCATGTTGCAGAGATGATAGGCAATCCCTAAAGACAGGGAAGAAGGTGGCTGTTTCCTTCTGCAGCATTCCCTGTGGTCTAATTATACAGCAATACTTTCCTCAGTTTGAGGGAAAGGCACTCCCATTGAGGCTTTTCAGCTGGAAGCAAGTTACATAAAAATGATGGAAAGAAAATGGAGAAGCCTGAAGGAAAGTATAAGAATGGACAGAAGCAAAGGTGAAAAAAAATTATGCTTTTTACTGCTTACCATATTTCAAGAATTTAAATTCACCTGATAAGTAAATAGACTTTTAAAAATATATCAAAAGGGTCAACATTTGGTGAATATATGCAAACTGAAGGATGTGTTTGCAGCTTTTACAAGGGGAGAAGAGTACTGGGAGACTGCCATTACTAGCACATCAACAGAGAAAATCAGTGGAAGTTCAGCAAAGAGAGAAATAGCAGGGGATAAAAGTTAGGTAGCAGCAATGGCTAAGTGAATCTGAAATATCTAAGTGGACATGAACAAGGAGTCAACTAACAAGTATAACCTGGGTGAGGAGGCAGAAAAAGTTAGGAAATTCATTGCTTTTTCTATATTATACATTGGCTTTTTTTGTCCCCATCAATGGAGACCCACTCTAGAGGTGTAGGATATAACTACTGCATCTCAACTTGTCAAAATTTACAAACTAGTGAGATAAAAACAAAAGAAACTTTTTCTGAACTCAATTTTACCTAGGGACAAAACAACTCATTTATATAGTCATTTATAACATGCAGTTTTAAATTTTATATTTCAAAATTAAGGGATATGGGTTCCAATAAATATTTATTCCTATCGTCAAGGACTTGAGTTCACTACATGCATCAGTAAATGAAAAAAAAAAGTTTAACAAGAAACACTTTTTATATGTTTCAACCAATTTATGTATATGCAATGCAAGTTATTTCACTCAACAAATGATCATATATAACTTTAATTTCATAGAGAAAAAACTGAACTACAGATTCATACTAATCTTTTAAAGATTTTTAAGATGTTGATTTAAGCAATAATACATATAAGTTGTCATACCAAAAGAGAGTACTAAGGGACATTCATGAAATTTGTATCTCTGTCTGCTGAAAGATGAGATATATGACTCACTAAAACAATAAGCATCCTTTCAGCAATACAATGAACACTTAATGCTTTACTTCAACATTAAAAACATGATTAAGAAAAATGCATGAAAAGCCACTGGAGAAAACCAAACAGCTGGGACCAAGTCAACCAATGATCTTGAATTTTAACATTAACAAGGAAGAAGGTATTTTTTTTTTAATAACAGTTAGAAAAATATATTCCGTATATAAATAGAATCTCATACATTTAAAGGAAATACATGTTTTTATTCAAAATTTAAAGCTATGGTAACATCACATGTATTTTATTTGAATTAAATTCAAGTCATATCTGACTCTTTGTGACCCCATGAATTGCAGCATGCCAGGCCTCCCTGTCGATCACCGACTCCCAGAGTTCACTCAAACTCACATCCATCTAATTGGTGATGCCATCCAGCCATCTCATCCTCTGTTGTCCCCTTTTCCTCCTGCCCCCAATCCCTCCCAGCATCAGAGTCAACTCTTCGCATGAGGTGGCCAAAGTACTGGAGTTTGAGCTTTAGCATCATTCCTTCCAAAGGACACCCAGGACTGATCTCCTTTAGAATGGACTGGTTGGATCTTCTTGCAGTCCAAGGGACTCTCAAGAGTTAAAAAAGCAGGGTAATAATATACAGCCTTGACATACTCCTTTCCCATTTGGAACCAGTCTGCAGTTCCATGTCCAGTTCTAACTGTTGCTTCCTGACCTGCATATAGGTTTCTCAAGAGGCAGGTCAGGTGGTCTGGTATTTCCATCTCTTAATCTCTAATTTTCTTGAAGAGATGTCTAAACTTTTCCATTCTGTTGTTTTCCTCTATTTCTTTTCATTGATCACTGAGGAAGGCTTTCCTTATCTCTCCTTGCTATTCTTTGGAACTCTGCATTCAAATGGGTACATCTTTCCTTTTCTGACTGAACAACAGAACTGAACTGAACTGAATGAAGACTTTATATATATAGTATCACTTTTATTATAAATATTTTCAAATTCATGTTTTCAAATTACATGACAGAGGTAATTGGAGGCTCAGTTCAGTTATGTAGCTCAGTCGCGTCCGACTCTTTGAGACCCCATGGACTGCAGCACACCAAGCCTCCCTGTCCATCACCAACTCCCAGAGCTTACTCAAACTCATGTCCATTGAGTTGTTGCTGCCATCCAACCATCTCATCCTCTGTCGTCCCCTTCTCCTCCTGCCCCCCAATCCTTCCCAGCATCAGGGTCTTTTCCAATGAGTCAGTTCCTCACATCAGGTGGCCAAAGTATTGGAGTTTCAGCTTCAACATCAGTCCTTCCAATGAATATTCAGGACTGGTTTCCTTTAGGATGGACTGGTTGGATCTCCTTGCAGTCCAAGGGACTCTCAAGAGTCTTCTCCAACACCACAGTTCAAAAGCATTGATTCTTTGGTGCTCAGCTTTCTTTATGGTCCAACTCTCACATCCATACATGATTACTGGAAAAATCATAGCTTTGACTAGATGGACCTTTGTTGGCAAAATAATGTCCCTGCTTTTTAATATGTTAAGTTGGTCATAACTTTTCTTCCAAGAAGCAAACTGAAACTGAAGTAGCTCTGTAGTATCCGACTCTTTGCAACCCATGGACTGTAAGCCTGCCAGGCTTCTCTGTCCATGGGATTTCCCAGGCAAGAGTACTGGAGTGGGTTGCCATTTCCTTCTCCAGGGGATCTTCCCAATCCAGAAATTGAACCCGGGTCAGAGATCTGGGTCAGAGATCTCGCATTGCAGGCAGACACTTTACCTTCTGAGCCACCAGAGAAGGAGCAAGCATCTTTTAATTTCATGGCTGCAGTTACTATCTGCAGTGATCTCGCAGCCCCCAAAAGTAAAGTCTTTAACTTTTTCCGTTGTTTCCCCATCTATTTGCCGTGAAATTGGAGGAAGTCTTGCTTAAGTTAAAAACATTTGCTTAAAAATTATGCAAACTTGAGAATCTATCACAGGTCAATTATCAGCTATTATAGTTTATATAAGTTACTTAACCTCTCCAAGCCTCAAACTCCTAATCTATATAATAGAGATAATAGTACCCACATTTCACAGGGCTCCTGTATGAAGTAAAAGAGGCCAACCATATAGTATAAGTAAGTGTAAGTACAATATTGCTTAAAAAGAAGACACTTTCTTTTAGGTATTAATAGTGCTGATAGCAAAAGCCATGCCAAAAAAAAAAAAATATATATATATATATATATATATATATATAAATATATAGATAAGGCAGCTCATTTAAAAAAGTCATGATTATCCTAGAATAACTGCATTTTCAAATAGTTTCTTTTCCAGTTTTCTTTATATACTTATATATACAATATCAGGTCTTTTGCTATATAATATAAATTTTATAATCAGTTTTATTTTAGGAAGTAATAGAGCATGGAAGAGAATTCTAAGAAATACAGAAGTGTTAAAATCACTTTCATGTTTAATTTTCAACTTGGTACTTATCTTACAGTATATTAATAATCTTATATATTCCCCTGGGAATATTTCTGGTCTTCCCTGATGTCTCAGCAGGTAAAAAATTTGCCTGTAATGCAGGAGATGCAGGAAAAGCACAAGTTTGACCCCTGGGTCAGGAAGATTCCTTGGAGGAGGAAATGGCAGTTTATTCCAGTATCCTTGCCTGAAAAATCCCCTGTAAGGATCCTGGAGGGCTACAGTCAAAAGGGTTACAAAGAGTCAGACACAACTGAACACAGAAATACTTTGATCTTACCTCATAAGGAATAATGAAATAGAGAATTCAATCTAATGTATTTATATTTATACCTAAATTTGGGTACTAAGATGTTCCTACATATATATATATATATATATATATATATATATACATACACACATATATATGTATGTGTATATATATATGAATATATATAGTAATGTAAGTCATATTCATTATAAATTTTTAATTATCAGTGATACAGAAAAATTGAAACTTTTAAAAAATGTTTCAAATTTCTAAATTAATTAATCACCAGGATATACATAATACAAACTTTTACCAAAAAATAGTGTAGTCTACTCCCTATTGATTGATTCTCCATGACCAGATATAAAAGTCATATTATTTTTAGCCCAAAATATCACAAAGAAAATCCTAGTTATATAGAATGACATATTATTGAAAAGTTTCCCTAGAAGAGGTTTTCAGGTTAACTGAATGCAGTCAATATCAATTTGTCCACCTAGCACTCACACCTGTAAGAGCATCTGGATTTTGCTCTGCAGAAAATTTTGTTCTGCAGAATCACTGCTCACAAGCTCAGTCTCTTTAGACATGTGAGCCACATCTGCTTAATGAAGCTCCCTGGTCTCACTGACTGAATCAGGGATGGGCTTGCAATCCAACAGAAGTCGATAATATCCAAGCTTGGAATTTTTGCTGAAAACACTGGGGGAAAAAAAAATGCTAGTAACCTAAAACTGAGATTAAAAGTTCAAGTACATAATCCTGCTGCTGCTTAAAGCCAATATGCTAACACTTAAAAATGAAGCCCAATACAAAGTACAACAGAAGTGGAGAAAGACAGATTTCTGGCGGCTTCACTTGAGCACGTAGATGAAGAGAGACCTAAAGTCAATTAAACCCGGGGCTTTGCAGGTAAGAGAGTAATTCCTTTCTCTGTAAGTCATTTTAAGTTAGGCTTGAGCTCCCTGCAGTTTAGAGCAGTAAACAGCTGAGTTTCCTTCAGGCCTGACTACATCTTGCCCCGTGCATATAATGCACGTGTTGATTCAGATTATCTCTGACTCTCTCAGTGGATTGTGAACAAAATTATTCACTTTGATATCATTAGTACTTACATTTTTTGTATCTAGCAAGTGTTCAGTAATTAATGCATTAATTAATTATTTCATTGGCAGACATTATATAAAACATGCTCTTACAAGAAAAAAGATGATTATAATTATGACAGAAATACAAATATTGTAGACCAGGGAAGCATAAACAGAGATAGTCTTAGAAGAGTTTATATATTCTGTAGCCAAATGTCTTTCTTCAAAATGATTTCTAAAACACACTATAATATGGCAATAATCTATATATGATATACATGTATGTATTCCTTTGAGAAGTCAGCATAAATTTGCTTTAAAGTTCAGGTGGTAAATATTTTACACCTTATGGGATTGATGGGTTCTGTCACAACTATTCAGCTCTGTCATTGTATCAAGAAAGTCTCCACAGACAAAAAACAAATACATACGTTGTGTTACTACAGGTCTAGTTTGGAATGAGGGCCATTGCTTGATCTCCCCTGATTTTTAATCAATGAACCTAAAGAACCCTCTTTTTTTGATTTCAGCCATAATAGCTACCTTTAACTTTTGACTGGGTGAAAAATAAGGTGAACGATATTTATTAAAATCCAAAGCATTCCACCATTAATTAATACTTTTAAAATTTCCCCCAATTTAAAATTATATAGCTTTGCATTCCATGCAGATATTGATATCTAATACAAAACAAACAAAAAACACAACCACTATCAGCAACAACAAAAAACATTTCAGTATTCTGTGATATTCTGTTGAAGTTAATTGTACTAAGGCTACCCCTTAGATGCTTGGCACAACATAGAGAATAAATTAAGCTTTCTGCTATACACTTTTCAATTCCTTTAGATGGTATTAAGGAAATTACTTTTAATATGCATATGCAAACTTTGTCAGAAAGATTGAAAAATAAGTTAATTCAATTATATTGCCTTCTTTGGCTTAAATATTTTTAATAACAATTTTGTTTTTAAAATGTTAAAATTATCTTAAATATTATCTTAATAAGTAATTTATTTTAAAACATTACTCAATATAACTTTTAAGCCCTTCCCAAAGTAATACTGGTCTCTGTGTAAAAAGCACTAAACAGCAAAACTACCTGGAATATATTTTCAAATTTGTAGCTGGTTGATAAGGCTATTAGATAAGGATATTAGAAATGCTCTCATACAGCAATTAATGACAATACATGGTAATAATTCAGTCAATTTTTTTTTTACTGATTCAATAAATAATGTAAATATATCTAGTGGTATTTTAGTGATTTAGGAAACAGTTTAAAGACAAAGAAAGGATTTATAGTCATTGTGCACATTTATTAGCTTATTTATCAGTTTTCATCATTTCATCATCCCATTTGCATTGTTTGGTGATTGCAATTATCCATGTAATATGATCCAAAAAATTATCATTTTTTCTTTCTAATGGACCAGTAATGAGTTGCTAAGATTTTTAACCTCATTCTCATATGGAAAGTGCCTGCATAAGCTAAAACCTTTCCTCCCAACATTTTAAAACTACAACATTAGTGGGAAAAAATTATTTTATTCAAGAATCATATTGATTGATTATTTAAATATCTTTTGTCATGTCATTGATCCCTGTCTTTTTACTATCATTATTATTATTATTCTTACTTTTTGTTTTTCTTAAGCAGGCAATCAGATATTCAAAAAATACCCTTAAAGAACCTCTTGATGAAAGTAAAAGAGGACAGTGAAAAAGCTGGCTTAAGACTGAACATTAATAAAAATAAGATCATGGCATCTAGTCCCATACTTCATGGCAAATAGATGGGAAAAGAGTGGAAACAGTGACAGACTTTATTTTCTTGAACTTCAAAATCAATGCAGACGGTGACTGTAGCCATGAAATTAAAAGATCCTGCTCCTTGGAAGAAAAGCTATGACCAATTGAGACAGTATATTAAAAAACAGAGGATTACTATGCCAACAAAGGTCCATCTAGTCAAAGCTATGGTTTTTACAGTAGTCATGTATGGATGTGAGAGTTGGACCATAAAGAAAGCTGAGCGCCGAAGAATTGATGCTTTTGAACTGTGGTGTTGGAGAAGGCTCTTGAGAGTCCCTTGGACTGCAAGGAAATCAAATTAGTCAATCCTAAAGGAAATCAATCCTAAATATTCATTGGAAGGATTGATGCTGAACTGAAGCTCCGATACTTTGACCACCTGATGCAAAGAACTGATTCATTAGAAAAGACTCCGATGCTGGGAAAGATTGAAGGCAAGAGGAGAAGGGGATGACAGAGGATAAGATGGTTTGATGGCATCACCCACTCGATGGACATGAGTTTGAACATGTTCTGGGAGTTGGTAATGGACAGCGGAGGGTGGCATGCTACAATCCATGTGGTCGCAAATAGTAGGACACAACTAAGCAACTAACTGAACTGAAAAATTATTTATTGCTCATTGGCCACAATCAGCATAGATTTTGCCAGGTCACTGATGACTCATGTATAAATATAGGGCCTACATTAATTTTCACTATTTTCATAGTTTATTTTATTTGATTATTTTATATACTATGGTTAAGGTGACGATAGCTGATATTCTCCGTCATGACTTTGTAGTTAGAAAGTCAGATTCTTCTTCTTCAATTGATAAGGATACAGGTCAAATTAATATCATTTATTTACTAGTTCACTTGATAGTCACCTATGGCCAAAAAATTGCAAAACAAAAAAATTAACATAAAACCCCAAAATACATATTAAAATAAAAATGCCAAACACAGAAACACGAGGGGTAGTAGTCATAACTTTTAAAATAAACAGTTATGAAATCATTAAAGTTGGTCTTCACTATTTAAGTTTTAGGAATATACCATTACAAAAGTTTTAGGAATGCATCATTACAAAATATAAAATAGAGAAAATTCAGACAAGATAAAGAGTGCTTACAAGATCGTTGCATATGGAATCTGATAAAACTTTTGGAGGTCTTATAATATGCTTCCATTCAATACATTTTTCCTAAAGTTATGGAGTATGTATTCCCAACAATTATAATTTATTTCTTAAAATGTAGTATTTTGAGTAAGAATCAAAGTCTAATTTTGATTATACTTTTTAAAACAGCATTGCATTTCATTGATTATCTTCCTTAATAAATTTTCTTTGTAATTCCTATAACATAAAATATACAAATATATTTACTATTTTTAAGACAAAGATTAAAAGGTTTTATTATTTTTGGTAGATTTAATTGCCCTAAGTTGCTTCTTCATTTTCACGCCTTTAGCTGGTTTTACTATACATAATTATTAACAATACTGTTCTAAAAGGGCGGAAAAGACACCAAACAATGGATTGCAACTCCAACTCCAACTGCCCAACCTGAAAAAGGTCACAGTGAAGGCTAGACAAGGTTAGATTAGTAAAGGTATGCCATATTTACTGGAATAAGAATCACAATTCTCTCCTAAATTTTGAAGGATTTCTGTAATAGGAATGCAAATTGAGATGTGGACTCAATTTCATGTTTGTATGTAGATGGATATCTTCCAGAGATAATAACTAGAGAGTGCTTCTAACTTTGGTATTTACAGGTCAAAGAAATATATTGATATGTTAATTTTCTCATCTAAGAAAAAGTAATGAACTTTCTCTAAAACTTTCATCTTAAACAACAAAGGGTGTAAAATGATAAGAAACCAATCATTAGCGTTAGCCCAAAAGACATTCTGTATTTTGCCTAGAGCTTAAAAAAAATCATAGATCATTAAAATAAAGAGATGTGACAAAAGGTTAAACCCTTGCACAAAATAAATAAACAACCTCTTTTTATTCTCAGAAATGAAAAACCTCTAAAAAATAAATAATAATATAAAAAAACAAAGCAAAGTTGAACCTATAAATTTACTGAGAACTGAAGGCATACAAATAAAACATAAACACGCCCAAAGTAAGAGGCCTAAAGCTTTAAAAATTTATTTGGCAAATTTAGATATTGTGACTCCTAAGGATGAATTAATTAGAGATGTTTATCTTATTAATAAAATACCAAATATCAGAAGGATACATCCTGTTATATTATTATAGAAATTTATGAATTTGATTTTTTTTATTAACTAGTCAGTGATGATTCTTCTATATGTAACTACCAGAAAAAAATTAGATAGCATTATTTTTACTAGCACTCTTTTCCAAAACTTATTTTAATAGCTAATATCCATTTTAACTGTTTTATATCTTGAACAATGTATAGAGTAAGATCTCATTTTCTTAAATATATTTATATCTGATTGTTAAAAGTGGTTACTTAAAAGGATTAAAATGTGTTTTTTTTTGGGGGGGGGGGCATTACTTCTGTAAGTTAAATTACTTAAGAGGGAGAAAGATAGTATAAAGAATAATGGAAAGAGAAGGCTGAAGTCCTAGGAAACTGTTCTTACTATGTCCCTAGTACTTTTAAGGTGAAAAGCTGTTTTTAAAAGTTATCACATCCAATGAGCCTCAATTTCTTCATCAATAAAATTGAATTTCTTCATCTAAATGCCTGACTTAGATGGGTAGCAATTGAAATAATATATGAAAAGTGCTTAACAGTGTCTGGCACACAGCAGTTACTTCATGAATGCCAGTTTAGTCATTTTCCTCCCATTTTCATTAGTGAAAGTCAATAGTATTCATATTCTAGACTGTTTTTTCTCCCGTAATTAGAGAATAGACACATAGCTTATTAGATATGTAGCTTCATAGACTTGAAAGAGGAGAAGGCTTTTTTTAAAAACCAAAAAACAAAACAAAGCCCTCCTCATACCAATGATACCTGTAACTGATAGGAATGGTAATGGGACAAATCCTTAACTTGATTAACTGAGTATCTGAGAAAGGAATGTGTCATTCCAACACTGCTGAACAGGAAGTGACTCATTAAGAGCTATTTTCTACTTAAAAATATATGACCCAGCAATCCCACTGCTGGGCATACACACTGAGGAAACCAGAATTGAAAGAGACACGTGTACCCCAATGTTCATCACAGCACTGTTTATAATAGCCAGGACATGGAAGCAACCTAGATGTCCATCAGCAGATGAATGGATAAGAAAGCTGTGGTACATATACATAATGGAGTATTACTCAGCCATTAAAAAGAATACACTTGAATCAGTTCGAATGAGGTGGATGAAACTGGAGCCTATTATACAGAGTGAAGTAAGCCAGAAAGAAAAACACTAATATAGTATACTAATGCATATATATGGAATTTAGAAAGATGGCAACAATAAACCTGTATATGAGATGGCAAAAGATACACTGATGTATAGAACAGTCTTTTGGACTCTGTGGGAGAGGGAGAGGGTGGGATGATTTGGGTGAATGGCATTGAAATATGTATAATATCATATATGAAACGAGCCACCAGTCCAGGTTCGATGCATTATACTGGATGCTTGGGGCTGGTGCACTGGTACGACCCAGAGGGATGGTACGGGGAGGGAGGAGGGAGGAGGGTTCAGGATGGGGAACACGTGTATACCTGTGGCGGATTCATGTTGATATATGGCAAAATCAATACAATATTGTAAAGTTAAAAAATAAAAAAAAATATTTAAAAACTATATGCAGATTTAATTTCCCAATTCTTCAAATCTACTCACCAAAATTTTAGATAAAAATTTTTTGTTCGGCAAAGGACAATGCCAAGAGAATGAAGAGACAGTCTATGGAGTAGGAGAGAATACTTGAAAAATAAACATCTGATTAAGGACTGCTATCCTAAACATGGGCTTCCCAGGTGGTTCAGTGGGTAAAGAATCTGCCTGCAATGCAGGAGACATGGGTTTGATCCCTGGGTCTGGAAGGTCCCCTGCAAGAAAGCATGGCAACCCATTCTACTATTCTTGCCTGGCAAATTCCATGGACAGAGCATCCTGATGGGCTACAGTCCATAGGTTCACACAGGGTCACACTTAACTGAAGCAACTGAGCACACACGCATGCATCCTAAATATAAAAGAACTGTTGAAAACAACACAATAAGAAATGAGCCAAAAATCATAAAAGTCATCTCATCAAAGACCATATAGAGATGGAAAATAAACATATGAAAAGGTGTTCCACATCCTATGCCACTAGAGAAAAATAAAACCAGATACTGCTGCTGCCTGCTGCCAAGTCGCTTCAGTCGTGTCCGACTCTGTGCGACCCCATGGACTGCAGCCTACCAGGCTTCTCTGTCCATGGGATTCTCCAGGCAGGAACACTGGAGTAGGTTGCCATATCCTTCTCCAAAACCAGATACTACTACACACATATTAGAATGATCAAAAACCAGAACACAGGCAACACTAAATGATGGCATGCATGTGGAGCCAAAGGAACTCTCATACACTGCTGGTACGAATGCAAAATTTATAACCAACTTTGGAAGCCAGTTAGCCAGTATCTTACAAAACAAACATACTAGAGGATCCAACAATCACTTTCCTTGATAATTACTCAGATGAACTGAAAACTTACGTCCATACAAAAGTCTGCACACAGATGAATATAGCAGCTTTACTCATAACTGCCAAGACTCAGAAGCACACAAGATGGCCTTCTTTAGGTGAGTGGATAGACTCTCACAAATCCAAACGATAAACATTATTCAGCTATAAAAACAAAACAGCTCTCAAACCAGGAAAAGACGTGGAAATACCTTAAATGTGGATGACTAAGTAAAATAAGCCAATCCACAAGGGGTACAGACAGTATGATTCCAACTATATGACCTTCTGTAAAAGGTAAAATTATAAAGACAATAAAAACTGTGATCAATGGTTGATGGTGGGGGTGGGTGGGAAGATCACAAAGAACTTTTAGGGCAGTGAAAATATTCTTTATGATACTATGATGATTCATGTATGTGAGTATATTTTTGTCCAAGCCCATAGATTATATAACACCAAAGGGAAACTTTAAAGTACACTATGGACTGTGGATAATTATAATGTGTCAATATAGGTTCACCCTTAATTTAAAAAAAAAAAAGTATCTGGTGAATGAGGCTGATGATAGGGAGGCTGTGGAGTACAGGGGGTATGAGTAGGTATAAGGAAAATCTCTTCCTCTTGATTTGTTAACCTAAACCTGCTTTTAAAAAATTACAAAAGCAATTTTTTTTTTTTTAAGATCTATATCCATTAATCTCAAACACTGAATAGTGAAACAGAAAATGAAACAGCTTTGTCAAACTCTGGTTAATTCACAAAGGAAAACAAATTTATTCTAGAAAAATAAATCATTTTTGGTTTTTTGAGGGAAAAAAAAAAAGCCCATCCAAGCAGAACTCAAGAATGATAATGATACCCAATGACCTATACAAAGAGTATCTTTTTCTAGGTACTGACTTGTGGAAATCAATTATTATTTTAAGAAAAAGTGTCACATACAAATAAAAACTATCTATTGAGTATCTAGTATGTGTCACAAAGTTCTAACAGAGATCACTATAACTGATAAATTAATAAAAAGGAATTTTCACACCCAGTGTTATGCTATGGAGAAGACATGGATATGGACAAATAGATTTAAAAAGTATATGATGGATACTGTCACAACTATATGGTCATATGGAGAATACAGTGAACCAGGGTTTGCTCCCAAAAGCCCACTTTTTATGAAACTGTGTGCCCTAAAAAGGCAATTATGACTAACTAGATAACAGCAATCTTCTGCAGGGTAGCATTAACCTTCTAGTTCACACTACAGAAGGCAGAAGTATCCTCCAATGGATACTGTCACTGGCAGAAGGATCTGTTATGTAACTTATTCTCAAAAGATGACATCTGCTAAAAAAAAACATGTCATTGTAATTACTACTTCCTTTACTTTTTTTCTATACAGAATTAAGACATATTTTTTTTTCCTCTTTCATATTCTGCTTTCTGAACAGATTTAGTCAGTGGCAGTAGCATGATACTATCTGATTATCTGATCACAGCAGTTTAAATTATTCTTAAGTAGTAAGTTTGCAAAAAGTAAAAAGAGGTTTAACTATTCTGACCACTTCTTGTCTAGGGAGGTAAGGATATTACACTCTGAACTGTTCTCTAGATTCCAGCTGTCAGGAGTAAAGTCAGAAGTAATTTATTCAGACAATTCCATTTTCCTTTAATGAGCGTGGAGTACACGTTAGCCTCTGTGAAATACAGATGGTCTCAATTGTTTTTTTATGTAATCTGTAACACGAAAGACTAAGTAGAAATCTAGATAGATACTAAAATTATTTGAGAAAATGGTCAATATTAATTAGAACTTAATCTGGCCTCTATGACTAAAGTTTAAAAATTATGGTTATGAACACATAATTCTGGGTGAGAAATATCTGGACTCATTTTCTTTAATTTAACTCACTACTGAGACTACAATTTAAAAATCCTTTTTAATGAGATTTTATGACCTCTCTGCTACCAGTTTATACTTGTTCAGCCATTGTCTTCAGCAGGATATTATATTTTATTAATTGAGTAAAATAAATCCCCCTAATGAATCTGTCCTATTTTGCATGATAAACCTACTTTCCAGTGAGATTCTAATTTATATTCACTCTTTCCTGTTTTGAGTTACAAATGTAACTCTTGAAATGTCATTTCTATGATCTCACCAGTATATAAGTTTTATGACTGATTTCAGAACATAGCAGTAATGTTTTATACTACTTTGGGAGATACATTTTCCATTTTTTTTAATTGTGCATATCATTTTACTTATTAAGATATACATTATTCACATACTACATTAAACATTATTCCAAAGTTTTACATTTCTCTTAAGAAAGTTGTTAAGACCTAATGTGTCAACAACCCAAGATCTTTTAATAATCATCACAACAGGGACTTCCCAGGTGGTCCAGTGGTTAACAATCTGCCTTGCAAGGCAGGGGACATGGATTCGATCTGGGTTAGGGGACTAGAATCCCACATGTTGTGGACCAGCTAGGCCCATGCACTGCGACTACTGAGCTCGCGCGCACACCACAACTAGAGTTACTGCTACACAACTAAAGATCCTGCATGACACAGAAGATCTAGAGTGCTGCAACTAAGAACCAATGCAGCCAAATAAATAAATACTTAAAAAAAAAAATCATCACAACACATCTAACAGCCTTGGGGAGGTTGAGGAAGGAGGGTAACAGGAAAAAAATATGGTTAAAAAACATATAGGTTTCATACTTTAGAGTACAAAGACATATTGAGTTGGCATTTCTTCCACTTCTAAACCTATTACACGCACAAACAAAATAATCTCACTCTTGTCATTGGCTGTTTTCAATAACTAGGTTTGATTTAGGGACACAGAGGTGCAATATGACTGGCTTAGGACAACTCAGTGTCCTGTATTGAAGGCAGATTCTTTACCATCTGAGCCATCTGGGAAGTCCTAGAACACAGGATCAGTGCAATAAACCACCAAGCCCTTTGGCACTCAGTGCTCCAAGAGAACTACTTTACATAAATGAAACATAAGCAGGCAGGTTAAGTGAGAGTTGAGAAGTGGAGGAACTCAATTTACATACAATTATGTTTTCAGTAGAAGAAATTCACTGAAATGAGACAGAGTCAAAATATTTTCATTTAAGATTCATTTTGTCCACTGATCATCTCACTGATTCTGGAATAATAAACATGAGTGACATCATCCCCTCTATAAAACAGGGATAATCATACTGAGCCTTTCCTGTTTAACTTGGAGTGATTTTTAAGCCCAAGTCAAATACTATATATGCAGAATACTTTGTAAACTGAAACTCAGTATAAACATTTATATTAAATATTTGTGGTAGTAGTAGAAAGAGAAAGAAAGAAAGTGAAGTCGCTCAGTCATGTCTGACTCTTTGCGACCCCATGGACTGTGGCCTACGAGGCTCCTTCATCCATGGGATTTTCCAGGCAAGAGTACTAGAGTGGGTTGCCATTTCCTTCTCCAGGGGATCTTCCCAACTCAGGGATCGAATCCAGGTCTCCCACGTTGTAGGCAGATGCTTTACTGTCTGAGCTACCAAGGAAGCCCTAGTTGTGGTAGTAGTAACTGGATTAAAACATAGTGCACATTGTTCACTCAAGATAAAGTCAAGTAAAAATTGACTGCATGCCAATATAAGTAAATGTGTTTCTTATTCCAATTTTTTCAAGTTGTATACATAAAGAGATCTTAAATGTATTTCAATCAATTTTGGCAGATGTCTAGATTCACCTAACCCACACCACTATGAAACATGGGTTATTCCCATTACCCCAGGACCCACATATGCCTTTCTCACTGCATCCCCACGCTGCTGGAACACACATTTAAAACAAACAAACAAACAACTCATCTGATTTCTGTTACCAAGAAATCAAACAGTATATATTTAGCAGTCTTGTTTCCTTTACTCAACAATGTTTTTAAGAGTTTTACTTTCTGTGGCATCCATCAGTGGTTTGTTCCTTTTCATCAGTGAGTAATCGCATATTCTAGCAATATACCACAGTTTGTTTATTCATCCTCCTATGGATAAACATGTTGGCTATTTCCTGTTTGGGGCTATTATCAATAAATCTAGTATGAACATCCTTGTACACAAATATTTTTGTGGATATTTATCTTCATTTTTCATTAGGATTGGAATTACTGTCATAAAGTTGATACATGTTAACTTTTAAAAGAATCTGACAAACTGTTATGATCCAGTCTGGCAATTTCTGACTTTTAATTGGAGTCCATTTATCTTCATTGCAATTACTGCACCATTTTAATTTAATTTACTATTCAGGTGTTTGATTTTGTTTCATGCGATCTGTATTGTTTCTCTCTTCCTTCTTTCCTCTTTCTTCTTCCTCTCTTGTTTTGGGCATGCGTTAACCAAATATTTTTAGTATTCCATTTTATCTTCTCTACTGACTTTTTATTTGTGCCTTCATTAATTTGCTAGGGAATCTGTCCTATATCCTTTCCCTTCCTTCTGGTGGTTTGCTGGTGATCTTTGGTGTTCCTTGGCTTGTTGAAACATCACCATTATTTCTAACTTCATCTTCAAATGGCATTCTCCAGCGTTCCTGTCAGTGTCCAAATTTCCCCTTTTTATACAGATTCCCTGGTGGCTCAGATGGTAAAGAATCCGCCTTAGTGCAGGAGACCTGTGTTCAATTCCTAGGTTGGGAAGATCCCCTGGAGGAGGGCGTGGCAACCCACTCCAGTATACCTTGCTGGAGAATCCCCATGGACAGAAGAGGCTGATGACTACAATCAGTAGGGTTGCAAAGAGTCAGACATGGTTGACTGACTAAGCACACACTCACATTGAATGAAGGGTCCACTCTACTGCGATAGAACTTCATCTTAATTAATCACCCCTGCAATGATGCTATTTCTAAAGAAGGGTACATTCTGAGATACTGGGGTTAGGAATTGAATTTGGGGAGATGAAAGAATTCAGTCCATATAAATGCCTTGCTCTGTTTACTTCAGTTATTGCTCAAAACATTACAATATGCATTTTTAATTTATCACTACTTATAAAAATAAAACATAAAAACTTTACAACCATATATTTCCAATTATCATCCACCCATTTTCTGTACTCTTTATTATCATATGTTTAACTTCTATAGATGTTAGAGACATACTATATTGCCATTATTTTTCCTTAATCACACAAATGTCTAACTAGATTGATAATATATTTAACGTCTTTCTATGTACTATATAAAATATATGTATATATTACATGCATACCTATTCCTGTATATATATATTCATATGTATATATTTCATATCTTTAAGGTATTCTTCACCTAAAAGCAAACCAGATACATATCTGCTATCATTTCCCAAGAGTCTGAAGAATCTTTTTTTTTTCCCTTTTTATTTTTAACATATCTGTAATGGAGAACTCAGAGAAAATTTTGGCTTTTTTAATTTAGGAAAAAAGTCTTCAATTCAATTTCTTTTCTGAAAAATATTTTTGTGAGGTGTTAATTCTATGTTGCCAGATCTATCTTTCAGAACTTTAAAGATGCTATTCTGTTATTTCATGGATTCCACTGCATCTGACGAAAAATAACATCATTTGCATCACTTGTCCTATATTTAATACTTTTTTCTCTGGTTGCCTCCTTGAGTTTTCTTTCTTATTTTTGATTTTCAGTGTTTGATTAGGATATTGGAGGTATGTTTTTCTTTGAATTTACACTGATTGAAGTTCTCTAGTGTTTTGATCTGTGGTTTGATGTTTTTCATTAATGTTGGAAAATTATCAATTTTTATTCAAGTATTTCTTCTCTCATTCTCTTTCTTTTTATATCTTGGGATGCTAATTAAACATAGTCTTACAGAAATTAGTCACTTTGTTATATTTCTTCCTGTGCTTTAAGCTAGAAAATTTATATTGCTCAATGTTGGCCAGAATCACTATTTCACATATTAGATTACTGAAAAGATCACAAGAACTATTTAACTCCAATGCAGTATTTTTTGTTTGTTTGTTTCCAGCATTCACATTTGATTTTTTTTTTTGATAGTTTCTATCTGCTGAAATTCCCTATCTGCTCACATATGTTGTCCTTTGTTCAAGAAAATTACTTAATACATTAAAGGTATTTAAAAAATTTTTTTAACAGGAGGATAATTGCTTTGTAATGTTGTGTTGGTTTCTGCTGTACAGCAACACAATCAGTCATATATATATATATATATATATATATATATATATATATACCCCCTCCCTCTTGAGCCTCCTGTACCCCTCCCAGAGAGGTGCCAGACTGGGCTGTTTGTGTTATATAGCAGCTTCCCACTAGCTATCTATTTTACACATGATATTGCACATATGTCAATGCTACTACATCAATTTGTCCAATTCTCTCCTCCCCTTGATGTGTCCACAAACCTGTTATTGATGTCTGTGTTATTAGAGATATTTTAAAATCCAGTCTGATAACTGCAATGTCTTGGATCTCCTATTGATTCTTTCCTCCTTTGACAAAGGATATTTTCTTGTGTATTGTAATTTTTGGATTGAAAATTAACATCATATGAAAAAACAATAAGGACTGAGATGAATAATATTCATACAAAGAAAAGGGTACACCTCTTGTTTGGACTGGAAGTTGGAACAATTTACAAAGACATTATAAACTAAAGCGTGTAACCTCAAAATTTATATGTTGAAACCCCAACTCCTAGTACTTCAGAATATGATTGTGATTAAATAAAGGGTCTTTAAATAGCTACGTTAGAATTTAGGTACTCATTAGGCTGGATCCTGTCTCATTATGACTAGTATCCTTCTAAGAAGAGGAAATCTGCACACAGAAACACATAAAGGAAAACCATTTGAAGGCAGTTGGTGAAGTCTGTTATCTATGATCCAAAGAAAAAAGGCCTCAGATGAAACCAACTCTGATGACACCTTGATCTCAGTCTTTCAGCTTTCAAAATCATGAGAAAATCAGTTTCTGTTAAGTCACTCAGGCGATAGTTGTTTTTTATAGCGTATCTATCAAACTAGTACAATGCAGCAGAGCTTTGGTGTTGTTTAAATTCAGTCTACTACAGGCTTAAATGTTGAAAGTAGAATTAGAAACTCACTTTACAGTCTAAGTGACGGCAGATTTTGTCTTAGTTGTCATACTCTGCTTTCAGATGTCCCAGAGGTATATCTCAGCAATCTTTTTCCTATCCCAGTGGTATAAAAACGCTTCCTGGTACTCTTAAGAGCAAGGGCCCAGAGTGCCTGTCAGAGTTCTCTCAGTTCTGATCTTAACCCCAGTGCACTGGTGACACCCATTCCTTCTCCATCTTCAGACTTCATTCAACAGCATCTCTGCACCTGTGACTTAGGAAACTTCTTTCTCAACTCTCTTCTCCCTCCTCTAAAGGAAGACAGATATTGACTTACTCAGGGGAGGGTGCCTTTGGGCTTCTCTTCATTCTGCCTGCCCTCAAACTTAAGCGGGCTCTACAGGAAGTCTCAGCTCTGCTAGACCTCCCTACCACCATACACTGCCTCAGCCTTATGCCAATGAACCTCAGACGGGGGCAGTGGGGATCTCTCCTGAGGCAGACTGCTTCTGCTGCTTATCGAACATGAGTCCCCGAATGCAGAAGCATTTCTCTTAGTTCTCATTAGCACATGGAGACTATAGCAAACCTGGTGAGCCTTCCCGTAAGATGCACTTCTCAGTTCTCCTGACCTTATCCTGACCTTTCTCATGGGCTCTCAAGTGAAGGCCAATGAGAAAGAAGATGAGGAGAGAGCAAAGATTCCTCTTGTATTTAGGACTCCTAGAAATTCTAAACTCCTACGCTCAGCCCACATTCAGCATTTAAAAATTTAAAAGTTCAGCTGCTTTATTTTTACTTTAGTGAGTTCCTCCTCCCACATTTCAAAAATGAAAGCAGCTATATATCCTAAGAGAGGTTTGTCAAATTTTGGATTTTAATTTATTCAATTGCTTTGGGCCTGATTCTTTGATGGGCTAAACTTACTGATTTTATAGTTTATTCAGCTTGTTTTTCCTTGTTAGGTTTGGAGGGACATTCCCCTGCAACACTGTACATCCTCATTAGAAATAGCAGCCCCTTTGCACTTCTTTTTAATTACCCTATCTCATTCCCCTGTTTCCCTTTTCATTTCCCCCTTCTCTGCATGCCTGTATGCTTTGATGTTCCAGTGGTCTCAATATAGTTTCAAGTTTTCATTCCTATAGGGAAATAGCAAATTAGCCAAGGTGGCATGGTCAGGCTCTCTTGCCCCAACAGCCTCTCACTCTTGCCCCATGTTTTGTAAATAAAGATTATGTAACAGCTGAGATCTGAGATCACTTATACCACTGTACATGAATGTCATGAGGTACTCACTTGCTCATGGGCTACCGTGTGCAATATGCCTGTATGAGCTTCACCATGAAAGCCCTGGCTGCTGCTGCATCAGGGCTACATTGGAGCAATACCATGGTTACATTATACAAGGTTATGTTATGGCCACATTATGGCTAAGTTATGCTTATGTTATGGCTGTTGCTACAGTTGCTGCATCAGCCAGGAGAGAGGCTGTGTATGGCTGCTGTGCCAGCCAGGAGAAAATAAATATGTCTGCAATTCCTATGGCTCCTAAAGTCTTCTTCTAGCCTCCTAGACCATACCTTGCCTACCCTGGGTTCAGTGAACAGAGTGAACACTGTGAACGGCAAGACAACTAGCATTATGAATAGGACCAACAAGACAATTCCATTACTTTTTTCATGGCTAAAAATTAGCAAGTGTTTACTAAGTAGAAACACTGTATTAAGTGAATTACACATATTATGGGCTATCCTGGTGGCTCAGATGGTAAAGAATCTGCCTGCAATGTGAGAGACCTGGGTTCGATCCCTGGGTTGGGAAAATCCCCTGGAGGAGGGGATGGCAACTCACTCCAGTATTCTTGGCTGGAGAGGGTTGTCTCCTCATGGACAGAGGAGCCTGTCAGGTTACAGTCTATGGGGTAACATGCCTGAGTGACTAAACACACACAGCACACATATTATGTCATTTCATTTTCAGAACAATTTAACAAGGAAAATGCTTTTATGGCATTCCCTTTACATGTAAGAAAAATGAGTCTTAAGCAACGTAGGCCAGATCACAAAGCTCACTTAGAAGGAGTGAATTAAAACCCATGTGGTCTGACTTTCTAGGTTATCTTGATCAGTTCAGTTCAGTTCAGTCCAGTCACTCAGTCATGTCCGAATCTTTGAGATGCCATGAACTGCAGCATGCCAGGCCCCCCTGTCCATTACCAACGCCCGGAGTCCACCCAAACCCATGTTCACTGAGTCGGTGACACCATCCAACCATCTCATCCTCTGTCGTCCCCTTCTCCTCCTGCCCTCAATCTTAATCAGAATACTGCTTTTACTTCCTAGTGCCCTAATATTTGTTTCTTTTCTTTGCCTTTAGAATATGTGAAATCATATGCTTACAAAGTATGGTAACTCAGAAATAAATTATCATTAATGTTGAGGTTCTCTCCACTTGATTTTTGCATTGTAAAACTAAGTTGCAAAAGGTAAAACAAACTCAGGACTGTACATGAAGTAGATGTTAAACCTAAGTGTGTATGCCAAACAATAATCATCCTTTAAAACAAAAAATTGTAACATGGGTCAGTGTTATTAAATTACTACTTCAGGAATAAAGGAGTAAGGAATACAGGCTTTGGAATCCCAGCTCCAAAACTTACTATATGTATGAGGACACAATGTAATTGACTCTCCAATAATGAGTTCATCCCTTCATTATTTGGAATAATAATATTTATGATCTTCAGTGTTGCTGCAAGGATAAGATAAGATAATATATGTGAAAGCACATCTACAAATATGTAAATTACTTTCAAATATAATCTGCGAACATCACTGTTATTATCGGGAGCTCCAAACTTCAAAATTATCAATGATATTTCCTACAAAAAGTAAGGAACCTTTTAAATTATTAATAATGTGAATTCACATATAGTAAATCAATGCAGCCATATATGGTAGATCAATTAAGGTGAAAACATTCTGGAAACCCAGAAAGGTCATTTACCTCAGCCAACAATTACATTGTATAGATAATTTATATATACACCTTTAAGGACAGCAATAAAAACTATATGCAATCATCCTTAGCAAGAGGAACAAAATAAGCATGAGCAGAGGAAAGTTGTTTGGGGGGTAATGAAGCTCTGAAGAGCGAAACAATAATTACCTTCCACGTATAAAACATCAAGGACCAGTATCTAGGTTAGACTGAGACCCTGGTTCATTTTTATCATGAACTTAATAGGTATGACACCAGACTGTGCATCTAAGTGCTCAAAAAAGAGTCTTCCTAAGCTTCAAGGCAGAGGGAAAAAAAAAAAAATTAAAGGGCAAAGAGAAAAACAGAGAGCAGATCCCTTATTGTTTTTTAAATACTGCATGCTTTGATGATCACTATTGCTTCTTTTCATTAACTTAAAGGAACAAGCTAATACTCATGAAGATTTGAAGGCTCAATAACAAAATCTTAGTGTGACTTTCACAATACTTAGAGAAATGTTTTATTTAAAATGGAAAAATATTATGACCTTAATATTTCTGGTACACAAAAATAAATAAATATATTTTCTGGACAGGAATTTTAAAATGTAGAACATTTCCCAATATCATCATTCAAAATAAAATAACACATACAGAGGCAACTAAATGTTAAGGAAGTTATGAACAAAATGACTGCAGTTTGATTTTGTCCCAGTAGAAATTATTACTTTTGAGATGGTATGTATAAGAAGCTATTTAGATATTTTGTTTCATAGTTCCCTTATAAGAACTTTACTCATTTAGATACATAAATAATTAGGTTTTTTTTAAAAGAAGACAGTACGAGTTATCTTTTTTGAAATTACCTTAAGCTTATTTTAAGTAAGTAATAAATGTTATATTCTAGCAAATAATATCTGATTTTAATTAAACTCATTTTCTTTTTTCTCTAGGTGTTAAATACGGTCAACAGAATTAGTAACTACTTTCTATATGTCCATTACATAGTGCTATTTCATAATTATTGTTTCAATAGGAAGGTATAGGGTGCAGAGACTCAACAAGACAAGAAACAAAGAGAAAGTGGTTAATTCCTTCTAACACACTAAACCTCAACATTTCCCAAACACTGATATATAGAACACCAGTCTCATGAGATTCAAACAGACACTCCATGATAAAAGAGTTAATTGGTCAAATGTTTAAAGAAATGGTAGAATAATGAACATTAAAAACAGTTTCTTTATTGTATGATTTATCAAAGCACTAATGTTCACTGTGAATATCCAAGGGGTGATAGAGTATGCATCTTTTCCAAATTTACTTGAAAATAGAAACCTTTTATTATTTTTTCCCAGAACACACATCACATTAATATCTCACTGGATATGACTATTCCACAAAATTCAATTTAGAAAGTGCTGATCTAGGAGAAGTCAGGATTAAGGAGATGCCATTGGAAATACTGAGAAAGGTACAAATTCATTAAGCATACTGAAGGGACAGAAACAAGAAAAATGTCTGAGAGTGTACTAAAGAGGCATAAAGGAGATAACTGTCATGTTGTTTAGCCTGGGGAATGGGAAAATAATGAAGTCATCAACACAAATTGAGATACCAATAGGTATGTCAGCTTGCCAACTATTACTTCATTCATTTAATCAAACAATAAATATTTATTTAGAATTCAGAATTATTTAGGCTAGATAGGCAGCCACTGAGGAATAAACTATCATCTAGTTCCATGTATCATAGTTTAATGACTGAATACAGCATTCTTGAAAAGATAATATAACTGAACACCTTTTATGGTGTCTGCCCACCTCTTCTTTGAGAACTACCACCTATATCATTGTCCATTAAAAAGGCTCCATATTTATGTATGAGCTTTTCACACATTCATGTGAAAATGAATGTGTGACTCTCTGTGACCAAGGTTTACAATCCAACCTAAGTATTCTTCCCTGGGTGCTTGGCTAGCCAGTTTTGGCTGGTTTCTTGAACTGCAGACATGTAAACTTGATTTCAATGGGATTTTTTTCAATCCTTATACAGAGTAACTGTAAGAAACATTGGACATTGGAAAACTAAGCGAAAAAAAAAAAAATAGAATTATAGAGTAATGGAAAAAAAAATGAGAAAGGACGTGGAAGAGAGAAAGACCCATAACTTACTGACTCTATGAAGTTTTAACAGTTCTTTGTTTCAGGAAAATGTAAACTCAGTAGACAACACAATATATTTCTAAAAAATAATTACTTTCTCAATCAAACTACTTTTACTAAGATCCTATTTCTTTCACTAAAAAGGTCTATGATTAAAAGAGAAATGTCATGGATAATATTATATATATATATGAAATTACAACAATGTGAGTGGTTAACAAAGGCTTCAATGCCAATAATGGAAAACTGACTGTGTGGATCACAATAAACTATGGAAAATTCTGAAAGAGATGGGAATACCAGAACATCTGATCTGCCTCTTGAGAAAGCTGTATGCAGGTCAGGAAGCAACAGTTAGAACTGGACATGGAACAACAGACTGGTTCCAAATAGGAAAAGGAGTACATCAAGGCTGTATATTGTCACCCTGCTTATTTAACTTCTATGCAGAGTACATCATGAGAAACGCTGGGCTGGGAGAACTACAAGCTGGAATCAAGATTGCTGGTAGAAATATCAACAACCTCAGATATGCAGATGACACCACCCTTATGGCAGAAAGTGAAGAGGAACTAAAAAGCCTCCTGATGAAAGTGAAAGAAGAGAGTGAAAAAGTTGGCTTAAAGCTCAACATTGAGAAAACGAAGATCATGGCATCTGGTCCCATCATTTCATGGGAAATAGATGGGGAAACAGTGGAAACAGTGTCAGACTTTTTTGGGGGGGGCTCCAAAATCACTGCAGATGTTGATTGCAGCCATGAAATTAAAAGATGCTTACTCCTTGGAAGGAAAGTTATGACCAACCTAGATAGCATATTCAAAAGCAGAGACATTATTTTGCCAACAAAAGTCCATCTAGTCAAGGCTATTGTTTTTCCTGTGGTCATGTATGGATGTGAGAGTTGGACTGTGCAGAAAGCTGAGGGCTGAAGAATTGATGCTTCTGAACTGTGGTGTTGGAGAAGGATCTTGAGAGTCCCTTGGACAGCAAGGAGATCCAACCAGTCCATTCTAAAGGAGATCAATCCTGGGTGTTCTTTGGAAGGACTGACACTAAAGCTGAAACTCCAGTACTTTGGCCGCCTCATGCAAAGAGTTGACTCATATGAAAAGACTCTGATGCTGGGAAGGATTGGGGGCAGGGGGAGAAGAGGACGACAGAGGATGAGATGGCTGGATGGCACCACCAACTTGATGGACATGAGTTTGAGTGAACTCCAGGAGTTGGTGATGGACAGGGAGGCCTGGCGTGCTGCAATTCATGGGGTCGCAAAGAGTCAGACACGACTGAGCGACTTGACTGAATTTAACTTCACCTTTTGATTAGCATTATATTATTTAGAGGGTTTCCCAGGTGGTGCTAGTGGTAAAGAATTCCCTTGCTAATGTAAGAGATGTAAGAGATGCGGATTCAATCCCTGGGTCAGGAAAGTCCCCTAAAGGAGGTCATGGCAACCCACTCCAGTATTCATGCCTGTGAAATCTCCCAGACAAAGAAACCTAGTGAGTTATACTTCATAGGATCCCTAAGAATTGGACACAACTTAAATGACTTAGAATTCATTCATGCATGCTAGTTAGAAAGTTAAAATGTGCCTGAATGTTACATAAGTATAAATCTGCTTTAATATTTCAATTGCCAATTCAGTTCAAAAAATAGCATAATATATGGGTCAAATATACACAGTACAATAAAATCCATGAAAAATATAATACTCTTGAAGTAGTGATTTCACAGGAGCAATCTTTCACATTTAAATAAGGTGGGTATGTAAAATACATAGACAAAGAGATCTGTCAAGCTGCTCTCATTCTGGGATATTAAAATAGCAGTATTGGGAAGCATTTGCCCAAAGACTGGCAGGAATTCTGTCAATGATTTAGCATAGTAATTTATGGGAAATCCAGAATGTTTAGACAGAATTGATTAGAATTAGTCTCTACAGAATATCATGCCAACACATGGATATAATTAAGACACATGTTCAATGCAAATGACTGATTCTGGCAATCTGCATCACGATTTTTAGGTGAATCCAAATTTCTTGGATTTTTGCTTTAAAGATGGAGGAAAAACATGTAGTACCTCTTCAGATACTAATAATGTATGGCCCTACAATGAAAGATGTATGTTACTGAACTAAAAATGCAAGTTCACAAAATAAGTAACAATGGAGACAGAAATAACTAATCTTTCTACATCAGCATGAAATATACATTTTAGCCCTATGAATTTCTAATAGTATCGGCACCAGTTGCCTGTGATTATTACAAGTTGTCCTTTTACAAAATGAAAAGGAACTGTTTCTATTGGCATAGCACTTTCAAGGCAAAATTGTTCCTAAAGAGAATCTCCATCTGTATATGGTAAGTTTCACTTATTCTCACTTTGCAGATCTGCAAATCATATCATTCTCACTAAAGTCTCACTTGTGTTTTCTGCATGGATTTGTTAGTTGAGTGAGGTAGCAAGATGTCACATTTCAGAGACCCAGAGGTTCTCATGCAAGCAAGGTTGTATTTGCTTTGCAGGAATAGGTGCTATGTAAACAGAAATCACCACAGCTATTCTGTGGCAGCACTTATTCTCCAGGTAATTTACATATTATCAAAAAAGAACAAGGTCCAATTTTATTTCTTAAAAATGAAGATTATTAAGTGGGACTGTCCCTAAGCTATATTTTGAAGCAGAAAAAAGTTGAGTTATAGCAAAACAGTTCTCAACCTCCTTATAGCCATCTCTTTCAGAAATAAACACTGTCCTCAAAACTTTAAAAGAACAAGAAAAAACATAAAGAATAAAATGTGAGGGGAAAGAAGCAACCATCTTTCATACTAGAGAGCCAAACAGATTTTTCCCTGCAAGCAGGTTAAGATGTCACACTGTAATTTAAGCCCTTATTGCTCATTTATAATTACTAAAGAGCCTCTTGATGGAAGTGAAAGAGGAGAGTGGAAAAGTTGGGTTAAAACTCAACATTCAGAAAACTAAGATCATGGCATCTGGTCCCAACACTTAATGGCAAATAAATGGGGAAATAGTGGAAACAGTGGCTGACTTTATATTTTTGGTCTCCAAAATCACTGCAGATGGTGATTACAGCCATGAAATTGAAAGACGCTTACTCATTGGAAGGAAAGTTCTGACCAACCTAGATAGCATATTAAAAAGCAGAGACTTTACTTTGCCAACAAAGGTCCATCTAGTCAAGGCAATGGTTTTTCCAGTAGTTATATATGGATGTGAGAGTTGGACTATAAAGAAAGCTGAGTGCCAAAAAATTGATGCTTTTGAACTGTGGTATTGGAGAAGACTCTTGAGAGTCCCTTGGACTGCAAGGAGATCCAATCAGTCCATCCTAAAGGAAATCAGTCCTGGGTGTCCATTGGAAGGACTGATATTGAAGCTGAAACTCCAATATTTTGGCCACCTGATGCAAAGAGCTGACTCATTTGAAAAGACTCTGATACTGGGAAAGATTTAAGGCAGGAGGAGAAGGGTACGACACAAGATGAGATGGTTGGATGGCATTACCAACTCAATGCACATCAGTTTGGGTAAACTCTGGGACTTGATGATGGACAGGGAGGTCTGGAATACTGCAGTCCATGGGGTCCCAAAGAGTTGGATATGACTGAGTGACTGACAAGAAACACCTGGAATAAATGGGGCAGATTTGGCCTAGGTGTACAGAATGAAGCAGGGCAAAGGCTAATAGAGTTCTGACAAGAGAATGCGCTGGTCATAACAAACACCCTCTTCCAAGAATGCAAGAGAAGACTCTACACATGGACATCACCAGATGGTCAACACCGAAATCAGACTGATTATATTCTTTGCAGCCAAAGATAGAGAAGCTCTATACAGTCAGCAAAAACAAGGCTGGGAGCTGATCGTGGTTCAGATCGTGAACTCCTTATTACCAAATTCAGACTTAACTTGAAGAAAGTGGGGAAAACCACTAGACCATTCAGGTATGACATAAATCAAATCTCTAACAATTATACAATGGACATGAGAAATAGATTTAAGGGACTAGATCTGATAGACAGAGTGCCTGATGAACTATGGACGGAGGTTTGTGACATTGTACAGGAGACAGGGATCAAGACCTTCCCCAAGAAAAAGAAATACAAAAAAAGCAAAATGGCTGTCTGAGGAGGCCTTACAAATAGCTGTGAGAAAATGGGAAGTGAAAAGCAAAAGAGAAAAGGAAAGATATACCCATTTGAATGCAGAGTTCCTAGGAATAGCAAGGAGAGATAAGAAAGCCATCCTCAGTTATCTGTGCAAAGAAATAGAGGAAAACAACAGAATGGGAAAGAATAGAGATTTCTTCAAGAAATTTAGAGATACCATGGGAACATATCATGCAGAGATGGGCTCAACAAAGGACAGAAATCATATGGACCTAACAGAAGCAGAAGATATTAAGAAGAAGTGGCAACAATCACAGAACTGTACAAAAAAAGATCTTCATGACCCAGATAATCACGATGGTGTGATCACTCACCTAGAGCCCGATATCCTGGAATATGAAGTCAAGTGGGCCTTAGGAAGCATCACTATGAACAAAGCTAGTGGAGGTGATGGAATTCCAGTTGAGCTATTTCAAATCCTAAAATATGATACTGTGAAAGTACTACACTCAGTATGCCAGCAAATTTGGAAAACTCATCAGTGGCCACAGGACTGGTAAAGGTCAGTTTTCATTCCAATCCCTAAGAAAGGCAATGCCAAAGAATGCTCAAACTACCAACAATTGTACTCATCTTACATGCTAGCAAAGTAGTGGTAAAAATTCTCCAAGCCAGGCTTTAGCAATATGTGAACTGTGAACTTCCTGATGTTCAAGCTGGTTTTAGAAAAGGTAGAGGAACCAGATATCAAATTTCCAGCATCCGCTGGATCATCAAAAAAGCAAGAGAGTTCCAGAAAAACATCTATTTCTGCTTTATTGACTATCCCAAAGCCTATGACTGTGTGGATCACAATAAATTGTGGAAAATTCTTAAAGAGATGGGCATACCAGACCACCTGACCTGCCTCTTGAGAAATCGTTATGCAGGTCAGGAAGCAACAGTTCCTGACCTGCATGATGTCATGGGTCATTGGGTCCATGTGGTCACAAAGAATTGGACACGGCTGAGCGACGAACTGAACTGAACTTAACTAAAAGTTATCATCAATGAGATGCATAATATTAAATGAAATTTCTTAATGTACTCAGTCATGGGTAAACCAAATTATAAATACCCATTATTCTCCAAGAACTCCTTTCTTTTAAAACAAATACTTTCTCAAAGAATCTGAAACATGCAGTATTTTGTCCCACTAATCATTAAGTCCTAAATAGCTTTTTTATGCATTAGCTGCAGTTATTATTATCATTATTACTACACTGTGTATCTCTTCCTACCACGCTATCAAGTTAACTCTAAGGGGAGCTACCATAAAACATACACCTATTTGGTCCAAGAGTCATGTTTACTCAGGTTTACATTCTATCTCTATACTCTCATTTCTGCATCTTGTCCTTTCCTCTCTTGCGTCACTATGCCAACCTTTCACAAAATATAAGATAGTGACTCAAAGATAATCTTTAATATAATGTGGTCATACTTTAAAAGAAACCTTAATGCAAAAAATGGTTTAAATGATTGGAAAATTAAGGCACTATAAGCAAGCAAAGGGGGCTAAGGAGAGTACTGTACCCTTGAAGTAGCCAAGCACTGACAACTATTCTACTTTTTCTAATGCAATCTGTTATACTTACAATATACTGAGAGTTAGGATTTGATGTTAACAGTTACCAATGTACCAGCTCAAAGGAACATTTAGAGAAAGATGATTATTATTTTTCACAAAGTACAAGCAGAAAAGACAAATTTTAAATAAGGTAAAATGAATATAACGTATAGTAAAGATGAAAAATTCGACAGAATATCAGAATAATCATTTCACTTGATATATAAGGGACAGGATAATAAAAATGTTAATATCAGAAGAAAATCGGAAGAGTAGTTTTCCCCCAATTTCTTTGGAAAAGGGCATGTCCATACTAAAAACATAAACTGATATGGTATATCATTGTTCTAATAAATGAGGATGAAAACTCAAAAGGAAATACAATTGTGTACTACCTTTATATCAGGTAGATTGCAAGATGACTTGTATATTATATTTTCTTTAATTTTCATAAAACCCATATGTTTGATATTACATTTTCCATTTTATAGGTTAAGATAGTAATAACCACAAAGATTAAACAAAGGCAGTTTCACAAATAAAATTATTATTAACTTTAAGTGTACATCACTTTAAAGTCAGTGTTCATTAGTTTATTAGTAATAAACATAGAATTTTCTTACATAACAATATAATAGAAATGAAATTAGAAATTATGAAATTTATAAACATAATTCAGGAAATGTCCTGAAACTTGAAATATAAAATTTAATTAATGATTAATATTTGTTTTTGCATTTGATCCCTCTTGAGGAGGAAACATTTTTACTTCTTCAACCTTGCCAGAGGGTAGACAACACTAACAGGATAGTAAAACACAAATCAATAGAGAAATAAATACATCTTTTAAAAAGTTTGAGGCTCTAGATTGTCATACTGAGTGAAGTAAGTTAGAGAAGGAGAAATATTGTATGATATCCCTTTTATATGGAATCTAAAAAGAAATGATACAAATAAACCTACTTAGAAAACAGAAAGAGACTCACAGACTTAGAGAATGAACTTGTGGTTGCAGGGAGGAAAGATGGGGAGATGGAATAGTTAGGGACTTTGGGATGGACATGTACACATTGCTATATTTAAAATGGATAACCAACAAGGTCTTACTGTATAGCACATGAACTCTGCTACTGTTATGTGGCAGCCTGGATAGGAGGGGAGTTTGAGGGAGAATGGATAGATGCTTATTTAAAGTTGAATCCTTTTGCTGTTCATCTGAAACTATTACAATAAACTATTGGAAATTGGCTACATCCCAATACAAAATAAAATTTAAAAAATAGAAAAAAAGCAAATGATTTTAAAACGAATGCTAGTAGTAGTAGTTATATACACTATTTTAATCTAAATTTCAGGCTACAAGAATATTGGTAATAAGGAGATGAAAATATGATCATGGTTTCAACTCTTGTAAAATGATTCCTAAATAACATCTATATCCATTTTTAGTAATCTGGTTTTCCTGAAGGTGGTTTTGTTCCTGTTTCATCTTTGTATTGAATGAATTCAGTTACTCTTCCACTCCAAATAGTAGATTTAAATCTCAGTATTTTATTATTTGTATGAAGTGAAAAGAATAACATGTTTCTATTGCCTCATTTAAAAGTGGATAGTAATGTCCCTCATTTAGTTATTAGTAAAATTACTTAACACAAAGCAGATTATGTAGTATATAAAATGTATCATGTAAATGTGCATTTCCATTTCACTGGGAACTCCTCATATCATCCCTATGGATCACCAACATTGTTTCCAGAAGTCTTATTTATTAATAAAAATAATTTTATCTTCATATGTATCATTGCCCATGAAGAGTAAACAAAATATTCTGATACTATGCTGTACAAAGGAGACCAATATATACTTGTACACATATGGGTTACAATTCTCAATATGTATACATACAGTTGTATTCTTAGAGAAATGTATATGAATGCATATATGGATATGTGGGTGTATGTTTATGTATCAACATGTTATAAAAAAAGGGCAAAGAATATGCTTTTAATAGAAAAAACAGGCTCTGTTATTAGAGTATAAAAGAAAAACAATAATAATATGTAGCTTTGATTCATTTTTGAAATAGTTTTCCTTATCAAATATAGATGAATAAAATAAAAAATAATTTGTTGGTAACTAAAGCTTGGGCTCTTAATCAAAAAAATATTGAGCTACAACAATAAAAATGAATATCAAGAAAAAAAAAGTTTGAGGAGAATAGAAGTAGCATATAGTCAATGACTCTAACTTGTTTCCAATCTAACTTTTCTGTTTGAAGAAATATGCTAAATCAAGAATTGTATGAAAATAGGAATACTTGATGGTAAGTGGCTTAATCCAAATAAATAGGTATCTAGAGGAGAGGAAATGGAGCTGAAGACAAACACAGACATAAGTTATTGTGTGTGAAACATTCACTTAGTCACTAAAACAGTAATATTTCTGAATAAAATTAATCATTAAATCATGTAAAAATAATTCATTAGATTCTTACAGACATTTAAAGTGAGGGATTATTATTTCTACCTACAGTTTTCTTATTTGATATGAAAATTAAATAAAAGGCTCTATAAACATATACCTTACACTATAAAATGGTGAGAAACATACAGTTGTCCCTCAGTATCCATAAGTGATTGGCCCTGAGATCTATTTCAGATACTAAACTCTGCAGATACTCAAGCCCATTGTCACTCATCAATATCCATGGAGTCTGTATCCATCAATTCAACCGACAATAAGTATATGTACATATAGTGAAAAAAAAAAATCTATGTATAAGTGGACTCATTCACTTCAAACCTTCATTTTCAAGGCAAATTTAATTTACTCTGCAAATACATAGGGTTTTACTTAATAAATATTTACTATTTGTAGAACCAAATAGGATATCCATTCTAAGGTATACAGAAGTATATAAAATAGAGCAAAATAAAATACTGTCAATTGATGCAATGCTTTCCACATATACTTAATAACCATTAAAAAATAGTTTTAATAATATACATAGAGTGCCTACAGCCACACTTATAATGAACTGTTTTCTTCCATCAAGTAGCTAATATATTCTCTGTGAAGCGTCCTTTCCTACATCTATGTTAAGTCAAGCCCCCTCCAAGTTCTCAGATTGTATTATGTGTCTTAATATATCAGGTATATCTGGCCTGTGAATGGTCAGATTGTCAAATTCAAAAATATTTAAATTAAAAAGGGGAAATCATCTAAGTGTTGTTAAAATATTTTAAAAATTATCTATTGTAACCAATATGTAAGTTTCTGCTGCTGCTGCTGCTGCTGCAGCTGTTGCTGCTGCTGAGTCACTTCAGTCGTGTCCGACTCTATGCAACCCCATAGATAGCAGCCCACCAGGCTCCCCCGTCCCTGGGATTCTCCAGGCAAAAACACTGGAGTGGGTTGCCATTTCCTTCTCCAATGCAGGAAAGTGAAAAGTGAAAGTGAAGTCACTCAGTCGTGTCCGACTCTTAGCGACCTCATGGACTGCAGCCCACCAGGCTCCTCATCCATGGGGTTTTCCAGGCAAGAGTACTGGAGTGGGGTGCCATCGCCTTCTCCCATGTAGGCTTCTACATACTAATAAATATATACAGGCATTATTCTCTCTAACATCTAAGTTTATTATCCAAAAAAAGAACAAAAAAATAGCAAAAAGTACCTAGTTTATAAGTTAAGTCCATATACTTTTTGAACCAAATAATATCCATCTTGTTTATGATATTTTAACAAGAACTTTTCTGAACACGTTATATAAATAGGAATCTGGCCTACCCCACATACAAGCATTCATTTTATCTAGTTTGTTCACAGATTTATGCCAGTGCCATAAATACTCCCTGGCATATACCAAGCACTAAATAAATACTGAATGACTGGATGATAAATAAAGCTACTGAATGACTGGATGAAAAATAATACTTTAATATAATTACATCTAAAGTTCAAAGTTCAAATGCCATTGTTTAATTTTTTAGACATTTCATTTTCAACATTTAAGTCTTTTTTGGGGTTTTTATCACCAAATGGACAATTTTTAAAAATAATTTCCAGTTTTACACTTCAAAATAGTAACCAATGCATACTTCAAAAAGAATGTTTAAATATGTAACGTTTACATTTTAAATAAGAAAAATTTTGTCTCTAAAGCATGAGAAAGCCTACATTACTGATGCATATCTACTATTATAGTGTTTTTTTTTTTTTTTTTTTTGGCTGCCTTGGTCTTAGTTGTGATATACCTGCTTATTTCCTCTGCAGGATGTGGAATCTTTCCAGACCAGGGATCAAACCCAAGTTTCCTGCATTGCAAGGCAGATTCTTTATCACTGAGCTATCAGGGAAGTCTTATAGTATAATTCTTAAGGACGTATTTTATGAGTTTTTAAAAGATACAACTTAATTATATATAATAAAATATATAAGCTGTTTCTGAGGTATCATAGTTATTAAATACAATCAATTTATTATAGCTAGTCTCATCATGAGTTAAAAAAGAGATAAGAAAACTTTCCTCAGCGATTAATGCAAAGAAATAGAGGAAAACAATAGAATGGGAAAGGCTAGAGATCTCTTCAAGAAAATTAGAGATACCAAGGGAACATTTCATGCAAAGATGGGCTCAATAAAGGAAAGAAATGGTATGGACCTAACAACAGGAGATGTTAAGAAGAGGTGGCAAGAATACATAGAAGAATTATACAAAAAAGATCTTCATGACCCAGATAACCACAATGGTGTGATCACTTACATAGAGCCAGACATCTTGGTTGTGAGAAGTTAAGTTGGCCTTAGGAATCATCACAATAAGCAAAGCTAGTGGAGGTGAAAGAATTTCAAATGAGCTATTTCAAATCTTAAAAGATGATGCTGTGAAAGTGCTGCACTCAATATGCTAACAAATTTGGAAAACTCAGCACTGGCTACAGGACTGGAAAAGGTCAGTTTTCACTCCAATCCCAAAGAAAGGCAAAGCCAAAGAATCTTCAAACAACTGCACAATTACACTCACTTTACATGCTAGCAAAGTAATGCTCAAAATTCTCCAAGCTAGGCTTAAATAGTACGTGAACCAAGAACATCCAGATGTTCAAGCTAGATTTAGAAAAGGCAGAGGAACCAGATATCAAATTGCCAACATCCGCTGGATCATCGAAAAAGCAAGGGAGTTCCAGAAAAACATCTACTTCTGCTTTATTGACTACACTAAAGCATTTGACTGTGTGGGTCACAATAAACTGTGGGAAATTCTTACAGAGATTGGAATAATAGACCACCTTACCTGCCTCCTGAGAAAGTGGTAGCAGATTGAGAAGTAACAGTTAGAGCCAGACATAGAACAATGGATGGGGTCACAATTGGGAAAGGAGTATGCCAAGGTTGTATATTGTCACCCTGCTTATTTAACTTATATGCAGAGTACATCAAGCAAAATGCTGGGTTGGATGAAGCATAAGCTACAATCAAGATCGCCAGGAGAAATATCAATAACCTCAGATATGCAGATGATACCACAGAAAGCAGAAAGCAAAGTGAAGAAAGCAATAGCAGAAAGCAAAGAGGAGCTAAAGTCTCTTAATGAAAGTGAAAGAGCATAGTCAAAAAGCTGGTTTAAAACTCAACATTCTTTACATAATTGTATTAGTTTAAAAATAAAATAAAATTAGAAAAAAATAAATAAATAAAACTCAACATTCAAAAAACTAAGATCATGGCATTCAGTTCCATCACTTAATGGCAAACAGATGGGGAAACGATGACAGACTTTATATTCTTCATCTCCAAAATCATTGCATATGGTGACTGCAGCCATGAAATTAAAAGATTCTTGCTCCTTGGAAGAAAATCTATGACCACACTAGACAACATATTAAAAAGCAAAGATACTACTTTGCTGACAAAGTCCATATAGTAAAAGCTATGGTTTTTCCAGCAGTCATGTTGGATGTGAGATTTGGACCATAAAGGAGGCTGAGAACCAAAAAAATTGATGCTTTTGAATTGTGGTGTTGGAGAAGACTCTTGAGAGTCCCTTGGACTGAAAGGAGATTAAACCAGTCAATCCTAAAGGAATCGATTCTGAATATTCATTAGAGGGATGCTGCTGAGGCTTAAGCAGAAATACGTTGGCCAATTGATGTGAAGAACTGATTAACTGGAAAAGACCCTGATGCTGGGAAAGATTGAAGGCAGGAAGAGAAGGGGACAACAGAGGATGAGATGGTTGGATGGCATCACCAAGTCAATGGACATGACTTTGTGTAAGCTCCAGGAGTTGGTGACAGACAGGGGAGCCTGGCGTGCTGCAGTTCATGGGTTCGTAAAGAGCTGGACATGACTAAACAACTGAACTGACTGACAGGTAATGATGGAAGAAACTGTATCAGTTCTCAAAGGTTGAATGTGTTTTATCTTTGAAAAAACGTAAAAATTATTTTAGAAAGAATTACATCATACGATTCAAACATGAAGTAAGATATTAAGAGGATTTTTGTGTTTGACAATAAATTCATATTAAAATCTTTTTAAATTGTAGAGTTGTGACCTAGAGTTCAACCTCAGCTATGTTTGAACATGGTCCTGTTCTTTTTCATTTTTTCAAGTTATCTTTTGCTTTGAAGGACAGGGTCTTAGAAAATTAAGACTGCTGAGTAAGCTCTGGTTTTACTAGCAATAAGCAAATAGATAAAATAAGTTAGGGAAGAAGTTAGGACCTTACATTAGAGAAGATATGTGGCAAAGACATAATAAGACAGTAGAATAAGGCTTAAAAGAGGTATGACTGAGTCATTTTCTTTAACTGCAAAAATGTTACTTTAGGCCATGATGGGTAAGAATGATCCTGGTTAACTGTCAACTTCAAATTAGCTTTTAACACATTTTCCTATTCACTCTCCTATTAATATGACCATTGAAGGAAACTAAACATTTATTTTTCAATATTTTCTTTTTTCTTCTGAGATGTAAAGACTGAGAACTGAGCAGTTGGTTTTCTCAGTTTTTCATAATTTTTCCTGAGAAAAATGGCATCATTATAGTTACATTATGATTGGACTAAATTGCCACAAAAGAGGAAAAGAAGAATGTTATGGTTATAGTATATCCTTGAAAATGACTGCTTCGATTTCAATCTCAGCTTCTTTGCTCACTAGACTTATGACTTTTGAAATATTTAAAAATTTTCCCTGCTCTAGTTGTTTTAAATGGAAACAAAATTTTATCTACTTAATTATGAAGATTAAATGCAGATGTTCACATTAAGCACCTGCTAGAATGCCTGCATGTAGCAAATATTTAATAAATTCTAACTATTCTTTTCACCTTCATCATGATTTTCATATTATTAGTGTATTTATTTTAATATTATTATCCTACAAAATGTATAAAAAGTTATCTTAACAAATCAGATTGAATTTATAAGAACTTTGGGGAAATGGGAGGCAATGATGAGCATGTTAAGATAGACCACTTTATAATGCTCAAGGAGGACTTCATATGGACAATTTTTAACCCTGCAGCTATAATATCAATATTGGTTTAGATTACTGTTATCTTACTTTAACAGAATACCCTCAATAGAATTTATAGAATTTTTTGAATGAAAATAAATACAACTGGCTGACTAATATCAGATCAATGATTATATCATTTTCCTTTAGGATATTTTTTTTTCAATATATAAAAGAGATGCACTTCCAAACTTTGTTTTGTGCATATACCTCAAATTTGGTTCTATAAACTCTCAGAAAATGCTAAAGAAATACTGACTACTTTGATATAAATATACCAACAGCAGTCACAAAAATATAAGCAGTGTCTTGATGAATAATTAAAGTGGTCTAATTGTCTGACTAAAATTTTGCTTACAAGTACAGACAGATGAAAACAGCGATTTCTTTTACCCTTCCACCTTTGAATAAATTATGTAAGTAAAAATTAATTGCCCTTTTCCCATTTTATAACAGGAAATGAAATATACAACTATTTTTTTTCTTTAATTTTAAATTTCACAGCAAAAATTAAAAGCATAAAAAAACCTAAAAATTGCCTTTTTGCACACAAATTAATTAGCTCTGCTGTCCTAGTGACAGTATGTAAAAGGAAAATTAGCTGTTAGAAGAATTCACTAAGCACACATGAGCAATAATAGATAATGTTGGTTATACTGAGAACAAACACTATACTTACAAAGACTTTTATTGTTATTAAGTGTATAATACTTTTTTAAACAGTTCAGTGAAGAGGAGCAAAATGTTAAAACATATGATAAAATCCCAACATTGAAGAATTTTTAAGACAAAATAAAATTCAAGATTAACAAAATTTCCTTTCCACGCAAATTTTACAAATTTACTATAGAAAGTTTTCCTAGGATTTCTGTCGATCCAGTAGTTAAGAATATGTCTGCCAATGCAAGCAACAAGGGCTTGATCCCCTGATCTGGGAGATTCAACATGTCCATGGAACAATTAGACCTGTCTGTCACAACTACTGAGCCTAACTCCTAGAGCTTATGCTCTGCAATAAGGGGGGCCACTGCAGTGAGAAGCCACATACCCACAGTAGCCCCAACTCACTCCAATTAGAGAAAACCCATACACAGCAACAGACCCAGAGTTGCCAAAAATAAATTAATTAATTTATTAAAGTATTGTCACACTTACAAGCACTAAGAAATTTCTAAAAAGCCAACTGAAACTTGAGGTCCACTGGGGTAACAGGGTGCAGGTGGGGCATGAACCATCTTTTTAGAGATCACTGTGTGCTTGTCATCACTGTTATTATTTAAATTCCAGATAAGAATTTAATCTGTGATAATTTCATTGTAATCATCGGCTTCAATTCATCCATGTTATTAAAATAAGCTATATAATAAAGAAAGGATATAGGTAAAGAAGAAGTTAGGGAAAAAGATAGAATATAAAAACAAGATTGAAATGCATTCAATTCAGTTCAGTTCAATTCAGTCACTCAGTTGTGTCTGACTCTGTGACCCCATGGACTGCTGCATGCCAGGCTTCCCTGTCCATCACCAACTCCTGGACTTCACTCAAACTCATGTCCATCGAGTTGGTAATGTCATCCAACCACCTCATCCTCTGTTGTCCCCTTCTCCTCCTGCCTTCAATCTTTGCCAGCATCAAGGTCTTTTCCAATAAGTCAGTTCTTCACATTAGGTGGCCAAAGTATTGGAGTTTCAGTTTCAGCATCAGTTCTTCCAATGAATATCCAGGACTGATTTCCTTTAGGCTTAATCTCCTTTCAGTCCAAGGGACTCTCAAGAGTCTTCTCTTAACACCATAGTTCAAAAGCATCAATTCTTCAGCACTCAGCTTTCTTTATAGTCCAACTCTCACATCCATACATGATTGCTGGAAAAACCATAGCTTTGACTAGACAGACCTTTGTCAGCAAAGTAATTTAATGTCTTTGCTTTTTAATATGCTGTCTAGGTTGGTCATAACTTGTGTTCCAGGAGCAACTGTCTTTTAATTTCATGGCTGCAGTCATGATCCTCAGTGATTTTGGAGCCTGAAAAAATAAAGTTTGTCACTGTTTCCATTGTTTCCCCATCTGTTTGCTATGAAGTGATGGGACCGAATGCCATGAGTTTTAAGCCAGCTTTTTCACTCTCCTCTTTCACTTTCATCAAGAGGCCCTTTAGTTCCTCTTCACTTTCTGTCATAAGGGTGGTATCATCTGCATATCTGAGGTTATTAATATTTCTCCCAGCAATCTTGATTCCAGCTTGTACTTCTTCCAGCCTGGCATTTCACATGATGTACTCTGCATTTAAGTTAAATAAGCAGGGTGATAATATACAGCCTTGATGTACTCCTTTTCCTATTTGGAACCAGTCTGTTGTTCCATGTCCAGTTCTAACTGTTGTTTCTTGATCTGCATACAAACTTCTTAGGAGGCAGGTAAGGTGGTTTGACATTCCCATCTCTTTAAGAATTTTCCACAATTTGTTGTAATCCACACAGTCAAAGGCTTTGGTATAGTCAAGAAAGCAGAAGTAGATATTTTCCTGGAACTCTCTTGCTTTATTGATGATCCAACAAATGTTGGGAGTCTTTTATAAGTCCATCTTGAACCTCTGGAAGCATTAATCATTAATCAATACTAAATAAAGCCGTAAGACTGTTCATTATTGACTTACACTCTTTGAATGAGGGGAATCTTCCACAGTCCAATGAAGGCTTAATTGTTTAAAACAGAACAAACAAAAAACTAAAGAGGAAAACAGAGAAGAAAGAAAAAAGCCAAGTAAATCCATAAAATTAGATACAGAAATGAACTATTCTACAGGAAGGCAAAATTTATACTACATACATTATACACAAGTGTAGAAAATAAGTCAGCCAAACTATTTCTTTGTCTATTACTGCTTAAGAGATGAGCGAAAGAATAAAAGGCAAACTAGAGACACTTGTGTAGATTCAAGTGTCCAGGCTTCTCTGCGAGTGTGGCTTATTAAATAGCTATTTTTATTTTCTTTTCCACCTCCAGTTGGACCAGTACCATTGGTTCCTTAAGACCTCTGGATGGGATTGATTTTAGGCTTTCTGCAACATTAGTTTAGAACTGAAATTTCTCAGTTATACTCAAATAGTTCTTTACTATTCATCCATCTGCTTTCCTGCTTCAAAAACTGCCTAGCTACTTTTTCTTTATTTTCTTTCCATTCTTGTAGAATTTACATCTTAAAAAAAAATCTCTTCACTGTCATTACTATGATTTTCAGAAGGGAAAGCAGTTTGTTGTATGAGTTAAATCTGCTAAATATAGTAGAAATTGTTCTTGTTTGTACTTTCCTATATTATTAAAGAACTCCCAACAATTTAAGAAAAAAGCCTAAAAGCAGGCTTCATTTTATTTATACATACATGTATATGTAGATATACATCTACATTAAATACATGTATATATATGTACATATATATATCTCTAAAATATCAAAAAAATTATCCAAAAGTATCTAAGAACAGATTTTAAATATTCCGCTTATAATTTTACTCCACTTGTCTCTTTTTTACTGGTAAAAACTCCACCAGAAACTTGATGCAGAGAAATTTTAACTATTTTTTCTTTACTAGGATGAGTAGCAGCATATTTCTGATTAATCAGCAGTAACCTCTTGATATTAAACTTGTTTTCTCCAGAATGTAAACTCCTTTGGAAGGATATGTTTCTTTTGAAACTGATGGTATATTTTAAGTAGAGAAAGAAAGAAAAAAGTGAGGTAAGTTTCAGTCCCTAGAACTTCCAAGTGTGAACTGCAGTGGCTACAGTGTCTCTGCTCTGAATGGCACCCGAGTGGCCAGAAAGTAGCAATGAGCCTTGTGAGCTTCAATCACTAGTTAGGACTACTTTGGACACCTGGGGGCAAACAGGATAAAAAATATCATCAGAGTCGCTATATATCCAAAAGCATGACTACATACACACACACACACACACACACACACACACACACACACACACAAAAAACATACTCTGCAGAAGCCTAGCACTAAAGCTACCAAACAAAAACAGAATATTTCAAATGCGGATACTTAGTAGCACACAATGTCTTTTAAAAATAATTTTACTATCTCATTCCAAAGAAAATAATTATTTTTTTACTTTGATTTCTAGAAAAAATCTACTTGGGGAAATCTTTTTATGGAAGAGTGCATTTAAAAAGACCAAGTAGAAAGAATAAAGGAGGTCTGTAAGGAAGCAAATGTGTTCAATTAATAGTAACAAAAGCAAACAAATGTCTGTGTCTCTAATCCTGTACAAATAGGTTCATCAGTATCATATTTTTAGATTCCATATATATGTGCCAATATAAGTATTTTATTTTCTCTTTCTGACTTACTTCACTCTGTATAACAAACTCTAGGTTCATCCACCTGAATTCAACTGATTCACATTCATTCCTTTGGCAAGGATGGGGAGAGGGAGGGAGGTTCAAGAGGGAGGAGGTATATTTATACTTATGGCTGATGTGCCTTGTTCTGTGGAAGAAACCAACACATTGCAAAGCAATTACCCTCCAACTAAAAATAAAATACAGATAATTTAACATTCAAATAAAAAGGGAAACCAATAAAATAAAAGGAAAAAAGAACAGATCCACTCTTCATACTGTAAATGTATAACTAATAATTAGTCCTGAGACAAACTGGAATGTAATTTTCAATATGAAAAAAAAAAACAATGAAATAAGAAAAAAATAATAAAATGATAAAAATTAAAATCTACAGGGTAACTGTAAATTACAAATATAGCCACAGATCATTTCTATCTATATACAAATAATGTTTGAAATCTGAATTGCAACTATTCCCTTAAAAAGAGGTGAAGCTTCTTTCTCCACAATTGTCTCTGGGATTGGCCAAAGTGACTTTGTTTGGCTAATAGTTCACTTTTAAAAAATATGACTCAAGCAGAGATTTGAAAAGTGCTAGAATACTGGAACTTACTCTAGCTTGCAGTCCCTTGGAACCTTGAGACCACCTTTTAAAGAAGCCTGGAGAACTGAAGGCCAGGAAAAGTTCAGACAACCAGTTCCATCTAATCCCTCCAACTCTCCTCTAACGAATGGACTTTCTCTGCCAACCACTACCACCTATGATAGGTGTGGCTATTGTAGACCATCAAGCCTCAGCCTAGCAGGCCAAGATCTGATCAAAAAAATCACACAGCTGACCAACAAAATTGCGATTTTGATAAATATTTATCATTTTAAGACACTAAGTTTTGGGATGATTTGTTAAATAGTAACTCCTGATATGGCAATTTTATGCACTATCTTATTTTTATTAAATTTCACTTTTAAAAATAACATTTTAAAGTAAGTATTAATAACAATACAAAAATTTATAAATTAAATAAAAATATAAACCTTATAGTTTTTCTCACATTCATTCTGTTTCATATCTGGGCTTCTGCTATTAGAAATATCTTCCTATATCTTGCTTACTTTTCCAAGGTAGAATCTTTCTTAGGAAGCTATTAGATTGCTGCAAAAGTAATCATGGTTTTTCACTGCTGAAATCTGTCAATTCATGTTGGAATACATTCTAATAACTTTTGGAACATTATACATCATTTTATTGCACATTTCTTGCTTCATGTTTGTTTTGTTGCTGCGGTTGCTGCTGAGGAACTCAGTGTCAACCATTATAAGGTCATTTGGCATTTGAAGCAAATTGGGAAGATGAAGCTTAATAAGTGAGTGCCTCATGAGCTGACCACAAATCAAAAAATTCTTGTTTTGCAGTGGTGGTCTCAGATGGGACCCAAGACATAAGGGGCCTTTCTGTCCCTCACTCTGGCTGGCATGCTCCACTGAGACAGACATCAGCTATAACAATCCTACTCAGCCATTGACTGGGCACCCCGGTGGGCCCCCCTCCCAACCAAGTGAGCAACTGTCAAGCAGCAACCAGTTAACAGTCGTACTCTGCCATTGGTTGGTGCAACTGAAAGTCCCTTCCCCTTCTCTGCATAGAATATAAAAGGACTCTGTATCCTGATTGAGATAAGATGGTTCAACCAGATGCTAATCTACCATCTCCTTGGTCTGCTGGCCTTTCAATTAAAGCCATCACTCCTTGTTCCAACAACTAGTCTCCTGATTGTTTGGTGACCTGTTGTTTGGTGAGCAGAATGAGCTTGGGCTTGGTAACAGTTTTGATATGTCATATTCTCTTATTCTACACAACAACAACAAACAATTCCTCTATTGGATTGTGTTGGGTGATGAAAAGTGTACTTTACACAACAAATAGTGACAACCAGCTCAGTGGTTGGACTGAGAAGAAGCTTCAAAGCATTCCCCAAAGCCAAATTTTCATCAAAAACGGTCATGGTCACTCTTTGGTTATCTGTTGCCCATTTGATCTACTATAACTTTCTGAATTCTGGCAAAACCATTACATCTGAAAAGTATACTCAGAAAATCAATGAGACACATAAAACTGCAATGCCTGCAGCTAGTATTGGTCAACAGAAAGGGCCCAATTCTTCTCCAGGACAACACCCACTCACACATCAAACAACCAAAGCTTCAAAAGTTTAATGAACTGGGCTATAAAGTCTTGCCTCATCCACCATATTACCTGAACTCTCAACAACTGAGTGCCACTTCTTTAAGCATCTCGACAAATTTTTGGAGGAAAATGCTTTCACAATCAGCAAGAGGCAGAAAATGCTTTCCAAGAGTCTGTCGAATCCCAAAGTAAAGATTTTTATGCTACAGAAATAAACTTATTGTTGGCAAAAATGTGTTGATTGCAATGGTTCCTATTTTGATTAATAAAAATGTGTATGAACCTAGTTATAATGATTTAAATTGCACAGTCCAAAACCACAATTATGTTTGCACTAACCTATTAGTCTTCAATTTCAATATTGAGCAAATAATTTATTTCTAGATTACAACAGAATCCTGATCACACCTATAATTTCAAGGCTTAAAATATTAGGCTGAAGATATCCATATATGTGACTTTTACTAGATTTTTAACTCTTCAAAGACAGGAAGATGTCATATTGTCAGTGAGTTCTAATAACTCAGGCCAGTTAAAGATTTTAAAATAGTAGATATTCGTATGATGTTACTGAGCTTAATTTACTAGAACAAGTTCCCTGTTTTGACAGAGAGCAGTCAGAGAGACCCTAAGGTAAATAACAGAAGTAAGTAGATACTCAAGTAGAGTCTATAACAGAAATTAACAGAACAGATAGGTCAGGGTGAAATATTAAGCACATCTTCAGAATTCAAGCTTGTCAATAAGATTCATATTGAAAAAATAAAAATAGAGTTGCTGAACTAGAAGCATTCAAGTGACTTGAGATGGGGCAGATGCTGTTTGAATTCTTGGCTGCCTCATACTTTAACATTTTATATTTGGAGCAACTTTGAAAATAAGGTTCTTTTCGATTGAGAGGTACCAGTCTTACTGGAAGCACTCAAACTAATTTGGGGGAAAAAGCAAGAGGTGGAATGACCAATTAATGACCACCAAAAATAATGAGAGGAATTAAACACCTAGAAAGGAAGTGCTCGTTGAAACAGCTGAGATAAAGCAGACGCTTAGGGGTTTTGAAGCCTAAGAAAATATGAATCATACAATGGGAACAAAAGTTTAAAAAAATAAATACAATATGGAAAAATGAAGGTATTCAAGCAATTATCAGAAATTCTAAAGGCCAGTATTTGTCCTGAATAGTATAAACATCAAACTTGATAAGCCCACTATTAAAAAAAATGCAGTATTCCTATGTGTAATTTGTATTTTCACACATTTAGTACAAAGGGAAAATCATTCCAATAAACAATACAGATCATTTGCATCTGTGATCAAATTCCTTAGAAATCAAAATTAATTAATCCCATATCTATGAAAGTATCCCAGTAATTCCCGATTTTCATGAAATGGATTAAACAAAATAAATATCCACTGTATCATAATGATAAGATTTTTATATAGGAAGAAAGCAAAAATTATACGATAATGTTTAAATATTAGCAACCCACCTATTGCTACTTTTTTTTCTAATTTTGGATACTACCCTAAAAGAATACAACATACTTATAAAAGCTTATTTTTTAAACATCAGTCACACTGTATAGTATGGATAACAGAATTGAAAGTAAAAAAAATAGTATCAGAAATCTAGCTTTTCCTTCCAGGTACCAATCAAAATCATAAAAATTAAAAAGAAAAAAAAATCTTTGTCAACATGGGGAGGTTGTATCAATAATTGAATTGCGACTATCTCACTAGCAAGACAGCACTACTTAAAACAAAAAGAAATCTTCCATCAATCAAGCTGCTTGTGAAAAACAAGCCTTCTCGTGCGGTCTTTGTGTTGCTTAAAATTCTATACAACATCTTTGAAGGACAGAAAATTTTAAATCCTTTCTCTGATTACAGAAGTGAAAATTAATTTTCAGTAGTGATAAAATTGTTTTTTCCCACTAAACTATCCAATGGCTTTCACTCTGAAAATAAAAATATAAATGACCTTAGAGTTTATAATGTTAATTGCATCAGGTTCAGGCATCTGCTATGCAAATTTTAATATTTTCATAAGATATTGATTTTAAAAAGCTTTGTTTCTAATAATATTTGTTTTCAACATGTCCCTACTTCACAGCTATTATGCAACAATTAATCATTTTGATCAAATATCTTGAGTCCATGTTTTCTTTTCCTACCACTTATATTGTCAACCTTAAAAAATAAGTATTTTGGACCATTTTTCTCAGGGTCTAATTTTCTCATAATTTCCAATGGGAGCTTTAGTATATTTTTTATGCCCTTCCTGTGATTCAACAAAATGTTCAGTTTTGTTGAAACATATGTTCCCAGACTCTCTGAGATGCAAACATTCCTTACCCATCATTTTCTATAGAAAAAGTTTGTTCTTTATATTAAAATGTCTCTACATCATTTAGAACAGAACTCTGCCTTGATTCCATGTAAATATGAGGAAGAAATGTCAGACTTTTAAATTGAAACATGTATGTATTGAGATTATTTTTGGTGCATTATTCATTTATCTTTAATAATAAAAAAAAATCTATGATAACAGCTGTCTATCCAAGCCATAAATTCCTCTCCATATCAAAATATCAACTCACATCATATCAAAATCAACTCACTAAAGTATTTGGCATAGCCTCTTTCTTAACACTCCTACTGCTTTAACTCTAGCCCTTTAAGTGTGTTCTCTCAATTGAGAGAATTAAAGAATTCTCATTAATTAAAGAGATCATTAAAGAATCAATTTCTAATATCCAAGGGCATTCACTGTATGTAAGGAATTAGCTTATCTTTTACGAATCTAGAATGGTGTTACCTATGAACCACTGGAAAAATTGCCAAAAGACTAACTCAAATAACTTTCTTTAGGACTTAATTTCTCATGGAAGCCCAGCTGAGAGAGTCTTCCTGAATATTAGCTCTAATGATGATTCAAGAATGTCATAGATGATAAGACTGGAGGTGGCAGTTTACAGGAGGAAGGAAGATACATCGTTCCATGGTTAATCATGTTTGGAAATATGACATAACATTCCCCCAACTCAGAGATTCATGAGGCACAGAACTGTACTGAATTTGCTAAGAAGTTCTGTAATAATAATAATAGTAATAGCAATTATAAAATAATAAAGCAAATAATAAACCTTTTATCTTTGCTTAATATTCCCAAAACATAGCTAACCTTGCAATATTTTTTTCACCCACTCTCAACAGACATTCCCCAAAGTGAGCATGCCACTGAAAAAATTTTGGGGGAAAACCAGAAGTCTAAGATATCAATTTCCCACCTTGCCACTGTCTCCCTCCAATGTATTCACCACATTCTGGACATAGAAATCATTTTTAAAAAATACAATTTTGTTCAAGTTATATTCCCTTGCTTAAAATTCTTTGACAGCTTCCTATCACCTAGAGAATAAAATGAAAATGTACTCTCTTAATCTGATACTCAAAACCATAATTTGTTCCCTCTTTATCAGTCTCCTGTCGGTCTGTCACATACACACATGATTCTGACCAGAATACGCAAATTCTTTCTCACACCTAGAGAAAGAATTTATGTCTAACCGATACACAAATCTCATATTTCAAAATTAAATTTAAATAGCTCTTCTTTCTGAAAGCTTTCCCTCAAAATAGCAAGGCATTTCCTCACTTTGTTCCCAAAGTGCCTTATACTAGCTTCTATTTTAACATATACATTATTGATTCAAATATACTATAGCTGCTTTCAACTCTCTCCAGATAGTGGACCTTTGAAGGGCAGGACATATGCTCTATTAATCTTATTATGCATAAGGTCTAAAGTAATGTCAGGTATGGTAGGGATAATTTAATAATTACTAAAAGTCAATGTACAGCAATCATAATTCAAGATGTTAGATTTCTTAAAATCTTCATCCTTATGTATATCTCATATAAATATTCATTTTTTCCTCTCAAACTGTATTTTTTATCATTATCTTATACATTAATAGCTTTTTGTCCATTTTAAAGGGTTCTCTGTAAAACTGTTTTCTATACTTTGAGAATGTTTATAAAAAAAAATATTCCTTACTTCAGCTCCAGTGAAAAAAAAGGATAATACATTCCTTTTTACTCCACAACATTCTTTTATGTTTAAAGTGTCTCTTATACTCCAGGTACTATTTTAGGCAACAGCATTTTGCAGTAAGCTAAGAAAGACAAAGTCCTTACCCTCATAGAGATGATACTCTAGTCAGATGAGACATACACATACATGCATACATTTAAATAGTTATACAAATTGGTAATCATATCTGAAGTAAAATAATTGAGAAGATGGAAACAAAAATAAGTGTGTTTGGGGATAGGGGTCACCACTGTTCTTTCAGACATGGAGGTCAGGAAAGAAGTCTTTAAGAGATGATTTTTAAGCAGAGACTAAAGTATCATTCCACATCCAATACATCATTTCTTGGCATCCTGGATTTTTTCTCTGTATTAGACTTGATGAATTTATCTGCATTCTCAGAGCACTAGGGTGATTACTATGCTAAAATGTACTTTAAATCTAGTGCAGCTTATTGAGACTATCAGAAGCTAGCCTTTATATTTTAGCCATCATGATCCCAATTGATTGCTCACATCCTGCAGTGCAAATATTCTCAGTAGGGATAAATGGTGCACAGAATAAGCAGTGACCTTAAGCATCACTGCCTCATAGCAGACAACAGCAGCTGCTTAATAAGATCAATCACTTTCTGAACTGCATGCTATGAAGTTTGGAAAGAGAGCCTTCTGAAGTTTGCCACTTGGGATAAATTCAATTTTTTGAGATCACTCTCAATGTAAGCATGCATAATGCTATTAGTGAGAGTACTGTATGCTGGCAGCTTTTGAGTCTTCCAGCAACAGCTTTCAGTTCTGTGGCTGTGAATATTGCAAATACAGTTAGCAGTAGGGCCTTTTTACTTTGCAATATTTTTCTTGAGACCTGGATATTTTATTTCTTTTGTAAAAATAATTGTTTTCAACTTTATTAAAAATTAAACATGTGGGGAATTAATTCACTACCCATAATGCATCCTCACCATTAAATTCTGGACAAATTCACACTGATGATTTTGATGCATATACCATTTAGGAATTTAACAAGCACCTGTGTCTTCGCAGTTGGAATTTTGTTCTCAATAGTGTCAAGTTGCAGCACTGCTATCACATTGTACATTTTCACACGTGTTTCCATAATAGGACAGAGGATAAGATGGTTGGATGACATCACTGACTCAATGGACATGAGTTTGAACAAACTCCAGGAGATGGTGAGGGACAGGGAAGCCTGGCGTGCTATAATCCATGGGATTGCAAAGAGTCAGACACAACTGAGTGACTGAACAAAACAAATGTTTCCATAATTGAATCTCAGTTTATGTATTTTATGTAACACTGTACTGATTAAAATTAAATCTACTACTGCAACACGTCTCCAGGACCCACTCTTGATCAATTTTTTAAAGGAAATAGTTCATCAAAAACGTCAGTGAAAATTTTCATAAGAACTCAGAATTTTATGCTTAGGCCTTAAATATACCACTTTGCAGTAAAATATGCAAAAAAAGAAAAATAGAGAAAAGAAATTAAAATTATGCTCTTATTTAAGCCAGCTTCAAAGCTTCCCCAGACCAACACAAAGAAAACATTAAAGGGGCAAATATAGGATCATAACATTCGAAGGGAATATGGGAAGAATAGGGATCATGGTTAGGAGATAAGTGAGACAGTAGTCCATATCATATTGAGTCTAAAGGGCCATGGTAAGTCAGAAAAATATGATAATTTAAGGGATAATCTGCTCCTTCAACATTTTTTGTTAAATTACTTCAGCTCTATGAGGGTAAAGACTTGGCCTAAATTATACATATATTTCCTATACAATGATTTGGGATGACGAAAATAAAAAGACAAATAAATTAACCGTCTTGAGATTTTAAGAAGCTTTAAGATTTCCTTTTCTCCCCTTTCTTCTCTAAAGCAAATATCAGCTTCCATTTATGCTCTTGAGGTTACTTTATGTGGGACTGCCAATTTTATGTATACATTGGCTAGACTAAACTGGTGAGTATACAATTTGAGACATCCCATGTTTAACAATCAATAATTTAGCAGTTCTGAGTAGTGAAATCTATACTGGTCCTTTATTCTGCATCAGTTCAGTTCAGTTCAGTCACTCAGTCGTGTCCGACTCTTTGCAACCCATAAATCACAGCATGCCAGGCCTCCCTGTACATCACCAACTCCCAGAGTTCACTCAAATCATGTCCATCGAGTCAGTGATGCCATCCAGCCATCTCATCCTCTGTTGTCCCCTTCTCCTCCCACCCCGAATCCTTCCCAGCATTAGGGTCTTTTCCAATGAGTCAACTCCGCATGAGGTGGCCAAAGTATAGGAGTTTTAGCTTTAGCATCAGTCCTTCCAATGAACATCCAGAAATGATCTCCTTTAAAATGGACTGGTTTGATCTCCTTGCAGTGCAAGGGACTCTCAAGAGTCTTCTCTAACACCACAGTTCAAAAGCATCAGTTCTTCTGCACTCAGCTTTCTTCACAGTCCAACTCTCACATCCATACATGACCACTGGAAAAACCATAGCCTTGACTAGACGGACCTTTGCATACTACATCGCAAAAGCCTAAGTCCATCCCTGTTTGTAGATAGTAATATAATCCATTTTCTAAATGGCAAAAGAGACTGACTGATATTTGTATTAAAGGATTTTTTGAGTGCCTTCATCTTTTAATTCTCTCTCAAAGAATATTACCACCTCTAACAAGGGTGATAATCATCTTGTAAAAGTAAAGAAAAAGTCATTACTGTATGGTAAATTATTTAGAACTAGTTAAAAGACTCTTCATATTATGGGTTGATGCACAAATAAGTTAAGGTGTATGTTTTCAAGACAAATTACAAGAGTAACTGTGATTACCTTTACTATCTAATGTCTAGCGAGCCTTTGAGTATCATCTCTGTTTTCTCATGAGTCTTTTAGCAGAATGAATCACTTGCAGATTTCTCAAAGGTAAAGAGAGCAGACTCCCCACCAGTAAATCCTTCAGTTGATAAAATTCACAATGATCTCATGGATGAAAGACTGAAAAATATCAAAATCATGCCAATTATACTGTATTGTGCTATATCTGCTTTTGTGTCTAAATTACTTATCATATACTTAAGTTGGCCAGATTTCAATCTGACCAGAATAAAGGGATTTTTTTCTTTCATCATGTGAACTAACAGAAATGTTTTCTAACAGGAAAATTAAGCAAACCCTATTTCATCTTTTTAACTTTTATCTCTTCAAATCATCAAATTCCCACTTTGTAATGGCTAAGTAAATGGAAAATGTGTATGATATACAATAAAACACTAGGGTAGATGAGTTACTGATTACTAAAATTCTTTTCCATTAAATTTATAGAGAAACATTTTAAAATATAATTAATAATTCACACACATGGTATTAGTTCAAACTGTAAAAAGGTAGTAACTGAAGGTATCTTTCCCCTTGGGGACTCAGCTTACTCCACCTAGAGGTACCGTTCTGATTGCTTGTTAATACTCATCTTTGGAATGGACCTTCACTATCAAATTAAATTTATCATAGTTACTCTGATAGAGACAGTTAGTTATTCAACAAAAAATTGTGTTCTTTACTCCAGAGTGTGGGAAGTAGCCACTCATAGAAACTACAGGCCAGCAAGACAGCTTTATCAGGAGTTGTCTATATGACTGTTTATTTCTTTATTCTTGGCTATGTGACTTGTTCTTGCCAGAGTATCATGATTGGAAGAGATGACCTTTCCAGGTCACAGTTTTGAGGAGCTGTAGGGCTTCCCTGGTGGCTCAGATGGCAAAGTATCCTCCTGCAATGCAGGAGACTCAAGTTCAATCCTGGGTCACGAAGATCTCCAGCAGAAGAGAATGGCAACCCTCTCCAGTATTTTTGCCTGGAGAACCCCATGGACAGAGGAGCCTGGTGGGCTTCAGTCCACGGGGTCACAAAGAGTCAGACACGACTGAACAACTAACACCTTCAATTCTGGGGGTTCCTCTGTATCTAGTCCATGTCCCCTGTCTACTGTGCCAGCTGGATGGAGGGAATTCTTAGGCACCAGAGAAGATGGGAATCACAGTTAGAGGGAGCCCAGGTTCTTTGATAACCATATGAAAGAAAATAGCCTGCCAAAATATCAGCTCCGAAGTCTTATAAGAACAAGAAACACACTTCAGTGTGTTAAGCCTCTAAAGATTTGGGGTTTATTTGTGAGAGCATCTACCATTTCCCTAAAAGAGAATACCCCTGAATATACTGACATTTTTGACATAATGGACTTGAGAAACAAAAAGAAACAATATTTTCCCTATGCCAAGGAATATTAAAAGATTTTTATAAGTAGTTGTCGCTTTTCAGAAAAAATTGCTAATGCTGATTATATGCAAACATTCTTCACCTATCTATTTAGTATTTATTTTTTGACCTCTAGGAAATGAATTTCTAATCTAAAAGAAATAAAAGACTTTCTCTTTCAAAGTACTCATGTAGTGTTCTGTTCCCCATGGTTAAAACCATTTTCTTTTCTCTTTGCACTGACAAGCAGATAACGTTAGAAGAATTAAATTGAAACATCTGAATGTTTGTCTATATTCTTGCTAAAAATCAAGGGAAAATATGATCCACTCTAATCACTTGACCATCTCACTAGTATCTCCATGAAATTATGTTTAGAGGCTTTCTCTTCAACAAATACTTATATTTTGGTTGTTCTTTTAATTTGCCAGATCACTTACAGTATCAAAACATTAAGTGGTATTTCCCTGAGGTCAAGGACACCCTTTAAAGATCAGTTCTGATATAAGAAGGTAAGTTAATATGTACAAATTTGAAATTATGCATCTTCTAAAATGTAGTTTGCTGACTTTGGGCAATCTTTGGCAATATGATCCATTAGACATGAAGAATCAATGCATTACTAAAATAAGTTTTAAATTAAGAATGGATTTTAGGAATGTGACATTTGTCTTAAAGAAAAGTACTAAGTCAGAGAGTCAGTAAATCTATAATCAAATGTTCAAATCATAGATTTTCCTGCATTAAAATAAAAGTAAAATCAGTTTCTTTTATAAAAGAGACACATGTATCACTTCTCTTATTTTAACATGAAATGCTCATAAAAAGATAATTAATTCTGGAAGCTAGATATTATACACATGTCCTAGTTAAAGAACCCGCTTGCCAATGCAGCGGGTTTCCCTCATAGCCCAGTTGGTAAGAAATTTGCCTGCAATGCAGGAGACCTCGGTTTGATTCACGGGTAGGGAAGATCCGCTGGAGAAGGGATAGGCTACCCACTTCAGTATTCTTCAGCTTTCCTTGTGGCTCAGCTGGTAAAGAATCTGCCTGCAATGCAGGAGACCTCGGTTCGATTCATGGGTAGGGAAGATCTGCTGGAGAAGGGATAGGCTACCCACTTTAGTATTCTTCAGCTTTCCTTGTGGCTCAGCTGGTAAAGAATCTGCCTGCAATGCGGGAGACCTGGGTCCCATCGCTGGGTTGGGAAGATCCCCTGGAGAAGGGAAAAGCTACCCACTCCAGTAGTCTTGCCTGGAGAATCCCATGGACAGAGGAGCCTGGTGGGCTACAGTCCATAGGTTTACAAAGAGTCAGACACGACTGAAGTGACTTAGCACACACGCTACTTGTATACTCCTGTAATCTTGACATAATTACTAACAATGCCTACTTTGACTTTCTAAAATGTCTTTCTTTAAACAAAAATATGTATCAGCCTACATGTGACATGTCTTTAGTAACTATTATATATTTGTTTCATATCATTTTCTTTTGTGGGAGGAGAGTTTATCTCAGGCAGCAAAAAGAACCATTGATAATTTATGCCCATTTTATCTGCATATTAAAACCAGCTGCTGCTGCTGCTAAGTCGCTTCAGTTGTGTCCGACTCTGTGCGACCCCAGAGACGGCAGCCCACCAGGCTCCCCCGTCCCTAGGATTCTCCAGGCAAGAATACTGGAGTGGGTTGCCATTTCCTTCTCCAATGCATGAAAGTGAAAAGTGAAAGTGAAGTCACTCAGTCATGTCTGACTCTTCACTACCCCATGGACTGCAGCCTACCAGGCTCCTCCGTCCATGGTATTTTCCAGGCAAGAGTACTGGAGTGGGGTGCCATTGCCTTCTCCATTAAAACCAGCTACTCATCGGCAATTTTTAAAATTCATATCAGAAGCTAGAGGATCCTAATTTGAAATATTTGTTATCATAATATTACACATTTGAAAGTAACATGGGGCATGCCAAAGGGAAGAAAGATTAAGACATAATAATATTAGGTGAAGCTAGGCTGCTTAATCAGGACTGTATATATAAATATTGGAAAGAAAGTTCAGAAAGCAGAATTCTGAAATTCTTAAAATACAGAGAAACTGAACTAAATAATATGCTAATAATATGTATGAAACAATTCTTCAAAAATGAATTCCAGATATTCGGGGTGTTTTCCCCATGAACCATGTTTACTTCTTTAATTTTAAGAGCTATGCTATTAAATATTAATAGCTATGAAAATTAATCAGGCACATTCTTACTCATAAATGACTTTATGAAACCCAATAAAGGTTTTAAAATAGCCTTTAGGGTGTAGTCCAAAATAGTATATGCAGCATATTGTACCTTGATTATTAATTATGTATTTGCACAAGTCTTCAGAGTTAGAATTTATTATTTCAGAAGGTGCAGAATAACACATAGTGTAGATTTCTCTGGGAATACTGATGAGTAAATTTTAATTAATCTCAACATTAAAAAATTTGGAACTCAGGTATCTTTTTCATTGTAATATTGGCAAACAGAATAACTAATAAGAATACTGTTGGCAAGGACTTTCCTTGCCTCATGCCTGCTGTGCCTCTCTCTACACAGTTAATAGCTTCACAGTTGATAAGGCCTGTCTACATAAACAGAAACAAATAAACATTATCATGTATTTAACAGAATGCTAAACTGTAAAATGCAAAATAAGGGCACAATTTTAACACAAAAATAACTATCAGTTTTTTCTAATCATAATCCTAAGCAAGAAATTACAAATAAGTTCATGGGTAAGTCAGTGAATTATTAATTTTCCATAAAAGATAATACATTGTTTCAAACATTGCCATATTATTGAGCTGACTAGATGCCACTAACAATACCAGCAGGTATATTTATAATCTAAGTCACATCTTTATGATATTGTATATATCAATGATTTAGACTATTCTCAATATTCTAAGTATATAGTAAATTCCATATACCCATGAACTTCCAATGCTTCCCGTAAATGACTTACCTCATAAAGTTAAACAGGAAGAGGTTTAAAAGATAATACTAATAGGTAAAAATTTCAACTCCTTCTCACTCTTACACATATGCATACATAGGGTAAAGTATGTGAAAATGCCAGCAAAAGAACCAAATCAATAAAAGAATACTCTGTAACAAATCTGAGGTTTTTCATTCCTAAATAGCTAAGTTATATTTGAAAATTTATAAACAGCATGTGTCTATATTTTTCAACTATGATAAATCAAAGACAATTTGTCCTGCCTCATTTGCTCTACTTAGGCAGCATCTTCTCAAATTACAAATAAGTGAAGGCATACCGTTTCTAATGACATCATGTCTGAGGGAAAACATTTCTAATAAGCCTATAATCATTTATTATTTTGCTATCTGGTGCTAACCAAATGTAATTATGAAAACATAGCTTTGACATAACTCCAGTTTGTGTTTCAAAGCTATACTCTGATGCTCTTTACTCTTCCTTTCATTACCACCACCCAGAATCTTGGAACTTATGTGCATGCTAACTGAATTTGAAAGTAAACTCAAACAAACCCTGAGATTGTCGGTTCTGTGAACTTAAGAGGTTGTCTGCACTTATTAAAATCCTTGAATGATTGAAATGTATTTTAAACAGAAGGTTAAATAGAGCCTTGTTTACTGACTTCTTGATGTAATAATCATTATCCATGATAATTCATATTTGATTTCCCAGATTCTAGTAGACAGGAGTCAAATACAAGGTAAATCTCTTCTTCAGATAGTTTGTTCAACCCACACCTTAATTGATTCAAAAATTTAGGAGATTTTTGTAAAAGTCCAATTTCTGACTTCTTTTTAAAAATAAAAAGGTTAGCTGCACATGGCTAGCATTCCTACAGTAAACCTCTAAAGAGTATACATATCTTAGGTTTAACACATTCCTTACCATTACCACCCTAAAGCTAACAGTCTGTCTTTATAATTCAATACATAAATAAACAAATGTTGATTGAATGAGTCTGCAAAGTGCTGGTTTTCTTTTGCTTTTGCATTTCTAATATTGCCTCAGTTTTTGTTTGATTGGGGATTTTTTTTTCCTTGGTTTATTTATAATGTTGACTGTACTTAGGAGGTTTTTCTATTTTTCTGTATATACTTTTGAAACTGTCTACAGCATTCCACATTAAGGTAACAAAAACAATACTTACGCTGTTAACTTGATTAATTGAAGAATAGCATTCGTGTCAGTCTTTTTCAAGGGCACAATCACCTCTGGATTAGAAGGAGCAAGACTGGGAGTACAAAGAGACAAGATCAAAGAAGCAAAGCTGTGTAGGCAAGTGTGGGAGGCGGGAAATGGAGGCAGGTTGGTCCAGCTTTGAAGGCCATTTTTTAATTCTCTTTCCATGTTAACCTGTACTCTTAAGGTAGAAATACTATTTTTGTAAGACAGATGTTGGGACTTTTATTTTTTAATTCCCTTCTCATCTGCATCCAATTAGTGATACATTTCTCTCAACTCAGTCTGCCATTCTCTGTTCATGCTACAACTGCTCTAGATGAAGTTTTTCATAACAGACAGCTTGTTTTATGTTTCAAACTTGTCCTCAAGCCTCCATTATTTTTTACCTTCAAATCTATCTTCATTATGTATCTAGACACAAATTTTACAAATGTAGGAATGTGCTTCTTCTCTTAAAATCTTTCAGTCGACTCTCCTCATGTTTATCATTATAGACAAATCTGTGTCCCTCCAAATCATACGTTGAAGCCCTAAACTCCATATTTGGAAATAGGGGCTTTAAAGAGCTAAAATTAAATGAGGCTATAATTCAATAGGAATTCTAATTGTTCTCAGGCTTCCATTATTCAATTCAATAATTCAATAGGAATGAAGTACTTATAGGAATAGGAAGAGACCAGGGATGCATATACACAGAAAAAAGACTATGAGAGAGCACACAGAAGCCATATGCAAGTCAAGGTGAGAGGCCTCAGGAGAAAGCAAACCTCCCAACATCTGGGTCTTAAACAACTAGCTTCCAGAACTGTTCAGAGTTAAATGTCTTTTTGTTTAAGCCACACAGTTTGTGGCATTTTCTTATGGCAGTCCTAGCAAATTACTACAGCCATTATAAAATCCAGTATTCTGAACATGACAGTCAAGGCCATTATTTTGTGTCTATATACCTCATCTTTTCCTAGACTGAATTTCAGTGTCACTGAACTGCATTAGTTTTTACTTCACTTCCCATCTATGCAATCCCGTAACTCTCCTTAACCCTGAATGTTCTTCTGATGATTTTTCATGTACACTTTAAGATTTAGCAAGATTTCACACTTTAGGCTTCCCAGTCTACTATAGGAGTTCTTTTGTTTAGACATTAAAATATTTGTATCACTAAAAAATAATCTTTTTGACTTTTTGTGTATATCCATTGAGTAAATAAGATTGTTTATTTTGTGAGGGAGACACCTTGATGTTTCATAACAATTCTCAATAGCAAACATGTGACTGCAATAATAATAAATAGATAATGTATCAATTATCCATATCATTCTTACTGCATCTACCACATTTTTTTTCAATATAATTGCTTATATAATCTTCTCCATTAAACCTCCTTATAATGAAGGACTATTTTAGTCACGCTTAAATGCCTAGCACTTATCAAGATTCCTGACATAGTAGCATTAAGTGGGAGAATCTTTAGGAATAGCTTATTTCTATGGTTAATTTAATGTATCTGTGCCATCAAGCCTGGACTTGCTCAGCCTCAGCTTTCAATACTCATTTCATATATATAAGCTTTCTATAAAGGTCAACTGCAATATAGAAACCCTGGCTATTCGTTAAATGTTTGAAAAGTAAAACTTGCACTTCTTGTATGAAAGTAATTTTATTGACAAAATAAAACAGCAGGCTTTTTGTTTTTCTTATGCATTTAGTTTGAAATTAAGGATCTTGAACTACCCATAATACAATCATATCCCTATAAGTTCCAAGGAGTTTCAAAGAATAGCAAGGAGAGGTAAGAAAGCCTTCCTAAGTAATCAATGCAAAGAAAGAGAGGAAACAATAGAATGGGAAAGACTAGAGATCTTTTCAAGAAATTTAGAAATACCAAGGAAATATTTCCTGCAAAGATAGGCATAATAAAGGAAAGAAATGGTATGGATCTAACAGAAGCAGAAGACATTAAGAGGTGGCAAGGATACATGGAAGAACTATACAAAGAAGATCTTCATGACCCAGATAACCGTGATGGTGTGATCACTCACCTAGAGCCAGACATCCTAGAAAGCAAAGTCAAGTGGGCCTTAGGAAGCATCACTAAACAAAGCTAGTGGAGGTGATGGAATTCCAGTTAAGGTATTTCATCTCCTAAAAGATGATGCTGTGAAAGTGTTGTACTCAATATGCCAGCAAATCTGGAGAACTCAGCAGTGGCCACAGGACTGAAAAAGTTCAGTTTTCATTCCAATTCCAAAGAAAGGCAATGTCAAAGAATGCTCAAACTATCACGCAATTGTACTCATTTCACAAAATATCAAAGTAATGATCAAAATTCTCCAAGCTAGGCTTCAACAGTACGTGAACCGTGAACCTCCAGATGATCAAGCTGGATTTAGAAAAGGCAGAAGAAGCAGAGATGAAATAGCCAACATCCGTTGGATCACTGATAAAGCAAGAGAGTTCCAGAAAAACATCTACTTGTGCTTTAGTGACTATGCAAAAGCCTTTGACTATGTGGATCACAAAAATCTGTGGAAAATTCTTAAAGAGATGGGAATACCAAACCACCAGTAAATCCTAAAGGAAATCAACCCTGAATATCCATAGGAAGTACTGATGCTGAACCTGAAGTTCCAACACTTTGGCCACCTGATATGAAGAGCCAACTCATTGGAAAAGACCCTGATGCTGGGAAAGACTGAAGGCACGAGGAGAAGGGGATGACAGTAGATGAGATGAGTGGGTGGCATCACCAGCTCGATGGACATGAGTTTGATCAAGCTCTGTGGGTTGATGATGGACAAGAAAGGCTGTCATGCTGCAGTCTGTGGGGTCACAAAGAGTTGTCATGACTGAGCTACTGAACTGAACTGAATTGATGAAACATCAAGGTGTCTCTCTAACAAAATAAAAATAACAATTTTATTTACTCAATGAATATACACAAAAAGTGAAAAAAATCACCTTTCAATGATACAAATTCTTTAAGTTACTTTGGTATTTTCTTTCTTTTTTTTTTTTTCCCTATCCACCCCAGTGGATCCTGTGTTCCACATTACGTTTTATCAATCAAAGCGTTTTGCCAAAAAGAACCATAGTCAAATCACAAAAGGTAAGAGGAGAGCCTGGCAAAAGTTCTGTTGAGGTGATACAAGGAACTAAAATGTCCTCAATACTTAAACATAAGACATGACAACATAAAATTCCTAGAAGACAACATAGTCAAAACGGTCTCTGATATAAATTGCACTTTTATTTTTTTAAGTCTTCCAAGTCAATAAAAATTAAAAAATGGGACATAATCCTAACTTACAAGCTTTTGCCTAGCAAATAAAACCATAAAAAACCAAAATGATAATGTACTGAGTAGGAGAAAATATCAATATTTGCAAAGTATGCAACAGACAAGGGCTTATTCTCCAAAATAAACAAATAGATGATACAATTCAACAACAATTAAAAAAAAACTGAAAAATAGGAAAAAGACCTTAATAGATATTTATCCAGACATACAGATGGTCAGTAGGCACATGAAAATATGTTTAACACTAGTAATTATTAGAAAAATACAGATTAAAACTACAATACACCTTACACTGGTCAGAAAGACCATCATTAAAAAATCTATAAATAAAAATATGGAGAGGATATGGAAAAATGGGAATCCTTGTATAGTGTTGGTGGGTATGTAAGCTGCCACAGCCACTATTGCAGAACAATATGGAGTTTCCACAGAAAACTAAAAATAGAATTACCATTTTGATCCAGCCATCCCACTCCTGGGAATATATTGAGACAAAACTATAATTCAGAAAGACATATGCATCCATATATCCTTTTCATCAGAGGGGACTGGAATTCAAAAGTAGGAAGTCAAGAGATACCTGGAGTAACAGGCAAGTTTGACCTTGGAGTACAAAATGAAGCAGGGCAAAAGCTAACAGTGTTTTGCCAAGAGAATACACTGGTCATAGCAAACTCCCTTTTCCAACAATACAAGAGACAACTTTACACATGGACATCACCAGATGGTCAGTACAAATATCAGACTGATTATATTTCTTGAAGCCGAAGATAGAGAAGTTTTATACAGAAAGCAAAAATAAGACCACAACAGGAGAGAGACATAAGAGACATGGGTTAGATCCCTGGGTTGGGAAGATTCCCCTGGAGAAAGGCATGGCAACCAACTCCAGTACTCTTGCTTGGAGAATCCCATGGACAGAGAGGAGCCTGGCAGGCTACAGTCCATGGGGCTGCAAAGAGTCAGACGACTGAAGGAACCAGCACGCACATGCACCCCACCATCTATCCCTCATTTTCTTTCAAGAATATACAGATTTGCAGTGGTGAGTGTTCTTCCCTTATTTGTAGCCATGAGCCTCTCTGAGATCAGAATCATTTTTTGCCATTGGTGCTATTAACCAAAGGCCAGATGTCAGGAAAGGGAGGAAAAATAAGAGAAGTGGGAGTAAGTTTAAATAGCTGCTTCTTTCTTGTTCAATTTTTCCTTCTGGAAATATCTCAATGCAGAAGAGATAACTACTTTATTCCCAAACCTATGGGCATATGTAAAAGAGCCTACTTAAATAATTCTGGTTTTAGTCTTATGGAGGAGGGTCTTCAGAATTCAAAGATAATTAAGTATCTTATTATAAATTCTATTTAGGCTTTGTGGCCTTAGCCTACAAAGTGTCCGGCTATACTAGAAATTGTGTGGCAATGTGAATTTGGAAAGATGTAAGCATCTGAATGCAGATTTCCAAAGAATAGCAAGAAGAGATATGAAAGCCTTCTTCAGCAATCAGTGCCAAGAAATAGAGGAAAACAACAGAATGGGAAAGACTAGAGATCTCTTCAAGAAATTAGAGATACCGAAGGAATATTTCATGCAAAGATGGGCTCGATAAAGGACAAATATGGAATGGGACAGAAGCAGGGAGAAGGCAACGGCACCCCACTCCAGTACTCTTGCCTGGAAAATCCCATTGATGGAGGACCCTGGTAGGCTGCAGTCCATGGGGTCACTAAGAGTCAGACACGACTGAGTGATTTCACTTTAACTTTTCACTTTCATGCATTGGAGAAGGAAATGGCAACCCACTCCAGTGTTCTTGCCTAGAGAATCCCGGGGATGGGGGAGCCTGGTGGGCTGCCGTCTATGGGGTCGCACAGAGTTGGACACGACTGAAGCGACTTAGCAGTAGCAGCAGCAGTAACAGAAGCAGAAGATATTAAGAAGAGATGGCAAGAATACACAGAAGAACTGTACAAAAAAGATCTTCATGACCCAGATAATCACGATGGTGTGATCACTGACCTAGAGCCAGACATCCTGGAATGTGAAGTCAAGTGGGCCTTAGAGAGCATGACTACGAACAAAGCTAGTGGAGGTGATGGGATTCCAGTTGAGCTATTTCAAATCCTGAAAGATGATGCTGTGAAAGTGCTGCACTCAATATGCCAGCAAATTTAGAAAACTCAGCAGTGGCCAGAGGACTGGAAAAGGTCAATTTTCATTCCAACCTCAAAGAAAGGCAATGCCAAAGAATGCTCAAACTACTGCACAATTGCACTCATCTCACACGCTAGTAAAGTAATGCTCAAAATTCTCCAAGCCATGCTTCAGCAATATGTGAACCGTGAACTTCCTGATGTTCAAGCTGGTTTTAGAAAAGGCAGAGGAACCAGAGATCAAATTGTCAATATCTACTGGATCATGGAAAAAGCAAGAGAGTTCCAGAAAAACATCTATTTCTGCTTTATTGACTATGCCAAAGCCTTTGACTGTGTGGATCACAATAAGCTATGGAAAATTCTTCAAGAGATGGGAATACCAGACCACCTGATCTGCCTCTTGAGAAATCTGTACACAGGTCAGGAAGCAACAGTTAGAACTGGACATGGAACAACAGACTGGTTCCAAATAGGAAAAGGAGTACATCAAGGCTGTATATTGTCACCCTGCTTATTTAACTTCTATGCAGAGAACATCATGAGAAACACTGGGCTGCAAGAAGCACAAGCTGGAATCAATATTGCTAGAAGAAATATCAATAACCTCAGATATGCAGATTATGGCATATTATGGCACCCTTATGGCAGAAAGTGAAGAGGAACTAAAAAGCCTCTTGATGAAAGTGAAAGTGGAGAGTGAAAAAGTTGGCTTAAAGCTCAACATTCAGAAAACGAAGATCATGGCATCTGGTCCCATCACTTCATGGGAAATAGATGGGGAAACAGTGGAAACAGTGTCAGACTTTATTTTTTTGGGCTCCAAAATCACTGCAGATGGTGACTGCAGCCATGAAATTAAAAGACGCTTACTCCTTGGAAGGAAAGTTATGACCAACCTAGATAGCATATTCAAAAGCAGAGACATTACTTTGCCAACAAAGGTCCGTCTAGTCAAGTCTATGGTTTTTCAAGTGGTCATGTATGGATATGAGAGTTGGACTGTGAAGAAGGCTGAGTGCCGAAGAATTAATGCTTTTGAACTGTGGTGTTGGAGAAGACTCTTGAGAGTCCCTTGGACTGCAAGGAGATCCAACCAGTCCATTCTGAAGGAGATCAGCCCTGGGATTTCTTTGGAAGGAATGATACTAAAGCTGAAACTCCAGTACTTTGGCCACCTCATGCAAAGAGTTGACTCACTGGAAAAGACTCTGATGCTGGGAGGGATTGGGGGCAGGAGGAGAAGGGGACGTCAGAGGATGAGATGGCTGGATGGCATCACTGACTCGATGCACGTGAGTCTCGGTGAACTCTGGGAGTTGGTGATGGACAGGGAGGCCTGGCGTGCTGTGATACATGGGGTGGCAAAGAGTCAGACACGACTGAGCGACTGAACTGAACTGAGACTGGATTGCCCAAGAGGTATTTCCTTAGAGGAGAACTTATCATGCTCAGTTTTAGCAAACTTTATATTCAGACCCTTTCTTCTGACACTTAATCGTTTCTATTTCATGCTTTTGTTTGTTGGGTTTAAAAATACAGCTGACTCTCCATTGTGCTAGTTCCTTCATTAAGAGGAAAATTCTGTAAAGATCGTATTGCCTATACTCCCTCCTAAAATTCTATCTCTGTTTATTACTAATGTAAACAGTGTGTGTGTGACTATTCCTTATGTAGTCTATCAAGATGTTTCCAACAATATTGACAGAATAAAATGACACTGGTAAGACAAAATTAACAAGACTTCCTTTAAAAATTTACAAAGATTACTGCTTGAAATATAATATTTAAATAGAAGAGAAAAAATCTGCAAAGCTTGATTATTCAATGATAAGACTAAAGGAGTGACTTGTGAAGACATTCAGAGGCCACGTTTCTTTTCAGACAAGTGACATTTTCATAATGCAAAATATAGCCTCTTATAAGTATGTAGGTGAACTCTTAATAGAGAAACAAACACTTTCAAGAAATAATAGCTTTGCTTATATCTGTAACATATTGTACAGTATTATGCCTGTTATTAATCTAGTCACGTGAAAGTCGCTCAGTCTTGTCAAACTCTGTGATCCCATGGACTACACAGCACATGGAATTCTCCAGGCCAGAATACTGGAGTGGGTAGCCGTTCCCTTCTCCAGGGGATCTTCCCAACCCAGGGATGGAACCCAGGTCTCCGGCTTTGCAGGAAGGTTCTTTACCAGCTGAGCCACAAAAGATAAATCATTTTGTGATATTCCACATAAATTCAAATTTGTCTTTGGAACAGGGGTGGCTAGTTTGGATTATCTCCTTAGCATGCATTTCTCTTTTTCCTTTCCAGACAGATAAACTTTTGGTTAGCATTCTTCCCTCATTATGAGGCATGTGCTTCACCTGAAATTAGAACAATTTTTAGTTTCAGAGGTAATTTTAAAGTAAGAAAGTAATAGCATTCTTATAGAGGACTATAAAGCAAGGAGTGGGGTAGGGAAGAGAGACTAAACATACTAAAACAATGAGGTCTAAGGTCCCAGAACATAAAGAAGTAAAAGTCTGCAACACATCCACCCCTAAAAATCTTTCTGGCTTTAAAGATAAACTTCATGTGCTTTAAGGATTTTCCCAGAACCAGAACTCTTTACACAGTGACCATAACATTTTTAAAAACTACAGCAAGAAAAACATCTACAAATATAAACACATCCTATCATATTTCTTTGGAATATGAACTTGATGATAGAGGGAGACAGGAATTATTTAAAAACTTTGACATTCATAAGAAAACAAACATCAAATCCAGACTAACACCTCTTATTCAACAATAGAAGATAATATAGAAAACATTTCTCTAGTCATAATAACAATCACTTTGGCATCATGCTATTTCACATGTGAAAAAACCCACAAACTTTCTATTCTCATTATAGCCCTTCAAGGCAAATATTTTAATTCTAACTTGCTCAGAAATCCATGTGTACTGGGACACATGGCTTGGATTTGAAACCAAAGTCTGCTTCAAAGATCTCAAAGCAAAACAATCAATGCATTGAACCTACAAGAGGGGACATACATATCTGAGAGTAAGGGGGTGGTTTCTAAATGTCTTTTTAAAGGTATTAATATGATTTTTGAGCTTCAAAAGACATATTTTCTTAAAACATCTCTATACCATTGCTGAATATCTCATTTCCAATTTGTTTCCACTTATAATTAGGAAATTTTACTTTTGAATTCAAAAGTCTAAGAATTTAAACTGTTTTTTTTCATTTTGTTAATAAACAAAAGACATCCTTTTATTAATAAAACTAAAGATAAGTCAATCTGCTTCCCAAATAAACTAGCTATGAAAACAGATTAATCTATATCTAAACTTCAAGGCACAGGATCATATTTAACTCTGGATTAATCATTTTATCTTTGAGTATCAGTATCATAAATAGTAAAATACAGTAAATGTCTTCTCCATCATCCTAAAACAAATAAAATATATTTTAAAATAAAATAAAGAAATGGATGAGAAACATATCCCTCTAATTATCAATAAATGAAAGAAAAAGTAAACATTAAATTTTGATAATGATATAACAATGTGATTCCAGGGCAGACACATTTTTTTTTCCTAAAATCAATCAACATCCAAGAAATACATAAAATAAATGCTCTATACACTTATGTCTCAGAAGTTATATTATTTATTTATATCTGTGTACATGCCAACACTGCTGACATAATAGTTTCAAAACTAAGGGTACACTGAGTTCATACCACAACCATCAAAGCAATGTGTTCTTCAACTGGTTCCTACAAGAAACTGTGGAACAACAGACTAAAGGACTCTGGAAGATATTTCTTATATTGCAGCTCCTTTTTGGTCATTTGTTGCTCACAGGTTATTATAATGCAATTACAGCTATAAAATATATATCCAATTATATCATATAGGAAAATCATGTTTTCATTTACATGCAATAATGTAACATTTGAGATATATGTTATGTACCTCATAACTTACACTACGACACATTTTTCTTTCCATTAGTTTGCAGGATAAGGGTCATATTCCATTCTAATACCCATGTGGATTTGTGCTTTTTTATTAATTTATACTTTCTATGACTTTCATTAAAATATTTTATATAATTATTGTTGTTATAGTTGCAGTGTTTTCTTTTAATGTCACAGTAGGGAAATGCTGTTGGAAGAAATAATTGAATAATATACAACAGAAATGCTCAAGCATGTAGCATGTTGCCAGAACTTGGTGGGCATAATCCTGAAATTAAAGCAAAACCAATTACTATGAAATAAGAAACTCAATGTTAAATCAGTAAATAATATTAGAATAGTATATTTAGTAAGATGTTCATATTGGTAGAAGACTTATAAATCTTTCATGTAACATTACTATACTGTTAACTTCAAACCCATAGCCATTTATATTCCTCTTTTCATATTAGCTCATAACCATATCCTCTTGTATTTTATAATACTTTTGAAGTATGCTTTTCTCTTTCATATGGCAATATTTTTATAGAATTATATTATTTTCCTAATAGTACTTCCTCAATGAACTAACATGTCCAAGAAACAGCTCCAAATATTTATTTTCATAAGGTTGATAACTAACAGTTTTGGAAAGATCAAAGTCTTTTCAAGCCAAAACTCTCAACATATATTTATATATGGAAATAAGCCCATATGCATGAAAAAAAAACATATTTTTGCTTTTACCATTTGTAAGTCTAATTACAAATAAATATGATTTACATATCTTGCTTAACATATGTGACAAAGTATTGTAAATACCTAATTTCACAGAAACTGGTATCAATTAATGCAATTTTTCATACTAACAAATGCTAGAGTAATGGTTATTCTCCAATGACTTGGGAAATACCATTTTTTTATAAATTAATCACATAACATAATGAGAAATTCAAAATGTATTACACAGAATGACTTGTTAATGAAGAGAAAATAAATCAGTTTAAGCTTGTGTCTAACACAGTATTCATGGAGGCAAAATTACCAATATGTTTTCAGCATGATGTGGCAGAATATGCAAAATAAAATAGAAAATGAGCATAAACTGACCACAAATAAAACAAACTTACCATAGTGTAGCACAAATAAAGACCCATTTTTTTTCTATAACTATTATCAAAAGCCTTATAGAGATTTGTGCTACCTAAAATCTCATTACATAAAACATTAGAAATTTTAATGTATTGTGTTACTCAAGTTTGATTTTAAAAAGATTGACATGATACATTTTCTTTTATAAGTATTTCAAATTCCTATGTGATATATGTAGTTTCTAACTCATGAGCCTCACTTTGCTAAAGTCTACGCATCAACTGATATCTATTTCCTTTTATTTCCATACACATACAAAAACTGGTATATTATTCCCCATTATTACCTATAAGTTCATCTTTACTGAAGTATTTCCATGGATAATTGTTTCCCTATAAACTCTAAAACATTAAAAAGAATAACAGAATTTGATTTCATTATTTTTTAAGAAAAAACGTCTTGCAATTGAGTGATTTTTTTTTGAAAACTTATCCTTAGGGAGAAAATATCATATAATTTAATAAGCTTCATGCCATGTTTCAAGTTATGACCAACCTAGATAGCATATTAAAAAGCAGAGACATTACTTTTCCAACAAAGGTCCGTCTAGTCTAGGCTATGGTTTTTCCAGTGGTCATGTGTGGATGTGAGAGATGGACTCTGAAGAAAGCTGAGCACCAAAGAATTGATGCTTTTGAACTGAGGTGTTGGAGAAGACTCTTGAGAGTCCTTGGACTGCAAGGAGATCCAACCAGTCCATCCTGAAGGAGACCAGTGCTGGATGTTCATTGGAAGGATTGATGCTGAAGCTGAAACTCCAATACTTTGGCCACCTCATGTGAAGAGTTGAATCACTGGAAAAGACCCCGATGCTGGGAGGGATTAGGGGCAGGAGGAGAAGGGGACGACAGAGGATAAGATGGCTGGATGGCATCACCAACTCGATGGATATGAATTTGGGTAGACTCCAGGAGTTGGTGATGGACGGGGAGGCCTGGCGTGCTGCGATTCATGGGGTCGCAAAGAGTCGGACACGACTGAACGACTGAACTGAACTGAACTGAACTGATGACAGCTAAGCACTAATGTATACATATGTATGCAGGGTGAACATGCACACATATATGTGTGTTTGATTTCTTTTCAGGAACAGTGACTGGTTCATACTTCTTTCCTGGGTAAGGCCTTTTATTAAAAATAGTACATATTTCAGACAGAGCACATCAGGCAATAGATTGTAGTAGTTATCATGATCTTGAAGCTGGATTTATTATGTTAAAACTGCAGCTTTGGGATGCTAATCAAACTCTCTATGCTTTAGTTCCCAGATCAGTAAAGGAAGAATGATAATAGTACCCATTTTATATAAGTGAGAGAAGAATTAAATACGTTAGTTCATGTAATGTGCTTAGAATACTGTCTGGCTAATATGAAGTTCTCAATAAATATTGCTTGATATATGGTTATAGCTGTAATATTTAGTAACTCAATCAGATTTGTTCTATCAGTGCATGTATCTGTCAATACAAGATACATAACATTGTACTAAACATTCTATAAATATAATTGATTCAAATAAACAAGGGGTTGAGAAGCTGGACAGTGTCAGATTCACAAAGAATAAATTTTTCTATCAAAAACGTCAATGATAAAAATTTGTGGCTATAATTGAATATTAATAAAACCTGAGCTAAACCAACCCAATATTTGGTTGAGTGTTTCCATGAGAGGTAATGAGTTTCTTTACTCACCATCATGAACACAGGAGTACTGTTCTTAACTAATCTTAATACTTTATTATTCTTCCTATAGCAAACAAAACCCCAAATTTCTCAACTAAGGCACTTCTAGTTAAAAGTGGGCTTAAAATAAATTCTAAAATAAGTTAATTTCTATATGCTTTAATAATCTATTTGTATAATGGAAATAATAATAAAATGTATTTCCTAGTGTTATTGAGAGGAATATACGAGTGAATGAAAGGTACAAATCACTACCAGAATATATATCAAATAAAAAGCATCCATACACATATCCAGGTATTATTATCAATAACAACTAAATATGCTTTCTATTTGTTCACGCACATAATATTCTAGACATTAATACTCCATCAAAAGGTAAAAATCAGTAAGAAAGGATATTTTTGCAAAGATGAAACTAAATGGCTATATTGTTCAATTTTGTAAGGTTGGTTTCCTTAAAACCCTTCTTTTGCTTGAACAACAGATTGAATTATATGAAATGTGGATAGATTTGAATATTTCACTTGCTTTTTCTGATATACTAAAAAAGTAAAAAGACCTTTCCTTATGATAGAAATTATTCTTAGTATATCACTAATTACCAAAGAAATGCAAATCAAAACCACACTGAGTTATCAACTCATACCAGTCAGAGCAGATATCATCAAGAAGTTTACAAATAATAACTATCCTATTCTGTTGGTAGGAATGCAAATTGGTGCAGCAACTATGGAAAACAGTATAGAGATTTCTTAAAAAACAAAAAATAGAGCTACCATATGATTCAGTGTTCCCACTCATGGGCATACATCCAGGAAAAAAAAAAACAACAAAACTCTAATTTAAAAGGATACTTTAACCCAATGTTCACAGCAGCAGTATTTAAAAAAGCCAAAAGTCAATCTAAGTGTCTATCAGCAGATGAATGGGTAAAAGAAGATGTGAACATTTTTCAGCTGTAAAAAGAATGAAATAATCCTTTTTAAATTGATACTGAACTAGAGATTATCATACTGAGGGAAGTTAGTCAAAGACAAAATATTGTATCACTTATATGTGGAATCTAAAAATAATACAAACAAATCTTTTTTTTTTTTTTTGTCCATACCACATGGCCTATAGGATCTTAGTTCTTTAACCAGGTATCGAACCTGCACCCCCTGCACTGGAAGCATGAAGTCTTAACCGCTGGACTGCTGGGAAAGTCTCACAAATGAATCTGTATCCAAAAGGGAAACAGACTCAGAGAAATAGAAGTCAAACTTATAGTGACAAAAGGAAAGGTGGGGTAAATTAGGTGTATAGGATTAACATATATTAATATAACCTACTATGTATAAATAGATAAGCAATAAAGATTTCCTGTATGACACAGGGAACAATATTCAATATCATATAATAACCTATAGTTGGAAAATAATCAGAAATATATATTTATATATATATATACATCTGTATAACTGAATCACTTTGCTATATAGTTGAAACTAACATAATTGTGTAAATCAACTACACATAAATTTACAAAGATAAAAAAGTATTCTTAGTGTCTTAGAAGAAGACAAATGAGCACAGCAAAAAAAAAAAAAAAAAAAAAATCATAGGCTTTGTGCCCAAAGAGAGCAGGTATGTTTGCACAATCATATAGTAAGTAATTTCAGATAAATTTCTTAACTCTGTACAACTCAGCCTCCTCATCAGTAAAATGAAAAATGAAAGACAGTAAATATATTCTGAAAGCCACTCCCACAATATCCTCAGCAACTTTTAAAATCACTGTAACGATAAGAGAAACTGAGGTATTTATTCTGAATATCTGCTACATATCACTATAACTTATTTTCCTCCAGAGTCCAGTTACATTGCATTAATCAGTAACAAAATTTATGCTCATAAATTGTTAGTTGTTTTCCATTTCAATTGAAATTATACTCAATAGCTTCAGTGTTTTTATCCTATGTTCTCTAATTTTCAGAAAATTCTTATCCTTCTTCCCTTATTAGTATCTGCTAAACATTTTATACAAGATGTCAAGTTCTACATAGTGACCACAGGGTGTAAAATTTCTAAAAATTCTAGAAATGCAGAAACAATATGATGATCTTTCACTATGAATGAAAAAATTATTCTTATATTTTATTAATCAAATGTGAAACAGAACAAATCCTAGGTAAATCTATCATTCTCACTCTACCTCTATTTCGAGGTCGCTTTTAGGTTTATTTTGTTTAGCATATTTCCCAATGCATTTGCTAATGGCTTCAGGCACTGGAATTACCATGAATTAAAACAATTAAAAAGAACTCAGAAAATACAGAGTGCCAGGGAACAGTTGCCCAAACATTCGTCAATTCTGTCTTTACAAGGCTGACTCTTTTTGAAAAAGAAAACTGATAGCAACAATACACAAAAATGAAAAATATTTTCCACTATACATACTTATATAAATTCAGTTTCTCTAAAATATTTGTGTTTAGGATAATATCATAACAGGGCTATCTCGCCATTCCCACAAAATCATACTGCTAACCTGTGTAGTAATTTTATTCAAAAAATAGCTATTCTAACTTTCTATTGTTTTAATCACTTTATTTGTAATTTTAGCAGGTTTTGTAATTTTATGTAAGTTATGAGTATCTGAACAGAAAATTATGTTAGTAAGTTTTAGGCATGAGTCTAATTCTCATTTGATTTTATATTAGCAGAGGGTACTGTATAACACAGAGATATTAATCCCTTCAAAAATAACTCACTTATAGAAAATGTCTACATGATTTTAAAACAAATAGGATGAGTATTACGCAATGTAAAAATAATTAAAACAGAACATAAATCACTAATTTCACCCAATTATTAGAAATGAAAAAAAAATCTTTGGAAAATCATCAATTTTTCTAAATTTTTAATTTTAAAATTAATCATCAATTTTTCTAAACTCTTAAAATAATTAAGATTTCCAAACTATCAGTTTATATGAGTTATATCTATCAATATTTACCATATTAGAAATTAAATAACTGAGATATTTTTAAAAGTTCATTGTTGCTAGTGCCTTGATCCCTGCTAATGTTACCTACCACTGCTTTTGCGCCATCAGTACCTGCACTAAATACGATGAAAATGGCAAATATAATGTCAGAATTTTTATGAAAATAGCTTTGATGTTGCGGAATGTCAAGAAAGAACCCAAGGATTACAAGTTTCCATGAACAGTGTTAGAGAGTGGCTGCACAAGGCGTTAACACTCCCAAGGCCTATAAGAGACAGGCAACACAACCCCCTTTAACTTTTCCCTAATCTTTCCTGAAACACTTAAAAATTTACTGATTTTTAAATTTCAAATTACACATACATAATATAATTTCATTCAAAATCAGATGACCAGTGAGGAGGATCAGGAAGTACTTTAGCAGAGTACTATCAAATAGGTATTCTCAAAATCAAAATGCAACAAAATATAAGAGAAGAGATAAATGCCTTTCAGATATAAACTTTTCAGTTTTTTCCATATTCTCTACATTTGGGCTTTGGGAATGGGACTTTTCTTCCTTTCTTCATTTCCTTCACTCTTCTTTTTTCCCTTTGTGTTTCCTTAATAAGCATACATATGAACATTACTGTTCATACTTACAGCAAAGAGTTATATATTACCATTTATATGCTTATATTCTTTTGTTCTTTTTATTGCATTAAAATATGTATTCAATGAAAAAATTCCTGAAAATGTGGAATTGTTTTTGATATGTTATAATTTCCAAGAGAAATACAGGACATAATGCAATGAATCTGTCAAGGGAGCAAAGGAGAATACTCAAACTGAAAAATTCATGTCTATATACAAAGTTATTACAGAATATATTCAGCTGCTGCTGCTGCTAAGTCGCTTCAGTCGTGTCCAACTCTGTGCCACCCGATAGATGGCAGCCCACCAAGCTCCCCTGTCCCTGAGATTCTCCAGGCAAGAACACTGGAGTGGGTTGCCATTTCCTTCTATGTACATACAAAAACTATCACTTTGGCATTTCCTCCTTTACTGATATTGAAAGAGTTCTTAACATCACTAGGATTGACTGCAACAAAAACAAAGCCCTTTTTGTACACTGTAAAATCCCCTGCAGTGGTACTGATATAAACTGAAACAGAACTTTTTCAGAAATGTGAGAAACAATTTTCTCTCTTTCTCCCACCATTTGTTTTTTTTTTTTTTTTTTTTGCATATTCCTGATGTAACTATGACATGTGGAAATGTAATATTGCTAAAATGGTGCTGGCAGGTTAAAAGTAAAACTTAAATCATTTATTTAAATAGAAAAAATTACTACTTTATACATTTAACATCTCCTCTTGATAGAAAACTCTAAAGAGGGTACTTCTTAAATGTCTAGATTCATGATATTTGATTCCAAGATCATTCAAAAGGTAATAAACATATTTATGTTCATGCCTCCAGAAACAACTGCTAATATTTCTTTGATAATATCCCCATTGAAACACCCACTAAATCTAACTGGACTTTAGATTTTAGATGTAAAATCTAAATATTTAGATATTTAATATTTAATTTAAATATTTAGATTTAATATTCAGGTTTTAGCTTTAAAAAGAATGCATTAAGGTTAGACACAAAGACAAGATACAGTAGAGACAACATGGGGTACAGAAGCAGATGGAGATTAACAATGAAAAGCATGAATAATCTTAATGTGGTGATGTAAACATCCTAAAACTGATTTATGGAAATGATTGCACCTCTTGATAAACAAAGTAGAAAAAAGTTATCATACATGCAAAATGAGTGAATTACACAGTATATAAAAATGCTTCAATAAAGTTGTATTTTAAAATGAACACACTGAGTGAGAGAAGCTAGACACCAAAAATCATATACTATATGAATCAATTTATTTGAATTTAAATTGAACAAAACTAATTTAAGGTAATAGACAATACAGTAACAGTAATTCTTGGTTGCGGGGAATATGGCTGGTGCAGAGCACAAGGTGGGATATATGAGATATACTTAATATTCTGTCTTCACTTGGTTGCTGTTAGATGAGCTTGGTTTGTAAAAATTCAGTGAGATGCACACTTATGAGATTAAGAAGAGGTGGCAAAAATACACAGAAGTACCATACAAAAAAGGTCTTAATGACCCAGATAACTACAATGGTGTGGTCACTCACCTAGAGGCAGACATCCTGGACTGTAAAACAAGTGGGTCTTAGGAAGCATTACTACGAACAAAGCTAGTGAAGGTCATGGAATTCTAGCTGAGCTATTTCAAATCCTAAAAGATGATGTGCTTAAAGTGTTGCACTCAATATTGCAGCAAATTTGGAGAAGTCAGCAGTGGTCACAGGACTGGAAAAGGTCAGTTTTCATTCCAATCCCAAAGAAGGCAATGCCAAAGAATATTCAAAGTACTGTAGAATGACACTCATTTCACATGCTAGCAAGGTAGCATTCAAAACCTTCAAGATAGGCTTCAACAGTACGTGAACCTTGGAATTTCCAGATGTTCAAGCTGGATTTAGAAAAGGCAGAGGAACCAGAGATTAAATTACCAACATCCACTGGACCACAGAAAAGGCAATAAAATAAAATAAAATAAAATAAATCCACTTCTGCCTCATTGACTATCTTAATACCTTTGTCTGGGTGGATAATAATGAATTGGAAAATTCTTAAAAAGATGGGAATACCAATCAGCTTACTTGCCTCCTGAGAAAACTGTATGCAGGTCAAGAAGCAACAGTTAGAACCAGACATGGAATAATGAACTGGCTCCAAATTGGAAAGGAGTACATTAATGTTGTATACTGTCACCCTGCTTATTTAACTTATATGTAGAGTACATCATGTGAAATGTCGGGTTGGATGAATCACAATCTAGAATCAAGACTGTTAGGAGAAATATTAAAAACCTCATATATGCAGATGATACCGACTTAATGCCAGAAACAAATGAGGAACTAAAGAGCCTCTTGATGAAGGTGAAAGAGAAGAGTGAAAAAGCTGGCTTAAACTCAACATTCAAAAAACTAAGACAAGGCATCCGGTCCCATCACTGCAAGGCAAATAGATGGAGCAAAAATGGAATAGTGGCAGATTTCCTTTTCTTGGGCTTCAAAATCACTGAAGATGGTGACTGCAGCCGTGAAATTAAAAGATGCTTGCTCCTTGGCAGAAAAGCTATGACCAACCTAGACAGCATATTAAAAACAGAGACATCACTTTGGTGACAAAGATATGTCTAGTCAAAACCATGTTTTTTTTAGCAGTCATGTACAGATGTGAGAATTGGACCATACAGAAGGCTATGTGCCAAACAATTGATGCTTTCAAATTGTGTTGCTGGAAAAGATTCTCAAGACTCTCTTGGAGCAAGGAGATCAAACCAGAGAATACTAAGGAAATCAACCCTGAATATTCATTGGAAGGAGTGATGCTGAAGCTGAAACTCCAATACTTTGGCCACCTGTGCAAAGTGCCTACTCATTGGAAAAGACCCTGATGCTAGGAAAGATTGAGGGCATGAGGAAAAGGGGGCAGTAGATGGTGAGACTGATGGATGGCATCACCAACTCAACGGACATGAGTTTAAGGAAACTCTGGGAGATAGTGAAGGACAGGGAAGGCTTGTGTGCTGCAGTCCATGAGGTCACAAAGAGCCCAACATGACTTAGCAACTGAACAACAGCAGTGTGCAATTAGCAGTATGTATGTTATACTGCAATAAATCACAGTATTTCATATACATATTGAAAGTGAAAGTTGCTCAGTCCTGTAGACTCTTTGCGACCCCATGGACTATACAATCCATGGAATTCTCCAGGCCAGAATACTGAAGTGGGTAGCCTTTTCCTTCTCCAGGGGATCTTCCCAACCCAGGGATCAAACCCAGGTCTCCCACATTGCAAGCGGATTCTTTACCAGCTGAGCTACAAGGGAAGTCCAAGAATACTGGAGTGGGTAGTCTATCCCTTCTCCAGTGGATCTTCCTGACCCAGGAATTGAACTGGGGTCTCCTGCATTGCAGGTGTATTCTTTATCAACTAGCTATGAGGGAATCCCTCCTATACATATTCATATACATACTGTGAAAGTTGCTCAGTCGTGTCTGACTCTGTGACCCCATGGACTAGTCCATGGAATTCTCCAGGCCAGAATACTGCAGTGGGTAGCCATTCCCTTCTCCAGGGGATCTTCCCAACCCAGGGATTGAACCCAGGTGTCCTGAACCCGGGTCTCCAGCAATGCAGTAGGATTCTTTACCAGCTAAGCCACCAGGGAAGCCCATTCATATACATATGCTTATTTAAATTTCCTTTTCAACTTTAACATTATGGGCAATTGTATGTAACGTAAGGCTATTATATCAGATACTTAAAATACTTGTCAAAAATTGGCTGAGGATGTCATAAAATATGATTTTCAAACTTCCCATATTTACTTGGAATTTGTGTTTAGTTTATAAAATGGACAGTGGTAGTTTTATTAACAAGGGAATAGCATCCAAGCTACTTTACTGTCGTATCGTCAAGGCTTCCTAAGAGCGTATGTGTTGAATCTACAGGAATGGTTGGTGTGAGATGCTGGCCTCAGGCCCATTGGGAAGAGGATCTAGAGAGATTAAGTTGTGCACATCAGACATCAATAATCATATGAACTCCTGACAGAAAAGAATGGGTGAATGGTTATTGAATAGAAGCTGCTCCCCGTGTTCTTTTTCAGTATTCAGCCACTTCTATATCTAACATCACTTTGGTCTCTTCCAGTTCCACTAATGTTGCAATCCTTCAAAGACCAGTCTAACACTTCCATTTCAGCTGTATGCTCCCTAATACCATGTAGGTAACAGAGAACTTCCTGTTTTGAACTCTTCAATTAATGTAAATAAGATAAAAATAAATTACTGAACAAATGATATAGCAATTTAGTTTTTATTGAACAAAAATATATAGTTTTATGAATCAGAATCATGACTGATGTTTTTATCCACCAAACTCCAGAGTAACTCTCACAGTGTACTTCATATCATGAACTTTCAGATATTGGTAGAATTAAAAAACACAAGTATTTCCATTAATAGCTGGTGATAACAGGTGCATTCAAAATGTAAAAGTCCTGCAGTTATTAGTTGCCAGTCATGTTCATTTAGATTCAAAAGTTGTATGTATTGTATTTTAAACTCAACTGTATAAACATAAAATGCAAATAAACAAAAATGAATCAGATAATAAATTTAAGAAAGCTTCTGATTGGCATGACAAAATTGGACAGCATATGTATTTCTTCATTAATACATTGATTTGATTTGATTTAAGATATATATATTTGACTTGACTTGAAATATATACATATTTATGATTACTACATTCAAATTTTACTTTTAGGTAAAATCAAGAGCAAGTCTCCACTCTAGAAGCCTACTATTTGCTTTAGACAAGGAAATGATCTAAAATATGGTAATAAGCATCTATTATTTAGATGCAAAAGAAATGGATGTAGATGATAATAGGTGAGGGGCGGCATGAGAAGTTCTGAGAAGGGAAAATAAATGTGTTCTGACATTTTAACGAATCTTCAAGCAATATAATGAAAAAAAAAAGGCACAAAATACACAGAGGAACTGGGGGAAGAATGGTATGAAAACACACTTGGGTTTGAGAACAGCAGGCTTAATCTGAAAGGCACTGAGGAAACTGAACTCTCCAGAGCAGATTCTATAGTTCTATTGGGGGAAAAAATGTAAAAATCATGTGTCATACCCTTTTTGATACAAGTCCCCAATTTTTCACACCATACATACATATTAGCATACAATTTATTTATGCATTCATTCAATGTGTATTCAAACATCCACAGAAATAACATGTCATGCCTGTCCTTGTCTGTGACATCTGTCTAATTTATGAGGTTGAAGTTATGAAGCCTTTTTTAACAAGGTTTTGCAAAGATACATATATAATTTTTTGACTTCAGTAATAATTCACCCATTAGAGACATGCTTAAAAATTGTAGACTCTGATAAAATGTCCTTCTAGAAGTTTAAATAAAAGAAAACACAATAATTAATCTAAAATACCTTTTAAAAAGATGTTTTCTATTATGGTTTTAATTCAAACATATTATTTAAACTTTCAACATCATAATTAATTTGCTACTTAGTAATTTTGAGCATTATTAAACATGCTAGCATTGGCATGACAGTGAGAGTTCATTATGAAGCAGCTTAAGTGGACGTGATCATCCCACATCTTGGGAGCTTACAAAATGGAACCAGATATCTTCTCTCCATTTATTTTGGACAGGTGTAAATGTAGTACATTTAATAATTCAAATACAAGCAAGAATCTTGCCTCCATGGAGAATTAGCCACAGCTATTACAGTTAACTGACAATTCTTATTTGAGAGCCCCCCAGCAAGGATTCTATAAATGATTTACTCAGGGTGCTTAAAGCAATTTTCCTCTGCAGATTTGTCACTTTACAGATGCATCCCATCTAATTCAGTAGCTCCAGAAGATCCATTGTAACAATGTTTTTTGCAATAATTATAAGATTAAGGGCTTATTTTGGGAGCCATTAATAATATCAATGAAAGGATTAAGACAATTTTTTGTGAAAAATCATATAGAGATCAAAGAGCTAGAGAAGTTAATGCTTCTCTACATTTTAAATGAAAACATAATCACAGAAAAGCAGAAATTCCTCCTCAACCCACTCCCAAAAAGGATTCTGAAAAATCCTATGTTTGGTTTTCTAACCAAAACAAATAAACTAACAATTTAGTCATTGTGCCAATTCCATACCACTTGTGGAAAAACTGCTCTTGACAGATGATATTAACACCTATATGCAACAAAATGATTAGTTTTCTAATCACCAAACTTGTATCAAATGGAATTCCTAATTTTAAAATCTTATTTCCCATTAACACTCATCTTACCATGAGCCAGCATTTTAGAAACAGACAAATAAGAGCCCTCAGATTTGCCCAGAGACCACTATCCTTCCATTATACCCCAGATGCTCTATCATCAGAATCCTGGCATGATATAATTTCTCTGAATAATTTACACAACAGTAATTTATAAAAATAGAGACTTATGTATCTGAATTTTAAGTATCAAGAAGGTTAAAAATAAGGCAATCTTTCGTAAGTACAGGAAAGATAATCCTGAAAATCACTGTTTTTGCAGGTTTAATTCAATTTATTTTTACATATGGTATGATTTCCTCCATATTTTAAGAAATCCTTAAACAAAAGAAAGAAATGCCTGAATAGAAATTCTAATTAAAAACAAATTCACTAAATCATTTATTAAGTTTTAAAAAAATACCTTGTGAGTAAGTAGTCAGACAGTATAAAGGTTTGTCAAAGATGAATCACTTCGTTACTGATTTCTGACAAATCACAATAGTGAGCAAATATATGAATGATATTTAGTATTTAACTAATTTATTAAGAAATACTAAACCACCTGTTGTGAAGAGTCAACTCACTGGAAAATGCTCTGATGCTGGGAGAGATTGAGGGCAGGAGGGGAAGGGGGCAACAGAGAATGAGATGGTTGGATGGCATCATCAACTCAATGGACATGAGTTTGGGCAAACTCAGGAAGACAGTGAAGGACAGGGAAGCCTGCAGTCCATGGAGTCACAAAGAATCAGATACAACTGAATAACAACATTAAGAAATTCTAATATAAACTTTCTAAACTATAAATTTGAATTAACCAGTCTCTTTAGAATTGAAGATTTTCTTTTACTTATCCAATGATATTGTATGATACTCTAATTTATATTTATTTCAATATTGTAATACTTCAGACAGTTTAAATGTATTAAATGAATTAATTCATATACTAGATATCTAAGGAAAACTTTTAAAATTGTTTTCCAAGGTCAAATAATCATTAATCAATAGTCTTTACTATATATTTTTTATAAAATTGCCCATGAATCTAAATTTTATTTGCTTTTGCCACACTAATGGAAAAGCATTGTTAGTAGTAACATATTTTTCTGTAATTTCTGGATAAAATTACATAATTCTGTTTTTGAAAACTGAAAAATTAATTTGATTTCTCAACTAATGAATCTAGGTCTAGAGAATGCAGAAGAGAACACATGAAACAATAAATAATACATTTTAATATTTTCCAATGCCATTTGCAATTTATGGCACTAGCATTTTAGTGATATGGGGAACAGTTTGATATTGAAAAAGCTCTGTAAAGTATTCTAAAGTACAGGATTTTATGTTCTTACCTATGCTTAATATGTCACACAGATGCATGTTGACTGTCTATACTAAATGCAGAAAGAATATTAGAAATATCATACCTTTGAGACATAATCTTATAGGCATCAGGCAGATAGCATCGTATATTCTCCATCTGAGCAGGGTCAGAGTCACAGATTTTGTCATCAGTCCTCCCATAGTTGGCACTTTCAATCATGATGACATCTGTTCCTGGACAGCGAAGCTCAATGGGGTAACTCTCACAGGAGAGCTCTCTGCGAACCACAGCCATCGGAATGGGGGCACGGCTGAAAGCTACCAAAAGGAGGAAGAAAAATAAAACATCTTTGTTACATACAAAGGAAAAATATGTGTTTTTGGTCTACTAATAGTAAGGAATAAAGCAACCTCAATTCATAAATTTTACTAAAAATGGAGCATTTTACTTTAGTAACTTGACAGGATTTTTAAAAATCTAATTATACAAGTTAACTTACTTGCAAAACAGAGACTCACAGACTTAGAAAATGAACTCATGGTTGCCAGTGGAAGGTACAGTTAAGACTCTGGGAAGCAAATGTACACATTGCTATATTTAAAATGGATAAGCAACAAGAACCTATTGTACAGCACATGGAACTCTGCTCAATGTTATGTGCCAGCCTGGAAGGGAATGAGATTTGGGATAGAAAGGATACATGAATATGTATGGCTTAGTCCCTTCACTGCTCACCTGAAACTAGCACAACATTGTTAATCAGCTATACTCCAGTACAAAATGTTTTTAAGATGTTAAACAATCAAATAAAATGTTAAAAACCTAACTATAACAATTGTTTCTTAAAAACCTAGCCTTACAGTCTGTTTGTTTGATTTCCCGCCTTATAAATGGAAACAAAGCACTCTGGATTTTCTAAAGCACTGGCTGGTAGATGAGTTAAAGACTATACAGAAATATCATCCAATTTGTAAAACAAGAGTCTCAAATTAACCTCAGGAATACTGTATCTGTTTCATTTTTCTATGGAAACCATTACCCCTCTCCAAAAAGGACTGTTCTTGAGCTTATAGATACTTACTTAAAAAGGTAATCTATTTCAATTTTAAAACTGTTTTATTGTTTCAATAAATAATGAAAATAAATCAGTATACTTTTTCAGTTAATGATAGAAATAGTGAATGTTCTTTTAGAAGATAGAGATTTGTAAGGAGACAAATTACAATTCCTTCGCATCTATCTTTCAATGTTAGGAGGTAACTAGTTAACAATGTGGTGATCTTCCTATAAAAACTGTCTACAGAAAAAAAACATTGTATTTTTCTTCCCCTCCCTTTTTAAATTTTACTTAAGTAACTTTCAGTCAGGTAGCATCACACTATACATACTGCTTGATACACTGATTTATTTTACTTATTAATTTAACAATATATGGTGGAAATCTTTTCATTCCTAGTTGAATCTCACATTTTTAACACCTGCATTGCACATACATATACACATAAAATGTTATTTAATTGGTCTTATGTTAACAGGTACTTAGAAATGTCCCAGTGTTTTTGGGTCATAATATTGTAAAGAAGTACAAACCTGTGTACTTGGCTATGATACTTTAGAAAAAATATAATTATCTAAATATATTTTATGGCATATGTCTATAAATAAAATTTATAGGGGGTAAATATATATGAAGTTTGCCAAATATCAACAACTAAATGTCCAAAAAGCTTAATATAAATGCATACTTCTTTTTTTTTTAATTTTATTTTATTTTTAAACTTTACATAATTGTATTAGTTTTGCCAAATATCAAAATGAATCCGCCACAGGTATACATATGTTCCCCATCCTGAACCCTCCTCCCTCCCATACCATCCCTCTGGGTCGTCCCAGTGCACTAGCCCCAAGCATCCAGTATCGTGCATCGAACCTGGACTGGCATATCGTTTCATACATGATATTTTACATGTTTCAATGCCATTCTCCCAAATCTTCCCACCCTCTCCCTCTCCCACAGAGTCCATAAGACTGTTCTATATATCAGCAGTACTTTCTTCTTTAAAACTGCTGCTGCTGCTGCTAAGTCACTTCAGTCTTATCACTCTATTTGGGTTGGATTTTTTTTTAATAGCTTTTAATAAAGTTTTCTAGTTCTATCTATAAAGAAAAAACTACAGATTACCAATTCTTTTATATTTTGCCAGTGATAGACAAATAATGATACAACAATCATTATTTTAATTTTCACCATTTTATTTATACAATGAAATATATTGTCATATGTTTATTAATCCTCCACACATATTTCATTTGTGAACTGCTTGCTCACATTTGTAGTTTGTTATTGCAAAACTTTTTTGCATAGCAAGAAAATTGAAATTTTGTCCTTTGTGTTTTTCTCATTTGCGGTTTGGTTTCAGATATTTGCTGTGCATATATATTTCATTTTCATACAGCAAACCGTCTATCTTTTCATGTCAGATTTAACAATTTCATAATCTAAGACTGTGAACATAATCAGTACATTATTGCAAGAGAGTCAAATGTTTAATTGGAATAACTCAACAAGTCTTCTTTTAAAAGCACATGACTGAAATTCCAAAATTAAGTGTTTACCAACCAATTAGTAAGTTGATATTCATATAACAGAATTAATTATAGAGATAAACACATGATACCATTACATTTTAATTGATGGTTGATTAACTCAGTGTGTACATACATAAAAATGTATTTAAAGAAATACATTCAACTTTTCTTACTGCTTTTACATTAAGTATGAAACCTAAAAAGCAAAGAAGAGAGAAGAGAAACAAGAAAGTGTAAAAAGAGTTGTAATGGGGAAATGAGATTTTATTACTATAAACATTTTCACTTGAAACTTAGAGAAAATACTGATTTGTTGTATGAAACCATAACTCATTTCTAAATTGAGACTGATATTAGTTTTTATCTCAATACTACTTTGGAAAAACCATAAATACCCCCAAAGACCCCATGCATAACTTCCGAGTAAGTAAGTCACTCAAGCCAAACTGTACAGTTAATTCCATTCTTTTCATTCAGCATCCTTCTTATTCTGTCCTGCATCACCTTTAAACACAGAGAGACAGATACACACAGGCAAACACACACACACACACAAATCTATCACAGCCACAGCACTGATCAAAGAGAATGAACATACAGATTGGAGGTAACATTATTTTTAAAGTTTGATCTCGAGTCAATATTTTACAGGGTTGTCTCACAACAGACACTGAATCTCTAAAATGCGCATTTCTATGGTTCGTAATATAAAAAATATATATATATATTATTTAGAAACTAGACACCTATTTTAAACCTGAAGTTCTTTTTAATAATGAGATTCTTTCAAGGAAAAAGACATTTTCATTAATGTATATAGTATTTTAATTAATAAAATCGTTGAACAATAAACATGCTCCAATTTTGCAATCTAGTTACATAACTTTGATCAGTTAAAATAGAATAACAGACACTTTTTGCTTGTTTATTTACAAAACGTTCTTGAAATCTGAATTTTTCTGAATGTTTTACAGTAAACCCTTGAGCATTTGCTAAGAGACAGTTTTTTTCTTAACTTCGGTATAACTATTTAAAAAAATCACATCGAAACTGTTTCCAAACATTGAGTTGATCTTGCTATGTTTTGTTAACCTAACCAATTAAATCAAATTGTTTAAAACAAGTTAATTTAATAAAGAAAGAAAAACAAATTAGCAAATCATACAGTCAAAGCATTTGTCTAAGTGGACAATTTGACTGATTAAACTCATCAGTCAATTTTACTAAAACAAGTACACACACAGACATAGCTTTATCTGTCTTTAACTGTCAAAATATGATTTAGAACCAGACACTAAAAAATGGCAAAGAGAGCTAAAATGTGGAGGGCTAGTTTCCCATGTATCTCTTTTAACCCTATGAGAATTACCCAAAAGTTATAGATATGGACATTTTTACAAGGTACCACGGTTGATTTGTGAATGCTTTCTTCTATGTAACATATAATTGCATTTGTATCAATAACTCAGTGATAAATTACATTCCTAAATGTGTATGCTTTGTTTAAAGGAATGTATCACTGGAAACTATTTTATAACATTATCTGATTAGCTACTTAAATTACTTCTAATTATGTTGCTAAATACTCTAATCAGTGAGCAATTCAAATGTAAAAATAAAATGCTTAAAAGTTTTTATTTTCATCACTTTGTCTTGCTTTCCATTCAGTTATCATGATAACAATGGAGAGACTTTGGTTACTATGGAAAAATGCTATGACATGGAAAATGTCATAGTATTTTCATAGTATATTTACTGCATTTATCCAGTGAAATAATCTACCATATTTTTAATCAGGATATATTGCACTGGGCATTGTGAAGCGGCTATAGAAAAATAATACAGGGCAAAGAAGACATATTCTTGAGCTCCATCTCACTTTCTTACCATGAGTTAATCTGTAGTAATAAGAGTGTTACCTATTATGTATGTGATAGACAGACTTTGACAGAATAAATTGGAAAAACTAAATGTGAAACCTGGTAGACTTCTGATAGGTACTACAGTTTGTTACTACCCACTGACCATGGGACAAAGGGGACACAAAGGAAATGAACTTCTCTGCTACCAATGGCCAGAACCTCAGAAAGTGCCCAAGTTCTATGTGAAAAACATCCTTAATTAAAAGTGATCCTAGCCAGGGATTAAACAACAAGAAAATTAGATCCCAGTTTTTGCTCACTTGGTTCAGCACAAATCACTCTGATTCTTCATTTTCTGAGACTTCGGCCACTCTGCTATTGAAGCCTCTTGTTGCTTTCCTATCATAATGCTGGGTTGATGACATTTGACTCAAAATACTTTAAATTCTTGGTGAGTTTTGGGTAACTAAAGATACCAATCTAAGGATTGCCTGGGCAGGACGGGGTTGGTGGTGGAGGGCACGGGGAGGTGGTTGGTGAGGTTGGGAACTGGGTGCTAAAAGCTAATGACCACAGGAGAGTTAATTGCTTCCACCTGGACTCAAGAACAGGGGTCAGAGTCTTGCTAGGATAACTTTAGAGCTTTATAGAGGGGAACACTCAAAGAAGGGGGTGGAACTTGAAACAGGATTGCAGGACAAAAGATAGCAACTAAGTAAAAGACTGAACAGATTAAGAGGCAAGCGATCAGTTAGTTGGTTGAGGGCATTAATCTAGTATAATTTAACTAAGTTTTTAAACACATTGAATTTAAGTGTCAGGATAATACTCAGGAATGTTTAATTCTCATTTGGATTCATGAGTCTAGAATTTAAGAATAGAATATAGGCTAAAACCATGGTAATGACATAAAATAGCTTGAGGAGTACATATAGAGTAGAAGAGGATAAATGCAGAAGTTGGAGTATCAGTGGCCTCAGAAGACACATAGATGAGTGTATTGATTAGATGCTGGATATCTATAACATAGAGAAATTCACTATTTATCTACTTAAAGAAGATTTTGCCTAAAAGGACTAATATACCTGCCACTACCACTTAGCTTTAGGACAGATGAAACAAGTATGTGTGACTACATGCATGCTCAATCACTTCAGTCGCAACTGACTCTTTGTGACCCCATGAACTATAGCCTACCCGTCTCCTTGTCCATGGAGTTTTCCAGAAAAGAAATATTGGAGCAGGTTGCAATTTCCTTCTCCAGGGAATTTTCCCAACCCAGGGATTGAACCTGCGTCTTTGTGACCCCTGCATTGGCAGGCAGATTCTCTCCTGCACCACCTAAGAAGCATATTATCCCATGTATTAAACAAAATTAAATTTACTAAGAAAAAATTAAGCATAGAGAGGAAAATGCATATTAGAAGGATATTTGCAGTAATAAAGATAAAATGGTTGCTTTAAATGGTAATAACAGATAATATATCTATGTTTAGGGACAAAAAAAATTACATGACTAATGACTGGTTGAACATGAAGGGTAAAAGTGAGGGTGACAAGGATGACTACCAGGTTTCTGGAAGAAGCAAGTTAGAGTACAGTGCCATGAACAAAATCTATTAGGAAGTTGAAAAGGTCATGATTTAGAAAAGAGATCTTTATAAATTTGAGAATTGTAAAGTAGTACTTAAAACCAAAGCAGTAAATAAAAACAACCCAGAAGAGGGAGAACAGATTTTACTAAAGAGGTCTATATGGCAGTTTTAAAATATGTTCATAATTTTTTGCTACTTCTCCAGTTTCATCGTCCTTACCCTGAACGTGTGCTTTACTTAGTTCGGTTCAGTTCAGTTCAGTCGCTCAGTCGTGTCCAGCTCTTTGCGACCCCATGAAGCGCAGCACGCCAGGCCTCCCTGTCCATCACCAACTCCCAGAGTCCACCCAAATCAATGCCCATTGAGTCAGTGATGCCATCCAACCATCTTATCCTCTGTAGTAATTCACTTCAAATGAACATAGCTTGATAGACATGAGAGTGTACGCTTTCCAAGAATAGTTCATTAACAAGACACTGCAGCTTTAACCTCTGTCTTGAACCACTCACTTTGTACAAAGGTAGTTATCAAATCTTGAAACCATTCAAGCAGCCCCAAGGAGAGGTCCGGAAAAGGAACTGAACACTATGCTGACAGCTAGAATGAACTCGTAAGGCAGGTGAGTGAGGCATCTTAGAGGCTGACCTTTCAGCCACCAGAAAGAACTACAAACCCATGAGAGACTGAACCAGAACCAGCAAATGCAAACTAAGCTACTTCCAGATACCTAACCTAAAGAAACCATAGAAAATAATAAATGTTTATTCTTTTAAGCCAGTAATTTTGGAGCTATCTATTAATAATAGAGTGTAGAATCAGGTCCGAAGGAATGCTTAAAGAGTGGATATTAAAACTGTTGGATGATATTGAAGAATTACAAAATCAATAAAAGAAAAATATTATGAATGACCCACACAGGCAGTCTAATATTACCATCCCTTTGCTTAAACATAGTTCAGGCAATTAATTTTTAAAAATACAACTATATATATAATTGTATTTTATTATTCAATTTATCATACACATATTTTTATATTATTTATAATACATAATCAATTTTCGGTACCATAAACAGATTACTAATAGGTGTTAATTTTTGTCCTCTGTATTCCAATGATAATAAAAGAAAAAGAAAAAAAACAGAAAAGTTCTATTGGAAACTTTAAAATAAAATATCTATATATATATAGATATAGATCTCTTTCCTTAAGAGAAAGAAGTAAGTTAAGTGGGGTTCAGAATGGGAACACGCGTATGCCCGTGACGGATTCATGTTGATGTGTGGCAGAACCAATACAATATTGTAAAGTAAAAAAAATAAAAATAAATAAAAATAAATCATTTATAAGTCAAAGCTAATGATTTTAAAGGAATTTAATTATAGAGAATAAGAACATATCTGGGAGTGGGCTACTTTCTACCATAAATTATCAGTAATGACTTTTAAAAATACTTCATTACTTAAATGCTGCCAAAAAGCTGCTGCTGCTGCTGCTGCTAAGTCGCTTCAGTCGTGTCCGACTCTGTGCGACCCCAGAGACGGCAGCCCACCAGGCTCCCCTGTCCCTGGGATTCTCCAGGCAAGAACACTGGAGTGGGTTGCCATTTCCTTCTCCAATGCATGAAAGTGAAAAGTGAAAGTCAAGTCGCTCAGTCGTGTCTGACTCTTCGCGACCCCATGGACTGCAGCCCACCAAGCTCCAAAAAGCAAATATTCCCAATTCTAAGTTTCAACAGAGCCTATGACATAATGTTCTTAAATATGTGTAGTTTCTCTGTGTTGTTTTACATGCCAACATACTTATCCAAATTTTTAAAAATGTGCTCTGAAGATCTAGTCTGAAATGTTTGGCTGCAAAAATAATATTGGAAACCCAGTGAAATATCAACCTATCATCTACTGTATATAAAAGTACATCTCCTACCAGCAAGCATCCAATACACTGAATTTCAACAAGTCTACTTCAATAAAGAATACATATCATTTAAATACTTTAGTATTTAATTAAGTGTAACAGTGACAATTAGAACTGACATCATAAAGAAATAACCAAAGGCAATTATGGTCTGAGGTTAAAGAAAAAATAAAGCATGAAAATTACAATTCTGAAATTACAGGAAAAAGTATTCTAAAGAGATTAATATCATGAAACAATTAATGCAAAGCTATCCTTTTGAATTATCCAGCTTCAACATGAGAGTAACATTAATCATTCTTTTTAAAGATACATATACAAATTGGTGACCTTTAAGTGAAATTATCCACATGGAGGTTGCCTAAAAAATGTATCAAGTGTCTGACTAAATGAGTTCATATATACTTGTTATAAGTTTCAACATTTAATAAAATTATATTCGACATTCCTTCCAATTATATTCATGAGGGATAAAATGTCTAAAACTGTGTCAAATTTCACATATCACAATTATCCCAGTCTTTTTCTAAATGTCAAAAACACCAACCTGGCTGTTCAAAATGTTCTTAAGACTAAAAATTATAATTTCAAGATAAACGAGAGTCTACTAAAAAATAATATACAATTCAAAAGATTTTAAAAGATATGCCAATTTAATTTCAAATGTATATTTATCAATTACAGGGTGGCTGTGAACAGACGACTCATTGGAAAAGTCCCAGATGCTGGGAAAGATTGAGGACAGAAGGAGAAGAGGGTGTAAGAGGCTGAGACGGCTGGACGGCATCACCAATGCAATGGACATGAACTTGAGAAAACTCTGAGAGATGCTCAAGGGCAGGGAGGCCTGGTATGCTGCAGTCGATGGGGTTGCAAAGAGTTGGACATGACTGGGCAACTGAACAACAAGGCGGCTGCTGGGTGTTACCAAACATAAGACATGGATGCTGTTTAAATTCTCCATCCACGTGGGTGATTATCTCGGGCCTAGCAGTGGTCCTCTACAGAATGGGATTCTAAAAGTCGGGCAAAAAGACCTTCAGAGCTATCATATGAAATCAAGAAAATGACAGACATTTGTACGTGATGATTAATTGTTTGTGTCAATGTGACTGGGTAAAGGGATGCTCCAGGTAGCTGCTCAAACTGTATTTCTGAGAGTATCATTAGGCCCTCTCTAGAAAAGATTAACAAACTTTAGCATTTGATTCTGAAGACTAATCACTGTCACCAATTTAAGGTGGGCTGTTGAGGGTCTGAATACAACAAAAATGGGGAAGTATAAATTTTCTCTCTGCATGAGCTGGAATAAGTATCTTCCACCCTCTAACACTGGTGCTCCAAGATCACAGGCCCTCAGTCACAGGCCAGGACGTATATCAGTGACACTCTGCTTTTCAGGTTTACAAACCTGAAAACTGGACTGGAACTATATCACTGCATTTCCCAGGCTGCCAGCTTGCAAACCAGCAAATCATGGGATTTCTCAGCCTTCATAATTGTGTGAGTCAATCCCTCATTATAAATTTCTCCATATTGATCTCTTAATAGACAGATAAACATAAATACAGATAATAGAGATAGACGATATAAAGATGATATGGATAATGTGATATGTGAAATATGACAGCTTAGAAATTTCATTCCTCATGAATATAAATGGAAAACAATCTAGAGAGACCTAATGATGTGAGTGTGGCAAAATCCCCAAAGCCAAAAGAAAGTATCCATGATTACCAAAACCAAAGGTTATAGAATAATGGCAACAAGATCCGATGGGTAAAACTTCATAGCAGGAGAGAGCAGACAGACAGATGGTCCACAGCAAAAGAACTGAGAATCTTCCTAAGTGTTTCCTGCCACTCTGGAAGTTTATAGTTGATAAGAAAATGCACAACCTATGAAAAGTTTAACCAAACCAAAATACAAGGAAAATGGGAAACAAATACAAAGTAATGAAGCAATGTTTGGGTGCTTAAGATGGATTTCTTAAGGAAGCAAACTTGAGATATCCTTTAAAGATGAAATAATAAGTGAATATAGGAGAAAAGAGAATAAAATATTCCAGGCAGAAGTTCGGAGCAAAGAAAGATATATTCAACATCCTGAGTAATGATCTCAGGAGATGCCTCTACCCCCTTTTACATTACAGCATATTTTCAATAGTCAAAAATTGGAAACAGTGTGATTATATTACAATGTAAAAAATGATGGATGGATGAATAGAGCAGATGTGGTATATGTACACAATGGAATATCATTCAGTCATGTGAAAAAAGGAAATCACACCATTTGCAAAACTGATGGAACTTGAGGACATTATGCTAAGTAAGGAAAGTCAGATGAGAGAAAGTCAACTACTGTATAATACAACTTAAGGATACACAGAAGAACTATACAAAAAAGATCATAATGACCAAGATAACCACAATGGTATGATCACTCACCTAGAGACGGATATCCTGGAATGAGAAGTCAAGTGGTCTGTAGAGGTCAAACAAAGCTAGTGGAGGTGATGGTATTCCAGTTAAGCTATTTCAAATTCTAAAACATGATGCTAAGAAAGTGCTGCACTCAATATGCCAGCAAATTTGGAAAATTTAGCAGTGGCCACAGCACTGGAAAAGGTCAGTTTTCATTTCAATCCCAAAGAAAGGCAAAGCAAAAGAATGTTCAAACTATCACATAATTGTACTCATCTCACTTCACTTTCACTTTTCACTTTCATGCATTGGAGAAGGAAATGGCAACCACCTCCAGTGTTCTAACCTGGTGGGATGGGGGAGCCTGGTGGGCTGCCATCTATGGGGTTGCACAGAGTCAGACATGACTGAAGCGACTTAGCAGCAGCAGCAGCAGCAGCAGCAGCAGCAGCACATGCTAGCAAAGTAATGCTCATAATTTATAAGTTAGGCTTCAACAGTACATGAACCATGAACTTCCAGATGTTCAGGTTGGATTTGGAAGGGGCAGAGGAACCATAGATCAAACTGCCAACACTGTTGGATCATTAAAAAAGCAAAAGAGTTCCAGAAAAACAACTACTTGTGCTTTATTGACTACGCCAAAGCCTTTGACTGTGTGGATCACAACAATCTGTGTAAAATTCTTAAAGAGATAAGAAGATCAGACTACATTACCAGCCTCCTGAGAAATCTGTATGCAGGTCAAGATGCAACAGTTAGAACTGGACATGAACAATGGTCTGGTTCCAAACTGGGAAAGGAGTACATCAAGTTGGTATAGTGTCACCCTGCTTGTTTAACTTATATGCAGAGTACATCGTTCGAAATACTGGGCTGGATGAAGCACAAACTGGAATGAAAATGGCTAAGAGAAATATCAATAATCTCAGATATGCAGATGACACCACCCTTACAACAGAAAATGAAGAGGAGCTAAAGAGTCTCTTGATAAAAGTGAAAGAGAAGAGTGAAAAAACTGGCTTAAAGCTCAGCATTCAGCAAACAAAGGTCATGACATCGGATCCCATCACTTCATGGCAAATAGATGAGGAAACAATGGAAAGAGTGAGAGACTTTATTTTCTTGGGCTCCAAAATCATTGCAGATGGTGACTGCAGCCTTGAAATTTAAAAAATGTTTCCTCATTTGAAGAAAGCTATGACAAACCTAGACAGTGTATTAAAAAGTACAGACATTACTTAGCTGACAAAAGTCCATATAGTCAAAGTTATGGTTTTTCCAGTAGTCATGTATGGATGTAAAAGTTGGACCCTAAAGAAAGCAGAGCTCTGAAGAATTGATGCTTTTGAACTTCGGTGTTGCAGAAGACTCTTGAGTCTCTTGGACTTCAAGAAGATTAAACCAGTCAATCCTAAAGGAAGTCAATCCTGAATATTCATTGGAGGGACTGATGCTGAAACTGAAACTCCAATACTTTGGCCACCTGATGTAAAGAAGTGACTGGTTGGAAAAGACCCTGATGCTGGGAATGACTGAAGGCAGGAGGAGGAGGGGATGACAGAGGATGATATGGTTGGAATGCATCACCAACTCAATGGACAGTAGTTTGGGTAAGCTATGGGAGTTGGTGATGGACAGGAAGGTCTTGCTTGCTGCAGTCCATGTGGTCACAAAGAGTCAGACACTACTGAGTGACTTAACTGAACTGATATATGGAATCTAAAATGGCAAACTGATAGAAACAGAGAATGGATTAGTGGTCTCTGGGGGCTGGGGGTTAAGGAAATGGAGATATATTACCAAAGGGTTTAAATTTCTAGTATTTATAAGATGGATAAATTCTGAAAATCTAATGTACAGCATGGTGAGTACAATTAACAAAACTGTATTATATACTTGAAATTTGCTGAGTGTAGACTTTAAATGTTCCCATAACAAAAATCAGATCACAATTATGTGAGATGATGAAGGTATTAACTAACTTTATTATGGTAATCACTTCACAAAATACATGTGTATGACATCAACATATTGTATACCTTAAACAAACATAATGTTATCAACTCTATCCCAACAAATGTGAGAAAGAGGAGACATATTCATAAGAAGGTCAGTAGATGGCAGAAAGAACTAAACAGTAGTTAACTCAGAAAGAGTCTTGAAATCAGATCCAGAATATAGTCCAAATCATATAGGATATTAAGAAGAGGTGGCAAGAATACACAGAACTGTACAAAAAAGATGCCCAGAACCCAGATAATCACGATGGTGTAATGACTCAACTAGAGACAGACATCCTGGAATGGGAAATCAAGTGGGCCTTAGGAAGCATCACTACGAACAAAGCTAGTGGAGGTAATGGAATATCAGTTAAGCTATTTCAAATACTGAGAGATGACACTATGAAAGTGCTGCACTCAATATGCCAGCAAATTTGAAAAATGCAGCAGTGGCCACAGGACTGAAAAGGTCAGTTTTCATTCCAATCCCAAAGAAAGGCAATGCCAAAGAATGGTCAAACTACCGCACAATTGCACTCATCTCACCCACTAGTAAAGTAATGCTTAAAATTCTCCAAGCTAGGCTTCAGCAATATGTGAACCATGAATTTCCAGATTTTCAAGCTGGTTTTGGAAAAGGCAGAGGAACCAGAGATCAAATTGCCAACATCTGCTGGATCATTGAAAAAGCAAGAGAGTTCCAGAAAAACATCTATTTCTGCTTTATTGACTATACCAAAGCCCTTGACTGTGTGGATCACAATAAACAGTGGAAAATTCTGAAAGAGATGGGAATACCAGACCATCTGACCTGCCTCTTGAGAAACCTGTGTGCAGGTCAGGAAGCAACAGTTAGAACTGGACATGGAACAACAGACTGGTTCCAAATAGGAGAAGGAGTACGTCAAGGCTGTATATTGTCACCCTGTTTATTTAACTTATATGCAGAGTACATCATGAGAAACGCTGGATTGGAAGAAACACAAGCTGGAATCAAGATTGCCTGGAGAAATCTCAATAACCTCAGATATGCAGATGACACCATGCTTATGGCAGAAAGTGAAGAGGAACTAAAGAGCCTCTTGATGAAAGTGAAAGAGGAGAGTGAAAAAGTTGGCTTAAAGCTCAACATTCAGAAAACTAAAATCATGGCATCTGGTCCCATCACTTCATGGGAAATAGATGGGGAAACAGTGGAAACAGTAGCTGACTTTATTTTTCTGAGCTCCAAAATCACTGCAGATGGTGACTGCAGCCATGAAATTAAAAGACGCTTACACCTTGGAAGGAAAGTTATGGTCAACTTAGACAGCATGTCTCTGTTATGACCACCCTAGACGGCATGTCTTTTTAATAAAAGCAGAGACATTACTTTGCCAACAAAGGTCCGTCTAGTCAAGGCTATGGTTTTTCCCGTGGTCATGAATGGATGTGAGAGTTGGACTGTGAAGAAAGCTGAGTGCTGAAGAGTTGATGCTTTTGAACTACGGTGTTGGAGAAGACTCTTGAGAGTCCCTTGGACTGCAAGGAGATCCAACCAGTCCATCCTAAAGGAGATCAGTCCTGGGTATTCATTGAAAGGACTGATGTTGAAGCTGAAACACCAATACTTTGGCCACCTAATGGGAAGAGCTGACTCATTGAAAAGACCCTGATGCTGGAAAAGATTGAGGGCAGGAGAAGAAGGGGACGACAGAGGATGAGATGGTTGGATGGCATCACTCACTCAATGTACATGGGTTTGGGTGAACTCCAGGAGTTGGTGATGGACTGGGAGGCCTGGCGTGCTGCGGTTCATGGGGTCGCAAAGAGTCAGACACAAATGAGCAACTTAATTGAACTGATATAGGGTAGTGGAAAATTACAGCCTAAAAGAATAACATAATATTAATTAAAATAATCCTAAAAGCCCTAGCCAAAAGATTATTCAAAAAGACCAGAGTGAAAAATAACATCTAGAAATTGATGAAACAAATACTGCAATAAGCTATAAGATCATATGATGATGGTAAGCTAACATGTATCAGGTGCTTTAAAAGTATAATTTTATTTTCTTATATATCATTGTATTTCAAACTCTAAAGCTTGTCAACATCATCATCCCTATTTAGTGTACACCAAGAAACTATGTGTTAGTTGCTCAGTCACGTCCGACTCTTTGCGACCCTACGGACTGCAGCCCACCAGGCTCCCTTGTCCGTGGGATTCTCCAGGCAAATGGGTTAGTTTAAAATAGCAAGATTGAGGATTTAACTAGAAATTCATATAGGAAAAAAGATGCAATGACTCTCTTTGTATGTTTCACAGAGAACAAAGGAAGGGGGATTATATCAGGAGATACATAAGGCAATGTGACAATATCACACTAGTTATTAATAGTGTAAAATTTATGGATTGCCATTTCTTTAGTGAAATTAAGCCTAATGTCTGAATCGAAATTCAAGTTATTATTCCACTTACTGTGTCTGACAGAGCCCTTTTTTAATAGCACAAAATACAACAGTATACTATTATTATTTGAAGAATCTTAAAATTTCTTTCTAACATTTAATACATTTCAATATTATATCACAAAAACTAAGATGAAAATTTCCTTTGTGTGAAAATCTACTGTGGTAAGATGGAAAATCACTGATTTTAAAATAAGGCATTAATTTTCGAATGCAATTATATTTTTACTACAGTATATAAATAAATGACTTTCTTTATTGCAAATCACCAAGTTTAAAATATATGTTTTTCTTGTCATACACCAGAGAATATCTGCAGTCATACAGATTGTAATAAGAAATAGACGGGAAATTTAGTGAAGGATATATATCAGTTTTGAACAAACAGTGATGTCACAGGTTAAGACCAAATGATGTTCAATTGTAAAGGGAAGGGGTTTCTAAACAGTGAATGAACTCAAATGCACTGCAAATACCATTCAGAAATACACAAGCAGCACCTACTCACATTTTTCCCCTCCTCCGACTATCCTGCAAACACAGTACATTCACCGGAAAGGGTAAAGAGCTTTCAGTGGCTTATATGTTTTTGTTTTGTTTTATCCTTAAGGAAAGCAATGCTAAGACATCTCTTTCTAATTCAGCAGCACAAATCATCAACAGATAAGACCTTGTAATATCCTCTTTGGTAATCTTCAGTATCAAAAAACATATAGAACAATATTTATAATTTCTTTATCCACAAGATTTACAACAGCTTTCACATATATAAACTCGCCAAATCAGTGCTGAGCATTACTGTCTGTGTAATACACCAGAGATTAGAACAAAAAAATCTAATCAAGAAGAGCCTGACCAAATCCACATCTACATGTTCATTGGATTTTTTGCCCAAATTTCCTACTACCTGTTTACAGAAGCTAACAAATGTTGCAAATGGACAATGCTGTTTGCAAAATGAATTATTCTTTATTCCCAGTGAATATTTTATTAACAATTCTTTTAAATGAACATATTTTATTAAGAAGTTGACTAAACACTAAATACTGAATGTAAATTCTAGTTTTAAATACAGTGAAATCAATACTAAGTGATATCAGTAAATGAGCAATATACTAACAAAACCTCTAAGCCTATGAATGTTCAGATATTTGCTAAACATGCAGACTGTAGGATTAGGAAGAATAGTAACATGCTTTTTCATAAATATTGATGATGATTTCTTCTCCAAATTAGGAAAAAAAAGGAATCAGAATGTAGAAAAAATCTAGCTAAAATGAAACTGTAAGTCTTAAGCGAAGCAACATACAAACAAAAATCCCAAGCACACGTTGAATAATTCTGAACATTAGGGAAGATCTTTTGAGTGAAAATGTAATACATGGGGCTGGGTCAGAAGTGAAATTTCATCTCTCCCCAACTTTGCGGCAAAGCCACCAAAAGGATTCTGAATAGATTTTTCTCTTTTCTCTAACAATAAATACAACAAAAATATCCTGAAGGAAGAAACTCACCTCACACACTTAAGTTTCAAAATTCTTATGAACTGCCTTCAAAAATCACATTTTAAAAAAATCACAGAAAACAGGTGATAAAGGCTATACCAAAGAATATTGTATATGTGGATGAAAATTGTGTATGTGTCATGAAATTATATAAGACATATCCAGGATTCTATTTTATTTGTTCAGCTCAACCTCAAAATACATTATTGAGGTTAATAAAATTTTCCCACCTATTAAAAAAAGTTAATACAAAGTATTTATGTATTTTCAGAACCACACAGCAACTTTTTGAAATAGATTAAAACCAAAGAAATAAAGTTCTAAACATCCACCTTGATGTCTTCCTCAAATCATTAAACAAGAAAGCTGTGAAATAAAAACTGTCAAGGTGATGTTTGAGAAATACATATTGTGACATGCTTAAAAGATAAATATCAATCAGTGATTAATTTCATCTGTTCATTCAACAAAAATAAATTGATCATTAAAGGAAGTACCGAACACTGTTCCAGGTTGTGGGTATTCAGTGGTCAATAAAACACTGATTCATGACCTTAGGGAATTTATAACATAAATGGGAGAAAGGAATACACATTAAGAACAATTAAATATGTAAGTGGTTAACTAACCCCCAGATAATCACGAAGACTATGAAAGAAAAAAGAAATGAAAAAAAAAATGATACTTTGAGAGAACACAGCATAGTTTCACCAACTGAAGCCTGAACAAATATCTGTCAAGGCTGCATATTGTCACCCTGCTTATTTAACTTATATGCAGAGTACATCATGAGAAATGCTGGACTGGAAGAAACACAAGCTGGAATCAAGATTGCCGGGAGAAACATCAGTAACCTCAGATATGCAGATGACACCACCCTTATGGAAGAAAGTGAAGAGGAACTACAAAGCCTCTTGATGAAAGTGAAAGAGGAGAGTGAAAAAGTTGGCTTAAAGCTCAACATTCAGAAAACGAAGATCATGGCATCTGGTCCCATCACTTCATGGGAAATAGATGGGGAAACAGTGGAAACAGTGTCAGACTTTATTTTTTTGGGCTCCAAAATCACTGCAGATGGTGATTGAAGCCATGAAATTAAAAGACGCTTACTTCTTGGAAGGAAAGTTATGACCAACCTAGACAGCATATTCAAAAGCAGAAACATTACTTTGCCAACAAAGTTGCATCTAGTCAAGGCTATGGTTTTTCCTGTGGTCATGTATGGATGTGAGAGTTGGACTGTGAAGAAGGCTGAGCGCCGAAGAATTGATGCTTTTGAACTGTGGTGTTGGAGAAGACTCTTGAGAGTCCCTTGGACTGCAAGGAGATCCAACCAGTCCATTCTGAAGGAGATCAGCCCTGGGATTTCTTTGGAAGGAATGATGCTAAAGCTGAAACTCCAGTACTTTGGCCACCTCATGAGAAGAGTTGACTCATTGGAAAAGACTCTGATGCTGGGAGGGATTGGGGGCAGGAGGAGAAGGGGACAACAGAGGAGGAGATGGCTGGATGGCATCACTGACTCGATGGACCTGAGTCTGGGTGAACTCCGGGAGTTGATGATGGACAGGGAGGCCTGGCGTGCTGCGATTCATTGGGTCTCAAAGAGTCGGACACAACTGAGCAACTGAACTGAACTGAAATGAACTGAAAATGATTTTAACAAGATTGTTTTTAAAGTTACTAAAACACAATTTTAAAATCATATAGAGCTCAATGTTATTTAAAATAATTTCATTAAGTCTTGCTCAAATTCTTATTAGAGGAAGCTTTCAAAAATGTATTGTTATAAACAGACATTGACTTTAATCAATAAGTTGTTGAAGAACAGAGCAAAAAGGATGATTATATTCATAATTGGCTTTCTATGATTCATGCCAAAAAAAATGAAGGGATAAATTGCAATATTGATCCCACTTCAATCAAACCATATCATTTTACAAGTATGTTTAAACAAATTTGATAGAAATGCTGACATTTGTAAACAAATGATTTTCAGATCTTTGATTTAATTTTCAAAAAATATAATACCTAATAATACCAGATCCCAATGCCTAGTACTATGCTTAGCACATATTACTGAATAAGTGTATTTCTATTGCTGATTTTCTGCATTAATGAACAACTGTTATTTTGGTCCTACAGCTTTGCTCAGATGGCCTATAAATCTTACTTCAGAAATACACTAAGAATTTGTCACAGATATCCTGAACTTTTGGCAAAAGATGATCATTTACATAAAGATGCCTGGAGATTCGAATTGTCAAAGGCACTTCTTTATTTCAGTGGTCTCAAAGAAGAGGTCATATCACAGAATGGGGCCTTGAGAACACACGCAATTGTCACATATGTAATAATCTCTGCCATATTTAATTTCACATGACACAAATTAATGCAGTGTTATTTAGGGGGGAAATTGTGAAATAGTGACATTTTTATAAATGAGAAGTTGCTGGTATATTATTTAATTTATACTATTTTGAGATACCACATTGCCATGAATATCATGTCACATGCTTTAGGTTTTCTAAGATAGGGTTTTATATTTTTAAAAGTATATACTAAAAAGGGATTCATCTGTAGTCCCTTAGATAATTCACAGTCTCATAAATTGCTCTTTTTAAAAACATAAGCATTTAAACCATATTTGTTTTCTCACATTACAATATCTGGATAAACGAATTTTAACTATTAAGTCTAAGGACAAACTGGGCTATAAATTGGTCTACAAGACAAAACAGAAGACCAAGTGAGGCTGAATTAAAAGTGGTCTTCACTGAAGCAAAAAAATAACACAAGTAAGAATAACTGCACAGATAGGATTCATGAAAAGCTGAAGTTTCTTTTCTTCAATATTTGTGGTCCCCTGATCAGTTACTGTAGAGAAAATATAAGCCCATTGGAATAATATTTGCACTTTTTAAAAAGTGGTGAATTGCATAATTATAGTGTTTTCTATGGTTTATGGGCCTGTTTACCATAACACTAAATCGATTAAAACAAGTTTTGCCAAGAAAAAGGATTTAAAACAAGCCAAAAAATTTTTGAAAACTCTCTAACAAATATTATTAAAATATTCAAAAACACCCAAACTCGTCATTTGGGAAACATCATCTGATGTGAACATCTTATTATTATTATTTGTAAGCTAATACAATTTATTTATCTATCTACTCAGCCGTTAACTCAACAAACAGCTGTTGATTTTTATTATATGCCAAGAAATAAGCTTTATTTTCAGCAAGATGAATATGAGTGTAATGAATATAAATGTCATGTTTCCTATCCAAAGCTATCTATTCATGAACAACCTTCTCAAACTTTTCAAGTAGTAGTCTTCTTCTGTATTAAATGAGGATAATAATTTGAATCTCCTTCATAGGAATTAAGTCAATTGTCAAGCATAGTGCCAGGAACATAATAAGTGCTTGATCAAAGTTACACATCTTGTAAATTTCAATACTGCCTGAGTTTTAAGTGAATATGAGAATTATACACAAAATAATTCCTAGTAGATTAGATGGTATAAATAAAGCTGTAGAGCATTATCTTGGGGCCTGGGAGGTTTACACAGGCATCCAGTAAAACAGCTACCTGCTTTCATGCTGCCCCAAACTCTCACACTCCTCTAATCCGAGCCCACTAATTGCCTTGATGTCTACTATATAATACCCTATGTTTATGGTCTCCACTTCAGTATAAATCTCCTTTGGTTTTCACGCTTTTTTTTAAGATCATACTTATGTCTTTTTCTGTGTTTCCACTGTCTAACGATGGCTTTCCAGATAACCTTAATCTCAGAACGACTTTGATCAACCCTCTTTCGTAATCCAGAGCCATAGCCTCTAGCCTCAGTAATTTCCATTACCACCCACTTCTCCAATTGATTTAAATTGAAATTAACACAGAAATTAATTTAGGAAATGGCACGAGGTCTACTTTTGCTATAGTTACAGGTATAAGGCAAGAAATAATACATGCTACTAGTGAAAATATATAATAGTTTATGTTAAAGAGAGGTCTGGGTTTGATTTTTACTTCATTCAACAAATAATTACTGAGTTCCTACACACCATCCAAAAAGCTGGAGCATAGCAGTAAACTAACAGAAAAAAATATCTAACCTCATGGAGCCTAACTAATGATTGGGGGAGATAGAAAATGAACCATAAATTTATGTTGTGTCCATTAATGGTAAGTATAATGGCAAAAAACATAACAGACTGCAGTGTTTGATCCTGACAATCTTTCTGATTACAGTGCAAGTGTCTGATGCTAAACTTTTGATTTTGAGGTGCCCATTTCAAAAGACAATCATCTTCAATAAACATATTCCCCAGGTGTGTGACACAATTAGATAAGGAACTAGGCCACCCCCATCCATTAAGATCCTTCTTTTAGAAAACCCTTGGTAATCTAGAAAACTAACTGCTTGAGTGACTCTGGGTCTCCCTTCCTGGACCTTAATATCCACTTTTATAGTTCAATTTAGCCAATAAAGTGAACCCAGGGATACTAATAAAGGCAAAGCCCCAGGTCCATGTTTGCCCTCCGTCTCCTACAACTTTCCTGTGTGGCTCCTGCATGTACTATGTGCCCTGGAGCACCTCTGAGCAATAAATTTTGTTCTTCAGAGTCCCTTGGATGTTTTTGCTGAGTTGATTCCTCAGATAACAGAAAGAAGCACAAGGCCCTTTCAGCCATGACAATGGCCCAGTAATATCTGTGGGGCTAACTATAAATAATACATGCTCAAGTAAATGTCTCTGGTGTTCCTAGTTGAGAGCACGACCATCAGTAGGCTTCGGACCCAGGGAACACAGACTCTGAGGGACAAGGAGTTGTTTCAGATGTGAGGCATTGAGATCTTTGCATGGAGTCTCGATTTGGTCATAATTGCACATTAAGAAAAATAATCTGCTTGAGATGCGCAAGACAGATTTGAGAGAATTTACAGTGAAAAATGGTAAAACAAACAAAAAACAAGATGCTAATTGTAATCATCCAGATAAGAAGAAATGACAGTGTTAATAAAGAAAAACAGAGCCTTGTAGGAAAAAATCTATTTCTGCTTTATTGACTATGCCAAAGTCTTTGACTGTGCGGATCACAATAAACTGTGGATAATTCTGAAAGAGATGGGAATACCAGACCACCTGACCTGCCTCTTGAGAAACCTATATGCAGGTCAGGAAGCAACAGTTAGAACTGGACATGGAACAACAGACTGGTTCCAAATAGGAAAAGGAGTATGTCAAGGCTGTATATTGTCACCCTGCTTATTTAACTTATATGCAGAGTACATCATGAGAAACGCTGGGCTGGGAGAACCACAAGCTGGAATCAAGATTGCCGGGACATCAACAACTTCAGATATGCAGATGACACCACCCTTATGGCAGAAAGTGAAGAGGAACTAAAGAGCCTCTTGATGAAAGTGAAAGAGGAGAGTGAAAAAGTTGGCTTAAAGCTCAACATTCAGAAAACGAAGATCATGGCATCCGGTCCCATCACTTCATGGGAAATAGATGGGGAAACAGTGGAAACAGTGGCTGACTTTATTTTTCTGGGCTCCAAAATCACTGCAGATGGTGATTGAAGCCATGAAATTAAAAGACGCTTATACCTTGGAAGGAAAGTTATGACCAACGTAGATAGCATATTGAAAAGCAGAGACATTATTTTGCCAAGAAATGTCCCGTCTAATCAAGGCTATGGTTTTTCCAGTGGTCATGTATGGATGTGAGAATTGGACTGTGAAGAAAGCTGAGTGCAGAAGAATTGATGCTTTTGAACTGTGGTGTTGGAGAAGACTCTTGAGAGTCCCTTGGACTGCAAGGAGATCCAACCAGTCCATTCTAAAGGAGATCAGTTCTGAGTGTTCATTGGAAGGACAGATGCTAAAGTTGAAACTCAAGTACTTCGGCCACCTCATGCAAAGAGTTGACTCATTGGAAAAGACTCTGATGCTGGGAGAGACTGGGGCAGGAGGAGAAGGGGAGGCAGAGGATGAGATGGCTGGATGGCATCACCAACTAGATGGACATGAGTTTGAGTGAACTCTGGGGGTTGGTGATGGACAGGGAGGCCTGGCGTGCTGTGATTCATGGGGTTGCAAAGAATCGGACACGACCGAGCAACTGAACTGAACTGATTGACTTTCAATAGTGAGAAGAAAGGGTAGGATGGTGTCAAAGTAGATAGAGATGGCTGTATTAGTAGCAGAGAAAGGAAAACGCAGGAGTTTTCAAAATGGTGGAAAAGGAGACAAAGATAAGTTCACTTTAAGTTTTTATATACATAAAGACTCAGTAACTATTTAGCCCTTAAATTTCAAGTGCTTGTGTAAATCAATCTTGGGCGACATGTGTTAATCACCTGAATTAAAAATAATACATGAAGTACAACAGTTGTAAAAAGTTGCCATTAAAAATGTGATGCAAATGTTCATAGCAGCAATAGTCATAGCCAAAAATGAAAACAAAACAAATGTTCACCAACTGATGAATGATAAACAAAATGCAGAAGATCTTTCAGCAATAACTAGGAATGGAATGACGAAAACTTTTAGAACTTGATATATATAGTTATTGCACATCATAATGAATGTATTAAATGCCATATAAGTGTTCAGTTTTAAATGGCTGACTTTATGTGACTTTCACGTCAGTAGAAAAATAAAAATTAAAGTACTGATACATGCTATAACTTATATGAACTTTGAAAACACTGTGCCAAGTAAAAGAAGCCAGTTTGTAAGATACAATATACTGTATTATTATATCTATATTAAATATACAGACAGTCATATCCATAGAGACAGAAAGTAGATTATTGGTTGCTTAGCACTTGGGAATTTGAAAAAAAAAATGGTGAGTGACTGCTAATACTTATAGATTTTCTATGGTGATGATGAAATATTCTAAATTCTGTGTGATGACACTTGCTCAATTCTGTGAATATACGAAAAATCACTGAATTGTGTATTTTATGAGGATAGATTTTACTGCATGTGAACTACTTTTAAATAAAGCTATTTTTTTCAGTTGCCAAGGAAGACAATCTATACGGGGGGGTATTTCTGAAACTTTTTTGACCATGACTCTCTAGAAATAAATACATTTTTACTTAACCCAATACAAAGTTCTCTCTCTCTCTCTCATACACACACACACACACACACACACACACAGTGGAAAGAAGCCTCTCCAACTAATACTGATGCTCACTGCTATGCTAAGTCACTTCAGTGGTGTCCGACTCTGTGTGACCCCATAGACGGCAGCCCACCAGGCTCCCCCGTCCCTGAGATTCTCCAGGCAAGAACACTGGAGTGGGTTGCCATTTCCTTCTCCAATGCATGAAAGTGAAAAGTGAAAGTGAAGTCGCTCAGTCGTGTCGGACTCTTAGTGACCCCTATGCTCACTATATGAGATTTATTCTATTGTTGTACATTAAAATAATTCTAATATCAACCCTTTAGATTGAGTTTCTAAATCAATCATCAATCATAATCTACAGATAAAAAAAAAAAACACACACACACAATTCTAGAAAAGATAAGAAAGCTGAGGATTATCCTCAGAAGTAGATTCATTCAGAGGAGAAGGGGTAAAAATAGAAGAAGGAATTGTGAAGGGAAAAGAGAGTTAAAGAAGCAAGAGGAGAACCATGGTTATACTTTACAAAATCAGATAGAGTGAAGGGGATCATGAAAGAACTAGCAATTAATATTAAGTAATGTAGAATTTTCACTGATGATGAAGCGTGAAAAAGACCTATAACTTAGTGCTACAGGCTAAATGTTTGTGTCTCCTTTCCCCTCAAATCCGTATGTTGAAATCTAATTCCCAATATGATAGTATTTGCAGGTGGGAAGTCTTTGGGAGGTGATTAAATCAGTAGGGCAAAGCGTTCACACATGGGATTAGTTCCCTAATAAAAAAAAGATTCCAGAGATGATTTTTCCACCTATCACTAATACCATGAGAGAATACAGCAAAAAGATGGCCATCTATGAATCGTAAAGCAGGTCCTCATCAAACAACAAACATGCCAGCACCTTGATCTTAGACTTTCTACTCGCCAGAACTATGAGAAACAATCTTCTACTGTTTGTAAATCACCCCATCCATGGTATATAACTGCTATAGCAGTCCAAACGGACTAAGACATTTAGTTGATAGATTTGCATTAATATATTACAGTGGGACTACTATGAACTCTGGAAAAATTCTTTTTTACCGAGTTCTGACTTACCACTTGTTCAGTTTATAACCATTGAATAATTTCTCAATTCCTCAGAGCTTCAACTATGAGTGTGAACAATTTCAGAATTCCTTTCTTCTACTGCTTCCACGTTACAAGAATTGGTTTTATAGTATAGTTAAAAGAACAAAAAACAGGAATTTAAACCCACAAAAGATAAAGAATAAATTTAGTTTCAAATTATTAGTATGATTTGATGTAAAAGTAGCAGCGGAAAATAGGTTGAAGGGTATGGTAGACAGATTTTAGAAATTATAATTGCTACTATTTTGTTTTCTTTGCTTATTTGCTGGAGAATTCTTAAAGTGTTTATAAATATTTGGTATGGGGCCATGCAAAAAGATTCAAAATGAAAGGAGATAAGTTTACATATTGATAGGAAAGGAAGTTTTCAAACAAAATCAGATCATATACTAATATAATTAGGTAGATTAGAAGATAAATGGAAACTGAATGAGGAAAAATATAAGGCACCATAATAAGAAGAAAAATCACAACAAAACAAATTAATAATTAAACTTAATTTACTTACTGCCTTGAAAAGAATGGTGTATGGGAACCATCAGTTAATTCAATAGAGATTTCAGATGGGGCTAAGGACTATCAATCTACTTGGATAATTAGAAGGTAGAAGAACATAGGGTCTTGTCCTTAAATTTTAATATACTTTTCTTCCTAATGACTGGCTATTGATACCAGTGGTAGTACAAATTGAGCTGTGACTTCAATAGTGTGAAGACTACAGATACTCTGCCTATTTTCCCTACCTATGTATATATTTGCTTAACTATTTTTAGCATTTACCTATAGGGGTCTTTGGAGGAAGGGGTGATGATGATCAGAGTAGATTAGTGGCCTAGGGGCTAGTGGCCCCTAAAACACCCCATGAGATTGATCTTGCTTGAACTGATTTTGAAATGAGTGCACTAATTAAACGTGCATTTTAGTATTTACTCTGCCACTGAATTAACTGTATGATTTTGACTAATTATTCAACTTCTCTGAGCCTTAGTTCCCTCATTTGGAAAATTACAAAGCCGATGAACTCAAAAGTCATTTAAAGTTGTAAAATTTGTTGGATTTTTATTCTATGATTTTTGGTTTCTTACCGGACATTTTCGACTAATTGCATAGCATCTGACAAGCTGCTTCTCTGCTTCAGGAATCTATTTCCTTCTCATTAAACATGGTAAATAAATGATTAAGAATGTTGTCCAAGCTTCGAGTTCAAGTAGAATAGGTGACGGATAAAATACAGGCAGTTCCATATTCTATGAGTTAAAATGCCACATTTCTGTTGAGCAAATAGATCATATTTACTCATATAAAGAACTCATTTCTTTAATAAAAAGGAGCCCACATGTGTTACTAATGATAGCAAAATTATACAAGTTTATACTAAATTATTTTTAAAATATCCTTTAAGAACAAAAATTTCTTGCATAAAGTGTCAAGACTGAATTTATAAATAATATTTAATTTTATTTATTAACCATACATGTCTTACCATCATCAGACACAATAAAACTATTGAGTCTATGCTGAAACACATTTTGTTAAATCTCTTCTAACAGATATCAAGAAAAATTGTTCATATTAAAAAAAAAAAAAAAACTTTAAATAGCAGATCCAGCCCACTAGGAAAAAAAGCTGCAGATGTTTTTCTGAAATGCAAATTTCCCATCCTGTTACACATATTGAAGGAAATTTTCTATGTTAAAGTCCTAACCCTCAGCATCTCAGAATGTGACCTTATTTGGAGATAGGATCTTTACAAATATAATCAAATTAAAATGAAGCTACTAGGATAGAGTGAAATCAAATATGGCTGATGTCCCTATAAGAGAAAATGTGGACACAGAGACAAAACATAGAGGGGAGATTCTGTGAAGAAACACAGAGAGAAGCCAGCCATCAATAAGTTGAAGAGAGGCCTGGGATAGGTCCTTCCCTCCCAGAACTTAGAGGAAAAGAATTTTGGGGATACCTTGCTACCAGATTCGTGGTCTCCAGAACTGAAGAGAAAATAACTTTCTGTTGTTCAAGCCACCAACTATGTGATACTTTATTACAGCAGCCCAGGCAAATTAACTGGAAGGATTAATGCTGAAGCTGAAACTCCAACACTTTGGCCACATGATGCAAAGAACTGACTCATCTGAAAAGACCCTGATGCTGGGAAAGATTGAAGGCAGGAGGAGAAGGGGACGACAGAAGAGGAAATGGTTGGATTTCATCACCAACAAATGGAGATGAGTTTGAGTAGACTCCAGGAGTTGGTGATGGACAGGGAGGCCTGGCGTGCTGTGGTCCATGGGGTTGCGAAGAGTAGGACACAAATGAGCGACTAACTGAACTAAAGTGATCATCAAGAGTGCCAAAATAATATGTGATTAAATATAAGTTACAAGTCTTTACTCAGAACACTAAGAGTTAGGGTCATCTTATGAGTAATACATAAATTCTCAAGATGGCAAGCCTGAGCTTAGAATTAATAAACCACAGGATAGATGAAATGACAAGATAAAAGCAAACATTATGATATATAACAAAAAATAATTTATAAAGTCAACCTTACTGAGAAGTAAACCAATAATTCCTGTTTATTTGGCAGATTTATGAGATTTATAGACTGTAATTTATAATTTCCATAAAGTAGAAATGGAACAATTGTTAGTATGTTCCATAATAGAAAGAAACATGCAGAGAATATCTGCTTTCTGTGTAAGGAATTAACTAATAACTATTTAGAATAAGGCTATGAAAATTTCAGGTATTCAAAATTTACCCATTTCCTTGAATCATCTGTTTTAAAAAAAGAAAGCAGTAAATTACTTATTTTTCTTTCTGAAGAAAATATGTATCAAGACATCTAATGTACCTAGAGGTAAATGAGATTATAAATGAGATATACATTGAAATAATTAAATATCGATAATTAAAATATCTATCCTCATCCAAAACATGTATTCTTTTCTTGACATTTTTCTCAGTAAGAATAATGGCAACAAAATGTGTTCTTTTGAAATTATTTTTAAATGGCATTGTTAAATAAGACAAGCAGAATTAATTTTTCTTTTATCTACTGCCAAAGAAGGTATTCAACATGGAGCACTGCATCCCAATAGAAATGAGTCTTGAATGGCAGAATTATTTTCCCTGGATGGCAAAAAAAATTGATATAAAACCTTAGAATATATGTACTGATCAGTATTATTAATAAAGCATATTCTATTCCTTAAGCACCTTGAAAGTTAAAATAAAAGTTACTATGTTAATTTATCTATATGGTACTCTATCTTTCTCAATTTTTTTAAAGTTATTAGCAACACAAGTTATCATGACATTTCATCTAAAAGAAAACTGCTGCAACCATAAATAAATCAAAGAGTCTATATTTTAGTGACAATGAAAACAAAACTATGACTGGAGAACAAATAGGCATATCTGTTTCCCACTGTCTTATTGTCACAGTAAAAGAGATCCATGGATAGCAAGCCTAAGTGTGGAGGCCATGTGAAATCAGCCAGATGAAGATAAAAGACTTATTTAGGTTCTTATGAAGGGGTAGACTACACCCCTTCCTTATGAAGGAGTAGACTACACCCCTTCCTTATGAAGGGGTAGATTACTAATTAGGACACTAGTAGGTTAATCTCCTAAAGATTACTTTCTTTAAAGTAAGGTTTAAAAAAACAAGGCTTTTGCAGTGCGATCTGAAATATTGGACATATTTGGTAGGACTGGTTTTCTCAATCCCTATACACTTAGTGACATCCAAAGGCAGGTATCCACCATAATCACTTTACGTGCTCAGATTTTCACACCATTTCCCAAAAAAGAAAGCTAACCATCACAACAATTTGAGGATATAATATACTTGGACATTTAGAGTCTCTTGGTCAGTTAAAGGTCAAACATAGTTTACCATTAGTTATTATCATTTTTACTTGTAGGGAAATTACATTATATTACTCTAATTTCTGGATACATAAAAGATACCTTATTAACTATTATAGTTAGCATGCACTGTTTCATAAAACAATCATTTATTGTATATCATAAATTAATCACTGTGCTAGGCATAATAGATTTAAAACAACAGAAAGACACATCCAGCATTCTTCCCCAGTTCATACTTTTATTTTGCTTCAGGCAAGTAATCAATAACAATATAACAGGCTAAGTGTCATAACAGACTGTGGAAGGCAAGCCATGAGAGCAGAGAGAGAGCTCTCTAATCTTCCCTGCCAAAGGAAGAAGTAATAGCACAGGAGGATATAATGAGTCTTGAAGCTGAATCTTGAAAGATAATTAGGAGTTTGTCATGTGAATCAGAGGGGTATGGTTAAGGATCAAAGAAGAGAATGTTACACAGACAGAATAGGCATGAATGAATACAGCACTTGCAAAGGGTAACACATACATCGCATATCATATTCAGTTCCACAATTCCATCAAAGCTCATTTTTGTTCTATAAAACTAGAATAAAAATAACATAATTATAATTATGTGTAACTATCCCATTATTTCCTCTTTAGGTCAGTGGACTATACACCCTAATATGGACATAAGCAAATAAGGAAGAAAGACACAAATATTTTACTCATACTTTTCTTGTTTCCAACATTTTTAGTCACACTTTCATCCCCTTATGGTACTGCCAAAAAAAAGTAACACATAACAAATATGTCCACACATTGAGTACAAAATATTACAAGGCATGAACATTTGTGCTGGAAAAACCTACTGCCAGTGTGTCAGATGCACTGACTATTAGTAGACAAGAACGAGCCAAATTCAGCCTAATAACACTAAATGCCATGCTGGGTGCAAGCCAAGGTTTTATTTTTAAACTTTTTCATTTTCTAATTTTTATTTAAGTATTCAGCTAGGCCATAAACAAAAGCAGCTTATATTGGCAAAGGGAGAACAACTTACAGAAGACTTTCAAGTCACCACATGAAAATTAAAGGGAATTAAACCAGTTGTACCGACTGTCCCATGTTTCTACAAATAGATTATTTTAATTCTTAATAAAAAAATATGAATTTATATACGGAGAAAGTGCCAATGGTCAGGGATGATGGTGGTGGTGGCAATTATAAGAAGCTATCACTACAGAGAGCTTACATTGTGCAAAACACAGCATTAAACGGATTATGCAACCTGTCTCATTTATGCTATGTATAGCACAATATGTGATAATAATCCCAAAGTATGACGAAGCAGTTATCCTGCACCAGGACTTGGGCAAACCATTAATCTCATTTAATTTGCATATGATTCTTATGCACACATAGTATGCTCCTTTAATGCTTATGATAACCTGAGGGGTATTCGAATCTGCATTTCCCAATGAGAAAAGAAGAAAGTTCAAGTCCACCCAGAAAGTTCAAATCATCCGCCACTGTTCAAGGCACTTTGAAACTTTATAAGACACTTGAATATGTCAAATACTTCCTTCAGGACCTAGAAATAGTACCTATTTCAGCCAGAAGCTTAAAATGATCCATTTTTAAAATAAAAAGTTTATATTGGAGGAATTTTGAGATTGTTTGAAAAACAACTGGATAATAACAATAATTTCTCCAAGCAATTTTATAGGCAGTGAATCTATGCAGATAGATAGGTACCTAGGAAAAAAGGAGAGTTCTATCTTATGTCTGGTACTGGTAAAAGAGAGTAGAACTAAAAGCAATATTATATATTAGAGGTTTGCTCCTGCTCCTGCTAAGTTGCTTCAGTAGTGTCTGATTCTGTGCGACCCCATAGATGGCAGCCCACCAGGCTCCCCCATCCCTGTTAGAGGTTTACCAAAGGGCTAAACACCAGTCTCACAGTGTTACTTTTTTCCCACTCAGCTTCTAAAGTGGTCATCAAATATAGACTGGGAAAGTCCATGAGGAAAGGAGCTAGAAACACAAAAGAAAAATGATTTAACAATATTAGAGTTCTATCAAAGCTCCATTCAAACAGACTATCATCATATTTTGTAACCAGAAATTTAAATATGTTGTGATGGGAAAGAATATAAATCAATAACCTCAAAATCTGAACTAAACAGGGGTACTTTAATAAAACTCAAGGTATATATTGTGAAATTCCCCAAACTTAGGGCACTTTTTAAATCATATTTCACAAGCCATTACATCAAAGGTGCCATTTTTACCCAATAGTTTCCCACAAGATTTTACAATAAAGATCCATATTACCTCATCTGTTTTGTAAATATTGTTATCCAGCCAATCTGTTAATCCCTTCTCATGAAAAAGTGCTGGAGTCAATTACAGTTCTTTAAGATTTTTTTATTTAAAAAAAAAAAAAAGACTACAAAAAATCCAATCAATGATTCACGGTAAAATAAGCAAAGTATATATACAGACACGTATACTTTTATTCTAAAGAAACCACACTCTGTGAGAGATTCCAAAAGTTAGTATTCAAGTGCTCTTACTAATTGCAACTTTGGGGACCTACAGCACCTTAGCATTACACAGTAAAATGCAGTCAACCTGCTAGGTAATTTTTCACTGGTGATAACTTATAAATGCCTGTTAGACAGCTTTATCCATTGGAACAGGCAGTGCATCATTAAAATACCCAATTCTGTAGATGGTACACATTGATAATAAGTGGGTTATCTACTTTTACCATCTTATTTTTAACAAAACCACATAGTAAGTCTTTGAATTCTAGCACTTCCTGATGCCTCATGCCTGTGAATCAATGATGTATTTTTAGTGATAAAAAAAAAAAGACTGTATCTTGCATTCATTAAGGGTCCATAATAAAAATTTGTTTTAGATATTACACATACATATGAGTTCCTCTTATTTAAGGATAAAGTCTTATAGTGTTTGAATGTGTTAAGAATCATTTTATTGTGATAAAAATTGAAGAATATTAAAGGTAAAATAATTTAGGTCATACTCAATATTGGATTATGACAAAATATGTCTAAGAAGAAAATTTTCATAAGCCTTTTACCTAAAAAGATCAGAATATAAGAGCAGATCTCTCTCCCTTCATCTTTATCTCATCTCTTATTTATCATTGTTGAACCCACCAGCTTCATCTTGCTACATATAGATTAGAAAATGCAAACTGGAAACCTTCCTTTAAACCCTTCCCTCAGAAATGTTATAATCAGCTCAGATAGTGTGGGTGATTGAGTGTTTTAAATATGAGTGAAAGGCCATACTTCTAAAGATCAGCAGATTTAACATAAAAATTAATATTTTTTTGGCTTCTTGTAAAAAATCTGAAGACCTAGAAACACTTGGGCCTATGTTATCATTTTGTGAAAACTGGAGGTGAGCAATGACAGCCCTTTCATAATGTGCTTCCTCATTCACCACAAGTTAAAATGCTTATCACTGAGGCAAAGCACCCATTTCCTTAATCCTTTTAACAGTTGCTTTCAATACTAAGCTTTACTCTTTTATGTTAACTCCAAGCCCTAGAGGCATCTAAGTGTTTTCAGTAGAAAGTGAAAGTGAAGTCCTATCCGACTCTTTGCGACCTGGTGGACTGTAGCCCACCAAGCTCCTCTGTCCATGGGATTCTCCAGCAAGAATATTGGAGTGGGTTGCCATTTCCTTCTCCAAGGAGCTTTAGGAAAACTTTCCGTCTCAAAATAAGGAAGGTCCTTCCCTACTGTTCTCTATATAATAGACAGAATGATCCTTGGAAACATGGTAGCCAAGTCTTGTTACTAAAAGTCTCATTTTCCTTAGATGCAAACTCCTTACTCTGACCCAACCAACCCCCTCAACACACAACTCCCATTTCCATAATTCTCCCATTCTGCAACAATCATCCATTTGCTCATTCTGCTTTAGTTACATCAATCTCCTTGCTGTTCTTCAATACACTCCTTTCTCAGCCTTCTTTTTCTGTTTGTTCCTTCTGTCTGGAATGATCTCCCCCAAGATATTGATCAGAAGTCACTTTTTCATTAAATTCTTTTCTGACTATATTCTTTATATTTGCAACCTTTTCCATCTACCCTAACATTTTTCTTTATATTACTTTTTGATGTATGATACACCATGGTTTTTGATATACGATATTGCATGGGCTTCCCTGGTGGCTCAGACAGTAAAGAATCTGCCTGCAGTGCAGGCAACCCAGCCTCAATCTCTGGGTTGGGAAGATCCCCTGGAGAAGGAAATGGCAACCCACTCCAGTATTCCTGCCTGGAGAATTCCATGGACAGAGGAGCCTGGCAGGCTACAGTCCATGGGGTTGCAAAGAGCTGGACATGACCAAGTTACTAACACTTTCATTTTCATTGCAGAGCTTCAGAACAGGCCTCCCAGAGACATATCAACTTGGTATGTGGATTATTTTATGCTAAAGGCAATGGAGACCTTGAGGTTCAAGAGAAATCACTGCCCTCCTTTTAACTACCTAGAAGAATTTGTGTTTTTTTTTTTTTTTCCAAAACAGAATTATTACCAGAGAGAAATTTTATTTAAATGATTCCATCTGTATGGCAGAGCAAACATCTAATTACCCAATATCTGTTCTTTTTATTGCACTGTGAATGACCCTCAATGTCCTTGAGAATTTCAGGCCCTTATCCCATTCTTTAGCCCAGGATGTCATGTATAGTTCATTTTACCATTCTGTCTCTGAACCTCTCATGTATATGGGGTTAATGCATGTATGAAATTAAATTCAATTTTCTTGTGTTCATGTCTCATGTCAGTTTTATTCTTAGAACATCCAGTGAAACAGAGTCCCCCTAAAACCAAGTTCCCCTGACAAGCTTATGATTAACTTCTCTATTCAAAACTTCATTCCTTTTTTATCCCACCCTTGTTCCCCTTAGGATAAAGGAGTATCAAAAGAGAGGGCATTGAAACCAATCTGGTCCCTACAAACCCTCCCAGGTACAAAATCTCTTCCATGTCCCTCATTTCTTATTTGCAGAAAAAAGGTTTTAATCTCCTAGGCTTTTGCTGAGTTCCAAAGAGCAGCTACTAAATAGAGAAGTGAGGGAATGCATAAACAAAGGAAAAGAAGTTAAGCAAGGCAGCTTGAACAGTAGTTCAGCCTTTAAATAAGAGCCCAGTTCCTCCTCAAAAGATACATATAACAATGTGATATATAATGTTAAGTTCCTAGGCAAAAACTGAGACCTCTATCTTGGGGGAATATGGTGACCATAAGCATGTAGACCCCAGACTAGTTGGAACTATAAGGTTAATGATTGAGATTCCCAAAATACCACCTGTTACATCATCACCAACCAATCAGAAGAAAGTAATGTATCCTGTAACCTTAACTCAAGACATTGCCTTTAAAAACCCATCTATGAAAGTCATCAGGTAGTTCAAGTAATTTGAAAAGAGTTGTCCATTCTCCCTGCTTGGTACCCTGCATTAAATGCTATAATTTTCTTAGTGTCAGTAAACTGTTTTGCTGTGTATCAGACATGGATGAAAGTTAGGTTCTATAATACCAGAAGAAGCTAGAATGGTATATGAATATTTTCCTTTGATATAGTATACCAATGAATTTTATTTCCAATCTTGTTTTCTCTATCTGCTCTCCCAAGGCTGCCTACTGAAGAAAACAGAATATTGTCTACTGCTTATTTCTATCCCATTATTTTGTTCTTGTATCTAAAAGAGCTCCTAGAGTACAATGGGAATCAATTAATATTTACTGAAAAAAGGCAGAATGTATATAACCCTGGCTTTATTTTTTAATAGGCTCATTTGTCATTTGCATTCACTAAAATATAGATTTCTGCTACTTTTAAGATAGGAAATAAAGAGCTAAGGTGGTACTACTGGTAAAGAACCCACAGGCCAATTCAGGAGACATGAGATTGAGGTTTGATCCCTGGGTCAGGAAGATCCCCTGGAGGAGGGCATGGCAAACCACTACAGTATCCTTTCCTGGAAATCCCATGGGCAGAGGAGCCTGGCAGGCCAGTCTTGATGGGTGCAAAGAGTCTAACAACACTGAAGCCACTTAGCATGCACAAACAGCTAAGGTATACAATATGTTAAAATTAAAGCATACCTATATTCACTGGGAGAAAATTCCCTTACTGGACACTCAGTGACATTCTAAAGCAGATGAAAAGGACCAGAACATGTCACCCCAAAATAAGCCACATCGGTGTAAGGATTATCTTGAGCTGAAAGCTATTAAGAAAAAGCTGACTCAATGGATATGAGTTTGAGCAACCTCCAGGAGTTTGTGAAGGACATAGAAGGCTGACATGCTGCAGTTCACGGGGTCGCAAAGAGTCAGGCACAACGGAACAACTGAACAACAACAAAACTCAGGAGGAGTTGTCCTTCCACTTTCTACCTAAAAGCAGGAGATACATTTCCTTTCTGCAGAGAAAATATCAAGGAAATTTCCATTTGTAAATGTGTCCTCCTCTCCCTTTCCAGGAGTGGGAGTACAAATCTGGAGACAACTCTTATCTGAGATGACTGGACAACAAATCTGTCTAGAAAGCCCTCATTACCCTACCTTTCTCAGTCACCTTCCTACAATTCCTTCTCTCCACCAGAATCCCCAAAGCATTTCCTATAAAAAGTCCCTTATCCACACTTTATCATGCTTTGTTAAAATGGTATGTAAGCACCCACATATTTCTCATTTGGGGACATTTAATTTCTTTTCTGTGTTGTCCCCTTGTATGCATATGAATATGCATATGCATACACCTTCTCTCCTGCTAATCTGTCCTGTGTCACTTTAATGTGAAGGCTCCAAATATTGAATCTAAGAAAGCAGAAAGAAAAGTTTTACCCTCAATTATACTGACTTTTTTTTTTTTTTTGGCTGTGCCTTATGGCATGCAGAAAGTTAGTTTCCTGACTGGGTACTGGTAGTATGAAGTCTTAATCACTGGAGCACCAGGGAAGTCTCTGACATACAATTTAATTCAATGTGACCCTGAAATTAAAGTGTAGAAATGCCATAAAATAAAATAACCCTGTAATTGTTTTTAAATACTTAGATATATAATCAAATTTTCTTCTTTCACCTTTTTTCAGTTTTTCACTCTCAGGAACACACACACACACACACACACATACACACACACAGATGGTGGATTAGGAAAAAGCAGAAAATATGAATATAAATGACAGAACTAAAAACCTAAATCAGGAGAGAAAATTTTTTACAAGTAAATAGAATCAAACATTTTAAAGGTCCAAGTCTAATTTACAGAAAAAAAGTCTGTAGCTAATATGACTTTGAGGTACTCATTAAAGAACTATCATTCCAAATTGAGCTAAAAGTATTTCTTAATAATCATGAATTAATGAGGATTACAATGAATCCCTAAAACAAAGACTGAAAAAATGGACACTTCACTTCTCCTTTTAATAGCTTTCACTCAAAAAATTTCTCCAGGGTCCTCCAACAAGTAGAGGCACTACCCCAGCGCTAATTTAAAGGAAATTCCACATATCATTGATATGTAAATTCTGATTGCTTCAGCTCAAATACTCTTCATTTGCATAAGCTAATTTAAAAATGGGATTTTAACTCTGTTTCAAGATTGAGAATCTAAAAACCCAAAGATATCAATTGCAGAAGTTAATTGAGAAGTTCAGAAAATTTTTAGCAAGTCTACAAATCATCCTGTTGCCTAGCCACTAATTAACCAAATACTGCCACTTGGTGAGGTGTTTAGAACAACAGTATGAAAGTTTAATACAGAATCCTTGTTTAAATAGAGTTGAGAAACCAGAAGGAGGAGCTCTCATGCCTTATGATGATAACAGAGCCCAATATTGGAAAAAAAAAAAGCACCTCTTCTTCCAGACACTTTGAGCTCTCCCAACTTCCTTTTCTCCTCTAAAAAAGTGCTTTCCTTAAAGAAAAAAAAGTTTTCCTTTCTCTTTCCTTGCTGTATACGTAACTGCCTGTGGTTCACCACTGTCACAGATGCCAAATTATAATTGTTTGCTGATTCTGAATAAATCTATCTTTGCTAGAGAAATATCTGGCAATCTATCATAGAGAACATGATAGAAAAATGCCCAATGAATGAGAATTATTGTCATTTATTTTATGCTTACACTTGATCTTAATACTTAAAAACCATCCCTTCTATTATATTGTGAAAATGCTAGTTGCTCAATCGTGTCTGACTCTGTGACTCCATGGACTGTAGCCGGCCAGGCTTCTCTGTCCATGAGATCCTCCTGGCAAGAATACTAGAATAGGTTGCCATTCCCTTCTCCAGGGGATCATCCTGACCCAGGGATTGAACCCAGGTCTCTTGCATTGCAGGCAGATTCTTTTCCATTTTAACCACTAGTGATGCCCTATTATACTGCAAGGTTAGCCAATAATTAATTAGTCCATATGGGAAAAAATAAAACTAAATGATGGTGAAAAGTCACAGAAATTGACAAGTTGTATAATCAACTGGGGAGGTTGGCTCCATTTTAATGCTAAATCATTTATACATTTTAATTTTCTTCATTTAGCATTCTGAGAAGTTTTATAATTTGTATGTTTGTGGGAGCGTAATTAATAGTTGTGCTATAATATTTTATCCATAATTATTTTTTATTTTTATTATTTTTTATTATTTATAATAATAATTATAATAAATAATAATAAAAATTATACTAATTTTTATTATTATTTATCCAAAATAATTCTTTCTCCTCTTCCTAAAACAAATCTATATTTATTTTTCCATTTTACCTATGCATTGAAAACATTTATTCTTATTTTTATTGTTTGTTTTGATCTGGATTAAAAATTTTTAAATACAGCAGTGTTTATGTCCCCTTCATGAGTCACAGCCTTGCTGTGGCTAAGGAGCTTGCATAAAACTCAATGAAGCTATAAGCCATGCTGGGCAAGGCCATCCAAGAAGGATAAGTCACAACGAAGAGTTCTGAAAAATGTGACCCACTGCAGGACAGAATGGCAAACCACTGCAGTATTCTTGCCATGAGAATCCTATAAACAGTACAAAAAGGCAAAAATATGTGACACCAGAAGATGAGCACCCCAGGTTGGAGGTGTCCAATATGCTACTGGGGAAGAGCAAAGAGCAGATTACTAATAGCTCCAGAAAAGAATGAATTGGCTGGGCCAAAAGTAGAAATGACATTCAGTTGTGGGTATATCTGGTGGTCAAACTAAAATCCAAAGTAGCAAAGAACAATATTGCACAGGAACCTGGAAGGTAAGGTCCATAAATCAAGGTAAATTGGACGTGGCCAAGCAGGAGATGCTTACAGTTTTTCACCACTGAGAATATTTGCTGTGGGTAGGTATTCAGTATTATGCTGAGCAAGTTGTCATTTCCTCCTCCAGGGGATCTTCCTGACCCAGGAATCGAACTTGAGAACCCATGTCTCTAGCATCTCCTGCATTTGCAGGCAGATTCTTTACCAATTGCATCCTGAGTTCTCTTCAAAGATTTCATCCTAAAAGACTTAATGCAGTCTTTTCAAAGTAGCTGTTATGGCCTGAGAGCATCAAGATGAAATTTATTTAATTGCCTTTCTTGTCCAACTTATCCCAAGGGCTTACAAATTGGCAGTTACCTCTTTTCCAAAGAGCCACCTCCCAGCTCTTTGCCTCTGAGCAAAAGAAGGTGATTCCAGATCGGACTTAAAGAAAAATTAACTTTGACAAAGGAGATCTGTGGGAGATATAAATACTGTTGTTTCTTGAACAACTGAAAAGAAAAATTCTCTAAATTATCAGACACAGGTCCAGTTTCACTTGAAACATCTTCGAAAATGTAACTATGTGAATAAGTCCAAAGGAACCCTTAATAATATGATGCATCACATTGATTGATCTGCATATAGTGAAGTTTTCTAGCCTCCCTGGGATAAAATCCCAGTTTGCTAGTATCTTGTTGAGGCTGTCTGCATCTGTGTTTATTGGTGATTTTGACTGTAATTTTCTTTTTGTGTTACTGTGTCTGATTTTGGTATCAGGGTGATAGTGGCCTCTTAAGGTTGGGAGTGTTCTTCCCTTTGCAATTTTTTGGAAGTTTTGAGGAAAGGTGTTAGCTCTTCTCTAAATATTTGATAGAATTCACCTATGAAGCTATATTTCTGACCTTCTAAGTCTTTATATAGAGTTGGCCATTGAACAATATGGAGGTTAGGGGCACAAAGCTCTGTGCCCTCAAATACCTGTATATAACTTACAGTTGGTTCTCTATATGTACAGTTTCTATATTTCCACTATTCTACATCTTCTAATTCAACCAACCATGGATAGTGTAGTCCTTTAGTATTTAGCACATGTTACCTTCTGAAAAAAGTCTGCAAAAGTGGATGTGAGCAGTTAAACCATGTTGATAAAGGGTCAACAGTAATGAGTTATGTATAAATGCAATCACACCTTATATAAATGTTGACAGTACCTTCTATGAATAAAATGTTCAGTGTTTCTCAGTCATCACAGTCCCTTCAGTCTCCTCCATACTTATTACTCTTAATTTTCATATTTGAAAGCAAAGAAGAAGACCAAAATATTTTTAACATTAAAATATCCACAGTATCATGATTTTGTAAATACTTTCAACTCTAGCTAAAATGAAGAATTCAAATTATGACCTTTGAGGTGCACGTTTTTTCATTGACCATGAGGGAACAGATTTTGTCAGTCCTCCTAAAATATGGTGGTTTTGCCGGAAGATTATTTTCAGTGAAAGGTAATCAAAAACGCAACAGATTGAGGAACAATTCTCTATACCCCCCCAATAGCCTTAATTTCCATTGGAAAAAGGGGCCTGTATCAGGAAGAGAGCTGTTAACAGAATTATCTTTTTACCTAAGAAATTGATAACAGCAACCTTTGTTTTCTAAACATCTCTGCTTTCATATGTATGGCCTTCCACCATTCTGTATCCCTATATTCTTAGCCCTTTCCTTAGCTTAGGATGTTATATAATCTTCAATTACCTGGCTGCCTTTTGAGTCTTCATCTTTATAGGGCTCCTGCATATACATGCAGTTTTATCTGTATTCCTCCTGTTAATCTGTTTTATATCAACTTAATTATTTGACCAAAGAACCTAAAAGGGAAGAAAGAAAAAATTTTCTTCCCCAACAAGCACATAACTGGCTTTATAATTACACAAAACATCACTAGGAATTTGCTAATACTTGATAGGCAAGTTTCTAAATAATTAATCAGGATTTACCAACCTAGATAGCATATTAAAAAGCAGAGACATTACTTTGTCAACAAAGGTCCATCTAGTCAAGGCTATGGTTTTTCCAGTAGTCACGTGTGGATGTGAGAGTTGTACTATAAAGAAAGCTGAGCGCTGGAGAATTGATGCTTTTGAACTGTGGTGTTGGAAAAGACTCTTGAGAGTCCCTTGGACTGCAAGGAGATCCAACCAGTCCATCCTAAAGAAGATCAGTCCTGGTGTTCATTGGAAGGACTGATGTTGAAGCTGAAACTCCAATACTTTGGCCACCTGGAAGGACTGACTCATTTGAAAAGACTCTGATGCTGGGAAAAATTGAGGACAGGAGGAGAAGGAGACGACAGAGGATGAGATAGTTGGATGGCATCACCGATTCAATGGACATGAGTTTGGGTAAACTCAAGAGTTGGTGATAGACAGGGAGGCCTGGCGTGCTGTGGTTCATGGGGTCGCAAAGAGTCAGACACGATTGAGCGACTGAACTGAACTGAACTACATAATTTCAAATAGTTACATGCCTCAAGACCTGATGCTAGAAAAATAGCCATAGAGTCCTTAATCTACAAAAAAATATGCACAGTGACTCTTCAATCAGGTGTTTAGCTACAGCGTACTAACTGTGGAGTTGAAATGAGTAAGTATTATTTAGCTATCAATACAATGTGATAAATATTATTAACGTAAAAAATTTAAAAGTGTCTAATCACACACATAAACACACACATACACACACACACACACACACACGAGCTGACAGTTCAGAATTGAAAGATCACATGAGCAGTATAATTTACAATGTAAATAGTGAGATATTTAAGAATTACCTAGATTTATAGTTCTATTATTTAACAGGATAACTAGTTAGTTGGCCAACTCCCTAGATTAATGACCCATAAATTAATAAATATATTGCAACTTTAAAACTATGCCTTAGTCAGCCCCTCAAAATCAATTAGCTTCACAAGTAAGAATACTTCTGGAATCATATTTATCAATACACACCTTTCTTTGTTATCCTGGACTCAGCACCTTTATCATTGATTCACCAGTCACCACAGCAAAATATATAAAATGTTTTGTCTGTTGCTTCATAAAGTGAATCAACAAAGATTATAGGACATTGAAGCAATCTGTATTCCTTTAATATTTTGTTGGCCTATCAGTTAGAAAACACACACATGTGTGAATCAGCATATAAATTCCTGTACAAATAAGGCATGTCTCTTTTGACAAAGTGTCAGTGGCAAAATCCATTAAGACTTCTCAAGAAATAAAAACAATCTGGGTAATAAGACAAAGTCTCAGCTTTTTCTTCCTTTTCCTTTGCGTTCATAGGGTGCTGAGCACAGGGGCCTCAAACCCTTTACTTCAGACCAGAGTTCCTCCTACAAAATGGCTCTTCCCCATACCTAAACCGACAGGTTTGTGCAGAAGCAAAGCAGAGGACACAGACTCAAGATGATGTCAGCAGGCAAGAAGACAAAACACTGTGCCTGGCGCTGCGATCTGAAGGGGAAGCAAGCACAGCTGCCCCTACCCAAAGCAACCACTCCCCACTAAAGACAGCCCTATGAGCAGCTCTGCCCACAGCCTGTGGGAAAGAGCGTGGATTAAAGATGAGCTAGCATCCCTCCATCCTCTGATCAAAGAATGAAACATTCCTTTGTTTCTGAACCAAACTCAGTCTCATTCTCTTAGCTCAAACAATACTAGGCAGAAGGATTGTTGCTGAGGAACAATGTGAGAGGGTTGATAACAAAAGTACACAAGCTCAAAATTATCTAAGAAAAGTGAATTACTTTATCACACTATATGTGTGTGTGCTCAGTTGCTCAGTTGTGTCCAACTCTGTGACCCTGTGGACTTAGCCCACCAGGCTCCTCTGTCCATGGGATTCTCCAGGCTAGAATACTGGAGTAGGTTGCCACTTCCCCCTCCAGGGAATCTTTCCAACCCAGGATTCAAACATGCATCTCCTATGTCTCCTGCATTGCCAGGCATATTATTTACCAGTGAGCAACCTGGGGAGCAATTTGTCATGCTGACTCTCTCATTATTAACAGTATTGTCTTTTTTTAGCACCCTTCAGTTAATTTTCTTAACTCGGAAACCACAATAGAAGAAAAAACAACTTAGTTCCATGAATTTACTTATCTCTTGGACTTTAACTGAATTCCAAAGTAAAATGATTCTAATAAAAAAATATTAGTTACAAAGATAAAAACACTGCATGAAGAGCAATGATGTGCTAACAAATGTTTGACTGGCTTTCTAGAAAACCATGGGTATAATACAAATATTAAATTTGTTATAAATGTTACTGATATAAAAGATGTACAGTGTACAATCTGTAAACAATAGTAACGTATACAATACCCTATGTTATAAATTACATACAACCAATTGACTCTCACGGAATTCTGTCACTAACTTCTTATATCTGTAGCCAAAGTAAGTTGTAACTGATGAACAAGTGTAGTTAAAGTTAATGTTGATTGATATTTCTATTTATTTAATGAGCAAGATGAAAACATAAAAAAGACAAATGTTGAAACTTGACTAGTTCATTAGTAATGTAACTTCTGTGTTATATTGCACAGTAGCTTCTAAATTCTGGAATAGCTCCTCAAATTTTTGTGCTATCCATGGTTTGAAGTGAAGTGAAAGTGTTAGTCCCTCAAGTTGTGTCCAACTCCTTGCAACCCATGGACTATAGCCTACTTTGCTTCTCTGCCCATGGAAGTCTCCAGGCAAGAATACTGGAGTGGGTAGGCATTCCTTTCTCCAGGGGATATTCCCAACACAGGGACTGAACCCTGGTCTCCTGCATTGCAGATTCTTAACCATCTGAGCCACCAGGGAAGCCCCGCTCATAGTTTACTATGCATTAACAACTGTTTACAACACATTTTTAGGTCTAGACAATCAACAAAACATTAAGTAAGCACTGATTTGTAATATTTGTTCTTTTCTATGGTGAAAATTCTCTCTCAAGAGCTGATATCAAGCTATCAACATGACTTCACTATACACTAAGTAAAACCATTAGAAAATATTCAACCATACCCATACAATATACCTGAAAAGACCCCAAGAGCTTAAACAATAGTATAATAAAATGCAATAAAATAATTAGGAAGTGATGAGCTTGAACTAGTTATTGTTTACCATGTAATTTAATTTATTGTAAGATTAGATAATATTTTAATAGTTTATTTTAACAACTGACTTGCAAATTTTTTGAAAATTTATCAATTCATTCTCACAGTCAGTACAAGCCAACTCCAGTTCAATGTTGATATAAGGTGATATAAATAAGGCTGCAGATATAAACAGGGACATAGCCAGTAAAGGTTTTATAAACCAATGGATGGAGCTTTTATTTAATTGAAAGAACAAGGAAAAACCACTAGAGTGTGGGAATCAGGGGAGAGCTGTAACAATTTGTATTCTAAAACATTCCTTCTCAGTACTCTGGAGAATTAATTCCCAAAACATAAAAACAGATACGGGGAGACCAGAAAGAAGTTACTATAAAAGCCTAGGTGAGAGATAATAATGGCTTAGGGAAGAAAGTACTCATTGCAATGATGTTTTGGAGGGAACTTGACTTATTGATGGATTGAGGTGGAGGCAGCAGAGGCCTTGGGTCGAGCTAAGAACATCCACATCTAACATTCACAGAAACTCCTTTGTAGGTCATAAGAAAGAGTTTTTGAAAGCTCCATACCCAAAGAGAATCACTGGGAAAGATACAGGAACTGTCTCCAAAGTACTTGCAAGTCTGAGCACTGGAAGGGAAAGGTGGGACAGTGGTGGTAGAAGGAGAGAACTGAGGAAAAACTCTGCAGTAGAAAATCAGAGAAAAGAGTGCTTAAACAACCCTTGCTTAAAGTTGTCTTTCTCAAATTAGCTGAAATCAATGTCTAGGAAGACAGAGTTCCTTCTCTTTTCCCCTCTGCTTGGAAGAACCTAGGACTGCTTGGAAACCCGAAGTGGGAAAAGTGAGATACAGAGGAAAGGCATTACCCACCCTGTCTCATTAAAGTTTGATGGTATCAGTCCTGCCTCTGGGTAGATCCTGGATAAGCCCAGCTTCCTAGCATCTCCTACAAGCAGAACAGAACCACCCTCAAGCTTATTATCATTTGCCCCACAAGGAGGGGAACTCCTTTAGCCTCTATATTTCAGGGTAGTAACATGGGCAGAGTATGGAAGATAGCTTAATTGATAACTTTCAACTAGAATGTATGATATGCAGGCTTCCACATAAGCCCCTGTTCTAGCTCCACAAATATTAAAGATAACATAGCATTAGTAGGAGGTAAACAAAAATAAAAATTGAAGAGAACTTCTAGAATTTTTACTAGCTATTAATATGATTCACTTTATCAGTGTCCCACAGGTCAATCTAAATTCAGTGTATTTCTAATTAAAACTTAATCATAAAATCTGGACGGAAACTTGAAAATCTAGTTTAAAAAATTTAAGCCGATTTTAAAAAGGAGTAAAAGGAAGGAATTTGCTCCTACAAGAGTTTTACAAAGTCATAGTGGCATACTGGATTAGATGCCGGCTAATGAACCAATGAAAGAGAATAAAAAGGTATGAGTACACGAGAATTTGTTATACAGAAATAACATCACAAACCACTGAAGACAGCTTGTATTATTTGGTAATGTGTATTGAAAAAAATTGGCTCACTACATTCAAAAAATATTTTATTTCTAGCTCATAACATATTAAAAACTTCAAGCTAATTTATTTGAATTTTAGGAGTGGCTCTAAATGTGAAAGGTAAAATATGTATGATATTGGGTGAGGAATGGTTTTGAAATACCTCTTAATCACAAACCAAAAGGGAGAAAATGGCATCTTCTGACTATATTTCAATGAAAGATTTATGCTCAAATCTATCTAAATGTCAAAAGAGAGGAAGAAGATATTTGCACAATTAAAAATCTCAAAGACTTACCATTAGAGTTCTTACAACCTAGGGGGAAAAAAAAACAACCCCGGAGAAAAACAGGTAATGACTGTGAAGAGTCAATTTACAGAAGTTACTGTCCAATTGGACAATTAATTTTGAAAGAGAATATTCAATCTCACTAGTAATCAGAGAAATCCAAATTAAAACACTGAAATACCACTTAATATCTATCCATAGACAAAATAAAACGCTGGCTTCTATAATTAAGCTTGAAAGAAAAATTCTGACCTGTTTGTTGAAGTGAAAACTGCTGCAACCATTCTGAAGAGCAACTTGTTGCTGCTTAGTGAAGTTAGTTATCTGTGTGTGATCTATCTGTGTGGAATGTATTTATTCCCAAGGAAACTTATATTGATACACAAAGAGACAACTAGGACAATGTGTAGCACATTGGTTTTGATTATGAAGAGTTAGAAGCATGCAAAGTATCCATTATTGGATTAGTAAAATGTGAACCACCCATATGATGGGCTAAGATAAGCAGACAGAATCACTACAAGATTGGATGGGTAAATGCAGTACATTCATATGATGAAATATGATACAACAGTGGAATACTTGATGATGGAGTATGTTTGAATAACTGAACAAACATTACAGCAATATGGATAAAGCTCAACAATAATAGTGAGTGAAAAAAAAGTAATAAATAAGATGAATAGCACAATACCATCTCTGCATTCATGTATGTAAAAAAAAAAAAAAAAAACTCATGAAATATTTCCTAATTTTATAAGAATATAGGTACATTTAAACAAATGTGGAAAGTATGACTAAAAGAATATATATCCAAAGCACTAGAGTGGAGAAGGAGAATTAGTTTGAGAAAGGAAGATGAGAAGCATATATTGGTTTTCTACTTCTGAAGTAACAAATTACCATGAACTAACTGGCTTGTAACAACACAAATGTCATTCTACAGTTCTCTAGTCAGAAATTTGCTGTGGTTCTCAACAGGCTAAAATCCAGTAGGGCTGTGTTCCTTTTTGGAGTAGTTAGGGAAGTAGTTAGGGATTTACAGTAGTTAGAAATTAATTAGAATGATGACCACTTAGGGAAGCCATTATTCTGCCCCCCACAGGGAAAGATAAAAATGAATAAATAAAAACAAAGATTGAACAAGCTGGAAGAGTGATGATAGTGTGATACCCATGAGGAATCAAATAATATCTGAATGCTCTGTAACCTGATATCCTAAAATAGTGTAGAAAAAAGAGGACTATGAGACTGTGGTGTTATCAGCTATGTCAGATGATGCTGAAAAGTCAGTTAAGACGATGACAGAGGGAACAAACGGTGAATTTGACAAAATGGAAATTCTTGGTGAACTTAAAAAAAGCAATCTGAGTACAGTGGTAGCGAAGAATGCAGGATTAAATTGAATTAATCTGAATTAAAGTGAATTTAATTAATTAATTAAAACTAAGGAGAATGTTAGGTGTAGCAATGGTGTGAAAACACAATGTCACTTCTCTAAGATGTATTTATATTATGCAAAAGTCTATTAGTAAAAATGAAATGTCACAAAAGTAGACAACACACAAATTATTCTATTTCTTAATGGAATATCATGCAAATATAACTTTGTAAACACTTTGAACCAGTCTGATGTTTTCAAACTCTTGAAAAAAGATAAAAACTATAGTATAATCACAACTGCATTAAATACATAGATACATAAACAGCATAGATAAAAAGATAAAAAAAGTATGTAGAGCTCTTCATAATGATTGCCTTTAGCAGCTAGATATATGCTTTTTTCTTTAAGTTTCCTACGTTTTACCAATATTATGCACATGAATTATTTTTTTAATTTCTAGAAATAATGTAAATGTTTAGACATAGCTAGATTCCTCAAAATTGTTTTTGTTTAAACAACTAAAATGAAAATATAATTAGTTCACTTAAAAAGCATATGTGTTCACAATAAAGAAACTAAAACTTGTTTAGAGATCAAACTGGGTCTGGTGTCAGCCCATTAACTATGGGGAAATTACATGAAGCTTCTGAGCCACAATTTTCTCATTTATAAATAAGTGGATTATAGACATGATCTCAAACGACCCTTCTAAGCTTAAATATTTTTGAGAATATCCAGATTCAAATTACATTCCTACTTTCAAATAGGAAAACAGAGATTTTTGTTTCTATAAAATATTTATAAAAATTTTATTTATATAAAATTCTATAAAAGATAAATGAAGAACTGGGAATAATGACAACTTACAGTGTTGATATCCCTAGTATATAAAACTTCTAAAAACAAAGATGATAAAGCCAACAACATTATAGAAATAGATAGTCCACACAAAAAAGAAATGGAAATGGACCTGAACCTTAAGAAACTAATCCCAAGCCTTTCATGATAAAAAAACTGTCCAGCCTTCTCACATTAAGAAAACTGCTAACTAAAACTCATTGAAATATTCCTTTATCTACTATCAGATTGGAAAACCTAAAACTTTGACAGTATATTCTTTTGGTGGGGCTATGGTAGAGCAAACACGCTCAGATCTAGCTGGTTTGGAAATAACTAGTGAAATGAATACACACATTTTACCTGTGTAGCCTGCAATTCAAATTTCAAAGATTTATCTAAAAAATACACTGGAACAAATGAAATGATATTTATGTGCAGACATGGCATTACTTGTCAACTTCAAATGATGAATAAATTATTATATATTCACACTAAGAAAGTCATATAATTTACCTAGATCAAAAATCATCAGAAAAAAAGACACTCTCATTGACTACACTTCTGGTAATTAGTGCTTGTGACAGTTTGGATGCACTTGCCATAACCCCACAGCACTACGTCACTAAATATGGTCACAGGCAAGGACAGACAAGCCAATTTAAATAATATCATATAGCATACCTTATATGTGCAATCTAAAAGAAATTATACAAATGAACTTACCTACAAAACAGAAGGAGACAGACTTAGAAAATGAACTTACGGTTGCCAGAGGGTGGGGTGGAAAGGATAGTTAGGGACTTTGGGAAGGTCATGTATACACTTCTATACTTAAAATGGATAATCAACAAAGACCTATTGTATAGCACATGGAATTCTTCTCACTGTTATGTGCCAGCCTGGTTGGGAGGGGTTTTAGGAGAGAATGGATACATGTATATGTATGGCTGAGTACCTTTGCTGTTCACCTGAAATGATCACAATATTGTTAATCAGCTATGCTGCTGCTGCTAAGTCACTTCAGTCGTGTCCGACTCTGTGCGACCCCATAGACAGCAACCCACCAGGCTCCCCAGTCCCTGGGATTCTCCAGGCAGGAACACTGGAGTGGGTTGCCATTTCCTTCTCCAATGCGTGAAGGTGAAAAGAGAAAGTGAAGTCGCTCAGTCGTGTCCGACTCTGTGCGACCCCATGGACTACAGCCCACCAGGCTCCTCCGTCCATGGGATTTTCCAGGCAAGAGTACTGGAGTGAGTTGCCATTGCCTTCTCCTATATCCCAATACAAAATGTTTTTGGTGATAAAAATAAAAAATAAAATTCAAAATAAATATAAATAAAATAAAAAGGTTTCAAAACTCAACCAGCATGGACACTGAAATACTAGGATATGTATATATGTCTCAATATATCCATTCCATCTGCCTGGTTGGTTGTCTTTCTTTATAGATTGCTTGCTTTGAAAAGAGGGAAGAGGATACATTTACAGGCTCAAGGGAACTCTGTATCATCATCTAGTTCTTTTAGCCCAGAGCTCCCTCTGGAAATGTACAGAGGAACTGCTCTCCAGGTAGTCCAGCTGAACAGAACTCACACTTATTCCTTCTCGCTTTCTTGGGAGCTCTCTTCCTCTTTCCAATGAGAGCTTCCCTGTCAAGGTGACTTTGGAGGTTAACTATGAGATGGAAGTAAATCAACCTTACTGAAGAATATCAATGCTTCATTCCCAGTCCTTCCTTTATAATGCCTTAGATCAGGCTTCAAGCACATAAGAATGGCAGGCTTGTGGGCATCGGATTATTGGAAGAACCACTAAAATGTCTGGCTAAAAGAGTAAACTACATGTGACTTATCCAATTGTCAAAAAAAAAAAAAAAAAAAATCTACCAGAAAATAGCATCTGCTCTAGCCCTGCCCTCATAACAGCCAGCTGTTTTCAGTTATTCTCACCTGCTGGCCAGGTTCTCTCAGGATTAACTCTCACTGGGGGTGAAACAAATAAAAACAGGCCAACAGTGAGCAATCAAGCTGCTTCAGTGCTTTTCCTTTGCTGCTGGGGCCACGAACTCCTGCCCATCTTGCCCTGGACCTTCATTTCCTAGGACTCTTTAGGCTGCCAGCAGTTTCTATGAACTTGGAATGTTTCTCCTATTCTGTCTCTGATAACAATGTCCTAGAGGTTTCCGCTTGGGAGAAGGCAAGGGCAACCCACTCCAGTACTCTTGCCTGGAAAATCCCATGGACAGAGGAGCCTGGTAGGCTGCAGTCCATGGGATTGTGAAGAGTCGGACACGACTGAAGCGACTTAGCAGCAGCAGCAGCAGAGGTTTCTGCTTACATACCAAGCTTCAAAGTCATTAGTGCCCCAGCTCAACCCAGCTGATCCTAATTACATTGTGACTAAAGGTGTGTGGCTATTTTTTTTTTTCTTTATTTTGGTGACTATTTCCCTTTTTACCATATGAAACCTTTGATAAAAATCTAGTGAATGAACGTTGTATATTTCAACTTCCTTTCTACATTAATCAGTTGTAGTAATCAGTGATAGATTTCCAATATGCACAAATATAAACTTTCTTAAAATATACCTTTGAAATATCAACTTGGGGTATTAAATTCAGGTTAATCTTCAAATGCAATGAATTCATCTTGACAATTTTGCTACATTCTCAAATCTTATCCCTCAAAAGTTTACTATATTTAATTCAGTTTTAGGGATGTGTTTAATAATTCTAATATCTAAAACATATGGAAATCTTAGATTTCCTGAAGAAAGTCCATTGTATTTCACTCAATATTAGTATGGTTATAGAGGAAAGGATTTCAGACTTTGCTACAGATTGCCTGGGGTTAAGTCTTACTTCTGCAAGACTTTGAATAAGTTATTTCTTTGTGTCTCAATTTCTTAATTTGTAAAAGGAATAAAAATAGTCCCTACAGCATAGGTTGGCATGAAATACATATATTAATGTGAAGTACTTAACAAAAAGCACCCAGTACACAGTACACTTTTAATAAGCAAGCTATTTTTATTGCTGCTGCTGTTCATCTGTACAGTCTTTTAGCTGAAAGTATCAACTTTAATGATGAAGTTTCAATTTCATCATAATAAGTTATGTTTTAGAGGATACTTAGATATTTGAATGCAAAGCCATGCTTTCAGTTCAGTTCAGTTCAGTCGCTCAGTCATGTCCGACTCTTTGAGAACCCATGGACTGCAGCACGCCAGGCCTCCCTGTACATCACCAATTCCCAGAGTTTACTCAAACTCAAGTCCATTGAGTCAGTGATGCCATCCAACCATCTCATCTTCTGTGGTCCCCTTCTCCTCCTGACTTCAATCTTTCCCAGCATCAGGATCTTTTCAAATGAGTCAGCTCTTCACATCAGGTGGCCAAAGTATTGGAGTTTCAGCTTCATCATCAGTCCTTCCAATGAATATTCAGGACTGATTTCCTTTACGATGGACTGGTTAGTCCAAGGGACTCTCAAGAGTCTTCTCCAACACCACAGTTCAAAAGCATCAATTTTTCAGCACTCAGCTTTCTTTATAGTCCAACTCACATCCATACATGACTACTAGAAAAACCATAGCCCTGACTAAACGAAACTTTGTTTTCATAGTAAAGTCTCTGCTTTTTAAAATGCTGTCTATTTCATAACTTTCCTTCCAAGGAGTAAGTGTCTTTTAATTTCATAGCTGTAGTCACCATCTGCAGTGATTTGGGGGCCCCCCCAAAAAAAGTCTGCCACTGTTTCCCCATTTATTTGCCATGAAGTGATGGGACCAGATGCCATGATGTTAGTTTTCTGGATGCTGAGCTTTAAGCCAACTTTTTCACTCTCCCCTTTCACTTTCACCAAGAGGGTCTTTAGTTCTTCTTCATTTTCTGCAATAAGGGTAGTGTCATCTGCATATCTGAAGTTAGTGATATTTCTCCTGGCAATCTTGATTCCAGCTTGTGCTTCATCCAGCCCAGCATTTCTCATGAAGGGAATGGCAAACCACTTCAGTATTCTTGCCTTGAGAACCCCATGAACGGTATGAAAAAGCTGTGCTTTAGAAATCATTATATGAAAAAATTCATGAATATGGACATTTCAAAAAATAGAAAATAGTAACCTAACCATTTGATATTAGACATGAAAAGAAATGACAGATTTGTGGTAGAAAGGCTAAAGTCAGAGAACAAAGGAAGAGACCTTTGAAATTTATTTAGATTTTATTTGGTGGTTCTTTTGGTCACTAAAGCTAATAATAGTAAAACCAGTGAATATGGTTAAAATAGAGGCAATAGAGAAATACAACTGCATTCAGAGAGATTACAATGCCAAGAACTGCAGTTCCTCAAAAACTTCACCAACTATGCAAGTCTAACCAAGTCCCACCATCTTCTCAAATGCAAACTAAAAAGCACACAGGCCAGAGATGCTGTCCTGGACCACATGATGTAGAAGCAAATGAGTCAGAACTAGAAACCAGACCATCTTGTCCTCTCCAGACATCTCCATCCAGAGTCACAATGACTTCACATGTTTGAAATCTTAGGTTGAAACTGCCAAGGCTGCATTTTCACGAACTTCATTATATATACATTTTACTGACCAGACTCCCTAAAGACTAAAAGATAGGATTTTGAGTCATAATTGGGCAAAAAAGTCCTTTTCATCATCAAATTCTATCAACCTTCTTGTCGATTTGTTCATTCTTTGTTTTATGACAGATAGCTTTTCCCTAATTAAGCCTCCTTTCAGAACACAGAGATTAGGCGCTGCACCTTGAGAAAGCAAACCCCTTTTTACTAAGAGCACCATGTTCTTAATATCCAAAGGAACTGAGGCAAAGAAGCTGAACATAATCCAGTCCTCCTTTTCCAGCTGAGCTTTCATTTCATACTTCACTACAGTTGCTCTAATCCTCACTTTCTCTTTGGGTTGCAGTGTATGCCAAACACACAGCATGTTTAAAATCCCTGCTGATCCGTTGAGATGCTACACAGTGCATGACAGAGTTTGGCAAGCATGTACACTAAGACTTCAAAAAAAAAAAAAAAATCTAAATAAAATGGAGTCTGTGTTACCATCAGTTTTACTTTGTTTTTGAGGCCACTAAATCTTCTCCCTACTCCCAGGGGTGCCCCCTCTTCCAACAGGCATCATCCTAATTGGGATCTGACCAAACAGCTGGATTTACAGTGAAACATTAACCATCGGCTGAATTCCTCAGACACACACACACATCCACACATGTATAGCATTCTGCAAAAGCAAGACTTACAAATGGATGCTTGAAGACTCATTTCTCACTCTGACCCCTTGGGGTCAATGATGTCAGAGAAACTATTTCTGAAAGGAGAACTTGAGTGGGAGTGAACAATCAGACCAACAATAATGAGTAGTTCTTGAAGGTCACAGCTGTTGAGCAGCTAATTGTAACTTGAAAAGCTGAGTACCAAGTTATTAATGATCTTGCTGATAAACTTTTTTTCACTCCAAGTCACACAAGCTTTTATTCCAACTTTGAAGATAAAGCAAGAGCTGGTGTGGCTATATGCGCAATGCTTTTCCTGTCCAGATGCAGCCATGCATATCTGACTGCCTCCTTTCCTCACACACTCAGTATAAACCGGTGACCTTCATATAAATTGAGGCACGATTTCTGATTCCAAGATCTCACCTAAGGAAAGGGATCACCAACTCTGCCAAATATTTTTAGCTTGTTTTAGCTTGTTAACGATCGGTATTATAAAACAGACAGAACTGAATCAAATAAGTAATTTGCTCAGACAGCCAAAATGATCCTTTCCTTATTTTACATGCATGTGGTAGAAAACATACCACCTTAATTTGAAACACAGACACTGTATCATGGGAGGTAAAACATAATACTTCCACAGGCTAACAAAAGTATACTAGAGAATAACAAGACCTGTCTGCTTTTCTTAGGAATTACTAAGGGCAAAGTCATGCAAACAGGAGGAAACACAAGACATACTATTAGAAAATCAGAGAGCACATCATATATGGGAATTTTATTCCAATAATTATCCCTTTTCCTCTAATGATTTACAACAGGGTTGCTCTCCTCTCTATTCCATCTTCTGTCTTATTTATTGGTTTATCATTTCTTCCCAAGCAGGAGTCACATCTTCAGATCCCTATTATTTATGTAAAGAGAGTCATTCATTTGCACACACTAGGTTCATAGTAAATGCCTGCTGAATGAAGGAAATGAAATGCTTTAATTATAATGTCTTTCCAACTGGAGAGCTGTTCATTGCTCTCACCACAGCATGCCACTAAGGTTCTTGAATGAACCCCCGAGGCTATCACAGAATGATGAAAGGTACTTACCTTTCCTCCCCTCCACAACCCCAAAGGAATTAATGAGCAGCTTCCACAAAGCCCAGAAGCAAACAACTAAAATCAGAACTGCAGCCTGTTAGTATAACACAAGTTAAACCAGGAGAAAAACATGTTTCCTGCAGGGTAGAGATGGGAGCAAAGCATCTAATTATTTAAGTGAGATTCGGGTCTGTGAAAGAACATGTGTGCAAACACGCACACTCGTTTTATTTGCTTAATACGCTTGTCAGTGATACGCCATACAAGAATATCAGTATTTTATTAGTTAGCTCCTGCTTTCATAAATGGTTGTCTACAGCTCACAAACATTGTGCTCTTTGTATTACAGTTCAGTTCAGTTCAGTTCAGTCGCTCAGTCGTGTCCGACTCTTTGCGACCCCATGAATCTCAGCACGTCAGGCCTCCCTGTCCATCACCAACTGGTTGTATTACAGTTAATATATGATTAGAGACATATTTATTGGATAAATACCCAAAGCCATAGATAATATAATATTAAGAAACTAGGCAAATGCATGATGAATAAAAGTTCCTCAAGACTTTTATAATCAGGTAAGGAGGAAAAGGTACATATATAAATAACTATAATGTGACAATGTGATAAATTCTCTACTACATTTGAGTGCCAAGTGTTACCATCTACACCTATACGAATTCCTATAAACTGCTATGTATACACAGATCAATATATTTCCATCAATCTTGCTTCTCCATCCACCTACAAAAAGGAGGGTTTCTGCTGAGCTCAAGTCATTTAATCACCCATCAAATCTCCTGGTATTTTCAAATTCAATGTGGTACAAGAGCACACTGGTAGAATCATTTTTTTCAGTGGTATCAGGTTATCAGCTAAGCAAGGGAGTAGGGACACTTGAATAACATTGACTGTATTTTCCCAGCCCCTTCAAATTGGAATAACCATATATAAGTGCAAAATTCCAAACAGCAAAACCTCTCGATAATCTGTGTTCAACAAACTCAATCCTGGGCCATGGGATTTTCTACCCATGAAAAAAACTAAAATAAACAGTGTTGCATTAAAACGAAATAGTTCAGATATCCATATATTCCAGGAAGATTTCTTTTTACAGAGTAGAGAAAATTCAGTTACTCTCTGGTAAGATTTTTAGTTGTCAATCTTGAAAGATCCACAAGGCAAGAATTAATTCACCGGTAAAAAATGTGCTATCCAAATTTTTCTTCACTTCCCTTCTACATCTACACTAACCCTTCTGGGACAATTCATATATTTATGTGATTTCCTCTCTGTAGGTGACATACAAATCTGTTGCTAAAAATCTGATTTACTTTAATTCTCATTATTCTCAAAATCCCTACAGAACTGGCTATGGATATCTGAAAATATATCACATTGAAAACTGAAGTTATTACCTTCCTCAAAAAACAGTATTCCTTGCCAACCATTTAATTCAATATATAGATAGAATACAAGCAGAGGTTGAACTCATAGCCATAAAGTATTTTAAAAACCACATATAATAGTTTCAAAGTGTTATATTTAATATACTCCATTTTTAAACAAATTAATAAAAGTGCTTTTAGTTTTTCAACTTAAGTCGATGGTCACAATGTCTCAAATATTTCACCTCAAGTATAAATTAAAACTGTAATTTTGTACAATTCAAAGTAGTTAATGCAAACATTTACATGTAACCTTCATTTAGGTCCAGTTCTAATGGAAAAATGTTCTTGTCTTTAGGGTAGTAGTTATATGAATAGACTCAATGAAGTAAAATGGTTTATACATTTTTTCCTAAGTATCAAAGACTTTTGGATTTCACAAGGGCTTACAAATAACAGCTAATCCACTAATTGTATAGATGGGGTATTCCATAACTTACCTCAATTTACATAGTTTCACAAGTAACAGATGGTGGATTAATACTAAGGTGGCAATATTTTGGGTGGGCCAATAAGTTCATTCAGATTTTCTGCACCATCATATGAAAAAACCCAAACAAAATTTTTGGCCAACCCAATACATTATCATTTAAAACAGGACACTTGAGAATGGGAGAGGATACTATTAAGGATTATTGGAGGACAACAGGTATAAACTGGGTCTCTTTGGAAACCAGAGATTATGGTTAGCCATAACACATGCAGTGTGTATTTGCTACTTCAATTGAGAACATTTAATCTGCTATAGATATAAGAAACAAATGTATAGGTAAAACTTATATGTTAAATATACATTAAGTATAAGCAAGTAACTTGGGAGATACAGGCAAAATTCATAAAATGAGTAAGTTACTAACCCTTACACATGTTACAGAATTAATGAAACAATTACAAGAATGGAACAAATAAGAGTGTTACTTAGAAAGGGATATAAAGACCATACATCTTAAACACTCATAAAGCCCAGATTATATCACCTCTAGATTAATAGTTACCTCCCCTCTACATCTGAGGAGAAGGCAATGACAACCCACTCTAGTACTCTTGCCTGGAAAATCCTACGGACAGAGGAGCCTGGTGGGCTGCAGTCCATGGGGTCCCTAGGAGTCAGACACGACTGAGCGACTTCACTTTCACTTTTCACTTTCATGCATTGGAGAAGGTAATAGCAACCCACTCCAGTATTCTTGCCTGGAGAATCCCAGGGACGGGGGAGCCTGGTGGGCTGCCATCTATGGGGTTGCATAGAGTCAGACACGACTGAAGTGACTTAGCAGCAGCTACATCTGCACCTCTTAGTTACATCTGTTATGGTCCATTTCTGATTCCATGTGTTCTTCTCTTGAAAAAGGCAGATATAAGCCACAGCAGCCCAATACATTAAACAGCAGGGTATAGCTGCAGTCAAGTGTACAAGTCTCTGCATCTCTCCAATAAACTAAGCTAGTGTTACCTGTAGATACTTCCCAAACATTGAACTTCCTTGTTTATCTGTTTTTTGTAATCACATCAGTAGCAGAAATAGCTGATGAAGCAGAAAGTGAATGAGGATATTGCGACACTGCATAAACAGAATTAAGAAAGTGTGACCTTTCCAACCATCCAATGGAACTCTTCCTATCTGTGCAAATGTATCCTACAGCTTTGTAATGGGCTTCCGATGACAGAATATATAAAGCATGTAATTCCAGAATCTTGATGCCTTGGTCTGTGTGCCTTGCAGTCATAATTTCACTTGTCTGGTAGTTTATGTAGAGGCTTTTACTGCACTGATATAAATTCCCACACAACAGCACATATCTCTAAAATCTCATTAATTTATTTACTCATTCAACAAATATGAGTGTCTACCACCCAGTATGCTCATTTCTGGGTGCCTGGGATATAAAAATGAAAGACACAGCCTCTATTCTTAAACAGAGTCCAAAGAGGAAAACACATGAGTAAACAGACAAGATACAATAATGTTGTTATATCCTAGCCTCCCGGGATCAAGGAAGGCTTTGCGGAGAAAGGGACACAAAAGGATACAGTATAGAACAAAACAGAAAAGAAGGAAACAAGGACTAACATTTATTGTTACTGCATGCTGTACCATTTTCTATCTCAGTCCTCATAACAACCCTATGAATTAGTATTGCTATTACTCCTATCTGAAAAATAAGAGAAGGAAGGCATAGAGAGGTGACACATCTCTATGAAGTAGAGTAGAAGAGTCAGGACTGAATACAGAGCATTCTGGTCCAAGAAACCACCCTCTTCATCACCAAATTACACTGTCATATCCCAGGTGCCAAGCACTACAATATGAATGGGAATTAGAAATGCAAAAAAGGGAGAAAAGTGCATAGTGAGAATCCAAATGAAGACAACCACCATATTTCAACAGAGTTCAAAACATGGCACAGATATGGGGGGAGAAGGCAATGGCACCCCACTCTAGTACTCTTGCATGGAAAATCCCATGGATGGAGGAGCCTGCTAGGCTGCAGTCCATGGGGTCGATAGGAGTCGGACACGACTGAGCAACTTCACTTTCATTTTTCACTTTCATCCATTGGAGAAGGAAATGGCAACCCACTTCAGTGTTCTTGCCTGGAGAATCCCAGGGACGGGGGAGCCTGGTGGGCTGCCGTCCATGGGGTAGCACAGAGTCGGACACGACTGAAGCGACTTAGCAGCAGCAGCAGAAACTGAGATTACCATAGGCTTTATCAAAATGCCTCATCACCTTCCTTGTCAGGTGTCCCCATAACTCAATGTGTACATTACAATATTTTTAGGGGAAAACAAGTGAATACATCATGCAGAATGAAACGCAAAAAATAAAACAAGCCTTGAAGTTTTCAATTAGTGACGACTTTCCTTTAATGTAAGGCAATATCTTATAAAAATTTAACGTTCTCCGAACTACAATGAATACAAATAAAGATTTTTAACTTACATCTAATCTAGCGTAGTCCTATCCATGGGTTACATAACCGTGTTTATTTTGTTTAAATTCCTGTGAATATGCATTTATGTGTATGTTGACTAAAAATGTGAGAAATGAAAAAATGGACCTCATACAAGTAGCTTTTCAACAATACTATGCTGTCATAGATGTTTAAGATGGTAAACCAATCTGTATAACAGGACAAATAAAATATAGGTAAGGAGTAAGAAGAAAACCAACAAAACACACATCTTCATAGGCTAGTCAAATAATTCTGGTAGAATATCTTCCCAATATAATCATATTAGTTTTCTAATGCTATAAATAATCACATTACTTAATATAAATAAAAGAAAATTTATAAATACCAGATGAACAAATGGTATCTTTTTCCTTTCAGATGTGAAACTGTGGGAATAAGTTACTCTTTCACAAGATCAGCAGTTTCAAATAAAATTTAAAAATCAATCTGCTTTGTATAATTCTTAAATTTTAAAGTGATATAAGTGTTTAAACAAGTTTTTTTTTTTTTTGCTATTGACTGCATATATTTAGATTCAGCCAGTCAAAACTTATTACAGTATATAATTTTTAGCTTAATTACTGATTTCCAAGTCTCATCAAAAAAATCCCAGCATTTTTCTATGAATCTCAAACAGTATTACAACATTCTAGAAATTAAAATTTTAAAAAATTTTACATACTTGTAACATGTGTCCACTCCAGCACTACTTTAGCCTGATGATTCACAACTAAACCATGATGAGAAAAGAATATGTGAAAATTCCAAAATAGAAGAAAATCACTAGACATAATCATTCCCCCCCCCCAATTCTAACATACATACTAATAAATCTAATCATCTATCATATGCTCTACTTGGTAGAGGATATTTGAGAAAGATTGCCACATCACAAATCTATCAGTGAGAATCAAAAATACTTGCATTTTGTCACTTATTAGCTCACACTCTCTCATCATCTTATCATGCATTTATGAACTTTCTGTGGATTCACATCAGCAGAGACTGCCAGAGTGGTAAAGCATATTAAAAGTTTGGGACTTCCCTTTGCCAGTTGTATCAACCTATGATATGATTACCCCTCCACTGGCTTATAATATTCCCTCCTCTAAACGAAAGTGTGCCCCCAGGATATCTTCTTGCTCATTCTCTTTTCTGCGCTGACAATCTCCTAAACCCCAGTAACCTTAACTATCCATCACCTTTATGTTGAAAGTGTCTAACTTCTATTACTAGCAATAACTTCTCTCAATATTTAGATTAATGTTTCAAAGTCTGGTTCTCATTTATATATCTAACAATATTTCTAAGATCAGATTCATCATTTTCCCCCTGAAAACCAAAGCTTACTCTTGTCATCCTAATTCTATGAATGGCCTAGTCATCTAGCCATCTTTGACTTTTCCCTTATCCTCACTCCCTACATCCAATTAGTAGTCAACCACTGCAGATTCAATTTCTGTGCATCTCTCATATCGTTCCTCTTCTTTCCATCCCCATTGCTTTCTCCCCAGTTCAGTCACTCATTACCTTCTGCCCTAGGGCAACAACCTAACTGATCTCTCCATGCTCAAGTCTCTCTCTACCACAAACCTTCCTACATAATCCTGACAAGTTCTGAACTGCAACTCTGATCAAAAGCTTCTAAACAATCCCTATAACAGACAAAATTACAAACAAAGTCTCACCCAGGCATTTAAGACCTCCTATAAGATGGCTACGGACTACTTTTCAAACTTCCTGCCTCACTACTTCTTTTCTCATTCCCTTATTGTGGGTTAAACTAGACTATTCACTGTTTGATGAAAATGTCATAATTTTCTTCACCTATAACTTTGTTCACATAATTCAATTCCCTGGAGCATCGTCCACTGCCAGCACCTCCCATCTAAGGCTGCAAATGATTCTGGGGATTTTTCAAGAGTTTGTTAAAATATCACATTATCAGGACTTTCCTGGCGGTCCAGTGCTTCAAGACTTTGCCTTCCAATGCAGGACATGTGGGCTCAATCCCTGGTCAGGGAGCTAAGATCCCACATGCCTTGCAGCCAAAACCAAAACAGAAAACAGAAGCAATATCATAAGAAATTCAATAAAGGCTTCACATCAAAATCTAGAAATAAAAAAATACCACATTGTCTTAGCTTTACCTGTACTCCTTTCTCCAAAATCCCCAGCTCATACCAGGGAAGCCATTTCTTCCTCCTTTAAAATACTACAGCATTTGTATTACTCCATGGTAATGTAACCCACCAGGCTCCTCTGTCCATGGATTCTCCTAACAAGAAGAGTAGAGTGGGTAGCCATTCCATTCTCCAGAGGTTGTATGACATCCATTTCACCAAATCATTGCGTCAAATGCCTATGGTTTGCCAACTCTCTCTGTCACCAGCAACTGACTGTAAATCCTTGAGGAAAGAAATAGCCTTATAGAGGGTTCTATGTGCATTATAGAAAAAAACAACATGTAAACTAACTGAAGTTATTTTCTCATCAGAATACTTACACTCAGTGTTCAATTACCCTAGCTATGAACCCATGATTGTGACAGAAACATGAAGCCAGTAATTGAGTACAGCATTTTGTCTCTTCCAAAGTCAACAAAAATATTAAAAGAAACTAAACAATTCACTGAAAAATTTTCATGGATCTTGCATTATTTATCTATGGTAAGATTATTATAAAATGACACCAAAAAAAGGAATGCATACTAGGTCTCAAAAACTATGAGCTTAATCATATTTGATATATTTACATATGATGCTTAATCATAAGAACAACAATGTATATACTTTTATTAGTACACTATACGGATGAGATAACAAAGATTTTTTAAAATGTAAGACCTTGGCCTCAGTTGATACAGTTAATAAACAATAAAGCTGAAATTGTTAGTTGCTCAGTTGTGTCCAACTCTTTGTGACCCCATGGACTATACTGGCCAGGCTCCTCTGTCCATGGGATTTCCCAGCAAGAATATGGGAGTGTGCTGCCATTTTCTTCTCCAGAGAATCTTCTCAACCCAGGGATTGAGCCCTGGTCCCTGCATTGCAGGTGGGTTCTTTACCATCTGAGCCACCAGGGAAGCCCCTGGTGAGAATGAACTCAAATCTGTCAGACTCTAAATTTCATATAGTTACTGTAATTCCATAATACTACTCTCTCAATAGCAATAAAAACAAAATGGTGAAGAGTTAAAGACATGTATAATGACTAAGAAAAAAGAATTGCCTCTTTAGGATGTATTACTCGGGAGGGAAATTATCAATTTGGCTAACTATACATATGAAAGAGAAAAATAATAAATTAGAGTGCCTGGCCAAATGTTTGCATTTCTGTGCTGGAGACATACATGAATAATGCAAAAATCTAAAAACCAGACATAAACCAATCTATGAATGTATGATATTCTATGCAAAACAACACCTGCCCTCCTCTTCCCTTTCATCTTAATTTGAAGTAAGGCTTTTATAAAAATAATGGAAGCTTCCTCTCTATATCTGGAATATACTTCAGATCTTTCTCATTATCACGTATTATTTGAGTTGAAGGGAAACATAAGAAAAAGGAAAAGATTTTCCAGTAAATAATTTATTCTGAAAAGCACCTGTGACTGGAAGGGTAAAACCTATTTCTTTGGAACATATACACAATTGTTATTATGTGGCAAACAATAAAATAATGAAACAATTTATATATCCCTAAGTAACTCTTTTGGGGCTAGAATGTCAAGGATTTGAATTTTTTCATGATACAAATTCTTGGTAACAAGAAAATTTCAGTGGCAAAAAATATAATTTCTATGAGCATTTTGAAAAGCTACTAAAAATTTACTTGTCAGATGGAAAGGGAAAATATAATTTATGCAACATAAAGAAACAAAAGTGTTTATCATATTTTCCTGGAAATATCTGAAGGCCAATCTCATTAATACATTTATTTTCCATTGTATACATCATTCTAGTATTATACTATTTGGGGACAGAAACAAGATCCTAAAGAAATGTTTTAAAATATCATGTTTTAGGCCAGAAATTTTATTATTTTTTTAAACTAAATACCTATTTTTCTAAATACCTATTATCCTTCCCATATAAAAATATAATATTGTGTACCTAATAATTCTAAAGGGCTTTCCAGTTAGTGCCTAGTAGTAAAGAACCTGGCTGTCAATGCAGGAGACTTAAGAGACTCAGGTCCGATCCCTTGGTAGGGAAAATCCTCTGAAGGAGGGCATGGCAACCCACTCCAGTATTCTTGCCTGGAGAATCCCACAGGCAGAGAAGCCTGGCAGGCTACAGTTCATAGGGTTGCAAAGAGTCGGAAATGGCTGAAGTAACTTAGCACACACACACAATAATTCTAAAGGGTGGTGTCCACATGATAAATCTTGCATATCAATTAGACCTGACATTTTGTTTAAACTGGCAAACCTCACTAAAAGAAACAAATATGAACAGGGGCTTTCATCTGAAATATTATATTTTCATGTAAAACAAGAAGCTAACACAGCACTTTGAAGGTCATGTTATACTATTCACTTGCAGTAACAGTTATATCCAAAAAACTGAGATTGTAAAACAGAGGGTTTCTATTTTTGTAGCAACATTTATCTCTGTTCTGTTATAAGTTCTTTCATCTCTCTAGCTCCCCCTGAATTCTGGGACTTAACCTATACACTTCAGACTGCAATGTAATAACAAAATAAAAATCAGATTTTCAGAACTTGGGGAGTAAGAACATTAGAACATGCTAGAAGGATAACTCATCAAAGTCAATATAAATAACACATATAAAAACATATTAAGAGTAAAAAAGTCTCAGGTTTTCCTGTGATCATTACTTATATAAAATGAAAATATAAAAGCAAGGAGGAAGTGAAGAGAAGTTATTTACCAAATGCACACACACACACATCTTCAGGCCACTCTAATTCAGAATTAGAGGGAGGATAGAAATTGTTTGGTCAAGAATACAGCTAAGGATGAGTGCAAGGAGAGAAAAATCAATTCAGGGCTGTCCTACATTGACTTTTTAGCTGAGCTGAAGAGGACTCAGGTAGTATAGGACATGCCAACCAGCAAAAATAAGATCACTTGCCAAAGATGTGGAAGGAAGGGGGAAGGGCTTATCTAACAAATTGTTAGAAACTCCATGGGATTGAAAGATAAGAAATGTGTGGAAGGAGATGTAGTGTGAGGTAAGAAAAAAGTGTGCTACCTACTAATCTTGTTTTGGGTTTCTCAGGTGGCTCAATGGCAAAGAATCTGCCTTCCAATGCAGGAGCTGCTGGTTTGATCCTTGAGTCTGGAAGATCCCCTGGAGTGGTGAATGGCAACCCACTCCAGGATTCTTGCCTGGATTATCTCATGGCCCACAGGGTTAAAAAGAGTTCAACACAACTGAATGACTGAGCATGCATGCACTAATCTCATTTACTGGATGCATGTACTTTGGCTTGTAAGTTTTAAAGCATCCCATGTTACCTCTTCCTGTTCTTCACTTATTCCAGTGTCCATGACCTCCCCTATCATGTTGATGAGATCATGGTATAACTGGCTCCATTTCCAAATCACTGTCTTACAACTATCACAGTAAACGAGTTTTTGCTAACCTTCCCCTGCCTCCATCAGTTTATATTAATGCCTTCATATGTACAACTAGGTGAGTTCTGCAGCTGTGGTCGTGATCTATGACTTGAAAGTGTTTATTTTTGGGGGAGTGCAGCTTTTATTTTTTGAGACTTTTAATCAATTGTTTTTAAAAATTAATTTATTTATTTTAATTGGATGCTAATTACTTTATAATACTGTAGTGGTTTTTGCCATACATTGACATGAATCAGCCATGGGTTTGCATGTACTCCCCATCCTGCACCCCCCTCCCACCCCACTCCCCATCCTGAACCCCACTCCCACCTCACTCCCCATCCCATTCCTCAGGGTCATCCCAGTGCATCAGCCCTGAGCACCCTGTCTCATGCATCGAACCTAGACTGGTGATCTATTTCACATATGACAATATACATGTTTCAATGCTATCCTCTCAAATCATCCCACCCTTGCGTTCTCCCACAGAGTCCAAAAGTCTGTTCTTTACATCTGTGTCTCTTTTGCTGTCTCACATATAGGGTCATTGTTACCCTCTTTCTAAATTCCATATATATGCATTAATATACTCTATTGGTGTTTTTCTTTCTGACTTACTTCACTCTGTATAATAGACTCCAGTTTCATCCACCTCATTAGAACTGACTCAAATGTATTCTTTTTAATAGCTGAGTAATAATTGATTAAATATTTCCTTAAGATAAAACATCATTTTACAATGACATTAAGAGATATTCTGTTTTATTAATCATTTTTAATTAGGCAAAAGTATAAATAAAGATTCATTTCTGAGGTATTCTCACATGCACATGAAGATTATTTTTTGTTATTATTTCATTAAACTATGCTCTCTGTTACATTGTTAACGAGCCCAAATATGAGGAGACTAGTCTCCTACTTTCTTTCTGAATTTTGCCATGGAACATTGTACTAAGAACTGAATGAATGCCAAATATATTTAGGCCTGCAGATCAACTGTCTTAACCTCATTCAATTTGCCTCTTTGCCATAGTACTGAAAAGTATACATTCCAAAAGAATATATATAGGAAGAATTCTTCCAGCTGTTTCATGGCAACACAGGAGAGCTCAAAATCAAATCTCATCTTGGCTCCATTATAGCCCTGCTAGGTATTACTGGCAAGTATTAGATAGAAGGAATGCCTGAATGCCTACCAGATGCTCATTTGTTGAAGAACCTTATTATACCTAAGGCAAAATAGAATACCTAATGAAGAATAATAATATTTTTCTTCTTTTTAATGAGAATGTCATGCTCAATTAATAGCATTTATATTTATATTTTCAGACTAACATATTATTTTTAAGTTGAGCATTCTTAAATTCAGAGCCAGAAACCTGGGTTTCTATTCACAGGAATGTATTGAAGAAGTCATTTATAAATGTTTGGGTAACACCACCATCATTCCTTATCAACATTCTCTGTCTCCTCTTGTCTTTCTTATCTCAGGAAGTGATAGGATCATTCCTCATATACTCATGCAAGATAGAAACCTGGTAGTCTTCTTTGGGTTTTCCCTCTGTCTTACTCACTTACCCAATGAATCCTATAACTCCTGTCAATAGATCCTCATTATCACCAATGTCATTGGTTCCCAGAGTCAGTGCCACATCATTTCTTATCTGAATTAATAGAATAATCTCCCATTTCAAGCCTTGAAGCCTCTAGTTTATTTGTCAAATGCAGGTGGCAGTTCATTCCTCCCTCAATTCCTCTAAAATTAACTTAATATTACCCTTACTGCCATCAGAGAAATTCCAAACTCCTCATAACATTATATCATGCCAGATTTACCTTCTGTAGATTATTTCTGGGCAAACAAATAGAAATTATCCTTTCTGAACTAGGCCTGTGTACTACTGTTTCCTATCTATATTAGTTGCTGTTGTTCAGTTGCTGAGTCATATCCAACTCTTTGCATCCCCACAGAACACGAGGCTCCTCTGTCATCCACTAACTCCCAAAGTTTGCTCAAATTTATGTCTATTGAGTCAGTGATACTATCTACCTATCTCATCTTATGCCGCCCCCTTCTCCCTTTGCCTTCAACCTTGCCCAGCATTAGGGTCTTTTCTAATGAGTTGGCTCTTCGCATCAGGTAGCCAAAGTACTGACGCTTCAGTTACAGCATCAGTCCTTCCAATAAATATTCAGGATGGATTTCCTTTAGTATTGACTGATGGATCTCCCTGAAGTCCAAGGGACTCTCAAGAGTCTTCAGCACTGCAATTCAAAAGCATCATTTCTTCAGCATTTAGCCTTCTTTATGTTCCAACTCTCACAACCATACATGATTACTGGAAAAACCATAGCTTGAACTATATGGTCATTGTCAGCAATGTCTACTGTCTAATACACTGTCTAGCTTTGTCATAGCTTTCCTTTCAAGGAGCAAGTGTCTTTTAATATCATGACTAGAGTCACCATCTGCAGTGATTCTGGAGCCCCAAAGAAGAAAATCTGTCACTGCTTACACTCTTTCTTCTTCTGTTTGCCATAAAGTGATGAGACCAGATGCCATTAGTTTTCTGAATGCTGAGTTTCAAGCCTCCTCTTTTATCCTCATCAAGAGACTTTTTAATTCCTCTTCACGCTCTACCATGAGAGTGGTATCATTTGTGTATCTAAGGTTGATATTTCTCCCCACATGATTCATCTAGCCTGGCATTTCACATGACGTACTCTGCATATAAATTAAATAAGCAGGATGGCAACATATAGCCTTGTTGTACTCCTTTCCCAATTTTGAACCAGTCAGTTATTCCATATCTGGTTCTAGCTGTTATCTCTTAATCTGCATACAGGTTTTTTAGGAGATAGGTAAGGTGGTCTGGTACCATTTCTTTAAAAATTAATAGTATCTTTCTTTTTCTACCGCTATACTTGGTTAACTACTATTTGGCTGTCAGATCCCAGGTTAAATGTCATGTTTCTTCACAAGCATCTCTTCCAATCTTCCAAAACTGAGTTGATACTCTCCTTACGTGTACCATAGGACTTTATACTCACTTTTGTAATAGGGTCTCGGTAGTTCCTCTTTGCTACAAAACTGCTTCTATGTGGCCCTACATCCTAAGATGGCCAGGGACATGAATAATTAAATCATGGGTTTAATCAGGCCTAACCAATGAAGATTAAATATTATTTTTGGAAATTCAAACTAAAAGGTAAGACAAGTGCTAGTTGGTGCTTAGTGCTATTGCTAAGGGCAGTGGTGTATAATTCAGGAAGGCAGTCATTTACAATGTTAATGAGCAAAGAAAGCTGTCAGAAAGCTAGAGAAGAATCAAAGAGGAACTAGGCCCATTGGGGGGAAAAAAAAAATTCCCTGGTATCATTTACTGATCACCAAGGTCCAGGGCTTAATAGTCCTTAGATTTCCATAAGAATTATGTTTTTTTTTTTTTTTTAATGAATTAATTATTTATTTACTGGCTGTGCTCCATCTTCATTTTGCTCTTGAACTTTCTCTACTTGACTTCCCTGGTGGCTAAGATGGTAAATAAAGCAACTGTCTACAATGTGGGAGACCCGGGTTCAATCCCTGGGTTGGGAAGATCTCCTGGAGAAGGAAATGGCAACCCACTCCAGTATTTTTGCCTGGAGAATCCCATGGATGGAGGAGCCTGGTGGGCTACAGTCCATGGGGTCGCAAAGAGTCAGACACGACTGAGTGACTTCACTTTTACTTTCTCTACTTGCAGCAAGCAAGCTCTTGGGCTACTCTTAGTTGCATTGTGAGGGCTTCTCATTGTGGTGGCTTCTCTCCTGCAGCTCAAGGGTTCTGGCCCATGTGTTCAATTGTCATGGCATGTGTGCTTAGTTGCTTCGCAGCGTGTGGGATCTTCCCTGACCCAGGATCAAACCAGTGTTCCCTTCATTGCATAACCACTGGACCACCAGGGAAGTCAGAATTATGAATTCTTAAAACACTGCTCCTACAGGTATCACCTACCATCAAATACACACACACACATACAAAGACATAAGTTAATCACTACTTTACAAACAAAGCTCTTGGCTCTTTGGGTGCAAGGAAAAGATATCCTCTAGCAAACTTTTGTCACAATGTATTATTTTTATCTCCCAGTACCATTAAAGTTTGTTAGTTCTCCATCTCTGCCTTCCTGCCACTTTAGAGCAAGGCCCAGCATGCATCTATGAACAATCAAAAGAGGAAAACATAATGAAGGTAAGAATGAATAAAGGAATTACCAGTATTCAGACTAATTTAATTGGATAAGGAAATGGCAACCCACTCTAGTGTTCTTGCCTGGAGAATCCCAGGGGTGGCACAGCCTGGTGGGCTGCCGTCTAGGGGGTTGCACAGAGTCAGATACAACTGAAGTGACTTAGGAGCAACAACAGCAGACTAATTTAAAGACTTACTTGTGTAAAGCAATAAAAAAAAAATCAAATAGAGCTTAATTAGCATGAAAGAATTCTCATCTATAAACATAAAAAGATGGAAGAAAGAACGGGAGAAAATGGAAAAAAAAAATAGTGATGGCAGAGGTGGATGTGATTCCTCAAGAGACTGAGAGACTACACAAGCCACTTGTAAAAGCATTTTGACTCCTGCAAAAGGTAAGCTTAAAAATGATCACAGACTTCTAGAGTTTTTATGACCTGTCAGGATTGAAATGCTTCAGCTATACTCCGAGAGAACACCTGTATGAACCCTGCACACTATACATGTGGCTTGCAGGAGGCTTATTTGTAGATCATCTCAATGAACTTTCTATGCATCTGCATGAAAATCACAATTAAAGCAAGGAAAATGCTGATAAAAAACACATTAACATTCCTTTAGCTTCAAGGAAAAGTCTTGATATCTAGTCATTAAGCATGCAATCTGCCCTCAGACATCCTTCTGCCTTAATATGCTAAAGAGAAAAATGTCTTCTGAGAACAATATTTTTTAATTCTTTATGCTTTGCTGCTCTACTGTGAAGTCCTAATTCCTGTGAATCCAAACACTCGTTAACTCTCAAGAACTGCTATTAGCTATCTGGAATTGAATATAAAGGGGGAAAAAACGGCAAAGTTTAATTTCAAACAAATAAAAGGGTTTTTGTTATGTTGTGAAGGCTGAGTTTGTTGTGTTTCTATTTGCTCTTTTGGCTATCTACAGAACAGAGGTTAACTTTTTTTAACGTAATATCAATTTTGTATTCCAATCAAAGACTGCATTAATATCAAGCTTTACTATTTATATTTTTCTGAGTTTTCTGTATCTTAAAATATCTTGTTTCTATAACAGACTGTTGTTTCTCTTTTAGAAAGGCAGGTAGAAGAAGGGAGGAAGCTGGAGTTCATTGACATTTTCCAGTTTGAATTCTTTCATGTTTTTTCAGTTTGAAGAGCTCAAAGTAATGTGATATCTCTTATTTTAATTTCATATTTAATACCAGTTCATGTGTTCTAGCTGTATGTACTATTTTCCATATCAATAAAGATTATGCCCCTGTAATATTTACTTCATCTTCTTTATTCTTTCTATAGAGAGCTTTCAAAGATGACCTTTAGTTGCTCTCTGACTGATAAAATTACTTTTGCACAAAAGTGACTTTCAGAAAGTATTACCTCATCATAGCAGATTAACATAATAACCTAGGCTCGTTTTAAATCACATGATATTTACCTAAGTGTTCATTTATAAGATCAAGTAAAGGTTTCCTGATACCCTCATTTTTGTCTTTGCCCAAAATAGAATATAATTCAATTTTCCTATTTGTAAATAGATAGGAAAATGTGACTTAATCCCCTTACTACAATGTAACCTGACACACACATGGCAAAAAGTAAAAGCTAGTAATACAGAAAAATCTTATTAAGCTGTAAAAGCTGGGGAATGTATAAATTCAGCCAACATATTAGTAAAAGTACTATAGGAAAAAACGTATGCTAATTGACTGCTATTTTGAATTGCCAGCAGGTGTTTGTGTGTGTTTCTGTGTTTATGTTACAGTTGCTGATTTAAACATTTATAACATCTACTCAAAAAGTAAAATTAATTTCTAGATTTCTTCTTCACTAGTACTAGAAATTGTGATGAACACATATGTAGTTGAGCAAATTAAAAAAAAACATTAATGTTGTGTTACTCTTTCATAATATAAATCAAAAGCCAATGTCATGATGAAAACTTTCTGATTGCTAAAGCACATTTTGTGAAAAATATAACTGTACTCAATTTAGAGAATTTCAGATTTAAAATGATAATACAAAACAGAAAAAAAAATGAATTCTTAAAGAATATTTATTATATCTTTTCTGCGATTTTTCTAAACACTCTGGAGTCAATTCTATGTGCTTCTGTAGAAATACATGCACTTACCTCCCAGCAATGACCCCCAATCATCGCTATCAGGGGAGTAGTGCTAATCCGAATTGAAAGACTCTTGGCCACTGATTAAAATATGTGATTGAGTGGAAGGAGCCACTGTGAGTGCCAACATCACCACACACTTACTCTACATGGCTGAAGTAATTGAAGAATTAGGTTTAAATATCACAGGTCTCTTAAATCTCAAATTGATAAAAAGGTGTTGAATAACCCTTTGTCGCTGAACTAAAATACAGTATTCCAACATATTTTACCAGAGAGTTCTGTAATGGTGCTCAGAAGATAAGCTCAGTTAATATAGCGGCATTTCAGATTCCTTAGACAGTATTTCCTGTATTATTAAATTATGGTGTAGGAGATGTGTGTTTTGGGATAAAGCTTGATACTCATGGTTCCACCTGCCAAATGTTTCTCAAACTTCTTCATGTTGCAGACACAAAGAAAATTATAAATAAAGTATATAAATAGTGTATAATAAGCACATAATAGTGTATATATTATTTCATATTACATTATACATATTATGTTCCCTGAGGGAAATTAGAGAAATAAGACAGTCCTCATAAAGTTTGATGAGTGAAAAGAAAAAAACTCTATTGACTAAATATTATGTAAAGATAAAATATATATATATATATATATGAAGTACTGAGGAAAAGAATAAAACTGGATTTTCTAAAAATATTATATAACTTTCCTCATTGGAACTTCAAAGGCTGGGTGTCTCACACTGTACTTGCCAACTGAAGAGACAATAATAAAAAGAAAGCACTTTCCAACATTTCCATTAAAAAATTTGGTTGCTTCTGCAACTATCACTTTCCTATCAGGATGTATTCTTTAAATGACTACACACAATTCCTAATCAAGATGTTTTCACCATAATCTCAAAACTCTTTCCAGTTTCCATTGATGGGAATATATTTTCAAACAGATGATCGGAAATGTTAAAATGTGTCTTTTACAACCATTCAAATTTACAACCGTTGACATGGTCACTAAGAGTAATTTTAAACTTGCAGTGAAAATATTTCAAACCGAATAGGAAATTTAAAGTCAAACATTTTGAAATAGCAATGAGGTTCTAATGTAGAACAAGCATGCATTGTTCAACAACATGTCAGTGTCTCACTGGGTGTAAACATCAGCCACATGAGTGAATGCAGAGATCTATGAGAAGACACGTTTTGGGCACTGCCTGGGGCCGAGCCTCCTAGGGGCCCCTACCCAGCCACCCCCAGCCCTCTCTCCCCACCGCTGGCCGCACCTTGGGCTGAGATCTGAGCTCCATGGGCACCTGGACCACGAACTCCTCTGGTAGCTCCACGGGGCCCTGGTCCGCGATGAGCAGTGGCGCGCTCCGCAGCTGGCTGCTGAAGGAGATGTCTGGGAGGTAGAGCGCCTCCTGGGCCGCGCTCAGCATGTCGCAGTGGAGAAGCAAGGGCTGGATGTCGCTCACTGTGTTTGCCACCTGCGGGGACCGCAGGGCGCACCATCAGACTCCGCTTAGCTCAGGCCAGCCTCAGAGGAGCCCTACTGGGGCTATTTCCAAGGCTGCTCTCTGCTGAAGGCCCTAGGCCGTGGACTCCACCACCCCAGGCCCCACAGGCAACCCTGGAGCTAAGGAGCTCACATCTCCTGGTTGCTAGTGTGATATGGACTGTGTAACTCTGTCCTAGTTAATCACGATCTTAAGTAAGCCAAAAACCTCATCCTAACTCCTAACAACCATTAGAAAATTAACTATAATTATGGAAAGCAGAAAAAGCTGCCTGAAAAAAATATAATGATTATATTTGTTATAGATTCACAGCATTCTGTTCTAATTTATGGGCACTCATGTTTGTGTCAATGAAAATATTGGTTATTGAATTAAATATTTACACACAAAAAGCTTGATATAATAATGGGTGAAGAAACTTTCAGAAAGTTTTTTATTAATTTTGTTTGTGGAATTGTTACATGGATTGTTTTATATTTATTTATATGTTTCAGGTTATTTAACATTTTTGGAAAGATGCTGTACTAAGGTTTGTGATGGACATTAGGATGAAAAATACATACATACATTTTTGCCATATATATACACAGTGATTTTACTGACAAATGGTACATATTACATAAATGGATAAATATGGAAGACCAAGACAATAATGAAAAAATAAAATTACACACACATGATTATTTTTTAATATTCACAGAACAGCCATACATTTTATGCTATGAAAAACAGAACGGTTTAAGTACAGGACTTCTTTTTTTGTGTGTGAATTGCTACAGATACACTTTTCTATACTAATTGCAACTAGTGTAATAAATAGGAGTAATAATGATAATGTTCTTGCTAACAGAAAGAAAAAGACTTTACAGGGAAAACAATTTTGCATTACACAATTATTTTAACATAACATGCATATTAAAAACATGATAAGGATTCTATATGGCTACCATTCAACAGTCAGGAGAGAAACTAAGAAATCCGATAAAGTAAGAGAATTTTATAATCATCTTTCTAATACTAGAAGCTTATACAGTAGTGCTACAACTTCTTGGTGTCTAAAGTATTTGAAAATTAAGAGTGAAAAACACATTTTCCTCCAAATCATGACAAATGATATAGCTCTTATAAAAAGCAAAAATGGTATTAAGAAATTTGTCCACAATGACAAAGTTTAAAATATATCTTTAAGGCACCACCCTAAAACAAATTTTTATTTAAACTCATTATAATGTATGTACACTAAAATATCTAGCCAAAAGTTAATCTGAATGCTATTTTGACAGTTTGTGTGAATGAAAAGGTATCAAAAGAAGTAGCAAGTTTTAAGGCCAAATACAGCTGTGACAAAAATGAAAATATCTAAAAAATCACCTCCAGTGACATCTTTTCCAATCTTTCAACTTCCAAAATATCATTCTCCTTATACCCAAGTTGACAATGTGACTATTTTTTAAATTATTTTTACATGAACATGTGCGTGCTCAATCGCTCAATCATGTCTGATTCTTTGAACATGTGCATGCTCAATCGCTCAATCATGTCTGATTCTTTGTGATCCTGTGGACTGTAACCCACCAGGCTCCTCTGTCCATGGGATTTCCCAGGCAAGAACACTGGAGTGGGTTGCCATTTCCTTCTCCAGGGGATCTTTCTGACCCAGGGATTAAATCCATGTCTCCTGTACTGGGGGTAAATTATTTACTGCTGAGCCACCAGGGAAGGCCACATGAACATATATACAGGTATATTTTCCCTAAAATATCTATGGTCTATGGAAGGAATTAGGAAAAGATTATGAAGCTATTATGTATCCTTCAAGCTTCAGTTATAATAAAGTTGAGAGATTTCACCCTCAGCCAAATTAGCAAGAAGATGTGGAGTGATGGAGCATGCGTTTACTTGTTCATTCATTCAACAAATATGTTTCGAGTTGCAATTATATGTCAAGTCCTTTTCTAGGTACTGGAGATTTTAGTGAAAAAGAGAGATTACATACCTACTTTAATGAATCACCCATTCTTGTATGGAAGACAGAGAAGATGCAAATACATAAATAATTTTACTATCATATAGATATGAGTAATCCACAGAAAGTTTAAATAGAATAATAAATGCTACTATGTTTAGATTTTTACAGATTTACATATGGAAGCAAAATTAGAAGTTGCTAGTCATAAAAAGTCAGGAGTAAAGAGCATTCCGAAGGCCTCAATCTGGAATCGCCTTGGGCTGATCAAGAATTATCACAATGGCCAATGAATCTGTACAGGACTGGGATAAGAATGTTCTGGGCTGAGATCAGAGAGGTGAGCAACAGCCAGATCATTGGCATTGTAAACCAGGTTAAGGAGTTTAGTTTGGGAACAACCAGCCACTTGGTTAGGATACTGAATAGAGCTTCTAGGGAAAAAAGGACTAGGGCAGGAAAGGGAAAAAGACATAAGAACGGAACTAGAGATCAATTATTTCAGGAAAGGTAAAATGCTAGAGTAGGCAGAAAACTGTGATTGAAAACGCATGTGGAATGGACTCACTGTCAGTTGAAAAATATGAGTGTCTGCATTAAATGAAAGAATCTCACCTTAAACAAGAAATAAGAGTGCTTAAACTACTAGAAAGCAAGGTCTGTGGACCTACAAAGAATAGGTCTGGATCAGATGATAAAATTATTTCATGTGGTAAGATGGAGAAGCACAAAAATACTGTGAATTTAAATAGATTTTGACTCTTAAATTGAAGGAAACTAGACTGCAAGGTGTTCCATGAAGTCGGGGTATCTTGTGTGAATAGATCAAACTAATCTTTAAACTGACCATCTCTACAAAGGAATCTGAGTCACCGAACACTAGCAGCAAAAGTGGAGGGGCTGTAACACGGCCCACATGGACGAAGTCTGTTCAGTTCGGTTCAGTAGTCATGTCAGACTCTTTGCGACCCAATGCACCGCAGCACACCAGTCCTCCCTGTTCATCACCAACTCCCGGAGACCACCCAAACCCATGACCAATGAGTCAGTGATGCCATCCAACCATCTCATCCTCTGTCGTCCCCTTCTCCTGACCTCAATCTTTCCAGGTATCAAGATCTTTTCAAATGAGGCAGCTATTCACATCAAGTGGCCAAAGTATTGGAGTTTCACCTTCAACATTAGTCCTTCCAATGAACACCCAGGACTGATCTCTTTTAGGATGGACTGGTTGGATCTCCTTGCTGTCCAAGGGACTCTCAGGAGTCTTGTCCAACACCACAGTTCAAAAGCATCCATTCATCAGCACTCAGCTTTCTTTGGAGTCCAACATTCACAATGAAACATGATTACTGGAAAAACCAGAGCTTTGAGTAGATGGACCTTTGTTGACAAAGTAATGCCTCTGCTTTTTAATATTCTGTCTATGCTGGTTATAACTTTCCTTTCAAGGAGTAAGAGACTTTTAATTTCATGGCTGCAGTCACCATCTACAGTGATTTTGGAGCCCCCAAAATAAAGTCTGTCACTGTTTCCACCGTTTCCACATCTATTTGCCATGAAGTGATGGGATCAGATGCCATGATCTTAGTTTTCTGAATGTTGAGCATTAAGCCAACTTTTTCACTCTCCTCTTTCACTTTCATCCAGAGGCTTTTTAGTTCCTCTTCACTTTCTGCCATAAGGGTGGTGTCATCTGCATATCTGAGGTTATTGATATTTCTCCCGGCAATCTTGATTCCAGCTTGTGCTTCCTCTAGCCCAGTGTTTCTCATGATGTACTCTGCATATAAGTTAAATAAGCAGGGTGACAATATACAGCCTTGACGTACTCCTTTTCCTATTTGGAACCAGTCTGTTGTTCCATGACAGTTCTAACTGTTGCTTCCTGACCTTCATATAGGTTTCTCAAGAGGCAGGTCAGATGGTCTGGAATTCCCATCTCCTTCAGAATTTTCCACAGTTTATTGTGATCCACACAGTCAAAGGTTTGGCATAGTCAATAAAGCAGAAATAGATGTTTTTCTGGAACTCTCTTGCTTTTTCCAGTGGATGTTGGCAATTTGATCTCTGGTTCTTTTGCCTTTTCTAAAACCAGCTTGAACATCTGGAAGTTCACGGTTCATGTATTGCAGAAGCCTGGCTTGGAGAATTTTGAGCATTACTTTACTAGTGTGTGAGATGAGTGCAATTGTGTGGTACTTTGAGCATTCTTCGGCATTTCCTTTCTTTGGGATTGGAATGAAAACTGACCTTTTCCAATCCTGTGGCCACTGCTGAGTTTTTCAAATTTGCTGGTATATTGAGTGCAGCACTTTCACAGCATCATCTTTTAGGATTTGGAATAGCTCAACTGAAATTCCATCACCTCTACTAGCTTTGTTCGTAGTGATGCTTTAAGGCCCACTTGACTTCACATTCCAGGATGTCTGGCTCTAGATGAATGATCATACCATGGTGATTATCTGGCTTGTGAAGATCTTTTTTGTTCAGTTCTTCTGTGTATTCTTTCCACCTCTTCTTAATATCTTCTGCTTCTGTTAGGTCTCTACCATTTCTTTCCTTTATTGAGCCCATCTTTGCATGAAATGTTCCCTTGGTATCTCTAATATTCTTAGAACAGAGCTAAAATCTTAAGTTTTGTTTTAAAAAAATAGTGTATATGTTATCCCCTAAGTTATTATATAAATTCTGGGGAAATATTTGAGTTATAAATATAAATCAAATTTTTCTTCCTGAAGCTATTATAAAACTAAGTCTTCAAGATAAATATTGCAGTTATATGTCTGGCATTCCATTAAAAATATGCAATCTCAAGTCTGGAAAGAACCATTCAACTCACACAATAGATAATAACTCTAAGATTATGTCTGCTAAAAATCACTAAGTTTCATATGAGGAAACTGTGACTACAAATTCACTCTGTTCTTGAGCCACCCACCCAATTACATATGAAGAAACAAGTCCTTCTTCATGTTGAGAAACATGTGATATCTGTACTATGGCATTCTCTACCCACTTGTCTAAATTCAGTGCAAATAGGCTATGTATAAAACACATTAATCTAGTTCTAGAAGACACCTGTCTTCAAATATTTGTCTTTTTATTTACAAGATTTAAGCAAATACAATATTGTTTTCCTTAAATCAAACTTTACTTCTTTCCTTTTCTTCTTTTATTTCTACTTCATTCTTCTATTAACATGTGCTGCTCTGATGGTTTATTTCTAATTAAAATCACAGGTCTACAAAATAAGGTGATTCTCAACAGGTTATTAAAATGCTTTGGGAGAAGCCTCTAAGAGCTGGTTAAGGGATTTTGATTTGAGTTTCTCTTCTAATAACTAAGTGAAATGTCATTACATCATTAGATTGACAGTTCCAAGTTTATTTGTGCATCTTAGAATTAATGATATTACTATGTATGATTCAAAGAGTTGCTATGAGTAGTCACTGAGCTTTTGTGTGAAAAAGTGTTCAACTAATGGCAACATGCTACATAAATGCTACAAATTATATTGAAATGCTTGTTATCAAAAAATGACTGAGTGATACAAAATACCTAATCCAATTTAGTGTCATATCTATATCTATCTATCTATCCATAGAGAAAGGGTAGAAGAGGAGGGAGGAAGCAGGAAGGAAAGGGAGGAGAGAGAGAGAGATGACTGCTATTATTTCTTTCCTTTAATTAACTGTCATTTCCCATTTTTTTGTGTTTCTTTATGCATAACTGAAAGACTCTACCTTCCTGCCATCACCTTCATCTTGGCTGTATTAATAAATTACTTCTTTCCTGATTTCTCCCTAAAGTAAGTATGACAGCTGCAAAATTGCTTTATAGGCTGGGTACAATTGCACTCATTTTGTATGCTAGTAAGGTTATTCTCAAAATCCTTCAAGCTAGGCTTCAGCACTATGTGAACTGAGAACTTCCAGATGTACAAACTGGATTTAGAAAAGGCAGAGGAACCGGAGATCAAATTGCCAACATTTCTTGGGCAATAGACAAAGCAAGCAAATTCCAGAAAAACATCTACTTCAGCTTCATTGACTATGCTAAAGCCACTGACTGTGTGGATCACAACAAACTGGAAAATTCTTAAAAAGATAAGAATATGAGACCTTACCTGCCTGCTCACCTTACCTGCTACCTGAGAAATCTGTATGCAGGTCAAGAAGCAAAAGTTGGAACCTTAATGGAATAACAGACTGATTCAAAATTGGGAAAGGAATAAGAAAAGGCTCTAGTGTCACCCTGTTTATTTAACTTATATTTAGGGTACATCATGCAAAATGCCAGGCTGAATGAATCAAAAGCTATAATCAAGACTGCCAGGAGAACTAGTCACAAACTCCAATATGCAGATGATACCAGTCTAATGGCAGAGAGTGAAAAAGCTGCCTTAAAACTCAACATGCAAAAAACTATGATCACGGCATCCAGTTCCATCACTTTATGACAAATGGATGGGGAAGAAGTGGAAGCTGTAACAGATTTTATTTCCTTGGGCTCCAAAATGATTGTGAATGGTGAGTGCAGCCATGAAATTAAATGACACCTGCTCCCTGGAAGGAAAGCTATAACAAACCTAAAAAGTAAAGACATTACCTTGCTGACAAAGGTCCATATAGTTAAAGTTATGATTTTTCCAGTAGTGATGTATGGATATAAGACTCGGACCATAAGGAAGGCTTAGCACCAAAGAATTGATGATTTCAAGTTGTGGTGCTGGAGAGTCCCTTGACTCTTGAGAGTTCCTTGGATTGTAAAGAAATCAAACCAGTCAATCCTAAAGGAAATCAACCCTGAATATTCATTGGAAGGACTGATGTTGTAGCTGAAGCTCCGATACTTTGGCCACCTGATGTGAAGAACTGACTCATTGGAGACCCTGATGTTGAGAAAGATTGAAGGCAAAAGGAGAAGAGGGCAGCAGAGGATGAAATGGTTAGATATCTTCACTGAGTGAAGGGACATGAATCTGAGCAAATTCCGGGAGATGGTGAAGGACAGGAAAGCCTGTGGTGCTGCTGTCCACAGGGTGGCAAAGAGCCAGATACGACTTAGCAATTTAACAACAACAAAGTAATCTCTAACAATTGTCATAAATGTTCCACTTCTACCTGACTAAGGTAGAAAATACCAGGTAGAAACTACATCATGGGAGTTCTAATACAGAGAAAACTCTGATTTAATTCTGGGTCTTAGAAGAAATGGCTCAGAAGTGATGACTTTTCTACCTGTATATGACGAAGCAACCTTTAGAGTATATGCATATATTATTTAACTCAACAGATTCTTCTAATGCTTGTCTTATGTAGTGTTCATATGCTCTATGTGTACATGCATCTTTCCTTGCAAACTGAGTTTCTTGCTCTTTTCTAAAACAGAGCTTGTTACAGGAAAATAAACACTTTTAAATGTTTTAAACTTTCATCAAAAGACTGAACTTTCAAGTTCTGAAAGCAATATAAGACATCCTGAGACTAGTGGAAAAAGCAAACACCTGTTATGAATAAAGCTAAAGGGAAATTAAATTCCCAGTGTTAAAAAACAAAAGAAACAACATTAAAAGATTATTTTTAATTGTCTTTCAACCATGATATCTTCCATGTTCTAAAAATAAAAGAAAAATTGTGGCTCACTGTGGTTGCTTATACTGAAATACTGCAATAGAAATATCTCAAATATTTGTTAAAATGAATAAGCAGAGAATAAAATTCTGGTACTGATACAAATTTGAAAAAAAATCAGCTCTTGAAAGCACATTATTTTCATTTAAATTAAATAAAATGTCACAACTGTCTCTTTGCAAACATAATGCAAACAGATTTCAATTAATGATAACAAAAGTATAACTCTGGAATTTATTCTTTGGAGAATACAAATATTCCTTTAATTTCCCTTCGTCTACTCTCCTCTTAAAGAATGTTAACATTTTAATGGTAGAGAAAATGTGCCTTCAGAATATTCCAGATAATTTCTTTGAAAATCTTTATAACGATAGTAATGAGGCACTTTACCTTAATCCCATTGACACCTGTACTTGACATGTAGAAAAAAAAAAAAAAAAGCAGCAAAAATTATACATATTTTGACAGAGATCTGTCTTGTTAGTGAGTGCTTTCTCCCCATCCTAAGCTAATCATAACTGGCATTTCTGAAGGTAGTTGAGAAGAATGAAAATGTTTTTGGTATTATTTTTCCAAATAATAAGGGACTTTTACCAATCAACCCCATCCTCAGCACATATACAAAATGAATGCCTAAATGCTGGTTCACAAGCAAGCAGACATGTTAACAGTCTCACAGGTCAAAACAACTGACTGTGTTTTTATATTATGATACATATATAGAGAGTGTAATTATTACTGGACACTTACTTTTAAAAACTGACATGCTGATTTTTAATTTGTGTACAGAGGCATGATGTCAAGCTTGCCTCTAACAACAGTGTGTAACCCGTAAAACATCTGGGCTATCTCAGCTCTTCCCACTGTCCTGAGCCACTGTGACTGATATAAAAGGGTTCCTTTTAAACAAATATGAGTGTTCCCTGGAGGGAGCATCATGCCATCCTGTTGCTTTGAATTTTATGTATTATCTGTCTTCATTATTTAATCATGTGCCCTTAAGGTCTGCATGGTTTCATCAACTTCACTATCAAAAGGAATTTTTTAAATGGATCATTGCTAAACAGTCACCACCATTGTTGATTTATAACAAGAGCTACAGAAAAGAATAGTCCTGATCTAATTCAGGTAGTGTCTGTGATCACTATTTTCACAGTATCTCTAACAGCTTGGAGAGAAGCAGTTATATGTAAAAGCTGTTTGCTCTTTCATCCATATAGAGGATTTTTTTTTCATCTACAAGGTCTAATCATCTCTGGATCTTTTTTCCTCATGACATCTGTTATTTTCTAATTCAACAACAAAATTAACTGGTTTTGAAGTTATCAGAGTCTAAGGAAAAAAATGAATCATTGAAATATACTATTTTGAATTTGTATATTATCTTTGTGTTTAATCAAACAATGATTTCTCTAATTTAGCTCAATGTATTTATCCCTTTTTACCTCACATTAATAATATCAAAGGGAGGGTACATCTGTCACTTATTATTCAATTTCTTCAAACCTGGGAAGATTAGTAAAGACAGGAAATTTCACTGGGCTTATAGCCTAATTAAAAGCAACAGGCTTAACTATGAATAGTTTTTCAAAACGCTCAAACTTTTTTTTCTTTTTTTGCTTATCTAAGCTTAAGATGTTCATTAGTAACTCATTAAAGACTTAGTTACAGTTCAGTGGTGAGTCCTGAATATAATGATGGAATGTGTGTACAAATGTGTAGACTCATAATTAGAGAAACTGTCACATTTGGGGGTTAAGAATATACAATGCAGTATTTGAAAAACACTATGGAAAGTAAGTGACCCAAGACAGTGTAGTATTTTAAAATTTGCTAACTATCCAGGTCATTTGGTTTTTAGGTCTAATTCTTAAAGGTATGTTTTAATGACCACATTTTCCCAAGATTAAATGTGTGAAGCTTGGTTCTAAGGCCTTTCTATACATTATTTTACTTAATCCTCATAGTACAACAAAGTAGGCCTAATTACCCTTATAAAAAATAAGAAAACCGTGATTCACATGGTTAAGGTCATGTTTCTTGGAAGTAACAGAATTGGAATTAGATTCTAAGGCCTGAAATCTTTTCACTTCATTCAATAGAACCATGCAAATTAGAATTCCAAAGCAGTTTAAATTGAATAATACTATAAACTTCAGTTCTGGGCTTCATGTAAGCATTATTTTCTAAATAGGACATCTTCCTTTATTCAAGGTTTCTTAAAAATGTAACAGCTGTTCAGTAATAACATTTATAAATCATTATCTTTATTTAGTCCTAATCTTTTCTCCTGAAATAGTATTATTTCAGATAAGTCCAGTGGGCTGAAATAGTGCAAGTTGACTAGGATTCTTTCCAAATAATATTTCAAGTCCTTTTCCATTTCTCATCTTTTTCTGTTTAAAGATGTGATATGAGTGAGTCCAAAGGATACTAAGTAACATGTGTAGATTTGACAGACACAAGAAATAGCATAACTTTCTTAAGATTTAAAGAGGCATTGAGTTGTTTGTAGAACACACCAGAGAAAATAAGTGTATGGAAATAAAAGATGCACTGTTTATAATTTGAGCAAAGACACAAAAAATGTAAAAAAGAGGGCTTTCTGAATCTGGTAGAAGAATTCAGACTAGAACAAAAATAGAAATGCTTCTGGCCATCAAATTAAAGCTTAATGTTCTTTATCATTTTCTTAAGGAGGAGTAATTGGAAACTAACTAGAAGAATTCAATGAATTACCTAACTATTCTGTGTATCATTCACCACTATTCAATTCACATATCAGAATAAAGTTTCAATCATTGTCAATTAGTAGTTTTTGCAATCATAAAAAAACAAGTTAATGAACTATTTTTAGGAATAAGTAAAAAAGAAGGTGGAGTGGGGCTAGACAAATGATATATGATTTCAAAGTGAATTTAAAATAGCTGAGATTTAAGTGGGCAAATCCAAGCAAAAAGCCTCTTAGAAAATGCATCTAAAGATTTCTTAAATCCAAATGTACTGTAACAATGGTACCCTGTGACCTTTTTACAAAAAATATATTTATATAAAGAATACTTAGAAATGAAAAATAAAAATTAAGAAATGATTAAATCATATTTCTTCAAGTAAGATATGCAAATAACCAAGTACACGAAAATGAGCTCAAGATTATACATTAGACAAATGTAAGTCAAGATTGGGAGTTTAGGATTGACATGTACAAACTACTATATTTAAAATAGATCATCAAAAAGAAATTACTGAGTAGCAAAAAAAAAAAAATTATACAATGAGATACTACTTCATTTTGACCAGATTGATTAAAAGAAAAAAGACAGTAACAAATATAGTTGAGAATGCAAGAATGTTTGCAACGTATCACTGTGCAACCACTTTGGAAAGTAGTTTAGCACTTCCTCAAAATGTTAAATATAGTAATCATGTGACTCAGCAAGTCCACTCCTAGGTTTATACCCAAGAAAAGTGAAAACGTCCACACAAAAATTTATGCATGAATTTTCATAAAAACATTATACAGAATAGCCAAAAGTGGGGAATAATCCAAATTTCCATCCACAGATAAATATAATGTGGTATATTTATACAACAGATTACTTGGAAACAAACAAGAACCACTGATACATGCCATGGTATACATATATTTTTAAAATATTATGCTAAATGAAAGAAGCAAGTTGCAATGTCTACAATAGGGAAAAGCATAGATACATTGATTACTGATGGTCAGGGACTGGGTCTTCCCAAGGGGAAGATGGATGTGACTACTAATGGATATAGGATTTCTTTTTGGAGGACTAATTACACTCTAAAAGGTGCACGACTATGCAAACACTAAAATCCACTAAACTAAATTTTATGGTATATGAAATATATCTCAAGAAAGATATTTTAAGTACCCATTTATACATTAAAAAAGATATTGATGCATCAAATCTAATTTTTAAAAAACTACCATATATTTTAAAAATATTTTCTTCTTCCTTCATCACAAGAGGACAAGATTTTCAAACTTATTTATAGGTGTGGCTATGAGGCAGAGTTTTAATTAATGGAAGCGGAAACAAAAGTAATGCGCACTATTTCCAAGCATATCCATATAAGAACCTCCCACTGGAATCCTCCCAATACTCTTCTTCCTTCTGTGGATAGGAATGACAATGAGCCTCAGAAAGATATTGGAACTCTTGTGCCATTAATAGACTGAGTCTATAAATAACTGTGAGAACAAGAGAATGGCATCCCCTCTGTCCTTCAAACACAGAGATATGCACACACGTGCACAAACACACACACACACACACACACACACACACACACACATACTGCCCAACCAGAAACATTTATCTTTCTTGAAACGTTTGGTGAACAAGAATATATTCTCTAGAAGCTATTATTCATTTTGAATTCTACTGTGACCACAGCCAAAGTTTACGCTATCTAATACATTAAGAATGGAAATTAAAGTAGGCAACTCAAAGAAGTCTTTCTCCAGAAGTTCCATAGTATATAATTCGAAACACATACACACACAATTGATTTGATCCTTATTTGACTCTTTCTTGTCTTAGATATTTGATTTTCTGAGGAGTCATTCCTTGAAAATTACAATACAAATATAGAGTGCAGTGATTTTTCAGGAATCTCATTTTCAAAATTGATCAATTACACTAATTTTGATATTATATCTTAATTACTGTTCTTTCATAATATATATGTTAAATTTATATCTACCTATTATTCTTTTCACTTTTGTAAAATTTTGCTTAATATTCTATATATATATATCAATATATATTTTAGAATAATTTTGTTAAATTTCTACATGGAAAAGCTCACATCAGTACTCTGAAAGCAGTTGTGTGAACATACATAAAATTTAACTTGGAAATAACTTACAATTTTGCTGTTCCTAGTCTTTTTTTATTCAGGAACATGGTATATTGGGTGTTTTATTTTATAATTCACAGTAAGTTTCACAGTTTTCTTCTCCTAGGTTTAATGTAGCTCCTCCTATATTTCCTAAGTAACTCAGGCATTTCATTTCTACTGTGATGTAATCATATATGCATGTATGAATCATAAACCTGAACTTAGTGCTTTCATTGATTCTGGAAAGTTATTATATTATTGATTTTCTGAATGCATCATAATCTACCTGCAAATAACAATTATATCTTAATATTTGAATATTTATTCTTGTTTACATTTGTTGATTATTATAGTAGCCAAAACTTGTGGAATTATTTTAAATAAATGGTGGTGATAATAAGTAAGGCTGTTTTGATCATTTATGACCATTTATTTTATATAGTTGTGAGTCAAAAATGAGTCATTCTTTTACTTTCCATATTATCAAGAGATTTTCTTCTATGGGTACAAAGATACAGTCAAATTTTATATACAACCATGTTCCCTTATACTGCGATTTGTAACTGTAATGTATCAATGACCTTCAGTGCTGAGCCAATAATCTATGGTTATATACACAATTATTTCTTATATAACATGCATTCATAATTTTTTAAACTTTAATGAAGGGCTAGAAATGTCTTAATTTTAAGGTGAAATCAGTATTAAAGACACAACTTTTATTTCTAAAGTTAATCCACTTTTTAAAAATATGCGCTTGCACGACTGCAAAAAATATCTAACAACCATTAGTATTAATTGTACCACCAGGTCATGGGATTATTGAATTTTTGCCTTCTGATATAAATTTGTTTGAAGAGGATTACTTAAACAATAAAATAGGTGACACTGGTAATGACAGACAAAGAAATATACGAGACTATGTTCTTATACTTTATCAAGCTATAACCTTGACTTCATGACATTCATATCACCACAAACTACAGTGTGCATAGATCAAATAAACACAGAAAGTTTATCAAGTGTCACTGTGAGAGCCTAGTTTTGTTTGAAGGTGTCTAGCCATTACTTTTGGAAATTACAACCAGCATATTTCTCTTGCAAATCCTTAGCTAGCCTAACTCCTTTGGTCAAATAATTCATACACAGTTTTTCTGATACAAAGACAAGTTTTTATATTTAAAGAAACTAGTTCTGCTATGATGGTAAAGAAACATAGATTCAAATAAAATAAAAATATAATTATTAAAATAAAGTTTATTTTTAATTCATCAATTAAAAATCTGAAATAAATTAGAGAATGACTTAACTCTAGTTTTCAACAGGGCCTTATTCTGAACTGTCAAAACAGATCATAATGTAACATTGATATATAGCATCTTATTTGCATGATAAGACTCTTTCCTATTGCATTTCAATTTTTTGATTGGTCATTAAGCAATTATTTTCCAATCTGAATGCAGGAAATAATTGTATGAAAAATGCCCTATGGCTATTTACATGAAATTATAAATGTAAGAGCACTATTCTTACATTGAGAATGAAAATAAATAGCAATGCAAAGAAGAGGGAGACAATTAGATACTTATATATTACACATCAAACTACTTGAAATGTATTCAACATCAAGTGCACAACGACCATCCTAGTATAATCAGTTTACCCCAAAGCCAAGAAGCACAAAAAATAATATATGATTCTAAACCCTTGAAACAGTCATAGTACATAAAATCTGAAGATAGAAAATGCTACTTTGCTCTCAAAGTGCACATTTCTTACTTGTAGAGGAGTATTACCACAATAAAATTCACACATAACATGTTTTGCAGATGCAAAGACAAAATAAAATTATTTTCCAATTGCCAAACTGCATACTGAATGCACAGAGAAGGCTCCTAAACACATTCTTACAAAGGAAAGCTGTCAGATGTACATATTGGTAGTACATACTGTTGTATTAGAGACTGCATAGTTAACTTTTGAAATATATATTAATATTTATTTTGAATTTCAGTACCAAGTGGCTAATGCATTAATAGATGCTATTGGATGTGTTCTCAATAATCTCATGTATCATGATGATGACAAAGATTTCTCAGTATAACATATTTGACCATACAGATAGTGATATTACTGCAAGTATTACAAATTATCTAGGCTGGCAAGCATTATAAACATTTAAAGGATGATTAATTTCTAGAAAAAAAATAGCTAAGCAGAGCTTAGAAGTCAACCTACCACTTTCACCATTAATAAAACATGACTTCATAAAAAAATTTATATGGTAATATTTTCTGTGGTAAAATATAATTTGGTACTTTCTCAAGCTTCACATATTATTAGAGGTTAAAATATTTTGAATTATTATTTTAAATCATTGGCACATTAAATATTACTATAACTAAAAATAGATTAATAATAAAACAAATTACAAAAACCATAATAGTACAAGATATATGTGTTTGATCATTGTTTTGTCCCTGCTAAGAACTGTTTATAATAACTAATTTGTTAGCTTTAAAGTTCATTAATATATAAATACACATGCAACTTTACCAACACAAAATAAACTTGGGAAAAAGTACATATATGGTGGCTCATGAAAGAATTTTCTAAATTCTACTTTTTTCTGCAAAGATATCATTAAAAATACTGTTTCCTTTTACATATAGTAAGCTACAATGATCCTGTTTTCTATCTCTATCATTGTGATATACTTGCTAAGTACAGTTTAATGAACACAAGATGCAGTTAAAATATTTGAGCATCGCAATCACCTTCTCAACTCCCAACCCATTATGGCTTGGGTGACGTACCTCCCAAGAACAGGTCTCCTAGTGTGGGTCCTATACTGAACCATGATATTGTTTTACCGCCAGTCAGGATGAGTCCCAGGTGCTCATGGTATCACTGGATTTTTGTTCTCTGATCTCTCTATTTTCCCTTGCTCCCAACCACATCATTAGAACAAAAAAGTCTTTTATCTTCATGCAACACTACATTAGTTAACACCAAAGAACTGGCCATCTGCTTTCACTACTTCTCTTTACTTCTGCCAGGTCTCATTGCATTATAGATAAGGATTTTATGGTTATACAGGAAGGAGACACAGTCATGGGAAACAGAAAAATAGAAATACAGAGGTACACAGAGACATAAAATATGGACAGATAAACATAGAACCAGAGACATTTCTTAAGTTTAAAGTTGTATATATATATATATATATACACAAAATGTGGATATACTAATTAAGTTTATTTTCCTATAAAAAATACTGGCCAGACTCTCTAGGATGATGTGGGAGATTACTCAACTAGTGTAAATATTATTCAGAATTAATTATTTAGCTTAGTTTCTAATTTTACCCATGCAGAAATCATGCAAAAAATGCATCACTTACAATTACATACTACTACCACTGACAATAGAGAATTATATACTAAAATATAATATACTGACAATTATATATTAAGTCTTTATATATATATCTGATATATATAATCAGTTTGACAATAATTTTGTTTAGATTCTAGTATTAAAATTTTCTGGCAAAATCAAAATGCTGAGGTTCTAGTAGCAAAAGACTTCAATTCTCAGGGTAAGAATAAGGATAATTGTATATATTCCTTATCTAATGCTGAGAGGTTTAGCTCTATTTCAAAGTAATTAGGGGTAGGAAAATAAAACAGAAAAAAGATTAACTGAGTGCCAAGCACTATGTTAGAACTATGTGTATGTCATTCATTTCTTAAAATAACCCTACATGGAGTGTTTGTTCTTACAGATGAAAAGCAGGATTACAAATTTTAAGTTACTATAAGCTTGAGGGAAGAATTTAGAATCCCTTGTTCATTACCATAGCTTTAGTAGCTAGCACAGTCATCTGACTCACAGTCTATGATAAATGTTATTTGTTACCTAATTTACCAAGTAACTGTTACAGAACTTGTAGGCAGTAGAGCTGAAATTTTATCTCAGATCTGTTAAGACTTCAAAGCCCAGTTGGTCTATGCCCAGAACATGGAAGAGGCAGAAATCTACCTTTTTACCTCATCTGTTCACAAGAACCAGGAGAGCTGATGTGGAATTTTCTACAGGGAAGAATGGCTTTAATAGGAACTGATTATTTACCTGCAGTTAAGACCAGAGCTCAAGAAGCTAAATCCTTCATTTTAAGACCTCTCTGGGTCTCATGTGCAACTTTAGTCAAGTTGTTTGGTCACTTGGTACCCCAATACTTTCACTATAAAAAGTTATATACAAAGTAGTGATGATAATAATAAGTAATATTAAACCCATGAGAATGCTGTGATAATTAATTGTACCAAATACATTTAAAGTTTATGGCTATTGAATCACTATGTCCTTGTCACTCAGTCATGGCCAACTCTTTGTGACCCCATGGACTGTAACATGCCAGGCTCCACTGTCCTTGGAATTCTTCAGGCGAGAATACTGGAGTGGGTAGACATTCCCTTCTCCAGGTGATCTCCTTGATCTAGGTCTCAAACCCGGGTCTCCTGCATTGCAGGTGGATTCTTTACTGTGTGAGACACCAGGGAAGTAGTCATCATTATTATATACTCTGGAGAAAAGGCCAGAAATTTGGGTCATGTCCAGAAAAGTTAATTCTCTCTGATCAGGAGAAGAAATATAGCTAGGCGTTGCATCAACAGTAGGCAAGGACATGCTATCCAGGGATGTTTTGGAAAAAAAGTACCTCTATTACTAAGACATCTATTTTATTTCAGTCCTCTCAGGTTTCAAGCTATATGGTATTCCTTCAAGCCAAGACTGGTGGGGACTCCAAAAATGTCTAATTCCATTATATTTCTGCACTGATCAAAGGCACACACACTTTCTGTTTATGAGCAAGCTGAACTCAAAAAATCTGCTTACATGGAGCCCTTCATTTACAAGTTTGAAGTGGCATCACAAGGCAATGGAGAAAGCCTTCCACAGAAGGCAGTCAAAACTGACTTGTATTTTCTCTGGTGAAAAATTTTAAAATACTTACACAAGGTAATAAGAATAAAGTTTATAAGTGGAAAGTTTCTATACTGTTTAGCCTGATATGCATAGGATGATATAAAGTAGTTCACAGAAAATGAAAACATTATTTTAGTTTTTTAGTCAAAATATTTTATATATTTTTATATACCAGGGTCAATAGTTTCTGTACTTTATTAGTTTTTAAATACTTATTAGAGTTGCTTGAAGAGATTATATGTGTGTTTCTGTATGCTTATTCAATACAGGTCTCAACTCAAGAATCATGGTGTAAGGCTCAGTGATCTTTGGGACCCATGAGGTACAAAGTAGGTGTCAGGTTTAGGAGACCAGAAACTGCACCTCTGAAAAGAAAGTCTTTCTTACAATGTGTATTTCTGCTATTTTTAACCTACCTTGCTCTAATAGTACAATTTTAGACTGACTTTGTAAACATGAATTGTACATATACTTAAGAGTTTTTTTTCCTGAATATCAGTATCAAATGAAGAAGCTCTCAGGGTAAGCTAATTCTTAGCTGTTACAATTTACTAGAACAAAAATATACGGGAAGGGTAGATAGTATGATGAAGGAAATTAACATGTTCAATCACTTAATATCAGTCATGTTCTGTGCTAGATTTTTTACATATCCTATTTATTTAATCTTCAAATAAACTTACGAGTGAGACATTTTCATAATATCAAAAAGGCTAAGTAGAATCATCTTTAGGTACACTGACAATTAGAAAAGCATTTGTTTAAAAGAACATAATTCCTATACTGTGCCATATCACAAAATGTTATACATGCCCAAGTATATGAATGTGCAAGTGTCACATCAGTATAAGAATTGAGGGAAAAATTTGAAATATTTAACAATTTTACATTGTTTAAAATGAGATGGTTGTATAATTTTACTTTTATTTTTTAAAAAAGCACTATCTTATAGCAATTTGTTAGAAATAAAGTTGTGAAAGCAGGGAAACTTTAGGGGAAATGTCAAAAGACAAGTGATTTTATCCCATTTTTATAATGACAGTAGAATGCAATTCATGTTAAAACATATGAATGAGTCAAATTAAGAACTGCATCACTGAAAAACTACAATAGATTTCTACAGTCAATTAAAAACCAAAAATGAGCCAAGGAGGCTAAAAAGTCATTTCAGCTGCCTGCTAAACTCTAATACTCTGAGACCTCCTAAGCAGTGGCAAGTACAGCTGTGTCCTTTTTTCTTTGCTATAATTATCATTAACATATGCGACAGTGACTGTATTATGCCATTTTAATCTAAGGGCAAAACCAATGATAATCAGTAGAAAACTTTAAATTGGGAAAAAGTAACATATGTATAGACTTTAATCTGGCAATTTTTAGAGGGATTAAATAAATATTATTCTAAGTGGTACAGAATTTGTTTTGCTTATTTATTGACTAATTAGATGTTTTATAAAAATTTGCAAAGAAAGATAGATTATTTCTTAACTATCATACTCATGCTATAAGTACCAAGATGTCTAAATGAACATGTATACAGTCTTTTATGAGTATATTAGCATGTTTCAGGAAAAATACATTTTTGCTTATGTTGATACTGTTTTGATAATGCTTTTTATCTCTTTTCTCGTTAAAAGGGATATCACAATTCTGTCTTAATGAGAGGTTTCAATTTAATTTTGTGTGTTAAGGATTGAGCATGTTACTAAACACTCAGAAACAAATAATTACTGGGTTCAGGAAAGTAGAATTTGGGAGTGTTTTCTTTCGAAAGGGCATTTACTATATTAAAAGCTATTTTACTTAGCAAAACAGGTCATTTAAATTCATAATAAATGATAGTTAATAATTTAAATGATACTCTTTAAGGGTGATAAAAAATAATAAAACATGAAATTAAAAAAATAATTTGGTTAGATACACATTTTAAATGGTATTTTAAGAAATAAAACTCAACATTCTATTTATTACAGCTTAAAGTACATTACTTACAGCTATTATTACATGGTAGGCAAAAACTGCAAAATCATAGCACAAAAATTTAAAATAAAGGATCTAATGTAAATTACTGAGACAACATTAAGTGTCACAGAAAAATATAATTAAAAGTCTTACCATGAATTATCGGTGCTAAGAGCATCATGAAGACTAGTAGCTGTGATGGCCACATTGTCGTGAGCTCGGCAGTGAGGATGCCTCAGGAGTGAGTATTCTAAACTTAAAATAAGTGTCTTTCTGATTCTTTTTCTGTATCCCAAGATGGATGATTAAAAATAAAACAGCTCAAAAAGAAATATTCTTCAAAACAGAAACACCAATACCCAATTCAGAATCCTGCAAACAAGAAAAAAAAAAAAGTTATTAAATATAGGTTTTATCATTTCCTTGAAAGTTTCCTTGCTGACAAGAACATCTGTATACCTCCTCCCTTCCTCATTGTAATCAATACACACATCCTACATAAAAATAAGTAAGTAACCTAAAAGACATTATTAACTTACGTATTACCACAGTATTTATTTCCCAACCCCCAAACTTACTGACACAAGTAATTCAGTCTCACTGGACAAATTAATATAAATAAACTATACTATTAGTATAATAATTAATTTGTATAATTTGTCAATAGGTTTAAACATTTGGTGTTTACTTAGGGTAAATATTATCCACAAATATAATTTTTACTAATAATAGAAAAGTTTTTAAAAAACCATTCATTATGATTACTATATGTGTGAACAAAAAAGTTAAATGTATGAGTCCTACTTTCATTCTAGACCCTGAGAATAATTCAGAAATTATTCTAAATTTTAACTATATTACTTTTCTAATTATTTTTGTAATTAAATTTGTGAAAATTATAATTTATGTTAATTAATTATGCTCAATCATAATCAATTCATTTAGCAAAAGTTTACTGAGTGTCCTCTAAATTACAAAGTACAGTGCTAAGAAAATAGGGCAAAATATTGAATAAAACATGCAACCTATCTTCCAGGATCCTACAACTCAAAATGACGAATTTTGCTTAAAAGTGTTAAATACATATAGAAGACACTAAAAATTTTAAGCATTGTAAAGTTATTTCACTGAATCAAACTGATATAGCTGCCCTCTCTTTAAAGTTTGCAGATATATATGTTAGAAAGGAAAAGTATTGAAGGTACATGACCTCAATTTTGAAGATGTTGTTTTTTACAGTGAACATCTTTAAAACTGATCAATCAAGTACTAACTAGGTATTCCTTTTCTTTCTTTCTTTTCTTTCCTCTCTCTTTCCCTCTATTCAAGTAATTATTGATAGTATATATTTCACTATTGTGAAATAGTGTGAAATATATTTCATATTTTGAGTATAAATCTAAATTTTTTTCTGGAAAGAAATATTCAAAATAGAGATAGTTTACTGAGGATTGTAATAACCTTCATTCTATCAAAACACATTGGAAAATATTTCTGAAGTGCTCACATTCATTATAAGGCAAAATTACACAGATTTATCTGAATTTCTGGCACTACTATTCACAGTATGTAAGTAAGAGCACAGGTTCTGAAGCAAGACCATCTAATTTGAATTATTAGCTCTACTAGTGGGCTTCCCTGGTGGCTCAGACAGTAAAGAAAATCTGCCTGCAATTTAGGAGACCCAGGTTCAGTCCTTGGGTTGGGATGATCCCCTGGAGAAGGGAATGGCAACCCACTCCAGTGTTCTTGCCTGGAGAAGTCCATGGACAGCAGAGCCTGGCAGGCTACAGTCCATGGGGTTGCGAAGAGTCGGGCACAACTGAGCAACTAACATACACACAACTCTACTAGTACTAAGACTTTGGGTAAGTCATTTAAGCATTCAGCTCCTTGATTTCCTGTCTGTTAATGGTGGGGAAGCAATGTTACTTAATTCATATGGTTACATGAACATTAACTATGTTAAAATTTGTCACATATTATATGCAATACATAAAAATATGTGTTGTTCAGAACAGTAAGTATGAAAGTGCTATATATATTAACAATTCTTATACATCTCATGAGTTTTCAATTTTATCTTACTTTTACTTTTTAATGTGGTTGTGTAAGAAGCAAGACATTTGAAAATTCAAGCAAAACTATTTACTGAGTCACAATTGTAAAGATAGGCATGGAATAAACTAAATCTGGAAACAACAGATATAATAATTTTCTTTCTAAACTCACAGACATAATAGAAAAACTAAGCTCATAATAAACACTCTCATAACATTTTACTTTTACAAACAGAGAAAGCATTGACAAGAAAAAATGAGGTTGAGATAAATAATGTGAAAAGAATTTCTGTGTAACATTTTGCTTGTTTTTTTAATTAACACTGTGACTTATAAGAAAACATTTAGAACTTATATTTAATTGTCATGTCACAAGTATATAACTCTTTCTGAAAATAAATTTGAAAGCAGGTACTAATTTAAAATAGCCTTCTTTTACATGAATATGATTATGGATACTTAAATAAGGATACATAAATTGACTGACCCATCAATAAGTAAACAATCCCCCTCAACATTCAATTATCTTTTCTTCCCCTCTATAGCATCAAGGGACATGTATATGTACACAAACAAATACACACAAACACACGCACACACACGTGTATGTAGAAGATAAATATATACAATACTAATTTAATAGCAACTCTTCTAGGTGAGTTATTTATTCACTATTTCAAAAATATATACTAAATATCTTCCTTGGTGGATACTATTGAGAATGTAATTAAAGTAGAAAAATTTTTCCCACAACTTCTCCTGTAATGGGAAAATCATAATACATGAAGTCTCAATATAAAGAGAAGAATTAACATTTTTCAGTTCTTTTCATATGACAACTAATTTTATAGGTATTTACACAATTATATGATTAAATTATCCATACAGATCTATCATGCAGATAATATTGTCTCATGTCTACTGAGAAGGAAATCAGACATGTTACTGAGCAAGAATTTCAAACTGAACGTCTGCCTCCAACATCAGTGCTCTTTCTTCTCTCTATGGTAGAAATAAACAAGATGTATGGAACTTCCCTTATAGCTCAGTTGGTAAAGAATCTGCCTCCAGTGCAGGAAACCCAGGTTCGATCCCTGGGTTGGGAAAATCCCCTGGAGAAGGAAATGGCAACCCATTCCAGTATCCTTGCCTGGAAAATATCATGGACAAGAGGACCCTGGTGGGCTGCAGTCCATGGGGTCGCAGAGTCAGGCACTACTGAGCGAATAACACTTACTTACTTATGATCATAATCAGGGGTGTTACTTGTGGAAAGGAATAGACAAAATATAGCAAGTTTTGATGAAAGACTTAGGCTTTGCTTAAACATGTTACCCAATTGTGCTGAGTAAAGAACAAAGGAACAGCATGGATATATGAAGTAGGTCTGGAGGGACAAAGAGAAAGAAGAAGATAGACATGCTTAAAAGGAAACTGGACAAATTATAATATTGCACCCTTTGAAGGAATCAAAAAATTATTTCCATAGTGAAATATGAGTAACACAATTATGAAGTAAATTAAGTCCAGTTTTAGTGAAAACCAGCAGTTTATTTCATGTATTTTCAACTTGATGAAGGGACAGGAGAAAATGATAGGAAGTATAAGAAAGTGATTATCTATAATAATGACTTATTTTAGGATATCATGGCAGGGCATAAAGTCATGTCTACTAAGATTACTTTGAACTTGATTTATGCATAAAAATTTGTTTTCACAATTACAGTGTAACCATGTACTGTTTACTATGTAAACACCTGTGTGTAAACAGAGGTGAGGAAAGGAATTTAGATGAATGGAAGCTGTTATTTGACGACAGTGACATGTTCTCACACTCTAGCCTCACCATCCATGGACCTTTCACTCACAGTCCCACAATAATATGCTAATTTGGAGGTACAAATAATAATATAGAAATTTTAGTAGATAATGTTCCAGACCAGACTGTTGATAATCTACAGAAAAATAAGCCATTACTCCTTCAATACTAACATTAAAAAAAAGAAAGAAAGAAAACTTTTTGGAATGTTTTTCTTTTCCAATTACACGTTGTTATTAGCCAAACCAATCAGTTTTCATATAAAGGGGATTTTTACTCAAATCATTTTGGAAACATAGCTCTTCAAAAACACATAAAGGAGAAAAACCAAGAAAAGATATAAGACTCATTAAATAACTCTTGAACAAAATGATTACTCAAAAAAATTTACTACTAACAAAAAGAATTTGACAAGTCAAGTTCAACATATATTTCCAACTCTAAAGAATTTCTTTAAACTTTTCCATGTACAAAGCTCTATGTTAATACTATGGGTCAAAATAGGAGAATGTGGCTGAGAGTCTAAAATATCACTATTTTTAAACAACTTCTAGTAAAATATGGATGCCAGAAGGTGTACTCACCAATAATTTAAAGTGCTGTGCAAAATGTGATATGTGTTAAGTGAGATATTCTAGAAACATGTGCACACACACACACAACTTGCCAAAAAGTCTTTTGAAAAAAACAGCAAAGGACTTAAAAACATGCTGACTGAACATTCTGGTGCTAGGCAAGTTTACAAAGCTCTCTGAATTTCAGTTTCTTCAACTGCATAAGAGAAAAATATACACCTGTATTTTGCTGAGAAGATTAGCATACCATAAATTACTGGGGCTTCCCAGGTGGCACTACTGGTAAAGAACCCACATGCAAATGCAGGTGACGTAAGAGACGCAGGTTCAGTTCCTGGGTTGGGAAGAGCCCCTGGAGAAGGGTATGACAAGCCACTCCAGTATTCTTGCCTGGAGAATCCCCATGGACAGAGAAGTCTAGCGGGCTATGGTCAATAGTGTCCACAGAGTCAGACTGAAGCAACTTAGCACACACATTGCATGATGCAGAGATGTCATGTCATCATGCATGTCTACCAATGCTTGTTTGTCACTCACCAATTCCTTTGTTTCCTTAATTTCTTCAGAACTGAGGAACAGACCATATGCTTGACTCCCACACCTTAAATCTCACTTACATATTTAGGAAAATCATACACAGTCTCCTTGAGATAGATGCGCACTGTCCTAAAGAAAGCTATGAATGAGTAATGGATACTAAGACAATGTAAGATTTTATTTTTTAAAAAGAATTTTCAGTATGTTCTTCTTGTTTGAAACACACTATGTTACTTAGGATATTAATTTCTAGTAATAAAACATATTAAATTAATTTAAAATTAAGTTGCTTTAAAAATTACTACTGAAAGATAGTTTCTAAGATATATCAAAGATTATCAGAAGATGGCAGACAGTTTTCCCTGTTATGGTATCAAAAATCTGGAGTGAGTGAAAGTCGCTCAGTCATGAAGGACTCTTTGCAACCCATGGACTGTAGCCCATCAACCTCCTCTGTTCATGGAATTCTCCAGGCAAGAATAATGGAGTGGGTTGCCATTTCCTTCTCCAGGGGATCTTCCCAACCCAGGGATCAAACCTGGGTCTCCTGCAGTGCAGGAAGATTCTTTACTGTCTGAGCCACCAGAGAAGCTCTCAAAAACTTGGAAGGAATATATTTATCTTGATTAGGTAATCTGTCCTCCATCAAAACTATATAACTTCACTACACTTAACAATATTATAAAGGAAAAATTGAGGTTGATGAAAGTGTTCTAATTTATATCACTAATATTTAAGATTATAGTTAGGAAACTGTGATTTGACTCATTTTCAACTAAACATTAAAAAAAAATTCACAATATGGAAAACATTCTATAAATGCTTTATGAAAGTAAAATCTTTCCTCATAAATTACATGGAAAATTCCTTATTTGTTCAGATTAAAATTTAATAAAATTTATTTAATTCAGATTAAACTTAATTCATATCTAGCATAATTATATGCTAAAACTATTTTTTTTTGTTACTGATGAAATAAAAGTTCTTCTGAACTTGGACATTGATTTACTTTGAGGAAACTGATACCTTAAATTCTGATGGCATAATTTTTTCTCAATTTAATTTTTTCATACATCCTTCTCAAATCATATTTGAAATTTTATTTTATATTTGCTATCTTTCTATACTCTAAATAAAGATTAGTATTAGCCTGTGAATGCCATTCATCTTGGAATTGTTGCTTCTACTTTTAAGCTATTCTTAAGTACATATCTATAAAATATCTTAACCTCAATCTTTTCCAAATTAAATTGCATGTCATTATTGTACTTTTCCCTCATAATAACCTACTAAAGACACTATAATATCTTCTTTACAATGTTTTTATATCCTCTTTTTATTTATTTTAATTATTTTTTAATTTACAATATTGTATTGGTTCCACCGGTTAAATATTCACTTATTACAAATTCTGCTAACTACAAATTGCATTTCATATCTACCTTAAAAATTTATATTAATCCACATTTCATTTTATATATTTACATGTTTGCCATTTAAGTGTTTTTAGAGCTTGATTTTTTTTACATGTTTGGCACATGCCGAATGTTTAAAATGCCTTGTGGCACTGTTTTAATAACTGATTGGTACATAGTCCTATAACACCATTGCTAATTATAAAACAACAGTTTCCCATTCAGCAACATTTCCCCATTCCAAATAGCTGAACTGCAGCTATTTCCGCCCTCCCCCCCCCAAAAAAAAATCCTCTTACTTTAGAAATGTTTATAAATATTGTTTGAGTGTAATCTGTATTCTTCCAGGTTATTAGACAGATTTTGAAATTTGAATGATTTGCAATTACATTCATTAACAAATATTAACTTCTTAGCAATATAAAACTGACATATGGTAACTTAATGAAAGTAATACATTTTCAAAAAAAGTTTATCCATATTAACCAAAAAGGATCAAGTGTCTCTGAGAAATATTTAACAAGGATGGAAAATATATTTCAAATAGAGTATTTAATTACGCATAGATGCTTAGATAAGGAGTTTAAGTGCTAAATATTCAAATTTAATATGGCAATATTTCCATGATTTATTAATATTATATAATCATAAGCACATACAGGTCAGTGCTCCATAATCCATGTCCTATAAAACGATACATGGTATCTATTCTCACAAACATGTCTTTCTAACATGGTTCTACATGGAAGACTCATTCTGCTATGAATGGATGCTCCAAGTTATAATTAACTCTTAGGGAAAAGAAGTAGAGCAGTAAAATGAAAAATTAGATGACTATTACACAACTTCTCCCAATCACCATCCTATAAAATATTTAAACGTCTGGTGTTAATGATCACTGAGTAGAAGCAAAATAAGGTTTAAAGTTCAGATTGAGTAAAATACATATTTTTAAAATATTAGCTATAATTTACAATGTCTAATGGAGAAGGCGATGGCACCCCACTCCAGTACTCTTGCATGGAAAATCCCATGGATGGAGGAGCCAGGTAGGCTGAAGTCCATGGGGTTGCTTAGAGTCGGACAGGACTGAGCGACTTCACTTTCACTTTTCACTTTCATGCATTGGAGAAGGAAATGGCAACCCACTCCAGTGGTCTTGCCTGGAGAATCCCAGGGACAGGGAAGCATGGTGGGCTGCTGTCTATGGGACTGCACAGAGTCGGACACGACTGAAGCGACCTAGCAGTAGCAGCACAATGTCTAAAACTTTAAAAAGAGTACTTTTTCTTTAAAGTTTTCTTGCTGCTTGCCAAGAGAATTATTATATATAACTTCTCAAATGAGAGTGCATTTGAGTAGACTATGGAATTTTTAAGTTTGTAAGGATACTTGTGCTAGAGCATGAGTAGATAAAATTTGACTAAACAGTGGTTGGAGAAGGATTTTTCTAGGTTATGAGTTGTTATGAAGAAAGTTAAGAGCAGATAAAAAACAGCATGCTATAGAACTCTAATTTGTCTAGTATGTGAGGTCTACTGAGTAAGTAAGAAGCAAGGGAATATCATATAAAGAAGGATTTGGGTAGAAGAGAAAAGGTTGTGAAAGCTATACAAAGAATTTGAATTCAATTTACTTAGTTTCCAATGATGAATTTTGAAATTTTAATTTCTTTATTTTAAAAGCACAATTTGCATAAATAAAAATCACTGCAAACATTATCTTTCAAAAATGAGGGTATATATTTCCAGTGAAAGTGTTAGTCAATTCACGGAATTCTCCAGGCAAGAATACTGTAGTGGGTAGCCCTTCCTTTCTCCAAGGTATCTTTCCCACGGAGGGATCAAACCTAGGTCTCCTGAATTGCAGGCAGTTTCTTTACCTTCTGAGTCACCATGAAAGCCCCAGGAATACTGGAGTGGGTAACCATTCCCTTCTCCAGGGGATCGTCCCAACCCAGGGATTGAACCTGGGTCTCTAACATTGTAGGCAGATTATTTATCATCTGAGCAGCCAGGGAAGTCAAATATTTATACAAAGTATATTTAAAAATTTTTTTAATCTTCTAAATTACTCTTAAACATTTGAGCATTTTGCTCTGAAAGTAATTTATGTGAATCATCTTTGGTTTGATATAGAGAAACTGAGTTAAGATATTAAATAAAATAGAAGTATTAAGTGAACCGTCAAATTAATAAACTAACTAGTATTTAGGTAGTACCTAACATGACACCACACAAAAATATCAGAGACTTTGCATTTTCATAATATGATGCATTTATCAGGGTTCTAAACTTGCATAACATCTCTAAGCAGCTGTTATGCTATCTGAGATAAAATACTGATTTCAGAAAATTACCACACTTTCAGATACAATGGCAGTGGTGTGCACTCAGAAGTGTATTACAACCAAATAATAGACTATGTGTTTAACTCTGCTACTTATCTGTTCAGATGCATATTTTATAACACATTCAAGACAAATACAACCTGGAAGAAATTCCACATACACTAAGTATATGTTTGAATTGACCTAGAACTAGATGCGGCCATATCTTTCTTAGTCCCTTTTTTCTGCACATTAAAAAAAAAAAAAAAAAAAAAACTCCTATTATCAAGTATTAAACAGAGCCATCAGAATCAGCACGAATAGAAGGCATAATATGAGCTTTGGAGTGAGAAAGTTTTAAAGTTCTCTCTTCAAGCTGTGAGCTGTATGACCACAGGCAGATGACTTAATTTTTCTATACTCTAATGTTCACACCTAAAATTAATACTTATTCCACCATATGGTTAGAAGGCTTAAATAAAAGTTATACACATACATGACCTATAAAGATACCTGGCAAGAGCAGGCATTCAAAATGTAAGAAAAATCCATGTTTTGATTTAATGAAGGGTTTTATATTCAAAAGTAGGATTATAAATGGTAGAAGAGATTACATTTGGTGGTGACTGAGACAGAAGAGTGTTCAATAGGAATGGATGATTGGTTGTGTGAGAACTGGGATAGAATCAGAAAGTATAATGTAAACACCACACTTTTAGAAGATTAAATTCGTCCTGGCATACCGAGAAGAAAATGGAGAGGAAAGAAAATTAGGCTAGTGGTATTAGTAACAATATTACCGGAGTATGAACTTTGGGAGTTCACAGTCACCTCCAAGTGTAGAACTGTGATTTAAAGTATAGATTACTTGAAGAAAGTCAAGACAACAATTTCTCATATTACAGAATATCAAAGTTATATATTTTGTAAGGGTGGAAAGAAAAAGAATAAATCAGGATGAAAAATAAAAAGAAAAAAATAGAAGATAGTTAAGAAGATACAGGAAAAAAACATTAGAGTTAGAATAGTCCAAAAGTAAAACTACATTTTCACTATAACTTTCCTGAAGTCTTCATTCTTTCCTCATTCCTTCCCTACTATTGTCCCACAAACTACAAAGTGATAAGAAAAAAGATCCATTTGTATTCAATTAATTTTTTTAATTTACCCACCACACTTTTCAAACAATGAAATGCTAAGTCTCTACCCATTGTCTGAAATCCTAACAAAGTATTTTCTACTGCTTAAGTAAAACACATATTGCCTTATAATTATATTTCAAACATAATTTGATATTATGTAAGAAAACAGGTAATCCAGAAAGGTAACTTTTATAAGAAAGTCCTCTAGAGTAAAAGTCCCATCTAATTGTCTTTCAGATGATGTTATGATCTAACAAGTGTCTATTAATGTTTGGGAACAAATTTGGATTTAATGAGCAATGCTATTTTTAGCCTTAGGGCAGCATATCATTTAACCATGAAATAGATTGATGTTTTACTAAGGATCATTTCCTTGCAAAGTGTCCTTGAATTAACCTTTTCCCTGAGATTCTACAAAGCATCTGGTTATTTCCAATAGGCTTTGGATAAGATATTTGCCTCCATTGATATGTTCAATAGGAAATAAAATCAGTGAGTTTGAAATTAACCTAAGTATAAATAATAGCATTAATGCAACCAGTTTGAGAAATAATGCTATTTGAAATGAGATAAGGAAAACTTAAAACCAGATCTCACACTCTTTTCATGTAGATGATTTGTAAAATAGATACTATGGTCTCTACAAATGAAAACTTTTGTCATCAATAGAATCTCAAACTTTTATCATCAATATTAGCTGTTAAAAATAAGCCTGATGAACACAGCCATTATTTAAAAGGATATTCAAAAAATCAACAACTGTTTTATAATGTCATTTATGATAATATTCAAGGACTGGTTTCTATTTCCAAGGGAAGTAGAAATTAACAAAGGCAAGCAAGCTATATTTAACACATGCAGATTCATCGGGTTTCTATTTCAAAGTAAGTAATTCTACTTCTGACAGGAGAAGGTGAATCTATTCCAAAATCTAGAGCATGAGGCAAAATAATAGTCCTCCTCATAATAACAATGAACATTTACTGATTCCTTACTATCAGGTACTGTTTTAATACCCTTAATTTATTTTAAAAATAAACATTAATATTAATTCTGTAACAACTTCAAATAAAGGGGCTATTGCTATTCCTAACTGGCAAATGAGGAAATTGCAAGACCAAGAGGTTAAAGAGTTTGCTGAGGTCACAAAGCTAAAAATAAACATGCTCAGATTTGCACCTGAATAAAGAAGGCAATGGCACCCCACTCCAGTACTCTTGCCTGGAAAATCCCATGGACAGAGGAGCCTGGTAGGCTGCAGTCCATGGGGTCGCTAAGAGTTGGACATGACTGAGCGACTTCACTTTCACTTTTTACTTTCATGCATTGGAGAAGGAAATGGCAACCCACTCCAGTGTTCTTGCCTAGAGAATCCCAGGGACGGGGAAGCCTGGTGGGCTGCCGTCTATGGGGTCGCACAGAGTCGGACACGACTGAAGCGACTTAGCAGCAGCAGCAGTCTAGATACATGGTGTGTACTTTCATTCTTAAGATCCTACTCTCTCTCATCACTCCCATTGACTACTGACTCTACAACCTACATACTATAAACTGCATGTTTGTCCCCCTTCCCCAAGGAGTTATATGTTGAATACAAATACCAATGTGATGGAATTTGTAGGTGAGGGCTTTGAGAGGTGATTAGGTCATGAACCTCAAACATTTCTAATATTTATTGGATTTTTATTTTCTGCCCTGACTCCATGATTGGGATAGATTAGTATTGTCTTATGTTGCTTTCTTTTTGACAATTTTATAACTGAAATCACCTGGGTACTTCATAATTGACAATCATGATAATATATTCTATCTAGCGTAAGTTTTAGTTACAAATTAAGTACCAGGGTTTGCTGGAGAAATAGAAAACATGATTATGTTTTCTCTAGCAAAATTTAAAAATATCATACCAATGCAGATAGTAATACAGTTGACAATGGTAAAAAGCTATTTGCATAGCTGGGAACAATAAACTTTAAAAGTCAACTTAGATGCTAGACTCATATCAAGCTGTAGAATGAGTTTAGAAGGCTGAATGGGGAGGGTGGGGAATCTTAACACTACTTCTCTGAAAACAATGACAGTTACTAAATAACTGACTTAATTAAAAGTAAATTCTAGAATAGGAAAGCTACAGAACTGAGGTAGTAATATCAAATTCATTCTATCATTCTATTCCAATTCCTTCAGGCACACAAGAAAAACAAAAACAAAAACAAAAAACTACACATCTACTTACAGTTTCTTTGAAGACTTTCCAAAACCAAGTGGAATGCAGGGGGAGCTAAATCTCGTTATGAGCTAGATGCTTATATCAGAGTTTCACTGGGGTTTAGTTATCATGACTAGTCAGTCCCATTCATCTCTTTCATATAAACAGTTTGACTTTAAACCCTTGATATTCACATTAAAAAGAAAAAGATCAGTATGTATCTTTTCAAAAGACGTTTAAACAAGTATTGATAATAAAGAGATTACTATACAATAGTGGATTAAAAAAAATGTGTAACAGATAAGGTCTAAAAATAATTCCTTTAGAACCTCCTAACATAAGGATATCTATATATTCTACATGCCTTGTTCTTGAGATTATGAAAGAAATGTAGTGCCCTTTAAGAGTCATACAGATAACTTTGCTATGTTTCATTCCTTGCAGTTAGTGTATCAGTAGTAACTAGGCAGGAGGAAAATCAGAGGTTTTGAAATTATCTCATCTCAGTAGGGTGCACCTGGATAGGTCTCAAATTAAACATCTTCCTTAATGGCCCATTATGGAGTATCAATTCCTGAAATACCCAAAGGGAGTCAGGGACCATTAATGCTAAGGGAGAGTTTCTAAGGTTGTAGCATATGATGCAATATTTATGCTGTAACTTTAATATGACTGAGAGTTTATTTAAATATACACTTAATGGTTTTAAAATCAATAGCTACCATAGTCTGGTTTAATACAACACCAAAACACAGATTAAAAATTTGAATGCATCAATACATTTTTATATTAATATTTTGATGGTATAGCATTTACAGGTAGATACCAAATTATGAAACAGTCATTTTACAAAACTCAACTTTTAAGACAGCTGCTTGTACATCAAAGTATATTCTTCATGGGGAAGAAAATTATATCTAAACTCTATTTAATCTTTATAATAAAATAGGTATAATTTAGTAGAAATAATAATCATTATAACATCTATTCTTCAGGAATTATAAAACAAGTATATGATGGAGCTATGGGTATTGCTGCTTAGGGTAAAGAAATGTATTTTCATATCAGCAACATTTCCTCAACTTCCAGGGTTTAACTAGTAGGCAAAACGGTCAACAGGAATTAAACAAAACAAAAATGAAATCATCTTTATGTTCCATTCATCATATTTCTAGCCCTATCACTATAGAAGCTGACCTGAGCAACATGGGAAAAATCTAAAAAGCAATTACATCTGGGAATCAGTAACCAACAGCCTGGGAAAGAAAATGTCAAGGAAAAGAAAGAAATTGAAAATTTCCTAGTGGCAGTACCTCAACAGAAAAGGAAACCCTAAACAGGTTTCAGTAATGTCCTTAACTATAGAATAATAAAGGATGTATTTAGACAAACAAAAAAAAAGTAAGTCAGTAAGTCAGGTTCTGTTAAGATTCCCATAATTAAAGAATTTTATAACAGAACTTATTATACTTAGTCATTAATATACTAATTTATTGATTCATATATATGTAACAATTTATATAAATATCATATAATATTAACACAATGATAACATATATTTTATCATATTCATTTTATTCAATAAATATTATTATTTTAGTAACCTAATAAAACAGAATGCATATGAATAGATAAAACAAAGTGAAAGTGAAGTCGCTCAATCCTGTCCGACTCTTTGGGACCCCAAGCCTACCAGGCTTTTCAGTCCATGGGATTTTCCAGGCAAGAGTACTGGAAACTTATCATTCAAATAGTCAATTTCTAACTCTCAGTGTACTTTCTATATATCTGGAATATTTTATAATGATAAAAATAAGTGTCATCTTAAATTATAATAATGTCAAGACTTTTCATTTAAAAAATTAAACTGAATGACTCCTAAAGATGTCTACACAAATAACAGCACACATTTTCTGATGTAGAAAGATAATTAAATCAATCAAATATGGTGATTTAATTAAGACAACTGGTAAAAACAAAGGAAAAAAAGAGAGTCTTGTTTAGTGGGAAGAATAACCAAGTTGTTCTTGTTGTTGTGGAAAAAAATAGTCCCATTAAGACCTGTGAAAATGAATGAAGACCAAGCCACACAAACCATACACATCTCACCTAGAAGTCTTTACACTCCATCCTCTGGTTGTCTATACTTTTCAAAGTGTTCAAAATCTACACACATCAATGAAATCAAATGAAATTTGAGCAAGATACTCTTTTATATACAGTAACTGTTTTTTTATTTCCCATTAGATAAGAGGATGCTATAGAAGTACTTCTAAGTTATATTTAACTGAGTTTAGGCTAAAAGTAATCCATTCTAGAAACTATGCAATTGAAAAAGCATAAGGAAACAAAACTTGGAAATGAGCAGTACAAAAGTAGCTGCCTAAAATTATTGGGACAAAGAGTACTATTTAAGATATTGCCTGTAAAAAACTTTCTTCATAAAATTTGACTTTCTTAATAATTAATATTTCTAAAATGGCTTAATGGCTTCTATTTATTTAAAGATACTGCAGTTTTGATCCCCTAGAAAAAGCTTTTCTCCCTGTCTTTGGTAAAAATATCTTTGAGTTATGTAGTTTAAAAATCACATTGATGCTTCAGTACATAAATCATTTCTTTCTTCAGTCCTTTCTCTGCAGAATGGTGATGATTCACAAGGACAATTCAGGAACACCTAGGTTCTAAAATAACCAAAATTGGCAAATTGTACAAAAAAGATATATAGCGTAATTGTTCAACACTTGGCTCTAGCTAGAAATATAGTAAAGAAACACAGATCAACTGTGATGGAAAATCCATCAGAAACAACAAAGCTGGAAGACTACTATACACAGTAATATCTGGACCTTTTTAACCAACATTTTATTTAACTATTCTTCTAATATAATTCATAGTGAAGGCAGATAAAGAGCCAAAGTACATGATTTTCTACCATGCTAACTGCTGAGGCATCTTTAGGTTAAAAATATTTTTTGAAACAATAACTATATTTGCACTAACTTTGGAGCAGTTAAAATTTTGTGAATTAGAATAATTACAAAACTTTACTTTTTAGAAGCAACAATTATCTATGTTCTGGCTTTTTCATTTCCTAGTACATCTATGACTACTGAATAAGATATACTTGAAAGCACCCAAAAGACTATTTCTTCTTGTTTTGGAGACATTGATTTACCTTTCAAGGATATTAAAAAAAATAAGGTATGCTCTGAGTATCTCAGAAACTTGAATTTCCAAAGAAACATAGTCTTGCTTTTAGGAATATTTACCATTGCAATAATTTTTAATGTTATTCATGAAACATAACACAGTTTAAAAACAAAGCTTATAGCCCTTATTTTTCTTTCCTAAACCTCTTAAAAGGCAGATAATTATTTTTCTTTGTAAAGCAATAAGATTATTTAGTCAAATAAAATAATGGCCTTTTGAAAAGGGTCTCTTCTTTCTTTTTTTCTTTATGTTAAGTCTTATTTATTACCTTTAATGAAAATGTATAGTTTAGTATCTGATCCTTCTAATTACAAAATAAATGAGTTAGAAGGATGAAATGTACAGAGGGGTAACATAGTCAATAACAATTTAGTATCTTTGTATAGGAACAAAGGTAGTCAAAAGACACAAAGTTCCAGTTATAAGATAAATGAATACTAGAGATATAATGCACAATCAATATAATTAACTCTGTTGTATTTATCTATGAAAATTATCAACAGAGTAAATCCTAAGAGTTCTCATTGCAAAAAAAAAAAGAATCGTTTTAATTATTATACCAGTATGAGGCAATAGATGTTCACTAAATTTATTGTGGCAATCATTATATTTTATATATATATATAAACATATATATATATGATATATTGGAGAAGGCAATGGCAACCCACTCCAGTACTCTTGCCTGGAAAATCCCATGGATGGAGGAGCCTGGAGAGCTGCAGTTCTGGGGTCGCTGAGGGTCAGACATGACTGAGTGACTTCACTTTCACTTTTCATTTTCATGCATTGGAGAAGGAAATGGCAACCCACTCCAGTGTTCTTGCCTAGAGAATCTCAGGGACGGGGGAACCTGGTGGGCTGCCATCTATGGGGTCACACAGAGTTGGACATGACTGAAGTGACTTAGCAGTAGCAGTATATATATGTATCATAACATATATATAAATCATTTATATATATGTTTTATATATAAATAATTTTTATATTTATATGAAATTTATATATATATAAAATCATTATGCTGTACAACTTAATGTTCAACTGAACATTATGTCAATTTTATCTAATAAAACAGGAAAAAAAAAAACACACAGATAAATACACTCTCAAACCAGAGATCAAATTTCCAACATTCATTGGATTATGGAGAAAGTAAGGGAGTTCCAGAAAAACATCTACTTTTTCTTCATTGACTACTCTAAAGACTTTGTGTGGATGACAATGAACAAGGAAAGTTCTTAAAGAGATTGGAACACCAGATCACCTTATCTGTCTCCTGAGAAATCTGTATGCTGGTTAAGAAGCAACAGTTAGAACCAGAAATAGAACAATCTAGTTCAAAAATGGGAAAGGAGTATGACAAGCCTGTATATTGTCACCCTCCTTATTTATCTTCTTTGCAGTGTACATCATGCAAAATTGCCAGGCTGGATAAATCACAAGCCGGAATCAAGATTGTAGGGAGATATATTAACAACCTCAGATGCAGATGATATCACTCTCATATCAGAAAGTGAAGAGGAACTAAAGAGCTTGTTAACGAGGGTGAAGAGAAGAATGGAAAAGCTAACTTAAAACTCAACAGTGAAAAAACTAAGATCATAGCATCCAGTCCAATCACTTCATGGTAAATAAAAGGAGAAAGAGTGAAAGCAGTGACAGAGTTTATTTTCTTCAGCTCCAAAATCACTGTGGGTGGTGAATGCAGCCATGAACTTAAGACTTTTGCTCTGTAGAAGGAAAGCTATGACAAACCAGGACAGTGATTAAAAAGCAGAGACAACACTTTGCCAACAAAAGTCCATACAGTCAAAGCTATGGTTGTTTTGTTGTTGTTGCTTTTTAATTTTTCCAGTTCTCATGTACTGATGTGAGAGTTAGATCATAATGAAGGTTCAGTACTTTAGAATTGATAGTTTTGAACTGTGGTGCTGGAGAAGACTCTTGAGAGTCCCTTGGATTGCAAGATCAAACCAGTCAATCGTAAAGGAAATCAGCCCTGAATATTCATTGGAAGGACACTTGCTGAAGCTGAAACTCCAATACTTCGGCCACCTGATGCCCAGAACTGACTCCTTAGGAAAAAAAACCCTGATGCTGGGAAAGATTGAAAGCAGGAGAAGGGGAAGACAGAAGATGAGATGGCTGGATGGCATCACTGACTGGATGGACATGAGTTTGAGCAAGCTCCGGGAGTTGGTAATGGACAGGGAAGCCTGGTGTGTTACAGTCCGGGGGGTCACAAAGAGTTACCCATAACTTTGCAACTGAACTGAAAGGACATCAACCTTGACTATTCATTGGAAGGACTGATGCTGAGTCTCCTATACTTTGGCCACCTGATGCAAAGAGTCTACTCTGGAAAAGACCCTGATGCTGGGAAAGATTGAGGGTAGGAGGAGAAACAGGTGACAGAGAATGAAATGGTAGGATGGCATCACTGACTCAATGGATATGAGTTTGATCAAACTCAGTGCAATAGTGAAGGACAGCAAAGCCTGGCATGCTGCAGCCCATGGGTCACAAAGAGCTCGAAAGGTTCTGTGACTGAACAACAATAACAACAAAGCATGAGTAGTTGATTTATACTAAGGTATTTGTGGTTTATTAACTTTCTTCTAACAGAAAAATTTCAATCTATTTGGGAGCCTGGTGTCAAAAAAGAAAAAAATTATTTGGGAATCAAGATGTCAAAGGGGCATCTATTTGACAATCTTGTATAGAGTTAATCTGCCCATAACTAAGAAAAAAAAAAAAAGGAAACACTTCACCAGTTCAGCTGAAGTATACCAACAAATATTAACCAACCAATCAAACAGTGAAAAGACAGTGAATATTTCCTATGTGACCCATGCTATAGAAAGAAAAGAACATTTTTTACAGTGTATCTATACATTTTCTACATCAGTGAAATATTACCTGAAATAATATTATTATTTCATTTGAACATAAGACATACACACATGTGTACTCACAGGCACCTTTAAAAATCTTAGATGGAAATGGATGTATTATTACAAATTAGTACTTAAGGGAAAATTTGCTGAATATTGCCAGTAAACATCCAATGTAAAACAATTTCACCATGCAAATCCAAGACAAAGATACAGAAATGATTCACTTCATCTCAAACAGAAAAGAGTCAAATAGCCCCACAATGGATTTCTTAAATATAAAAGATTCAGAAATGAAAATACATAGCAGAAACAATGGCATTGAGGAGAACATCAGTATTCCCTGGGACTAAAACAGTTAATGGAAAAGTTTCTTTGAATTCTAAGGAGCATTGAAAAATACATTTCAGATATCATTAAACCAAAAGCATCCATTAGCCCCTCTCAGACATGACCCCACTAAGTTTCCTTCTTTTTTTCTTCATCTTTTGCTTTGTTGACTTACAGTGGTCTAGCCAAGGAAGCAAAGGATCACTAACCCCATTACCAGAATCACCCTCTGATACAAATACATGTCTCAGTGTGAGAGTGTGTATCTTAAAAATTAATCAGAAGACACAAAATTATCTGGAAAGAAATATAGCATTAATCCTTTTAGCATAGTGTTAATCCTAGACACCTATAAAAATTACTCTGATAAGGATCAACAATTTATTGGTTTTGGGAGATCACATTGCAAGTGAAGTAATTATTATTCTATGCTCTATTCGCAAAGAAAATTTATAAGGAAATAAAAATGAAACATATGACACTTAAGATACTCTATGGAGAAATTAACTAGAAATTATTTTATATATGTAAAAAGTGCAAACTCCATATTTGGGTAATTTTGATGTGTCAGAACAAAGGAAAACTCTTGCAATCATCTTCTTCAAGCCTTTTTTAAAGAGGAGAAATGAAATGAATTAAACATTAAAAGTCAATGAGCTCTTATACATTGTATGCCAAAATATAGTTTTTAAATTAATAAAGATAAAGAGGAACTATAAGACTAAGATAGAAAGTAGTAACTCAAACACAAAATATATTTCAAAATAATTGTTAACTGAAGTATAGTGTATTTAAAATGCTGTATTAGTTTAAGGTAAACAGCAAAGTGACTCAATTTTATACACACACACACAAACACACCCCAATCCCCACTCCCCCACATCTATCTATTCTTTTTCAAATTCTTTCCCATGATAAGTTATTAACCAGATACTGAATATAGGTCCCTGTGCAATACAGTAGATCCTTGTTGTTTATTTTATATACAGCGGTATGTATGCACAAACTTTTAAATCCCCTAAGCCAAGTGAGAAGGAGATAATGTTATAAACTTCCCTAAGCTCTCTGCATCCTTCCCCTATACATGCTTCCTAGTATTGAAACACATTTACAAAGAAAATATAAATACAGTAGGAATAGATTTCTGTTTACAAGGAGCTAAAGTGAGAGTGAAAGTTGCTCAGTCTTGTCCAAGACTCTTTGCATCCCCATGTACTATACAGTCTATGGAATTCTCCAGGCCAAAATGCTGGAGTGGGTAGCCTTTCCCTTCTCCAGGGGATCTTCCCAACCCAGGAATCCAACTCAGGTCTCCTGCTTTGCAGAAGGCTTCTTTACCAATTGAGCTATCAGGGAAGCCAAGGAGCTAAAGGGTATAGTTCAAATTCTTGATTCCACACATTTTTGTACCAAGTAGTTTTGTTCAGAGAATTAAATTGTTCTTGTAACATTAATGATTTTACAAAGAAAAAAAAAAGTTTCAGGCTTTTTTGGTTCAACTCTTTTTGATAATTATTGATATGGATCATTACCTCTTTAAATAAAGTAAATGTTATTGCAGCTTATTAATAACAAAACATAAATGGCCACCAAGCCAAAGCTTGACCATATTACCAGATAAAAATTCTGACCATGAATACTCTAACATAATAATGAGGAATTTCATTAATGTTTCTAATTCAGTTGACTTTGTTGATTTTATACTATTTTTATGGGGTTCCCAAGTATCTCTTGGTAAAACAAATCTGCCTGCCAATGTAGGAGAAGATCCCCTGGAGAAGGAACCCACTCCAGTAATCATGCCTGGGAAACACCATGGATAGAAGAGCCTGGCAGGTTAGAGTCCGTGGGATTGCAAGAGTCAAGCCTGCACATACATGGAGACCTACACTGTAGTTGAAACTGGATAAATTGAACAAAAAATTATTGAAAAGCTATAAAAGATTTTTAAAATTAGGTATCAGACATATTACATTTCTTTTCCAAACTACAAAGATTTAGTGCATTATCTTTTCATTTATTTCTGTATATGTCATCAGTATTTTTTGCATGAGCTGAGTTCAAGTTCTTGCTTAATAAATAAATAAAATGGGAAGTAGGAGGTGGGACTGAAATTCCCGAGAAGAAATACTCACTCTTAAAAAGTACCGATATGCAAGGATATTTGTTGAATACTTGATTATGTTAATGAAGGTTTTCAAATACTTAATATAGAAAGGAATTCACCAGAAGATAGAAGAGTAGCTATTGCACAACAGAAAATCTGATGTATAAATACAATGATAAATATTGGGAACCTTATGACCCAAACTGAACACAACCCACAAAATGCCCCTGGGCCAAGACTGATTGTGATGCTGCCAGATTTTTCTGAAAAGCCATTTAATCTTGTAAGAGTAAAGTCTAAATTCTTAACTAAAATTCTTGTGTAACATCATGTGCTTTTTGAAATTAAAAGCTGTCATTATTTTTTTCATCATTATACAGTCTACATATTTGCTTCAATATGAATAGGATGATGTCTATAGATTTCACTAAACACACATGGTCTGTAAATCTACTGAGGTAATAGAATTTAGAAGCTTCATTTACCCCTGATTTAATATTCTTGAACTGAAGTTTAAATCCCTGAAATATTATCAAGGTTTCTGAGGAATCTCTATGGTTGCAGCAGTTAACATAAGATCTTGGCAAGTATTTTGAAAAAACAAAGAAAATGTAAGATCTGCCTTATGAATATTAATCAAAACCTATATTTGGTAGTCATAATTCATCACAGTTTCAAAAAATCAGAGTCGTTTTGCTATTTCCCAAATCTAACTTTAAAATACAACTTTATAGAAAAAAATCTTGCCATTAGCACTAACTCTTTCTTACATACTTCAAAAAAGATCTAGTACCATGGGGACCAAGCAGGACGGACAGAAAAGAAACTATAAATCTATGTCACTTTTAGAAATGAGCCCTGAATTCAATCATAATGAACCGTATTCTTTTTCTCTTAGCTAAAGTAATACAGCAGTGCTGTTAACAGTATCCCAATTTATTTTATCTCCTTCAGGTTCTGATAAAAAATGCTTAAAATTCCATGATTCAAATATCATTATCTTTTACACAGAGAATCAAGGGACCCTTTGACATGTGACATGCAATAGATACTGCTATAGAACAAATCAATAGTAAAAAAAAAAGAAGCACAAGAAAATGCCCCAGCTTGTGAAAATTCTCTTCAGAATGTTCAATTAGAGCACAGTGAGAAGATACTTATTTTACATTTTCCATCGCATTCTAAAATAGTTTGTTAGATTAGCCTAAAATAGTTGGATTGTTTTTAAGCACACACGTTCTTTAGAGAGAAAATAATCATTTCAAGTAAAATGTAACTTTGTACAATTGGACAACAGTGACTTAATGAGAGTTGGACAGCAATTTATATTAATTTAATCAGCAACAAAGTCCTGCAGGGAAAAATAGATTTATCTTTGGAGGAGATACACTACATTTGGATAAATAGATGAAGTATAATAGCACTCAAGTGAAATAAATTTATGCTTTAGATACTAAACAGCAGGTAATTCCTTATTGCTATAGCTTTGAGATAGGCAGTTCTTTTCCTGTTAATAAAATCTATTACGGAATTGATGAAGTTAATATACTCATTACTATTTAGGGTGAAAAACTGTAAAAATAAAACAATGAGGACTTTTCTCATTTTTTGTTTATTATTTGAAATGTTCTCACTCTACCTTCTTGTTACAGGTTCTCCCTTTAAAAAAAATTATCAGCATTTAAGTTCAATGATATAACGTTGTTTCCTATGAATTTAGCAACTAATAATATTCTATAAAACCTTTGTGGTAAAAAAAATAATGTAAATAAGCCATCTCTGTGTCACAAAAGTACTATTTACCGTAACACTCACTGATTTTGTTGTTGTTGTTGTTGTTACGTGTCCTTAACTTTTAGAACTGTACAAAAAAGATCTTCATGACCCAGATAATCACGATGGTGTGATCACTGACCAGGAGCCAGACATCCTGGAATGTGAAGTCAAGTGGGCCTTAGAAAGCATCACTACGAACAAAGCTAGTGGAGGTGATAGAATTCCAGTTGAGCTATTCCAAATCCTGAAACATGATGCTGTGGAAGTGCTGCACTCAATATGCCAGCAAATTTGGAAAACTCAGCAGTGGCCACAGGACTGGAAAAGGTCAGTTTTCATCCCAATCGCAAAGAAAGGCAATGCCAAAGAAGGCTCAAACTACTGCACAATTGCACTCATCTCACACGCTAGTAAAGTAATGCTCAAAATTCTCTAAGCCAGGCTTCAGCAATATGTGAACCATGAACTTCCTGATGTTCAAGCTGGTTTTAGAAAAGGCAGAGGAACCAGAGATCAAATTGCCAACATCCGCTGGATCATGGAAAAAGCAAGGGAGTTCCAGAAGAACATCTATTTCTGCTTTATTGACTATGCCAAAGCCTTTGACTGCGTGGATCACTGTGGAAAATTCTGAAAGAGATGGGAATACCAGACCACCTGACCTGCCTCTTGAGAAATCTGTATGCAGGCCAGGAAGCACCAGAACTGGACATGGAATAACAGACTGGTTCCAAATAGGAAAAGGAGTTCGTCAAGGCTGTATATTGTCACCCTGCTTATTTAACTTATACGCAGAGTACATCATGAGAAACGCTGGGATGGAAGAAGCACAAGGTGGAATCAAGATTGCCAGGAGAAATATCAATAACCTCAGATATGCAGATGACACCATCCTTATGGCAGAAAGTGAAGAGGAACTAAAAAGCCTCTTGATGAAAGTAAAAGTGGAGAGTGAAAAAGTTGGCTTAAAGCTCAACATTCAGAAACGAAGATTATGGCAACTGGTCCCATCACTTCATGGGAAATAGATAGGGAAACAGCGGAAACAGTGTCAGACTTTATTTTTCTGGGCTCCAAAATCACTGCAGATGGCGACTGCAGCCATGAAATTAAAGTACGCTTATTCCTTGGAAGGCAAGTTATGACCAACCTAGACACCATATTCAAAAGCAGAGACATTACTTTGCCACAAAGGTTGGTCTAGTCAAGGCTATGGTTTTTCCTGTGGTCATGTATGGATGTGAGAGTTGGACTGTGAAGAAAGCTGAGCACCGAAGAATTGATGCTTTTGAACTGTGGTGTTGGAGAAGACTCTTGAGAGTCCCTTGGACTGCAAGGAGATCCAACCAGTCCATTCTGAAGGAGATCAGCCCTGGGATTTCTTTGGAAGGAATGACACTAAAGCTGAAATTCTAGTACTTTGGCCACCTCATGCGAAGAATTGACTCGTTGGAAAAGACTCTGATGCTGGGAGGGATAGGGGGCAAGAGGAGAAGGGGACGACAGAGGATGAGATGGCTGGATGGCATCACTGACTTGATGGACATGAGTTTGAGTGAACTCTGGGAGTTGGTGATGGACAGGGAGGCCTGGCGTGCTGCAATTCATGGGGTCGCAAAGAGTCTGACATGACTGAACAACTGATCTGATCTCTGATCTGATGGAAAAACAAAGCCTCCCATAGAAAAGACTCAAATTAATTGCTTTCACTGTGATTCACAAAAGATAAAATAGGATCTTCAAATTATTTTCTTTCCTTTAGTTAAATGTTATTCATATAAGACAGTTGTACCTAAATGTCAAGATTACATTGTTAATATTTCAGAGGGATTTGTACCACATTCTTATTGTACATCAGAATCCTAACTTCTTATTGTACATCAGAATCCTAACATTCTTATTGTACACTAGAACTTGAGCCTTGCAAAATTTTCTGCTTGCTCTATTGTAAAATTAAAGATTCAGCAATAGCTCCGTAATCATCAGTATTAATAATACATTCATTAATCTTGTCGATTACAAAGTAAATCTTACTTCTATAATATTTACAAATCTCTTTCCCTGTAAATTTTTTTCTGACAATTTCATAAAAATTTCTATTCACAATTGTATCACAAAGTCAAGAATATTTTACTATTCTCATTTGTTCACGTATATGTGTCTCTTCCTAGAGAACAGGCCAAAAATACACGGTCATATTTCATTCATTTCTACATTTGCATCAACTAGCACAAAGCTTGGCATCTAATAGAAGGTGAATAAATTTCTGCTTCACTAGTATGTAGTAGAATTAAGCAAATGATTAAAGTTTCAGATAAAAGAAAAGTTAAGAGTTGGTTAGGTCAAAGAGAAAATGACTCTAAATATTTTTCCTAAATAAAAGTATTTAATAATAAAATTAATCACATATCAAGGTCTTATGCCCTATTATAAACAATATAAATGTTTTTGGTTTGTCTTTGTTTTTCTTCATTTATTTCTTGTTCAGTCTGGAATTATACCCATTTTACTAATGGAAAAGCTGAGCCACAAAACCTTTAAGGGACTTGCTCAAATACGTGTCACCAAACTAATTCAGTCCAAGCAATCTCAATCTAGTGCCTGTTCTTAGGCACACAGCCCTGCCTCTAATGAAGGGAGAAGGAAAAGCTGCTTTCATTCATCGACCATCCCCTTGTCCTGCATTTGCTTTGCTTCAGGCATTACACAAGTATCTAAGGCACAAAGGTGAATAAAGCTGAGGCTCTCTGGTCACCATCTTTCTCAGAAATATTGAAAGTCTCTAGTGCTTAAAAAAAAAGACATACATTCAAAAACATACATATCTTTTTCATTTCACTGTCAAATTTCTCACCTTAGCAACCAAAAATTATTGGTTCCAATACCTCACAGCCACTTCACCCTCTAATTACTTCCAGTCAGGTCTGTCTTCTTCACTCACTGAGAATTCTGTCAAAAAATTCCCTAATTGTCAAATCCGGCAGTCTCTTCATAGTTTTCAATCTATTTCATGTATTAGTAGCACAGAAGACCTTTATACCAATCAGATTCCTTGGTTCCTAAAATTCAATGATATACAAAGGATAAAAGGAAATAATATGAAATAATAATGAAAACAGGTATAATTGAACCCAACATTTCACTTTACAATGGGAACTCTTAAGTTAACTCTTTCGAGGTCATATCTTGAGTTGACACAGAGTTATGTTTAAAATTTAGGGCTATCTTTTCAAAGTCTATTAATACTTTCTTCAACATAGATCTTTGTTTCAGTACTTTTACCAAATCTACATCTCAGGCTTTCATATCTGTGGTGGGCAGCCTCAAGATGAACCCCCAGTGATTCTTGCCTGCAGGTATCTATACTCGCGCGTAATCCATCCCCTTGTAGGTGAACTGAATCTACTGACTCACTTCAAATAAACAGAATGGCAGAAGTGATAGGATGTCACTTTAAAGATCAGATTATAAAAATCCTGCGGTTTTGTCTTAGGCCTTTTGTGTTGTTTACTCTGGAGATATCCAACTGCCACCTCATGATATATGATGTAAGGTCATGATGTTATTGGTATGATGTCATGACGTTATGATGTAGCCAGTAGAGAGTCCCAAGTGAATAAGCTTAGTAGTGGATTCTCGTCCAATTGAGCCTAAAGGTGAGACTGTGTCCAATAGCCTGACTGCAATCTCTTGAGAGAGACAAAGCTAGAGACACTCAAGTAAGTAATACTAAGGCTCATAACCCACAGAACTACAAGAATATGCTTATTTTTGAGTAATTTTTTCTCATGCATCAAAGATAATACATCTTATCGTGAAACTACTTGTAATATTATTAATTCAAGTATCTCTTCACCCCATTTTGTATTGTTCTACTCCATTATCCTTCCAACACCAGCACACACATCATGTTTTTCTGTTACTCAATGTCCCAATAAGCAATGTCATAAAAATAATAACAAACACAGATATGTTAAAAATACTGAGTCTAGTACCCAAAGACAACCAAAGTCTTCCAGTTTGTGTTAACTGGTTTACTGTTTCTCAAATATAAACAGTGGTTTCCTTCTGCTATTTGTTATTGGAACATTTGCAACCCTAGAATAGGTATTTAAATATTATTTTAAAATGTTCAAAAATAACAAAAATTCTGTACAATAATATTTACCTTGAAGATTTCTGCAATTCTATGAAATCACTGTTACGTAAATGTTTTGTAAATCAGATAAGAGCCATCCTGTATCATTGGCTCTACTGCTATTTTCAGTTGTTACCGAAGTTGTAAAATAAACTCAGGTACGCCTACTCTGGGAATACGGAAAGACTCTCTAAAAGGTATAGGATTCAGATAGCTTTAAGATAATCAATTTCCAGAACCTAAAATTCAACCTGTTCAATTTTTTAAATGACTCTGCCTCAAAAAATACTGAGGATCAAGATTTTTCTCCCCATTCAAAATTATCAGTTAAGTTCAGTTCAGTCGCTCAGTTGTGTCCATGTCTGCGACCCCATGAATCGCAGCACACCAGGCCTCCCTGTCCATCACCAACTCCCGGAGTTCACTAAAACTCATGTCCATCGAGTTGGTGATGCCATCCAGCCATCTCATCCTCTGTCGTCCCCTTCTCCTCCTGCCCCCAATCCCTCCCAGCATCAGAGTCTTTTCCAATGAGTCAACTCTTCGCACTGGAAAAACCATAGCCTTGACTAGAGGAACCTTTGTTGGCAAAGTAATGTCTCTGCTTTTGAATATGCTATCTAGGTTGGTCATAACTTTCCTCCCAAGGAGTAAGCAAGTGTCTTTTAATTTCATGGCTGCAATCACCATCTGCAGTGATTTTGGAGCCCCCAAAAATAAAGTCTGACACTGTTTCCACTCTTTCCCCATCTATTTCCCATGAAGTGATGGGACCAGATGCCATGATCTTCGTTTTCTGAATGTTGAGCTTTAAGCCAACTTTTTCCACTCTCCTCTTTCACTTTCATCAAGAGGCTTTTAGTTCCTCTTCAGTTTCTGCCATAAGGATGGTGTCATCTGCATATCTGAGGTTATTGAGATTTCTCCCGGCAATCTTGATTCCAGCTTGTGTTTCTTCCAGCCCAGCGTTTCTCATGATGTACTCTGCATAGAAGTTAAATAAGCAGGGTGACAATACACAGCCTTGACGTACTCCTTTTCCGATTTGGAACCAGTCTGTTGTTCCATGTCCAGTTCAAACTGGTGCTTCTTCACCTACATATAGGTTTCTCAAGAGGCAGGTCAGGTAGTCTGGTATTCCCATCTCTTTCAGAATTTTCCACAGTTTATTATGATCCACACAGTCAAAGTCTTTGGCATAGTCAATAAAGGAGAAACAGATGTTCAAAATCATAGTTTTTTTTTTTTTTTTTTCCAATTTTAGGAAAAGGCTTTCCTATGAGCTGTCTAGAATCTTACTATGATGTACTGTCTAAAAGTGTGACAAAGTGATTAGAATGAAAAAGCAGCATTTAAATTTGCCTTACCTAATCAATGTATATAGTTAATAGTGAAAAATAAGGCACCCACCTGGTAGAATATCAAAGCATTCCTTCAGTGTATTTTTCTTCTTTAAACAAATAAGACAGGTAAACGGTCTTATGGAGGACACAACCTCCTGACCTATCTGAAATAAGATAATATCTTCTCCTTCCTAAGCACAAACAATAGAGTTGTATTTGACTTCTCAAAACAATTCATAAATAACTATATCCTAAATTAATGTCCACATTATATATTCTCTTGTCACTTGTATTCTGTGTAATATTCTCTTGATGTAAATTACAATTGGTCTTGAAAATAGATAGCATTTAAAAATTATGAATCTTCGTACAGCCAAATTTATCTCTTTTTTCTAAATTCAATCTCCAAAGAGAAACTGAAAATATTTTACAAGGGATAAAATGTTATTAGGATGATGCAAAAAACAAGTTTTAATATAAAACAGGTTTTTAAATGTCAAAGAGCATAGCTTTCAAATGAAGGGACAAAATTGAATCACACAAACGCACACATATGCACACACAAACAGAAAGGTGCAACTCTGACCAGTGCTTCTAAACAGAAATCTATGGGGCTGTGTGCTCATAAGCAGAAGTTTTTAATTAGGAAAGCCTTTCCTATCTGAATACCTACAGTGTACTCAACTTCATTCAAAATACCTGACAAAGGTTAATTAATTCATTCTTCATAAACATTCTTTAAACATTATTTTCATCACTTTATGGATTAAAAAAATTGAAATATAGAACAATTAAGAATTTTCAAAGAAGACATCTCTGTCCATATAGTCACACAGTGGCCAAAAAGGGATTCAAACCAGGTAGTCTGATTCGAGTCTAAACTCAGGACCACAAGGCAGTGTACTGCCTTTCCTTTTAAGATCCAAAGACTGGGAATCAGCAAGGAGTAATGGTAGCTGGACCTCTCATAAGAACAGAGAAAAATGCCATGCTCCCTGGAGTGAGGGCAGGGTAAGACGACAAAGCTCAGCCAAATAGAGCACACAAGCCAGAAATCTGAGTCTGGCTCCAGGGACACCAAGAAGTAGGAAGAGTTTAATTACAACATATTTATAATTTGGTAACCTATTTTACTTTTATTTTCCATTTTACCTATTTGGCTCAGACTGTAAAGCGTCTGTCTACAATGCAGGAGACCCGGGTTTGAGCCCTGGGTTTGGAAGATCCCCGGGAGAAGGAAATGGCAATCCACTCCAGTACGACTGCCTGGAAAATCCCATGGACAGAGGAGCCTGATAGGCTACAGTCTATCGGGTCCCAAAGAGTCGGACACAACTGAGTTACTTCATTTTCACTTTCATTTGAGAAATGAGAAGTTCTGTCAGTACTAAGAGGTGATTGGGTTCATAGCCAATGATTGAAGTTGAAAAGTTGTGTCCTTTCCATGGTTGAGGTTACAGTGCAGGCTCTGCTAAATGACACTCCCTCTATTGATGCTAGTCACTGCAACAGAGCCCTTTTTATTAAGTCCATTAAATAAGAAACAATGGCTTCTTACAGTTAATCATCATCCTAGTCCTATTTCCAGCCTTTGGTGTAAGTCTCGCTCAGTTTGCTCTCTACTATTTCCAACATGTGGCTTCCTAAGACACTATTATTCTGGACAAAGGAAAGAATTTGAATTCAGTTGAGTTTAAGATGTTGTTGATAAAGTGAAATCTTTCTCTAAACTCTAGTCACCCTATATATGACAGACTATTTGGGACATTCTGAAAAAGTCTTTTTGAGAAAAACGGTTCCTTTCAGGGTGATTTGACAAAAGCAGACCTTTTTGAAAAAAGAGATCCCTCTCTAGCCTTCTAGCACTGGCATCCCAGTTGCACCTCATAATGATTTAGCAAAGCTATGAAGTCAGGAAAACAACTGCTAAAGCTGAGCTACCTGGTATTTATATGCTAGGCAGTAAAACATAGATACAGTTTCACAAAGTGACCTGACTGCTGCTTAAGAGACTGGGATGGTTATACAGGCAGGGGCTCAGGAGAAGGTGTGGAAGAAATTATGCCTGAGGTAATAACTGTTTTTCAACAATGGGGTTTTTACTTTGTTTTATTCCCTTTTATGCTTATTTCCTCCATAGCACCTGTTGCAATATACTATATGCTGCTATGATTTAGAAAGCTGTTACTCTGAAGTGATTTTATAAGTATAAAGACTACAGGGCAAAAACCTGTTGGAGCCTAGCTATTTATTGCTTCCCTAACATACAAGTAAAGGAAAGTAATAAGTATTACATATGAATGTGTCAGAACATAAGTCCATGTATCTTCAATTACTTAATCCTAAATTACTGTACATTATACATAGCATAAAACTATTATATGTGATCTTCTACAACTCAATATTTTGTAAGGATGGCAACAGAAAAACAAACAAAGACAAATAATTTGATTGATATCTTTAAAACTTTGCATCAATATTCAATGCTACCATTTTAAAGCTTTCTCAAGGTTTTATGTTGGCTTTTTTCCACAGTTATGACTTATTCATATAAAAGAGACACTTTGACCAGCCAGATTACCCCAAAGTTTAAAACATGAACATTTGTCTCACACATTTGTCTTATTGACAAATGCTTGATAGATCATATCTAAGGTAGCTACTTCTTATTCCAGTTCACCCCCTTACCCCAAGTTCTCTTCTCTGGACACCTGTGTTCTTCTCCATGTCCCTTTTTATCTGTGTTACCTGAGATATCATGGTATACTTGCCTTACCTAAGGTCTAATCTATCCTTCCTTTGACAAAGGTCAAAGATGTGACAAAACATTTTCAGGAAATAAGAACATAATTTTCTATAATAATTAGAACATTTTTCCAAGTGTACATGTCAATTCAGTGATTAATAAGACAGACATAGACAGACAAACACGCAGCCAGTAGTCATGCATAGAGAAGAAAATATAGGTGGTTTTTCATAAATATTTACAGTGGTCCAAAAATCAAAAATTGATGAAAGGAAAGAGGAAGGGGAGGAGGGAGGAAAAGAGAGAAAGAGAGGAAGAGGTGGAGAACCGTGAAAATAAATCAAAGATTTTTTTTTTTTTAATGAAAAAGGGAAAATGTTCAAACAAAGTAAGATCTGCAAAGTTACAAATGGGAGAAAAAGGTATAAAATAATTAGGTGGTGATTGAGCTACATTCATATTAACTGTGAGAAGAGAACTACAGATCACTTCTACTTTAGTGTTCTAACTTGAAATAAGAGTGTATTTCACTGCCTCACTTCTCAAAGAAACTGTTCTCCAACTATATAAGCCTCAAATTTCATTTATTCACATATATATGTGCTTCCCTGATGGCTCAAATGGTTAAGATTCCTCTTTCAATATGGGAGACCTGGATTTGATCCCTGGGTGGGGAAGATCTCCTAGAGAAGGAAATGACAACCCACTCCAGTATTCTTGACTAGAGAATTCCATGGACAGAGGAACCTGGCAGGCTACAGTCCATGGGGTTGCAAAGAGTCAGATATGACTGAGTGACTTTCATTCACTAACTCACTCACTGTGTTCACACTTGAAATTCAATCAAACCTCACATTAATAAGTTTATTCATTCATTCAAAAATTATTTATAGAGCAGTAGACACAATTTCTTTAAATGTGTATTATGCGTTGGAATGCTTAAACTAATTGTATGGTCTATTGATGTTTAGTTGTTAAGTATTGTCTGACTCTTTGTGACCCCATTGACAGTAGCCCTCCAGTTCCTCTGTTCAAAGGATTTTCCAGGCAAGAATACTGGAGTAGGTTGCCATTTCCTTCTCCAGGGTATCTTTCTGATCAAACCCATTGCTCCTGTGTCTCCTGCACTAATTCTTTACCACTGACCCACCTGGGAAGCCCTTCTATCTTATACACACACTGTTAAATGCTTTAAAATCATGTTTTTTTTTCATTTGGCCCTTATAATAGTTTTATAATTTACATATCATCATCCATACTTTATTAATGTGGCCACTCAGGTGCTTTTCTAAAATCAACACAGCTAACAGTCAAGCTGGGTTCTATTTGATTTTAAATTGACTCCATCGTTTTTCATACACTAAATTTTCACAAATGATTTATTTGTTTAATTGAACTTTTATTGGTCTAACAAACACAGGAAGACATCATTCATTCAACAAATATTTACTCAGTGCCTACTTTATACCAGACATTCTAAGTGGGGAGAGAGCAGGGAATGAAGCTAGCAGTCTCTGAGCTTATGGAACATACAGTCTCTTGAGGATACTGAATTTTCCAATGGTATTAGACACATTGACTGGCAATTTAATAACATGAAGAAGGTAATGTAAATCATACTCATCCATAATCTGATTTTTGTATCCTCCCTGGTCTACCAAACTAGAAAAACTACAGCAGAATTATCCAGTGTTCATCATTCTTTATATTCACATGAGACACTAAAGATACAAAATGTTCAGAATTTTTAAAAAAAATTTTCATATAAGAAAATAATGTATGAAAAGTATTTTACAGTCATTTTAGAGATGACGTATTTCCCCATGGCTTTGTTTTCTGATACTGGCTAATGTATGAGACAATCTAGAAATAAGATTGAAAAGGATCAGTAAGTGGAAATTATTTTAAATATTACTGTCAAATATTAAATAATTTTAGTTCTCACATTAAAGGTGAAGTAATCTTTACTGAATGGGATACAATGTGTCTAAACTATGTATCTCATATTTAAATGTATATTACTGCAGAGACATTACTTTGCCAACAAAGGTCCGTCTAGTCAAGGCTATGGTTTTTCCAGTGGTCAGGTATGGCTGTGAGAGCTGGACTGTGAAGAAAGCTGAGCACTGAAGAATTGATGCTTTTGAACTGTGGTGTTGGAGAAGACTCTTGAGAGTCCCTTGGACTGCAAGGAGATCCAACCAGTCCATTCTGAAGGAGATCAGCCCTGGGATTGCTTTGGAAGGAATGATGCTAAAGCTGAAACTCCAGTACTTTGGCCACCTCATGCGAAGAGTTGACTCATCTCTTTGATGAGTCTTTGATGCTGGGAGGGATTGGGGGCAGGAGGAGAAGGGGACAACAGAGGATGAGATGGCTGGATGGCATCACTGACTCGATGGACGTGAGTTTGAGTAAACTCTGGGAGTTGGTGATGGACAGGGAGGCCTGGCGTGCTGCGATTCATGGGGTCACAAAGAGTTGGACACATCTGAGTGATTGAACTGAACTGAACCAAACTGAACCATTCAAGAACCAGCCCGAAAACGCAAAACAAACCACACTTTAATTTTCAACAATCCTGTTGAACTAACTTAACTTACCAAGAAAAAAGAACTTTTTGGAAAAATCATTTGGCAGTTAGAAATAATTCATACTCAAGTAATTACCGGACTTTTTTGAACATTTAATTTTAAAATTATAAGAAATATACATAGAAAGAATATTTGTATTTTTCCAATAAACTACAATAAAAATTCATCAAGATTATTTATAAAGTGGACAAATAAATATATTTGCAATTGTATCCCAATTATATTTAATCATAGGATTATGAATTGTATTACAGCTGATTAATCTGTTTGTTTAGGACAAAAAGGTAGCTATTTGTAGGTTGTATTTAGACTATTTAAAAATTTCTTGCAATTATTTCCTAAAATCCTTCCCATCTTCTTCTGGACAAGCTTTACTAATTTTAAAACAAAAAAAATATTTATTAAAATGAAATATATTTTCAGTCTTGCAAATAACACTATTTTTATATTTGAATATATATGCCCACAAAGAAAACATATTTGCATGATATGATACATATCATAAACACAAGCTGCTTGCCTGCATTAGAAGGTTGTAAACAAAGTATTCATATGTTCCAACCTTGATAAGTTTTCTAAGGAATATATAATTAATAAATATGCTACCTAAATTATAAAGCAATTTTAAATCAGGAGGTGAAGAAAGAATACCTTCCATATCAAATGCAAGCAATACATATATCTAGTTCCAATATTAAAATGTGTATTACAAAACAAACATTCTTTAGGCATTATAATATTAGTTATATGTTATTTTAAAATAATAGAAATATATATTTTAAATGTTTGGATTTTATAACTTTAGTTAAAATGTTTCCAAATGTCTAAATTAAATGCAAAAGGCACTACCAAGCTTGCTAGAGTAAATAGATACTTTTAAATACCACATACTTAAACACTGTAAGCCAAAAGTTAAATTTAAGAAATTAAATGTAACAAATGAAAATATGAAGACACCTTGGCAGAGAGAGTAACCTGACTTAGCATGTTGCAGTGAACAAATGTTCATATTTATATTCCTAGTACAGGCATTAATGACTCTTGAAGTTTTACTCTTTTGCTATATACATATGTCCATGTACTCCAATATGCCAAACTTAAGAATGAAATTGAAAACTCAGTTTGAAAACATAAATTTGTTCTGATGCAACTGATGTGGTTCAGGAACCATTTAAACATAATGCAATTTTTAGATTTGCTTATTTAAGAATTGGTAGGCAGAAAACTTTAAGCCAAAATCTACAAACTCATGTGAAATCAGCAGTGACATGTTTTCATTTTAAAAAAAAGTTTTATTGGAAGACAGCCAGGACCATCATTTCATGTATTGTCTACTACTTTCAGGCTTAAAGGTCCAATAACTTTAACTGACCTCTCTAGCCCCTTAGGTAAATGGCTGCACTAAACTGAACTCACCTGCAGAAGAACACACAAAATGAACAGTTCAGTTCAGTTCAATTCAGTCGCTCAGTCTTGTCCAACTCTTTTCGAATCCATGGACTGCAGCAATACAAGCTTCCCAGTCTATCATCAACTCCTGGAACCTACGCAAACTGATGTCCATCATGCAGGTGATGCCATCCAATCATCTTATCCTCTGTCGTCCCCTTTTCCTCCAGAAGTCAATCCTTCCCAACATCAGGGTATTTCTCAATGAGTCGGTTCCTTGCATCAGGTGGCCAAAGTGTAGGAGTTTCAGCTTCAGCATCAGTCTTTCCAAAGAACATTCAGGACTGATTTCCTTTAGGATGGACTGGTTGGATTTCCTTCAAGTCCAAGGGACGTTCAAGAGTCTTCTCCAACACCACAGTTCAAAAGCATCAATTCTTTGGCACTCAGCCTTCATAGTCCATCTCTCACATCCATACATGACTACTGGGAAATCATAGCTTTGACTAGACGGACCTCTGTTGGTAAAGTAATGTCTCCGCTTTTTAATATGCTGTCTAGGTTAGTCATAGCTTTTCTTCCAAGGAACAAGCATCTTTTAATTTCATGGCTGCAGTCACCATCTGCAGTGATTGTGGAGCCACAAAAAATAAAGTCTGTCATAATTTCCATTGTTTCCCCATCTATTTAGTGTGAAGTGATGGGACAGAATGCCATGATCTTACTTTTCTGAACGTTGAGTTTTAAGCCAACTTTTTCACTCTCCACTTTCACTTGCATCAAGAGGCTCTTTATTTCTTCTTCACTTTCTGCCATAAGGGTGATCTCATCAAAGTATCTAATGTTATTGATATTTCTCCCAGCAATCTTGATTACAGCTTGTGCTTCTTCCAGCCTGGCATTTTGCATGATATACTATGCATATAAGTTAAATAAGCAGGGTGACAATAAACAGGCTTGACGTAACCCTTTCCCTATTTGGAACCAATCTGTTCCAGATCCAGTTGTAACTTTTGCTTCCTGATCTACATACAGATTTCTTGAAAGACAGATCAGGTGGTCTGATATTCCCATCTCTTTAAGAATTTTCCACAGTTTGATGTGATCCACACAATTAAAGGCTTTAGTATAGACAATAAAGCAAAAGAAGGTGTTTTTCTGGAGCTGTATTTTTTTTCAATGATCCAACAGCTGTTGAGAATTTGATCTCTGGTTCCTATGCCTTTTCTAAACCCAGCTTGAATATCTTGAAGTTCACAGTTCACATACTGTTGAAGCCTGGCTTGGAGAATTTTCAGCATAACTTTGCTAGTGTGTGAGCTGAGTACAATTGTGCCATAGTTTGAATTTCTTTGGCATTGCTTTTCTTTGGGATTGGAATGAAAACTGACCTTTTCCAGTCCTGTGGTCACTGCTGTGTTTTCCAGATTTGCTGACATATTGAGCGCAACACTTTAACAGCATCATCTTAGGATCTGAAATAGCTCAACAGGAATTCCATCACCTCCACTAGCTTTGTTCTTAGTGATTCCTCAAGCGTTCCAGAGGAGACATAGGGCACACCTGAGACAGTGCTCCCACAGCACACCTGGGAAACTGAGCAGTGGGGCCCAAGGAAGTGATTGAGACGCATGGCCCACCTAGGACAGTGAGCTCACCAAGCACCTGGTCGCCTGAGGTTCTCAGACCTCGGAAGGGCACAGGTCAGCAGTGGCCTGGTACAGGGGCTCTGGGTGCAGCAGACCTGAGTATAGCATAAGCCCTCTTGGAGGAGGTTGCTATTAATCCCACAATGGAACCAACAGAACTTGCAGAGGACTGACCAAAGAAGGGAATGGCAAACCACTTCAGTGTACTTGCCTTGAGAACCTCATGAACAGTATGAAAAGGCAAAAAGACAGGACACTGAAAGATGAACTCCCCAGGTCAGTAGGTGCTCAATATGCTACTGGAGATCAGCGGAGAAATAACTCCAGAAAGAATGAAGAGACGGAGCCAAAGGAAAAACAACCCCCAATGGTGGATGTAACTGGATATGGAAGCAAGGTCTGATGCTGTAAAGAGCAATATTGCATAGAAACCTAGAATGTTAGCTCCATGAATCAAGCCAAATTGGAAGTGGTCAAACAGGAGATGGCAAGAGTGAATGTCGACATTTCAGGAATCAGCAATCTAAAACAGAATGGAATGGGTGAATTTAACTCAGATGACCATTATATCTAACATTGTAGTCAAAAATTCCCTAGAAGAAATGGAGTAGCCATCATAGTCAACAAAAGAGTCCAAAATGCAGTACTTGGATGCAATCTAAAAAATGACAGAAATGGTATGAAGCTAACAGAAGCAGAAGATGTTAAGAAGAGGTGACAAGAATATACAGAACTGTACAAAAGAGATCTTCATGACCAAGATAATCACGATACTGTGATCACTCTCCTAGAGCCAGACATCATGGAATCTGAAGTCAAGTGGGCCTTAGGAAGTATCACTACGAACAAAGCTAGTGGAGGTGATGGAATTCCAGTTGAATCCGAAAAGATGATGCTATGAAAGTGCTGCACTCAATATGCCAGCAAGTTTGGAAAACTCAGCAGTGGCCACAGGACTGGAAAAGGTTAGTTTTCATTCCAATCTCAAAGAAAAGCAATGCCAAAGAAATCAATTACTGCATAATTGTACTCATCTCACATGCTAGAAAGCAATGCTCAAAATTCTCCAAGCAAAGCTTCAGCAATATGTGAACCATGAACTTCTGGATTTTTAACCTGGTTTTAGAAAAGGCAGAGGAACAAGAGATCACATTGCCAACATCCATTGGATCATTGAAAAAGCAAGAGAGTTCCAGAAAAAAATTTATTTCTGCTTTATTGACTATGCCAAAGCCTTTGACTGTGTGGATCACAATAAACTTTGAGAAATTCTTCAACAGATGGGAATACCAGACCACCTGACTTGCCTCCTGAGAAACCTGTGTGCAGGTCAGGAAGCATCAGTTAGAAGTGGACATAGAACAACAGACTGGTTCTAAACAGGAAAAGGGGTATGTCAAGGGTGTATATTGTCACCTTGCTTATTTAACTTATATGCAGATTACATGGCCAAAATGCCAGGCTGGATGAAGCACAAGCTGGAATCATGATTGCCAGGAGAAATATCAATAACCTCAGATACACTGATGAAATCACCCTTATGGCAGAAAGTGAAGAAGAAATAAAGACCATCATGATGAAAGTGAAAGTGGAGAGTAAAAAAGTTGGCTTAAAACTCAACATTCAGAAAACTAAGATCATGGCATCTGGTACCATCACTTCATGGCAAATAGATGGGGAAACAGTGGAAACGGTGGCTGAGTTTATTTTGGGGGCTCCAAAATCAGTGCAGATGGTGACTACTGCCATGAAATTAAAGGAAGCTTACTCCTTGGAAGGACATTTATGGCCAAGCTAGACAGCATATTAAAAAGCAGACACATTACTTTGCCAACAAAGGTCTGTCTAGTCAAAGTTATAGTGTTCCCAGTAGTCATGTATGGCTTTGAGAATTAGACTATAAAAAAAGCTGAGCATCAAAGAATTGATGCTTTTGAACTGTCATGTTGGAGAAGACTCTTGAGAGTCCCTTGGACTTCAAAGAGATTTAACCAGTCCATCCTAAAGGAGAGCCGTCCTGAGTGTTCATTGGAAGCACTGATCTTACGGCTGAAACTTCTGGCCACCTGATGCAAAGAGCTGAATCATTTGAAAAGACCCTGTTGCTGGGAAAGATTGAATGTGGGAGGATAAGAGGACGATAGAGGATGAGATGGATCGATGGCATCACCAACTCAATGGACATAAGTTTGGTTAAATTTTGGGAATTGTTGATGGACAGGATGCCTGGTGTGCTGTAGTCCATGGGGTTGCAAAGAATCGGAAACAACTGAATGACTGAACTGTACTGAACTGAGGAAACAGACTCTTGGAGGGCACAAACAAAACATTGTGTACACCAAGGCCCAGGAGAAAGGAGCAGTGACCCCACAAGAAATTGATCCAGACGTGCCCATCAGTGTCCAGACGTCTCCAGTGGAGGCTTGGGTCCGCACTGGCCTACTGCAGGGTCGGAGGCACTGAGTGCGGCAGTGGGTGCATGGGACCTTTTGAAGGAGGTCACCATTATCTTCATTACTTCCACCACATTTGGCTTCAAATCAAGTAACAGAGAGGGAATACAGCCCCACCCATCAACAGAAAACTGGATTAAAGATTTACTGAACTTGGCTCTGCCCATCAAAACAAGACCCAGTTTCCCCCTTACAGTCTCTCCCATCAGAAGTTTCCATAAGCCTCTTATCCTTATCCATCAGAGGGCAGACAGAATGAAAACCACACTCACAGAAAACTAACCAAACTGATCACTTGGACCACAGCCTTTTCTAGCTCAAGGAAAATGAACAGACACAACTTCAAATGTCCACAGGTGGCTTCAGGATCTAATATGATGTTGAAACTTTCTATCCAATTTCACATAAGTGTTAGTCGCTCAGTCGTGTCTGACTCTTTGCGACCCCATGGACTATAGCCCACTGGGCTCCTCTGCCCTTGGAATTCTCCAGGCAAGAATCTGGAGTGGTTTGCCATGTCCTTCTCATTTTCACATACACTTTATATCAGTTCTTTCCTCACAACTCACAAACTAACCCCCACTTCCATAAAAAATTTAAAATCTTTTTCAAGGTAAAGTACCACATGAATTGTGTGTATTTTGTTGCTTTATTATTTTTTTTAATTTGTCCCCTAAATGTGGATTGCCAGATTACAGTAAAATATGCAGGATGCTAGAAAATTTTAGTTACAAGGGAACAGCATATACTTTTAATGGTGTATAACTGTATGTCTTGAGTATTGCCAGGGGTCGCTAAGAGTCAGACACGACTGAGCAACTTCACTTTCATCTTTCACTTTCATGCACTGGAGAAGGAAATGGCAACCCACTCTGGTGTTCTTGCCAGGAGAATCCCAGGGACGGGGGAGCCTCATGGGCTGCCGTCTTTGGGGTCGCACAGAGCTGGACACGACTGAAGCGACTTAGCAGCAGCAGCAACACATACCCTGCCAATCCCTTGAACTTCCAAAGAGAAAAATTAAAAGGGGCTTCATCTGCTCCTTTTCACATTGCCTTTCTACATTCACTTTACTTTTAAATTATTCCACCTTGGAAAGACTATTAGCTGTGTAACTAAGGCTTATAGTTTTCTACCAAACACCCTGGAGGTGGGAATAAGCAAACATCTGAGCAGGAGGCCATTGAAACAGTTCTGATTAGCCCCCAATGTGACTGAGTATTAATCTCCTTGGTTGTAGGGACTGTGCTACTTGGATTTGGCTTTTGCCTTTTGCCAAGAAGCAGGTACTGTACAACGATTATACTCAATGAACAATGACTGCGTATCCTAAGTAACACCATGTAATCTGGCTGGGCTGACTCGCCCAATATACTAGGGCAAGGCAAAAACAAAACTCAACAAAAGTTTTTTATTTTCTTTCTCTACTATTTTTTTTTTAATTTCTCTCAAATAATCAGATCCATTACTTCCTGCTGTTGACAGTAAAGAAACAGTTTATCAAGGGACAAGGACACTCTCAAGTCATCATACCTTTGCCTAATTATGTTTTCAATTCAGTTCAGTCGCTCCCTCATGTCCAACTCATTGCAACCCCATGAATTGCAGCATGCCAGGCTTTCCCATCCATCACCAACCCCCGGAGATCACTCAAACTCATGTCCATCAAGTCAATGATGCCATCCAGCCATCTCATCCTCTGTCATCCCCTTCTCCTCCTGCCCCCAATCCCTCCCAGCATCAGAGACTTTTCCAATGAGTCAATTCTTCGAATGAGGTGGCCAAAGTACTAGAGTTTCAGCTTTAGCATCATTCCTTTCAAAGAACACCCAGGACTGATCTCCTTTAGGATAAACAGGATGGATCTCCTTGCAGTCCAAGGGACTCTCAAGCATCTTCTCCAACACCACAGTTCAAAAGCATCAATTTTTCGGCGCTCAGCCTTCTTCACAGTCCAACTCTCACATCCATACATGACCATTGGAAAAACCATAGCCTTGACTAGATGGACCTTTGTTGGCAAAGTAAGGTCTCTGCTTTTCAATATGTTATCTAGGTTGGTCATAACTTTCCTCCCAAGGAGTAAGTGTCTTTTAATTTCATGGCTGCAGTCACCATCTGCAGTGATTTTGGAGCCCAGAAAAATAAAGTCTGACACTGTTTCCCCATCTATTTGCCATGAAGTGATAGGAGTGGTTGCAATGATCTTCGTTTTCTGAATGTTGAGCTTTAAGCCAATTTTTTCACTCTCCTCTTTCACTTTCATCAAAAGGCTTTTTAGTTCCTCTTCACTTTCTGCCTTAAGGGTGGTGTCATCTGAATATCTGAGGTTATTCATATTTCTCCCGGCAATCTTGATTCCAGCTTGTGCTTCTTCCAGCCCAGCGTTTCTCATGATGTACTCTGCGTATAAGTTAAATAATCAGGGTGACAATATACAGCCTTGATGTACTCCTTCTCCTATTTGGAACCAGTCAGTTGGTTCATGTCCAGTTCTAACTGTTGCTTCCTGATCTGCATATAGGTTTCTCAAGAGGCAAGTCAGATGGTTTGGTATTCCCATCTTTTTCAGAATTTTCCACAGTTTATTGTGATCCACACAGTCAAAGGCTTTGGCATAGTCAATAAAGCAGAAATAGATGTTTTTCTGGAACTCTCTTGCTTTTTCAATGATCCAGCGGATGTTGGCAATTTGATATCTCGTTCCTCTGCCTTTTCTAAAACCAGCTTGACCATCTGGAAGTTCAGGGTTTATCTATTGTTGAAGCCTGGCTTGGAGAATTTTGAGCATTACTTTACTAGCCTGTGAGATGAGTTCAATTGTGCAGTAGTTTGAGTTTTAGTTTATGTTTTAGTACGTAACAATTTTTTTTTACTGATTTGGTGAACTGGACCAAACCAAGCCCAAAGCATCCAGGGGACTGATGCCCAGTATCCTCTATTTCAAACTTATTGTCCCCACACTAAGTCTTTTTCCTTTAAAGGCACCCTTTTCTCAAATTCTCACTCCTTTCTTACCTGCCTTACTTAAGGATAATGTGAATAGTTCCTTTATAAAGCATAAAGTTCTTCTAGGGCTCAAGTTGTTATCCTCCCCTGGAACATCTGCATTTCAATGAAAACCAAGAATTTATCTTATTGGGCATTAAATTCATCAGAGAAGAAAGGATTAGTGGATCCAGGGCCCTTCTGGAACCCTTGAGAAATAACAATAGACAACAATTTACTAGGCTATTATTAAGAACAGGTCAAATTAGAAACACTTGATGAAATCATACTTCTTCCTATCCCCATTTACATATGCAATGAAGATAACCAGGCTCCTAAAAGGGCTATAAAAATTAAAGGTCAAATGTAAATTTTATAATAAGATGCTATTTAATTACATGTATAAATATTGCATTTTACTCTACCTCATGCAGTTAATAATACATGCTCAGGCATTTATGATGTTTTTGATTTTTTTTAATTACTCTTTTCCTTGATTAGGAATAGGCAGCCTCTCTGAACAGATGAAACAAAAAATAAAGAATGCACTTATAAGCTGACATATCAGCTATCACACATGGAACTTACACTAGGTGTGATCTGGAGGTGAATCATTGATTCAACTTGGGTTTTATTTGTTACCATACCACATTTATATAGATCCATGAAATATGGTGTCTACTAAGATCTGTGCTGGTGACTTAGAAAGATGAAACAATTCAGTTCCTAATGACTTTTTTAATTACTACTGATTTTTAAGATAAATACCCAAAAATATAATGTCAAAAAATGAGAAAAGGTTTAAAACTTAAGATTAAATGTATATCCTTAATATCTAATAGACAAATTTATAAAGATAATCTCTATACAGTAGAAGATGAGCTAAATAAGAGAAATATTTATTTTGACTGTGATATAAAGTTCAGCCTTAAAAAATTACCATTATATCACTAAATATAAACATGTTTTTGAATAACTATCTTCTTGGTGCTATTCTAAAAGTATCAAATCCTTTAAAAGTAAACATGAAAAATAGGAATTAGAAAAATAAATGGAACTGAATTTCTGAGATGCTAGTGTCAACCAAGTCACATTACAATATCACTATTTCAAAAAATAAATTGTCTCAAGAACACTTAGGGATAATGGGTTTCCAAAAAGAAAACAAATAAAAGATCCATAATTTAAAATTGTATTTCTTATATAATTTAAAATTAATTTTGGTCAGTAATATTAGATGACCTGAATAATTTGTGTTGGGTAATTTGATAAGGTAAAATTCAGTTACAGGGCAAGAAAATGTTTTTTTTTTTTTTAAGTTAAATGGGTATCCAAGGATTAAATTTTAGGAATTTATCTATTTCTATTATTTTTCCAAATAAATAAGACACATCACTATTTGAAAGCAAAGGTGAATATTATTAGATCACACTCATATTTTAAGAACATTTATAAATCATATATCTAGAACATATTTAATGTAAAAATAAACATCATTGGAGTTGATATTTCTAGTCTTGAAATTATATTAATTCTTCTAACCAAACAATGAAGATTTTACTTACTGCATTTTTAGAAATCTCCATGAAAATCAAGCAGAATAATTCATTTTATTCAGATTTTTTAAATAAAGAACACTTTTATTTTTATACATTAACTAACAATTGTTTTATGATATTTTAATGAATTAAAACACCACTATTCATATCTATGGACATATCCAATTAGTTATTTTCACTTCCCATGAAAAAGATACAAATTAAACTGCAGTGGTCAAAAATCATATTGCAAACTACCCCTCTTATTATGACAAAAAGAAGAATGTTATCATATGCAAACTATTATTAGATAGTTACCATGTACAAACACATTAACTCTGACAAAGCATCTTGACAAATTTATGGCAAAAAGCATTTCATGAAATCTGAACACTTCCAGAAAGACTGAATTCTATATTTGCAAGAGGCATTATAAATCAATGTTTATTTATTTATATTGGGGAATTAGGAACTCCAAAAACTCAAGATCTTTGTGAATAACTAAGAAATTCTAACCTTGTCCAATCGAATCATTTTATGTTAGTAAAATAAGAAATGCTAAATGACTTTCCGAAAATTGACACAGACCTTAAAAGCCAATACATGAATCTTAATTGCCAGTTTATATTTCAGAATAATATACTGAATCTAACCAGTCACAAAGAACAAAAAACAAGTCAGAAGGGATTAAAAATGTAAATTAAGGCTCCATTAGTTTGATTACATTTCCATTATTAAACTATGTAATTGTATCTTAACATAGGTTTTCAAACTAATCTACTTCAGAACATGACTATTACATGATTTAAGGTGGGGGGCTCTGCTTTCAAAATTGTATTCTCAGAAAAGAGTAAGACAATGAACAGAGTCTTCTGAATTTTAAATTTTTCTTGACTTTTTGTTAATATATAAGATGGTAAGTAATTTAATTAAAATTATATTTTTGTTAATTTATGTTTAATGATCAATTTCCAACCATTTTCCAAATTAAGCACTATGACCACCATATGCCAACCCCTAAGTATTTCAGGATAACTACATACAATTGAGTGAAATAAAATTTTTAATTACTATGTAACCATTTTACATTGGAAAATATATTAACTTGGGCAATTATATATTTTCAAACCATGATTTAATAAAGGGACACTAGAAACAATGCAAACAGCCACTGAATAACATTTTGAAAAACATTTATGGGGATGCAGAGTACTTCATGATATATTTTGACATAAGTAAAAGATACAACCTTTGCATGCATGCTCATCTATAATGACTCTATATTAGAAAAAAATATCATGGGTACATTTTTTTTTCAGAAGACTAAAATGTATATCAAAATATAAATGATAGTCACTGGTAGAAAACATCAAAAAGGAATTTAGAGAGAAAGTAAATAATATAACTCCCTACATTTTGTGCTGTGAGTGCTCACTCAGTCATGTCCGACTCTTTGCAACAACACAGACTGGTAGACATAGGCTCCTTTGTCTATGGGATTCTCCAAGGAAGCATTCGCTACTCCAGGGAATCTTCCTCACCAGGACACAAACTCAAGTCTCCTGTGTCTCCTGTATTGAAGGCAGGTTCTTTACCACTGAGCTCCAGGGAAAGCTCGACATTTTATTATATAATAAAATTTGTATGACTAAATTTTAAACATCTTTGCTTTTCAACAAATCCTTATGCAAATTTTGAGACTCACCTCATTACACAATTTGTAAAAACCTTTATTTAACTCTTCTAGACCCAAAAGTAAACCTACATACTTTTATCTGACCAATATATCATTTTGTCTGTCCTCACTTGTTCCCAAAACTCTGTTGTTGTTGCTGAGAAGCTAAGCTGTGACTCATTCTTCTGGGACCCCATGGACTGCAGCCCACAAAGCTCACGTGTCCACGGGATTTCACAGGCAAGAATACTGGAGTCTGTTGCCACTTCCCGTTCCAGGGATCTTCCCAACCCAGGGATGGACCACAGTCTCCTGCCTTGCAGGTGCATTCTTAACAACTGAGCCATCAGTGAAGCCCTCCCAAAATCTGAGGGACTGTGTTTTACATTATATTTGACCTGTCTAAGCAACAAAGTAAAGACAGGCAGTCAGTTCAGTTCAGTTGCTTAGTCGTGTCCGACATTTTGAGACCCCATGAATTGCAGCATGCCAGGCCTCCCTGTCCATCACCAACTTCCGGAGTTGACTCAAACTCCTGTCCATTGAGTCCCTGATTCCATCTCATCCTCTGTTGTCCCCTTTTCCTCCTGCCCCCAATCCCTCCCAGCATCAGAGTCTTTTCCAATGAGTCAACTCTTCACATGAGGTGGCCAAAGTACTGGAGTTTCAGCTTTAGCATCATTCCTTCCAAAGAACACCAAGGACTGATCTCCTTTAGAATAGACTGGTTGGATCTCCTTGCAGTCCATGGGACTCTCAAGAGTCTTCTCCAACACCACAATTCAAAAGCATCAGTTCTTCGGTGCTCAGCTTTTTTCACAGTCCAACTCTCACATCCATACATGACCACAGGAAAAACCATAGCCTTGACTATGGACCTTTATTGGCAAAGTAATGTCTCTGCTTTAGAATATGGTATCTAGGTTGGTCATAACTTTCCTTCCAGGGAGTAAACGTCTTTTAATTTCATCGCTGCAATCACCGTCTGCAGTGATTTTGGAGTCCAAAAAAATAAAGTCTGACACTGTTTCTACTCTTTCCCCATCTATTTGCCATGAAGTGATGGGACCAGATGCCATGATCTTAGTTTTCTGAATGTTGAGCTTTAAGCCAACCTTTTCACTCTCTTCTTTCACTTTTATCAAGAGGCTTTTTAGTTCCTCTTCACTTTCTGCCATAAGGGTGGTGTCATCTGCATATCTGAGGTGATTGGTATTTCTCCTGGCAATCTTGATTCCACCTTGTGCCTCTTCCAGCCCAGCGTTTCTCATGATGTACTCTGCATAGAAGTTAAATAAGCAGGGTGACAATATACAGCCTTGACATACTACTTTTCTGATTTGGAACCAGTCTGTTGTTCCATGTCCAGTTCTAACTGTTGCTTCCTGACCTGCATATAGGTTTCTCAAGAGGCAGGTCAGGTGGTCTGGTATTCCCATCTCTTTCAGAATTTTCCACAGTTTATTGTGATCCAAACAGTCAAAGGCTTTGGCATAGTCAATAAAGCAGAAATAGATGTTTTCCTGGAACTCTCTTGCTTTTTCGATGATCCAGCAGATGTTGGCAATTTGATCTCTGGTTCCTCTGCCTTTTCTAAAACCAGCTTGAACATCCAGAAGTTCAGGGTTCACCTATTGTTGAAGCCTGGCTTGGAGAATTTTGAGCATTACCTATTAGTGTGTGAGATGAGTACAATTGTGCAGTTATTTGAACCTTCTTTGGCATTGCCTTTCTTTGGGATTGGAATGAAAACTGACCTTTTCCAGTCCTGTGGCCACTGCTGAGTTTTCCAAATTTGCTGGCATATTGAGTGCAGCACTTTCATGGCATCATCTTTTAGTATTTGAAATAGCTCAACAGGAATTCCATCACCTCCACTAGCTTTGTTCATAGTGATGCTTTCTAAGGCCCACTAGACTTCACATTCCAGAATGTCTGGCTCTAGGTGAGTGATCACACCATGGTGATTATCTTGATCATGAAGATCTTTTTTGTACAGTTCTTCTGTGTATTCTTGCCATCTCTTCTTAATATCTTCTGCTTCTGTTAGGTCCATACCATTTCTGTCCTTTATCGAGCCCATCTTTGCATGAAATATTCCCTTGTTATCTCTAATTTTTTGGAGAGATGTCTAGTCTTTCCCGTTCTGTTGTTTTCCTCTATTTCTTTGCATTGATCGCTGAGGAAGGCTTTCTTATCTCTTCTTGCTATTCTTTGGAACTCTGCATTCAGATGCTTATATCTTTCTTTTTCTCCTTTGCTTTTCACTTCTCTTCTTTTCACAGCTATTTGTAAGACCTCCCCAGACAGCCATTTTGCTTTTTTGCATTCCTTTTCCATGGGGATGGTCTTGATCCCTGTCTCCTGTACAATGTCACAAACCTCATTTCATAGTTCATCAGGCACTCTATCTATCAGATCTAGGCCCTTAAATCTATTTCTCACTTCCACTCTATAATCATAAGGGATTTGATTTAGGTCATGCCTGAATGGTCTAGTGGTTTTCCCTACTTTCTTCAATTTAAGTCTGAATTTGGCAATAAGGAGTTCATGATCTGAGCCACAGTCAGCTCCTGGTCTTGTTTTTGCTGACTGTATAGAGCTTCTCCATCTTTGGCTGTAAAGAATATAATCAATCTGATTTTGGTGCTGACCATCTGTTGATGTCCGTTTGTAGAGTCTTCTCTTGTGTTGTTGGAAGAGGCATATTTTAGATTTGAATACAGGTAGTACGTATGGAATAAATAAGTCACTGAACTCCTTTAACATTTGTTTCATAATACTTTGTTCAATCATCAGGTTTATTATTAAATACATGTGAAACAAAAAGACAATTTAGTAGAGATCAAACAAATAATATAGATATAAGGCCTAGTACTTGAGTGAAATTTGTCTGTAACAAATAACTAAATGAAATCTTTATCAGCTGAGCCACAAGGGAAACCCAAAAATACTGGACTTGGTAGCCTATCCCTTCTCTAGCAGATTTTCCCGACCCAGGAATCAAACCAGGGTTTCCTACATTGCAGGCAGATTCTTTACCAACTGAGCTTGAGGGAAGCCCCAAACAACTAAACACATATATCTATAATGTTATAAATCAAAAGTGTTTTACATCTAATTTTGAAGTAACAGTTTTATTCAATTTGAAATACCTCAGTTATGTAAAAGAATGAGTTTCTTTAAGTCCAAAGGGCTATTACCTGGAAATGCTTTTATTTTATAACCAAATAAAGAAGAAAATGTAGTAGAATAGGATAGAACAGAATAGAAAAATAGCTGAGTTGAATAGATGACTATTACTAGAGTTGAATATGTATAGGTCATTATTATATTACTATAGCATATACCTTATATACTATACATACTCCATATAATATGTATACATATATACTGTGTATACTATAGTAATATAGTAATAGTTACAGAAAAGCATTTTTGCTGTCTATTTTGTTCGTACCTACACTCTCTGGGCCAGGCACATGGCTGATATTCATTTGTTGAATAAATAAATAAACTACTTAGAATACAATGGTCTCGGCATTCAGCCTCAAGATATAGCTAAGCTCTGGCCGTATTTTTACCTTTTCTAGTTAGAAGTCTCATCATCTATAATCCCTGTCATAGGAAAACATTTTCAAATTTGAAAATATTCCAAAGTTATGATTAAGTCTTCTTTTTTATTTTTAATAATAGTGCTTTGATGCTTCTCCACTGCCTTGTCCAGTCCTCCAACCTTAATGGGATATTCCTTCTGTTGCAATTGTCATCATTAGTTAGAAAATAATGTCGTTGAAGTCTTTCAAATCTAAAATATGTCTTTTCCCACCCCACCACCATGTTTGACTGATTACTTTTAGTTACACAAAAGGAAAATAGACTAAATATAAGCCCAAAATCATGAAGTCACTTTTTAAGAGTTTTCTTTTGTTTTGCCTTAACAAACAGGTAAAATATATTACTGGCTACATAATTAAGTTTTTCATATTTAAACTATAATACCACTGTCACTGAAGAAGGATTTCCAATGTGAAAGGCCTTCATGCTTCCTGATAAAGTGAGCTCTAAACAAAAGAAATTCCAAAGATAAATACTCCTCTCACATATTAAGGGGAAAAAAAAAAATCTTACATTCTGTCCAATCATATATTTGTATGATTTAGTTTGTGATTATATATATTTATATATGTATCTACATGGACAAAAGATTGTAGACTATAGGTACGTATACATATATACTTACCATACATACACACACACTCAAATATATATATATATATCACACAAACAAAAAGCTACCACTTGTTCAGCCAAATTCATTCTGATTATATGCAAAAAATGCATTCTAAATCTCAGAAGAAGCTCACTGTTGTAATGTATGATTTATTCATATTAACTATCCATGGTTATAAATCAAGCTCTTCACATTCCAGTACAATGTAAAAATAGATCACATTTTTTGCAAAAAAAACTCATCTTACTTGTATACATTCTCATAGCTTTGTTTTAAAAATAAATCTTTTTTTTGAATTTAAAATGTAAAATATTTGTGTCATATTATAATTTATCTAAATATTATCCTAAACAGAAGGTAGGAATGAAAAACAACTCAAGAGAGGAAACAAAAAAAAAAAATCGAGCAAAAGAATTTATCTTTCCTAAAGATGTTCTTCTCTTTTCTCTCAGTGAAACCTGTATTCAGAAAGTAGTACAGATTTATTTTCTTAACTTCTTTTTTTTTTTTTTAATTGCTGGGCCACTTGATAGGATCTTACCAGGGATGGAATCTAAGGCCCCTGCAGTGAAAGCACAGAGTCCTAACCGCTGGACTGCTAGGGTATTCTCTTCAATTCTTTTCCAATTTCACTAAATGAAGGTGAAACTTAGTTATAGGAGCTATTTAAATAAAGCCTCATGGAGATTTACAGCTGTAGGGAGAATTATAACTCAGGATAGGCAACAAGATAGCTGAAGTTTTCCTCTGTAACAGGCACTGTGCTGAGCACTCTTCATATGTTAACCCATTTAATATTCACCCCAACCTTACAAAGTAGAACTTTTAGTATCCCTGAACTTTATGCAAATAAGATGAAGAACTGAGACTATAAGTGACTTGCCCAAGGCCACTCACCAAGTAGCTGGCAGGGCCAGTATTTAAGACCTGAATGTTCCACATCCATTCTCTTCACTCTGACATTTTACTTTTCATTATAAACATTTCTTGCTCATGATCATGTTTATGCTCACACTCAGTCATCTCTGACTCTTTGTGACACCATGGTCTGTAGCCCACCAGATTCCTCTGTCCATGGGATTTTCCAGGTGAGAATACTGGAGTGGGTTGCCATTTCCTTCTTCAGGGGATACTCCTGACCCAAGGATCTAGCCTGAGTCTCTTGAATCTCCTGCATTGGCAGGTGAATTCTTTGCCACTGTACCACCTGGGAAGCCCCCTAAGAACATGTATTAATGTCAAATCATGGAGTAGGAAATGGTAAACTACTCTAGTATTCTTGCCTATAAAATTGCATATACAGAGGACCCTGGAGCACTACAGTCCATGGAGTCTCAAAGAGTCAGACACAACTGAGCAATGAGCACACAGGTAGAATTGTTGCTTAGAACATTATATTAAAAATTGTGAGCATTAATAACTTTTTTTTATATTCAAAATAGCTAGTAAGTAATAGCTAGCTTGATGTTGTATACATAAAATTAAGAATAAATGACACTTCAGAAAAAAATAGTATAAAATGTGCTGCTTGATTCTTAGGTGAAGCGGTGGAACAAAGCAAGCCACTGTAGAGTCATGGCAAGCCTGATAATTACTTCTCATTGGGGCTGCTATTCACAGTTGGAAATAGTTTGGAAAGATTCTACCTACATATATTTCAAGTTTTTACTTTTTACTTATCTCTTAATGATACCTCTCTGTTAACATAAACAGGATCTCTGCTTACATAAGTCACATAGCTTTTAATAATGACATATTTACAATTAAGTGACAGATCTGGGAATGAGGAAGATACAAGTTCATTAAGAATGATGCCTACCTATAGTTGGAAAGGTAATACTATTTCCATTAACCACATGGAAAACAAGTTAGCAAATGTGAATTCATAGAATCTAGAAAAGTGAAATATAAATGCAGATGCCAAACATTTTTTTAAAATTTGAAATGCTAGCTATCTGATGTCAAAGGAATTCAAGTCAATATATATATCTATATAAACATATTTATACATTTGTGACTGTATAAATGTAATATACTTATTATATAATGTATTATATTTATAATACATATATGCATGTGTATACATTTATATATATGCATATTTATATATTTATAATTGTAGAAGTGTACATTGTAATACATTTATAAACACATACTTTTTTTTTTAATAATAGGCCATTACTCTACAATATTATGTTGGTATTCCCCACACATCGACACGAATCAGTCACAGGTGTACAGGTATATACATTTATACACACACACACATGTTGTATAAATGCAATTCTATTTGTATAAATTAATACATTTATAAATGTATGCTGCTGCTGCTGCTAAGTCACTTCAGTCGTGTCTGACTCTGTGCAGCCCCATAACGGCAGCACACGAGGCTCCTCCGTCCGTGGGATTTTCCAGGCAAGAGTACTGCAGTGGGTTGCCACTGCCTTCTCCTTATAAATGTATACTTTTATACAATCATAAATATAAATATATATATTTGTATATGTATTATAAATGTAATACATTTTACATTGAATGTATTACATTTATAGTTATACAATTCAGTTCAGTTCACTTCAGTCGCTCAGTCATGTCCGACTTCTTGCGACCCCATGAATCGCAGCACACCAGGCCTCCCTGTCTATCACCAACCCCCGGAGTTCACCCAGACTCAGGTCCATCATGTCAGTAATGACATCCAGCCATCTCATCCTCTGTCGTCCCCTTCTCCTCCTGCCCCCAATCCCTCCCAGCATCAGAATCTTTTCCAATGAGTCAACTCTTCGCATGAGGTGGCCAAAGTACTGGAGTTTCAGATTTAGCATCATTCCTTCCAAAGAACACCCAGGGCTGATCTCCTTTAGAATGGATTGGTTGGATCTCCTTGCAGTCCAAGGGACTCTCAAGAGTCTTCTCCAACACCACAGTTCAAAAGCATCAATTCTTCAGTGCTCAGCTTTCTTCACAGTCCAACTCTGACATCCATACGTGACCACTGGAAAAACCATAGACTTGACTAGATGGACCTTTGTTGGCAAAGTAATGTCTCGGCTTTTCAATATGCTATCTAGGTTGGTCATAACTTTCCTTCCAGGGAGTAAGCATCTTTTAATTTCATGGCTGCAGTCACCATCTGCAGTGATTTTGGAGCCCAAAAAAATAAAGTCTGACACTGTTTCCACTGTTTCCCCATCTATTTGCCATGAAGTGATGGGACCAGGTGCCATGATCTTTGTTTTCTGAATGTTGAGCTTTAAGCCAAACTTTTCACTCTCCTCTTTCACTTTCATCAAGAGGCTTTTTAGTTTCTCTTCACTTTCTGCATAAGGGTGGTGTCATCTGCATATATGAGTTTATTGGTATTTCTCCGTGCAACCTTGATCCAGCTTGTGCTTCTTCAAGTCCAGCGTTTCTCATGATGTACTCTGCATAGAAGTTAAATAAGCAGGGTGACAGTATACAGCCTTGACATACTCCTTTTCCTATTTGGAACCAGTCTGTTATTCCATGTCCATGTTCCTAGGGCTACTACCTAGCAAAATGTCTTTAAATGAAATAAGCAAGATAGTGGAGACAACAGAAATCTAGTGATAAACTGAGTCTTTGTATAAGAAATGGACAATAATTTTAAGTACAGATTAATGTATATCTAAGTTCAAATCAATTTTCCATTATTTACATAAGCATGAGATTCTAGGTAAATCCAACATGGCTTTGTAAAACATAAATGTTTCCAAACCAATTTAATTTTCTCCTGGGATAAATTCTGAGGCAATGAAGATAAGGAGAAAGCAGTATATTTAATCTGTGCACTTCAGTGGCTGTTTTGATTTTAATCAATAATATAACCATTATATCCCAAAATTATAATTTTGTGACCAAATACATCACTAGTCCCACTGCCTAAAAGGGGTCTGTCAGCCACACAATCATCTGAGATAGTCCACGTCAACAGTAACCATAGGAATCATTCCAAGGGATATGTAACATAAATATATTTGTAAGATTTCCAAATAATGGAATTGAGAATATGACCATCAAGAAGACTTATATCCTGCCGTATTGTGATCACATCCTAAATAGGGCCCTTCCACCATTCTCTTCCTTTACCAGTTCCCTTTTGTATCACTTTTTCTTCTGTAATATATTTTTCATATATTACCTAACCTGCCTCTTAAATCGTTTAAAACTGCATACTACCTAAAAGGTAAAGTTCAGCATCCTTAGACTAACAGTCAAAATCTTTTAAACTTACTTCCATCTTACTTGACTGTATTCAAACTTAAGATGTTCTACCAATGCTGTATCCAAATCTTTCACTACTGAACTAGTCTCTTCTCTTTTATGACAGTCTCCCAATCATATAGTATGATACTTCTGAACTACAGTAGCACTTACAAATTTAATCAGTTCTCATTTATGATTCCTAAACAAGGACTATATGCATGTCTCTCTAAGTCATTGCAAAGTCAACATTAAACTTCTGGAGAATTTCTCCAAAGTAATCAATAAAATATAATTTAAAAACCAAGAAAAAATAATAACAAATTGTCCATAAATTGCCAAGCTGTTTTACATTCTGTCATCTTTGTTTCAGGCATTTTGTGAAAAAAGAGCTGTCTCACTTGCCTATTCCATTATCAAGTAAAAGTACATCATGAAATTTCATGTCACAAACACTCCAAGTCTCAAAACAGATTGTGAACACATCATAATCATTCTAGTTATGTGTACAATCTTAGTGAGAATGAGGAGAATACAGAATTAGTCTTACATGTTTTGTGCTGTAAAGCCCTGCTAAGGATTAAAAAGATGCCAACGATAATTTCAAACAAGGAAATGGCAATCCACTCCAGTGTTCTTGCCTGGAGAATCCCAGGGACGGTGGAGCCTGGTGGGCTGCAGTCCATGGGGTTGCTGAGGTTGGACACGACTGAGCAACTTCGCTTTCACTTTTCACTTTCATGCATTGGAGAAGGAAATGGCCACCCACTCCAGTGTTCTTGCCTGGAGAATCCCAGTGATGGGGAAGCCTGGTGGGCTGCTGTCTATGGGGTCATACAGAGTCGGACACGACTGAAGTGACTTAGCTTAGCTTAGCTTAAGTAAGGTACATTTAAAAAATTCTCAAACATCACTCCAAGTTCATCTAAGAACAAGTTTGTCTTCCTGTTCTAGGAATCAACAAAAATTGAAATAGTATCTGCAAGGTTTGGAATATTATCATGAATATGACTAGAGTTCTAGGTCAGATTCCCTGGGAAGCACACCTTGAGTACAAGATATATTTGCAGGAAGAATACTAGGGGGAGAGGGGGGTAACCAAGAGAAATTAGGAAAGCTGAGCTAAGCAGAGGACAAGGCTGAATTGTAAGAAGAATACAGAGGCTTCACCCTAATAATGAAGAGACTTCAAAGCAAGATGGCCCTTAAGGGCAGTCATGTACAGCAAGGGAGAAGGCCTGAGTACCCGAGCATGGATCACTTATTGGAGACTTCCTTAGGACAGAGACAAAACCTTGATGTCTAAGGAAAATTCCTTCAAAGATTTGGCTGTCAGCCCAAAGCAGCCACACCCCAGTCAATTAGGGGAATCAGCTCAAAAGGAGGGGACTCTGGACCCTGTATAAAACATAAATCACCAATCAGTGATCTCTTTTATGTAGGGAGAAAATAAGGGGATTTGAAAATGATGTGATACAAAATCAGAGTTCAGTACGTATTAACCTTAGTCTACTTTAGCAAAAACTCTTTATTGGTCTTGTTACTGTGACTTCTTGTGACTTCTGGGAAGCTGACCCCTTTTCTGATCCACACAGAGCAGAAAAAATTAAGGAAGGCTGGCCAGTTGAAGTGGTGTCCAGAATATGTTCAGATTAGGCTATGATTCTGACTACTCCAAACATGTGGACATTTGCATCCATCTATAGAGAGAGTTGGAGGTTTTCAGTTGGATTTCCAAAGACATAATGTAATATTTACAAATGTTACTTTCTTCTCCATTGTATTCTCTGGTGAGGAACATGAGCTCAAAGTCTGAATGTCCATTTATATAGAAAATATTGCCCATCTCGCTGTACCCAGACTGTTCTGAGATTTTTAAAAACATGCTATATAAGTAACCTCTTCTATGTACCTTAGCAGTATCTAACCTGGCCAATCCATCAATCTGGAAATTGTTGAATCTACTGATATTCAACACAGTGGTTGTATAGCTTTCGTGATACGTTTCATTACCTGCAAGCTCATAGCATCCTTCACCATTCAGAGAAAGTGCTGCATTGCCCTTTGCCCCTTTTTTCCATTAAAATGTTACGTCTTTTAAATGTATTAGTTATACAGTTTGAAAGAGAGGAAATATATTTTTATAGAGCTGTCTAACAAATTAACAGAGCACCAGTTCTGAAATACTTCAATCTCTTTTGTTTGAGTCATCTATTTTATCATATAATCTGATCACATACAAATCAAGGTCAATTTCTAGGCTACCTATTCTATTCTAATGACTTGTCTGACTATTCTTGTATCAGATTTACTCCTTCAAGAATATTTAACCTGTTAGATAATAAGCAAAAGAGTCAGCAAACAATAAGTGATCATTAAATGGTTTTCAAATATTTTTATTAATTATTCATAGATGTTTGAAACGTCTAAGACTGTAGTGTACAGAAATTTATAGACAGCAAAATTTGAAATTTCTTTTGCTTATACATATTAAATCTATATATAATAAAACTTTCTATCTTTATTTTTATCAGATGCCTTTATTAAACATAGATTTCAATAATAAACAATTGCATTTTAAATGAGGTGAGAGAACAAAAACAGATGGGGCAAATAGATATGAATCATGAACATAACAGTCTTATACCAAAATAAATAATTATATTAGATATAATGCTGAAGCTGAAGCACCAATACTTTCATCACCTGATGCGAAGAGTTGACTCACTGGAAAAGACCCTGATGCTGGGAGAGACTGAAGGCAAAAGGAGAAGAGAACAGCAGAGGGTGAGGCGGTTAGATAGCATCACTGACTCAATGGACATGAATATGAGCAAACTCTGGAAAACAGTGAAGGACAAGCAAGTCTGGCATGCTGCAGAATATGGGGTCACAAAGAGCCAGATAGGTCTTAGTGAATGAACAACAACAACAAAACTCAATATGCCAGTTCAACAGGCAGAGATTGATAAACTGTATAAAAGGTTAAGACTAAAATAAATACTGTCACAAAATTGTGTCATGTAACAAAAAGTAACATATTTTTAAAAGAATATATCTATACAAAAAGACTGTATTATAAGTTGTGTGGCTCCAAAATGCTAACTTCATAGAAAACAGGACTAATGGCAAAAACTAATAAAGTAAATAATTGGTAGATTTTGGGAGAGAAAACAATGTTCCTAATAGTGATTTATGCTCCCTCCCTTTTTAAATAAGAAAATTTTAAGAGACAAAATAATTTATTTAGAGCACTTAGAATTTAAAGGCAGGGGAACCTGAATCTGAACAAAGGTTCCCCTTCCTTTGTGAGACTGTCTTTTTTTTTTACTTTTATTTTTTTAGTTAAATATTATCTGGAAGAAAAAAATAAATATCAGATTGTGTGACTAGGAAGATATTTTGAAAACTCTAAGTCTCACTTATTTATTCAAAGCATAACTAGATTCAGTAAAGAGATACGACTTGCTCAAAATCATGCAACTTCCTGTATGCCCAGTCTGGACCATGAACATAACCACTGTGGTATGTAACACTCTCTAACATGATGTAAATTACTTAAAGTATGTTCACACAAGTTATCATCTAGATAGCAGAAATGTAATTTCTTTAGCTAAAGGTTTTTTATATATCTAATTTTTAGTTGACTAAATAAGAACTCTAGAAACTAACAAAAAGTAAAGTGTTCATATTTAACACCTTCGCTAAATACAGCGAATGGTAGTCCATGGCACCCGACTTGGGCTTCCCTGGTGGCTAAGACAGAAAAGAATCTGCCTGCAATGCAGGAGACCTGGGTTTGATCCCTGGTTCAGGAAGATTCCCTGGAAGAATACATAGCAACCTACTCTAGTATTCTTGCCTCTTGGACAGAGGAGTCTGATGGGCTAGAGTCCATGGGGTTGCAAAGAGTCAGACACCATGAGTGACTAAGCATACCACAACACAGCATGATGAAGGTAATAATAATACAATAATTTCCTTCTAAAGAATGAATTCTTGGTGATTATTTTTTTCATGTCTATTCATTTGTTATTTAAACACCCCTAACACCAATGCTCTCATTAAATTGAAAGTGACAATGAAGAGAAAATATATGTATTTCTATCATCTTACTATATGGTATGGTATTAAAATGCTAAAATAAGCATTGGCTTAAACTTACAGATGAAAGAGTAAATAAACAGCTATGCAAGATGTAGTTAAAACCAATAATTATAAAAATAATACCTCACATTTTGAGTCTACAAATTTTAACTAGCATTGTTTTTAGTTCTTCATGTACATTATGATATTTAACTCTTAGAAAAATCCAAACAATATCCACTATTATCATCTTATTTTTATAAACTGTGAAACCAAGGAGCAAAGTAAATTAACCAAATAGTGAGCTATAAATCAAACTCTGCAATGATATTAAAAGTCTGGAACTCTGAGTATATCCACACTGAAGGTAAAAGAAGCTATATGATTTCTATTCATTCTATAAAGTTTGCACTTAAGAGTCACTTCTTCATAATTATCCATATTTCATTAAATTCCCTTTGCTTCCCTTGAAATGTGAAAAAAACAAACATGAAAAATTTCAATTTTCTCACAAATTACACATCAATGCCTTATAATCTGACATTTTCTCTTAACATTCTACTAGGACCTTTAATATTATTTGTTTGAATATTTTATCAATCTAAAGCAGTCAAGAAAAAAAAAGCTGATCTTAATATTCAACTCTTGGTCTACATTACAATACTAAGTTCTAGTCATGATTACAAGTGCATGATCCACCTTCATCTATTTAACAGAGGGAGAATGATAAAATATCTAAGAAGAGTTTCTTTTCTTCTTCCCAAAGAGTTAAAGAAGAGTATAAGAATGTGCCATGTATTTTGGGAGTGGTATTTCTGTAGAATAATTAACTCTGCCATTGAATAACTCTAGAACATAACACATCTGTGACAGAATTCAATTATATTATCTAATGCTTACCGTTATTTGTGACTTAGATGAATATAAAACCCAAATATAAAGGGCTGCTCTTAGCCCAGAGTTCAGTTCAATTCAGTTGCTGAGTCGTGTCTGACTCTTTGTGACCCCATGAATCGCAGCACACCAGGCCTCCCTGTCCATCACCAACTCCCGGAGTTCACTCAAACTCATGTCCATCAAGTCGGTGATGCCATCCAGCCATCTTATCCTCTGTTGTCCCCTTTTCCTCCTGCCCACATCCCTCCCAGCATCAGAGTCTTTTCCAGTGAGTCGACTCTTCGCATGAAGTGGACAAAGTACTGGAGTTTCAGCTTTAGCATCATTCCTTCCAAAGAAATCCCAGGGCTGGTCTCCTTCAAAATGGATTGGTTGGATCTCCTTGCAGTCCAAGGGACTCTCAAGAGTCTTCTCCAACACCACAGTTCAAAAGCATCAATTCTTTAGTGCTCAGCTTTCTTCACAGTCCAACTCTTACATCCATACATGACCACTGGAAAAACCATAGCCTTGACTAGACGGACCTTTGTTGGCAAAGTAATGTCTCTGCTTTTGAATATGCTACCTAGGTTGGTCATAACTTTGCTTTCAAGGAGTAAGCGTACTTTAATTTCATGGCTGCAGTCACCATCTGCAGTGCTTTTGGAGCCCCCAAAAATAAAGTCTGACAATGTTTCCACTCTTTCCCCATCTATTTCCCATGAAGTGATGCGACCAGATGCCATGGTCTTCGTTTTCTGAATGTTGATCTTTAAGCCAACTTTTTCACTCTTCTCTTTCACTCACATCAAGCGGCTTTTTAGTTCCTCTTCATTTTCTGCCATAAGGGTAGTGTCATCTGCATATCTGAGGTTATTGATATTTCTCCCGGAAATCTTGATTTCAGCTTGTGCTTCTTCCAGCCCAGCATTTCTCATGATGTACTCTGCATGGAAGTTAAATAAGCAGGGTGACAATATACAACCTTGACGTACTCCTTTTCCTATTTGGAACCAGTCTGTTGTTCCATGTCCAGTTCTAACTGGTGCTTCCTGACCTGCATATAGGTTTCTCAAGAGGCAGGTCAGGTGGTCTGGTGTTCCCATCTCTTTCAGAATTTTCCACAGTTTATTGTGATCCACACAGTCCAAGGCTTTGGCATAGTCAATAAAGCAGAAATAGATGTTTTTCTGGAACTCTCTTGCTTTTTCCATGATCCAGCGGATGTTGGCAATTTGATCTCTGGTTCCTCTGCCTTTTCTAAAACCAGCTTGAACATCTGGAAGTTCACGGTTCACGTATTGCTGAAGCCTGGCTTGGAGAATTTTGAGCATTACTTAACTAGCATGTGAGGTGAGTGTAATTGTGCGGTAGTTTGAGCATCCTTTGGTATTGCCTTTCTTTGGAATTAGAATGAAAACTGACCTTTTCCAGTCCTGTGGCCACTGCTGAGTTTTCCAATTTTGCTAGCATATTGAGTGCAGCACTTTCACAGCATCATCTTTCAGGATTTGAAATAGCTCAACTGGAATTCCATCACCTCCACTAGCTTTTTTTGTAGTGATGCTTTCTAAGGCCCACTTGACTTCACATTCCAGGATGTCTGGCTCTAGGTCTGTGAATATACCATCGTGATTATCTTGGTCATGAAGATCTTTTTTGTACAGTTCTGTGTATTCTTGCCACCTCTTCTTAATATCTTCTGCTTCTGTTAGGTCCATACCATTTCTGTCCCATAGGGTAACTGCAAATTCATTCGAAAAAGATGCCCCGTCCGTGCACACTCAGCCCATACTAGAGCATATGCCTTGGGAAGTAAAGCAGAGTCTGGTTTCAGACTTTATTTGCCTCCTTGACTTGCACAGTAAACAAACTATACATTGTACATGAGAACCCTGCAAATATTAGAAAGTAGTGCCCATGAAAATGTCGTACAAAATTTGAGATTACATATTCTGTTAACTGACTTTGAAACTGTACTGCTATGAGAAAAATCAAATGGAACATCAGCAGAGAGAAATAGAATACATATATATATATATATATATATATATTATTCTATATGTTCTCAAAGTTCTTCATTTTGTTTCATTTAAGACAAAGTAAATGAAATGGTGGTTTCATACACCATTATTCTTAGCAAGTCATACGCTCTACAGATTATAAATACCTGTGGTCAAAGACTCCAAAAGAGTGGAAAAACAATAGGTTATTTTTTTTCCCTATATGTACATTATTCTCTGGCCTGATATATTCTAACAGCATCACTCCAAATTCTAGAAACAGTTTATCAAGATAAATTCTAAATTAAATTTGTCACTAAATAATTATCAAGACGAGTTAAGAATCTAGGTCTGCTTAAAAAAATTAGGTGATGAAGGGTTTTTCAACCTCCCAACACTCAATCTTCAATGCCATTTTTGCCCTTTAAAGCTGCTAATGAAGTGCATTTGAATCAAATTTCAACTTAATTGTTTGAAGTCCACAGGACAGAAGGTGTAAGATTGATCAAATGATGCATATGCTGAGAGGTGTTTTGCTGCTGCTAAATCGCTTCAGTCGTGGCCGACTCTGTGCGACCCCATAGACAGCAGCCCACCAGGCTCCCCTATCCCTGGGATTCTCCAGGCAAAAAATACTGGAGTGGGTTGCCATTTCCTTCTCCAATGCATGAAAGTGAAAAGTGAAAGTGAAGTCGCTCAGTCGTGTCCGACTCTTTATGACCCCATGGACTTGAGTCTACCAGGCTCCTCCATTCATGGGACTTTCCAGGCAAGAGTACTGGAGTGGGTTGCCATTGCCTTCTCCTGAGAGGTGTTTTAAGCACTTGTAATTGTCATTTAACCCTCACAATAATCTATATAGCAGTTTTATTATTTTTACTCCACAAATAAGGGACGAACTAAAGCACAAGCAGGAAAATCACTTGTCCAAAATCCCCCAAGAGAATCTCATCCTAAACAGCTAGGTTGCTTAGAATTATTGTCCAAAGTCTTCTATCTCTTAGTATTGTCCCTGTGTCCACTTCTTCTTAACAGGTATATTATCAGCTTTGTAGCAGCAAACGATTTGCTGGCAAATACATTTTTTTGTTACTGTTGTTCCAGGCTAAGCCTAAAAGCAGTTAAATAAATATACACCTGGCTGCCAACAACTGAGAAGGAATCAGGAGAATCTTCCTGCTTCTCCTGTGTAATGTGTAATACCAGCACAATATTAGTGATTTCAACCAATATGTATCACTGCTCTATGCCTGCCACTGAGGAAAATTCTGGGATTTAAACAAAAAGAAGTTTGCCCTTGCCTTTATATAAATCTTCTCTGACTTCCGTCATGCTCATCTATATTTTCTTCAACTACCCTAGACAGACACACAGAATACACGTTTTCCAACAGGCAGTGCTACTAGCACTGAGACTGGGTTGGGGCTTAGACTGTCTTTCAAGATGCAGAACCTACAAACATGAAAGGAAATTCCATATAGAACAACCACATTTTAGTAATTTGTCAGCTGTCAATACCATCTCATAGGTTCAAGAAAGCTAATCTAAAGTATTTGTCCTAAGACCAAGAATTATTGAAGGGGGGAAAAACCATGAAACCTGGTTCATGATGAGCTTATAACCATGGTATGGCCTCTGGTAATACAGACCATACTGGGTCGGTTGAATGCCAGTGATGGATTATAAAAAAATAAAGTACAAGTTGAGTGAACTGAGAAAAAGTGACCCAAAGGGATATCTATAATAGGAGATTAAACTATGTAAGTACATGATATACAGAATGTAAGAATTACCTTAGGGTAAGATATAGGACTATGACCAAAATCTTTGTAATTAATTAGAAGATTAAAAAAGAGATGAATGCAGGGACTGGAGTATGGGAACAAAATTCAGGTTGAGCCAAAGTGGGTTCAAATCAGAGGCTGGGCCCAGATATCAAGATAAAAGTCACTTACTGAATTTGGTGCCTGAGGGGGAGGGTTGAGCATGGTGATAAAGGTGTCCATAGACCAATCCAAGAGTTTGGAAAGGAGACAGAGCTAAGGATTCAACAATTCATAAGCTAGGAAAAAAGAATAAAAAGCCTATGACCAGAGACAAAGTACTTCTAAAAGCTGCTCACCTGAAAGAATTAATGACATTACACTGAAAAAACACCAAGAAGCAATGCAAATATGCCTTCATATATGGAATGTCATTCCATCCCAAATTATTATGATTATTAAATGCATAGAACTGATCTGATACTATGAACAAGGAATGCCTTTTTATTGCAGCAAATAGAGGGAGTCCCTTGCCTATACTGAATAATATAAATTCCTGTCATTGTTATTCATCTAACAGCACACACTGATTCAGCCATCAGAATCAGATATATCTGCAATGTTTTTAAAGTGATATCCATTGAGAATGAAACCATCAAATTTAGTGTTAATACATTAATGTTTTTGATATAAATCTCACATTATTCATAATAAATTCTGCCCTTATAAACACATTTACTGTAAACAAAAACAAAAGGCTTTCATGTTAGACGTTAGTTATGGCTTATCTTCATTCTGTTTTTCTTTGAAAAATTGATAGGTGGTTTACTCAATGACTACAGAGAGTAGGAAGGGCCAAAACATGTGAACAAATTTTTACTGCATCGGTCAAAAACTTCATTAGTTTTTTCCCATAAGTTGTTACAGAAAAACCCAAACAAACTTTTTGGCAAACCCAATATACTGCTCACACACCACTGGTCTGAAGTAAGGAAAACCACAATCACATGAAGTGCAAAAACATGATCAAAAATATCTTCAAATTTAAAGAAATATTTTTAAATAACAGAATTAAAGGCTGGCTGGTTTATATGTTAAGTTTATTTGGAGTTTTTAATTTTTCCTTATCTTGCTGTATGGCATGAGGGTTCCCATTTCCCTATGCCTCTTGCATTGGCAGCACTTAATCTTAACTACTGGACTGCCAGGGAAGTTCCTGGGCTTTTTAAAGGATTACTTAGATAAGATAATAACCATAAAGACTGAACAGTGATAATATATAATATCCCTGTTAAACATAAAACTACATGGAACCTAATGCTTTAAAAAAAAAATTACTTAAATTTTAAGTAAGATTGAATAGCAAGTCCTGAAATGTTCTTTAGAGCATGAGTTCCTGTAAATCCTCATTTAACATCTAAAAATAAGTGGAGTAATTGCAAAGAATGTAGCTGTGTAAGCTGCAAGGGATTTGGAAAATTACTTCACTTGCTGGTAAACAGACTGTTTTGCATAAAACAAAACTAAGTGGCCTTTAGTTGAGAAAATTATAAGATTTCATTGATATCACTGGCTGAATTTGGTAGGAAAGGGGTCAGAAATGGTGCGCTAGATTTAGAACAAAATGGTTTTGTATTAGAGTCTTTCAACTACTGTTTAAAATGCTACACAGTGCAAGATACATTAGATAAAAATGAATTCAAATTGAAAAATGCCCCATATCAGTAAGTGCCTTGAATAAAAATATTCTACATTTCCTTTTCCTGATTAAAATTAAAAAAAAAAATCCTAGCTTATGAATGGAAAACTCTATTAACAAGTAAATGGTTATGTTGTATTTTTTAAAGTATGAGTTATTAAAATGTAGAAAGTGAAAGTGAAAGTTGCTCAGTCCTGTCTGACTCTTTGTGACCCTGAATTCTCCAGGCCAGAATACTGGAGTGGGTAGCCTTAGGAGTTCATGATCTGAGCCACAAGCAGCTCTCAGTCTTTTTTTAGCTGAGTATATAGAGCTTCTCCTCTTGAGAAGCTGCCTCTTGAGAAACCTGTATACAGGTCAGGAAGCAACAGTTAGAACTAGACATAGAACAACAGACTGGTTCCAAATAGGAAAAGGAGTATGTCAAGGCTTTATATAGTCACCCTGTTTATTTAACTTATATCCAGAGTACATTATGAAAACCCTGGTCTGGAAGAAGCACAGCTGGAATCAAGATTGCCCTGAGAAATATCAATAAACTCAGATATGCAGATGACACCACCCTTATGGCAGAACGTGAAGAACTAAATAGCCTCTTGATAAAAGTGAAAGAGGAGAGTGAAAAATTTGGCTTAAAGCTCAACATTCAGAAAACTAAGATCATGGCATCCAGTCCCATCACTTCATGGCAAATAGATGGGGAAACAGTGGAAACGGTGACTGACTTTATTTTTCTGGGCTCCAAAAGCACTGCAGATGGTGAATGCAGCTATGAGGTTAAAAGACGCTTACTCTTTGGAAGGAAAGTTATGACCAACCTAGATAGCATATTAAAAAGCAGAGACATTACTTTGCCAACAAAGGTCTGTCTAGTCAAGGCTATGGTTTTTCCAGTAGTCATGTAAGGATGTGAGTTGGACTATAAAGAAAGCTGAACACTGAAGAATTGATGTTTTTGAACTGTGGTGTTGGATAAGACTCTTGCGAGTCCCTTGGACTGCAAGGAGATCAAACCAGTCCATGCTAAAGGAAATCAGTCCTGGGTGTTCATTGGAAGGACTGATACTGAAGCTGAAACTCCAGTACTTTGGCCACCTGATGCGAAGAGCTGACTGATTTGAAAAGACCCTGTTGCTGGGAAGATTGATGGCAGGAGGAGAAAGGGATGACAGAGGATGAGATGGTTGGATGGCATCATTGACTCAATGGACATTGGTTTGGGTGGACTCTGGGAGTTGGTGATGGACAGGGAAGCCTAGCATGCCGTGGTTCATGGGGTCGCAAAGAGCTGGACATGACTGAGAGGTTGAACTGACTGACATAGAGCTTCTCCAGCTTCAGCCACAAAGAATATAATCAGTCTGATTTTGGTATTGACCATATGGTTATGTCCACATGTAGAGTCTTCTCTTGTGTTGTTGGAAGAGGGTGTTTGCTATGACCAGTGCGTTCTCTTGGCAAAACTCTATAAACCTTTGCCCTGCTTCATTCTGTACTCCAAGGCCAAATGTGCCTGTTACTCCAGGTATCTCTTGACTTCTAATTTTGCATTCCAGTCCCCTATAATCAAAATGACATCTGTTTTGGGTGCTATTTCTGGAAGGTCTTATAAGTCTTCATAGAATCGTTCACCTTTAGCTTCTTCAGCATTACTGGTTGGGGCAAAGACTTGGATTATTGTGATATTGAATGGTTTGCCTTGGAAACAGAGATCATTCTGTCATTTTTGAGACTGCATCCAAGTACTGCATTTTAGACTCTATTGTTGACTATGAGGGCTACTCTGTTTCTTCTAAGGAAGTCTTACCCACAGTTGTAGATATAATGGTCATCTGAGTTAAATTTGCCCATTCCTGTCCATTTTTAGTTCACTGATTCCTAAAATGTCGATGTTCACTCTTGCCATCTCTGTTTGCCCACTTTCAATTTGCTTTGATTCATGCACCTAACATTCCAGGTTCCTATGCAATATTGCTCTTTACAGCATCAGACTTTACTTCCATCACCAGTCACATCCACAACTGGGTGGTTTATTTATTTATTTATTTTGCTTTGGCTCTAGCTCTTCATTCTTTCTGAAATTATTTCTCCACTGATCTCCAGCACCATATTGGACATCTACCGACCTGGGGAGTTCATCTTTCAGTGTCCTATCTTTTTGCCTTTTCATACTGTTCATGGGGTTTTCAAGGCAAGAATATTGAAGTGGTTTGCCATTCCCTTCTCCAGTGGACCATGTTTTGTCAGAACTCTCCACGATGACCCGTCTGTCTTGGGTGGCCCTACACAGCATGGTTTATGGTTTCATTGAATTAGACAAGGCTGTGGTCCATGTGATCAGTTTGATTACTTTTCTGTGATTTTGATTTTCATTCTGTCTACCCTCTGATGGATAATGATAAGAGGTTTATGGAAGCTTCCTGATGGGAAAGACTGACTGCGGGGAAAACTGAGTCTTGAATACTCCTGAATATTCATTGGAAGGACTGATGCTGAAGCTGAAGCTCCAATACTTTAGCCACCTGATGGGAAGAACTGACTTATGTGAAAAGACCTTGATACTGGGAAAGATTGAAGGCGGGAGGAGAGGGGGACAACAGAGGATGAGATGGTTGGATGGCATCACCAACTCGATGGCCATCAGTTTGAGTAAGGTCTGGGGTTGATGATGGACAGGGAAGCCTGGCGTGCTGCAGTCCATGGGGTCACAAAGAGTCAGACACGACTGAATGACTGAACTGATTAAGATACATAAGCATGTTTTGACTTCAAGGAACCTACATATAAGGTTAAGTATTTAATAAACTCAAGACAAACTCATTATGATTGCTTCCCCTCCTAAACTCCTCTGCTTTCTCTATTAAGTAGGCAGTATTATTACGACCCAGCCAGAGTTCAAGATGAAACCTAACTCTCTCTTTTAAATCCTTACTCAGTGGAGTACTTATTTTCTTTGACTTTCCACACTTGTCTCATTCCATTCTTGTTCTAAATCCCAGTCTACGCATGTTATTCTTACCAAAATTATTGGAAGTGGTTCCTAAATGATCTCTCTGACCAGTTCTCCCTCTCAAATCCAGAATTTATAATGCTGTTACTAGGACTTTGTTGTCTCTCTGCCTAAAATGATCTAATGGCTTTCTTTGTGGCTTCCCAGGTGGCACTAGTGGTAAAGAACTTGCTTGCCAACTAGGAGACATGAGAGACACGAGTTTGATCACTGGGTTGGGAAGATCCCCTGGAAAAGGAAACAGCAACCTACTCCAGTTTCCTGCCTTGAGAATTCCATGGACAGAAGAGCCTGGTTTTCTTTGACCTATTCCAGCCTACTTTTAAGCCTAACCTCTTGTCATTTTTTCACACACATCTAATACTCTACCTCATCAGCTCGACTTACTTTTTCTCTAGCACAACACACTAGTTATCCCTCCAAAAACTGTCTGTTTGCAATGGGCTTCCTGGCTAGTTCAGATGGTAAAGAATCCACGTGCATTGCAGAAGACCAGGATTCCATCCCTGGGTCAGGAAGATCCCCTGTAAAAGGAAATGGCTAACCACTACAGTATTCTTGCCTGGGAAATCCCATAGACATAGGAGCCTGGTGGGCTACAGTCCATAGGGTCACAGAATCAGATATGACTGATTGACTAACACTTTTTACTTGTAATGTCTTTCCTATACTCAGGTTTATGCTTCAAGGTTCAACTCAGATATAACTCTTTCTGTGAAATAACCAACTGTATCTATTCAGTGTTTCTCAAATACTTTATTTGAACTAGTATTATAGTTATTATCAAAGGATTTTTGTTAATAATTGGAGTTCTATTTTAAGTACAGACTGGGCTTCTTTTTCATCTTCCTGACATTCAGAACACTGCACCTACTAAGTGCTCTAAATATCTTCTCAAGATCAAAAAAAAAATTAATTAGTATGTTTTACAGTTTAGTAATACTTTATAAGCACTAAAATAAAATATTAATAGTTTTGATGAAGAAAACTATTTGCTTACTGCAATCAAATTATTCCTTTAGCTGAAACTGCTCTTCCAAATTTTCAATAAATAGTAAAAAATATTCTCAGTTTTTAAACAAGAGTTTCATGAACATCATCTCAAACTATATTAATGTAGTAAAAAATGAAAGCATATTCAAACAATATGCTCAAAATCAGAATTAATATGATGGCAGCAAAAACAGTATTATATGTGATCTTAGAGCTGTAAAATTATCTATATATTAATAGCCAAAGTTAGAATTTAGATGAGGCCTGTTCAATTCAATAGACATTCATTAAACACCTAGAACAGATAGAACAAAGTTCAGCCAACCATGGTCAATTTGTTCATGGGAGAGATTACTTCCCATTGGAAAAGTTACCTAAATAGAATGGATAAAGGGTAGAATTCAGAAAGGCAGAGGGTGGGGAGGATAGGACATTCAGGAAGATGAAAGAGTCATGCACAAGGACTTGGATACATCGATAAGTAATGAAAAGTTGTCCAGCTTCAGTTTATGAATTGTGAAGGAGATCTCTGGATGTAACCAATATGTGTTGGCTTGCAGTTACATAAGATAGTAAATACCAAAATGGAAATATGGCAAACATGCTCTATTTATTTTTGAAAAGGTGTAGGCAATGAAGACTGTTAAGAGCATAAAGAGAATCTTTTCAATATTTCAGAAAGATTATTCAGCAATGACATATAGACGTAATTTGTAGGGCTATTTGTAGGCTTTAGAACATGCTGAATAGCAATAATATTTACAAAAATGCTATACATCTGAATAACAATGCAGGAAACTAGGGAACAAGATAAAAATCAACACTGTGTGCCTCCTGTTTGTAGATAACAACTGAAAGAGAGAACAGAGACAAAGACAATGTCCTGAGTGAGGGTATTTAAAAGGATAAGGATGATTTAACCAAGAAGAATTAATTTTAAATACTGTAGAAAGATTGTGATATTTCTAGAGTATTTTCAGGCAGAGGCATTGGTCAGATTTGGAGACGCAGAAGTCAGAAAAAAGAGGGGAATGGGGTTATACATATCAATTTAAGAATTATCTACAAAGACATGAAAATTGATGAAGTAAGAATGAATTAGTTTGGCAGGAAATATAAAGTACAAAAAGAAGAGGAATAATGAAAAAATAAAGTTTAGAGAGTCACTCTATAGGATCTCAAAGAGAACTGAACTCAGATACTGGTTCTGATATTTATTATTATTATTATTATTGTTGTTGCACAATACAAGACAAATGTATTTCTCAGGTGCCTCAGTTTTAAAGAATCAGCCTTCCAATTCAGGAGATGCAGGATGTCCAATTCAGGACACGAGAGCTCAATCCCTGGGTCAAGAAGATCTCCTGAAGGAGGAAATGGCAACCCACTACAGTAATCTTGCCTGCAAAAATCCCATCAACACAGGAGCCAGGTGGGCTACAGACCATGGGGTCGCTACATGAGACCAAAGAGTCAGATACAACTTAATGATTAAACATACAAGCACTGCACAAATAATTTAACATAAGTCTTAAAATGTAATTATGATCAGTTGCCACAATATTTAAATTAAATACCACATGACCTATTACATATTAGGACTATAGTTTTTAACACAATTTGATCATTACTTTTTGCTGTTGTTGCTATATTGTTATAATAATCATTATCACATCCCCTACCATAAGGGGCAAAAAGAGGAAAGGCAGGAACAATGAGAATCAGGACAACTTCAGTTCAGTTGAGTCACTCAGTCGTGTCTGACTCATTGCGACCCCATGGACTGCAGCACGTCAGGCCTCCCTGTCCATTACCAACTCCCAGAGTTTACTCAAATTCATGTCCATTGAGTCGGTGATGCTATCCAACAATCTCATCCTCTGTCATCCCCTTCTCCTCCCACCTTTAATCTTTCCAAACATCAGGGTCTTTTGAAATGAATCAGTTCTTCACATCAGGTGGCCAAAGTATTGGGGTTTCAGCTTCAACATCAGTCCTTTCCATGAATATTCAAGACCAATTTCCTTTAGGATGGACTGGTTGGATCTCCTTGAAGTCCAAAGGACTCTCAAGAGTCTTCTCCAACATCATAGTTCAAAAGCATCAATTCTTTGGTGCTCAGCTTTCTTTACAGTCAAACTCTCACATACATACATGACTACTGGAAAAACCATAGCCTTGATAGATGGACCTTTGTTGGCAAAGTAAAGTCTCTGCTTTTTAATATTCTGTCTAGTTTGTTCATAACTTTAATTCCAAGGAGTAAGAGTCTTTTAATTTCATGGCTGTAGTCACCATCTGTAGTGATTTTGGAGCCCAGAAAAATAAAGTCTGACACTGTTTCCACTGTTTCCCCATCTATTTCCCATGAAGTGATGAGACCAGATGCCATGATCTTCGTTTTCTGAATGTTGAGCTTTAAGCCAACTTTTTCAATCTCCTCTTTCACCTTCATCAAGAGGCTCTTTAGTTCTTCTTCACTTTTTGCCATAAGGGTGGTGTCATCTGCATATATGAGGTTATTGATATTTCTCCCAGCGATCTTGACTCCAGCTTGTGCTTCATCCAGCCCAGCATTTCTCATGACATACTCTGCATATAAGTTAAATAAGCAGGGTGACAACATACAGCCTTAATGTACTTCTTTCCCTATTTGGAACCAGTGAATCTTGAGAAAGAAGAATGAAACAGGAGGAATCAACCTGCCTGACTTCAGGCTCTACTACAAAGCTACAGTCATCAAGACAGTATGGTACTGGCACAAAGACAGAAATATAGATCAATGGAACAAAATAGAAAGCCAAGAGATAAATCCACACACCTATGGACACCTTATCTTTCACAAAGGAGGCAAGAATATAAAATGGAGAAAAGACAATCTCTTTAATAAATGGTGCTGGGAGAACTGGTCAACCACTTGTAAAAGAATGAAACTAGAACACTTTCTAACACCATACACAAAAATAAACTCAAAATGGATTAAATATCTAAACGTAAGACAAGAAACTATAAAACTCCTAGAGGAAAACATAGGCAAAACACTATCCGACATAAATCACAGCAGGATCCTCTATGACCCACCTACCAAAGTAATGGAAATAAAGCAAAAATAAACAGATGGGACCTAATTAAACTTAAAGGCTTTTGCACAACAAAGGAAACTATAAGCAAAGTGAAAAGACAGCCCTCAGAATGGGAGAAAATAATAGCAAATGAAGCAACTGACAAAGAATTAATCTCAAAAATATACAAGCAACTCCTGAAGCTCAATTCCAGAAAAATAAATGACCCAATCAAAAAATAGGCCAAAGAACTAAACAGACAGTTCTCCAAAGAAGACACACAGATGGCTAACAAACACATTAAAGATGTTCAACATCACTGATTATCAGATAAATGCAAATCAAAACCACAATAAGGTAACATCTCATGCTGGTCAGAATGGCTGCGATCCAAAAGTCTACAAGCAATAAATGCTGGAGAGGGTGTGGAGAAAAGGGAACCCTCTTACACTGTTGGTGGGAATGCAAACTAGTACAGCCACTATGGAGAACACTGTGGAGATTCCTTAAAAAACTGGAAATAGAACTGCCTTATGATCCAGCAATCCCACTGCTGGGCATATACACCGAGGAAACCAGAATTGAAAGAGACCTGTGTACCCCAATGTTCATCGCAGCACTGTTTATAATAGCCAGGACATGGAAGCAACCTAGATGCCCATCAGCAGATGAATGGATAAGAAAGCTGTGGTACATATACACAATGGAGTATTACTCAGCCATTAAATAGAATACATTTGAATCAGTTCTAATGAGGTGGATGAAACTGGAGCCTATTATACAGAGTGAAGTAAGCAAGAAAGAAAAACACCAATACAGTATACTAATGCATATATTTGGAATTTACAAAGATGGTAACGATAACCCAATATGCGAGACAGCAAAAGAGACACAGATGTATTGGACAGTTTTGGACTCTGTGGGAGAAGGCGAGGGTGGGATGATCTGAGAGAATAGCATTGAAACATGTATATTATTATATATGAAACAGATCACCAGTCCAGGTTCGATGCATGAGACAGGGTGCTCAGGGCTGGTGCACTGGGATGACCCAGAGGGATGGGCTGGGGAGGGAGGTTCAAGGAGAGTTCAGGATAGGGAACACATGTACCCCCATGTCTGATTCATATCAATGTATGGTAAAACCACTACAATATTGTAAAGTAATTGCCTCCAATTAAAATAAATATTTTTTTTAAAAAAAGAAAAAAAAAACTTCTCAAGAGGCAGGTCAGGTGATTTGGTGCAGGACACTTAGCACAATACAAACCATGATAGGAAAACTGAGTTGGACATCTTAGGTCAACAGCACATTATGATACATTATATATATTTCTATTTCAAATTTTCAAATAGCAACTCAACTTCTGCCATCTGCAGATGTTACCCTTTTATGAAATCATCTGCCTCATGCTCTCTTAAGAAAAGCCACTGACAAACTTTAAGAAATCTACTGACATGGCTAATACATCTGAGAAGTCCCTTGAGACAACAGATGGTGTTTTATAAATAGGATTTGAATCACCTGTTACATGACTTGAGCAGCCCAATTACTAAGTGCTTCTTCTAAACTTTGTCAGTTTCCATATGAAGTGTGAAAAAAATATTCTAAATTTAAGAACCATAAACTTTATATTACAAGAAAGATAGGACAGATATATAATTGATAGAAACAACTAATACAATGATATTTATTGCCTATGACATACATACATGTTCAATCTATTTGTGTATATATTTATGTATATATGCATGTGTAAAACAGGTATCAAAATGGATAAAAAGGGAGTGAAGGTATAGAATGAGTGTAGGAAAAAAAGAAAAAGTAGCATATTTTTTTGAAATGCATCTTTCTAAGGGTCATCTTTTTAAGATAAAAAAGAATTTGTTTAAAATTAAAAAAAAAAACTCAGCCAATATATTTATACATTTTCTTACAAGAAAAATGTCACCTTTTATTTATAAGGGGGTCACTCTCAAGAATTATTTGAGACCAAATGTTGACAAAGATGTGAGCTGAGAAAAAGTTGGTTTTATCAACTACTGTCTTTCAACCTCCAAGGGTCTGTTCTACTCTTTCAATAATTTCAAAGTACAGTGACTGGAAAGTTAATACATCTCAGAAAGATTTACAGAGAAACTTCTTTATCAAATGAAGTCTGAATTAGGAAGATTAAATTGAAGAGATTATTACAACATAATGATGTTTTCCCAAATACCTTAAATTTGGTATTCAATATCATTTTTGGAGAAGCGATTCCCAGGTGACTGTGTGGTAAAGAATCCACCTGCAATGCAGGGTTCAGTTCCTGGGTAGGGACGATCCCCTGTAGAAGGAAATGGTAACCCACTCCAGTATTCATGCCTGGGAAATTCTATGCACAAGGGAGCCTGGTAGGCCACAGGGCATGGAGTCATAGAATAGTCAGGCAAGACTTAGCCACTGAGCACAAGCACATCATTTCATCTGTAGGCCTCATCTTAGAGTATTAAAATTGTATATTTTTGCTTGGTTAATTGATTAATAATTTAATCTTATACTGACTAAGTTCCAGGTACTAACTATGCTTGTGCTGGAAACACAGTAGTGAAGACAGACAAGTCTCCTATCGAGCCTAGTCTATGTATCACCTAGACAGAAATGCAACTAAATATGTAAAGAAATAAGTTCATTCCTGATATTTAGTACTTTGAAGGAACTGAAATAGGTTAATGTGAAAGAGAGTGATAGAGTGACTTGAATACCTACAGACAGTTTTATAGGTTTGCATGCATTTTAGCATGCAAATTCCTAAAAAGTGTATTAAAATATTCATAGCTTCTTTCCACTATGTCATATTCATATTCATCACTTCACTGAGGGCACATTTGCCTTATCATTCTATCATAAAATGCTTAAAGACTGTATTTTGACAGACAAAACACTAAGTATGAGGAACTCCAAGAAGAACAAAAAAATGTGCAGCCAGTCCTAGTGGAGTTTTCCAGGTAGCTAGCAAAAACAAGATACACAGGGCTGAGAAGTCAATTATGGAGATTTGTTAATAATGTTAACAATTCATTTGGATTAACTTCTAAGTGTGGATGAGTTTGAAAAGAATTCAGAGAAAAATGTCACTGATGTCCAGTGAAGAATAGGATATGATCTGGAGCATGAACTGAGGGCAAGTGTTGCAAAGGGAGGGAGGAGGACAAAGGAAACTGTAAGCAGGAATAAGAGGATGAACTAAGTATGGAGAAAGTCTGTCTGAAGTGTAAGTTATGTAGAAGGACATATTTGTATTATGTAGAAGGAGACAGATGGGCATCACAAGTACTAATATAGAAAACAGACTGACACTCAGGAACTGTTCATGGATGAACACGTGAATGAACACAGAAGAACCAGAATGAATTTATCCACATGGTGAGTGATCTATTAATCACGTTCTTTTACAGCATGAGGTACTGATCAAATTGTATATCCATAAACATTTATTCAATTGGAGAAGGAAATGGCAACCCACTCCAGTGTTCTTGTCTGGAGAATTCCAGGGACAGGGGAGCCTGGTGGGCTGCCGTCTCTGGGGTCGCACAGAGTTGGACACAACTGAAGCAACTTAGCAGCAGCAGCAGCAGCAAACATTTATTCCATATATAAAATCAAAATTTTTAAATAGTTTAAAATTCAAAGAAAAGCAAAAATGAATGAAGCTGTCATCTTTGATTTTCCCAAGAAACAAAGAATAAATTTTAATCAACCAACGAATAGATGCTAATGATGTGAATTAATCTGTATGGAAAAAATTATTATTATGAAAAGTTGCTGACATCTAGAATCATAAGCTATATTCAATACCCATCCTGGCTTACTCTTGATTACATGTTAAATGAAATTAATTTTTTTTGGCTTTTCATACTAATGAAGTTATTCAGAGTATATCAGGTCTACAAGAATTATATACTAATTAAATTCCTAGAATAAACTCCAAATTTATAAACAGAGTCTATTATGCAAGTTTATATTTATGTATAAATATTATAAGTTTGGAACTACTATTAATTTAACTTCTTAATACACTCTTTGAAATATGCTAGATTATAAAAATTGAGAGGTTCCTTTTGCTGTTTTATATTATGTGTATTTATTTTGTCCATACCATGTGACTTGTAAGGAATTTAGTTTCCCAACCAGGGATCGAACCCAGGTCCTTGACAATGAGAGCACAAAGTCCTAAACACTAGATCACCAAGGAATTCCCTCACTTGCTGTTTTAAGGATGAAAGACGGTCTGGGAACAAGGTAGAGGACCAGAAAGAAGACTTGTACAGTTTCCTAGGGGAAGGATTAAACATCTAGATTATGCATTGATTAAAGGAGATGATGAATACTATACCGATTAATACATATTTTAGAAAGAGATGATATTATATAGACAATAAAATACAGAATAGAATACACTGTACAGAATAGAATACCTTGTCAAGCCTATACAATACATAGAAACCTAAGTTAACCTTTCTATTTTCACACTGAAAATGGGCACAAGTATTGATACATTAACCAAGAAATCAACTGGTATAGAGAATTTACTATATTTATGATGAATCCATGAATGTCTGGTGGTAGTTGAAATTTAAGCAGAGGATTAGAAAGGGATCTCTACATTTTACTCTCTATATTTGCTATTATTTTTTTCTTTGATATTTATTAGTAACCTTGAACTCCTTTATAGACAGTGAAAAATAGTTCTAATCATGAAAAAACATGAGATAAATGGCAAAATCAATTATTCTTTTTTAATTTGAGGGTCTACAATCCATAAAAATGATAGTTCTAGCTACATAAAGGATATTACATTTAAATGGTAACATCACACAAATTAACAAAAAATATTAAAAGTATTAAAATATAAAAGTATTAAAATACTTATAACATAATTAATAAGGTAAATTGTTCTTACATTTAAAACTAAGAATTACATTGTTTTTATTTCACAATTTATAATAAATGGAATTATAAAATCTATGTTCTTCAATTTAATGTTTGAAAACTTTCTCTTCAAAACTTGAGTGATATCATTTTTAAGTCTCAGTGGCCATATTATTTATCTCAATTGAAAATATCTCAAATGAATGAGTTCTGTTTTATAAATGTAAATTATTATTAATTAATATTTAAACATATTTGTAAAGTCTGACTGAATCAAAAAATGGGAGTGCTAAATGCACATCTTCAAATTTACAAATCTTCATTTTGCTAGTTTATGTTAGTTAAAATCAAGCTATGTGTATGTTTTAAAATCAGCTTTAACAAAAAAAAAAACTAAAACTAAAAAAAAAAAAACCAGCATATCTGAAGTACTTTGGTTAATTTTGAAATTACTCAATGAATAAGAATATAAATATTCACTAAATACAGTAGTATATTCTTTCTGATTCAAAATTACTACATGTCAAATTGAGAAGTTTTAAAATAGCAGGATTCAGGATAATCATTAAGCTCTCATTTATGCTAAAGAAGGAAAACATTCTATGACTATATTATCTATTCTGACTATAAAACAAAGGGTTAAAATCAGAATATCATCTGATTATATTACTACACATATCACCTGACTTTATTACTATTAAATGTATGGAGTTTCATAGTGAGAAGCTATGAAGCTAACTCATATATTTTTGAGTTAAAGATATATACGCTCATGGCTTTCACAACAATTTTATTTAAATCAAGAATTGCTCTGTCAAAACTTATCACTGTGTCAAAGTTCTAGAGAGATTTCATCAAAAGGGCACTGGAATTTATTTTGAATAATATCAGAGTCAATTAATACACTATCTGCCAGCAGTCTTTCCACCATGACTGCGGCAAAATTTTATCGAAGTATCATTTACAAGTTGTTATAGAAGAGTTTCCTCCAGGAAGCCCTAACAAATACATTCATTTACAAATATATTCCAATAACTACTGTGAGACCGGTGCTGGGTTAATCACTTGAAAAATAACAAGAACCTCAAAATATCTAAGTATTGTTCTTAAGAGGTTATAATCTAGTGAAAGAGACTAAATCAGAAAACTAAGTGGCTTGGACTAAGCAGATGGCTTTTAGAAATATAATGAAAATCAGATTCATTTAAGACATATTCTGGCAGTGTCCAATCAAGACAGAGTTATCATAAATGATTCAACAGTCTTTGGCACGATGGAAATTTTATTTATTGATATGGGAAGATTGGCAGTTAGAACAGGTGTGAAAGAGAGGGTTTTTTGTTTTTGATTTTTTTTACTTTTTATCTTTTTGAAAATGTTAACTTGAGAAGACTATCAGTTCAGACATTCAATCATGTCCAACTCTTTGCGACCCCATGAATCGCAGCACGCCAGGCCTCTCTGTCCATCACCATCTCCTGGAGTTCACTCAAACTCATGTCCATCACATCGGTGATGCCATCCAGCCATCTCATCCTCTGTCTTCCCCTTCACTTCCTGCCCCCAATCCCTCCCAGCATCAAAGTCTTTTCCAATGAGTCAACTCTTCACATGAGGTGGCCAAAGTACTGGAGTTTCAGCTTTAACATCGGTCCTTCCAATGAACACCCAGGACTGATCTCCTTTAGGATGGACTGGTTGGATCTCCTTGCAGTCCAAGGGACTCTCAAGAGTCTTCTCCAACATCACAGTTCAAAAGCATCAATTCTTCAGCACTCAGCCTTCTCCACAGTCCAACTCTCACATCCACACATGACCACTGGAAAAACCAGAGCCTTGACTAGACGGACCTTTGTTGGCAAAGTAATGTCTCTGCTTTTGAATATGATAGCTAGGTTGGTCATAACTTTCCTTCCAAAGAGTAAGCATCTTTTCATTTCATGGCTGCAATCACCATCTGCAGTGATTTTGGAGCCCAAAAATATAAAGTATGACACTGATTCCATTGTTTCCCCATCTAATTCCCATGAAGTGATGGGACCAGATGTCATGATCTTAGTTTTCTGAATGTTGAACTTTAAGCCAGCTTTTTCACTCTTCTCTTTCACTTTCATCAAGAGGCTCTTTAGCTCTTCACTTGCTGCCATAAGGGTGATGTCATCTGCATACCTGAGATTATTGCTATTTCTCCCAGCAATCTTGATTCCAGCTTGTGCTTCTTCCAGCCCAGCATTTCTCATGATGTACTCTGAATATAAATTAAATAAGCAGGGTGACAATATACAGCCTTGATGTGCTCCTTTTCCTATTTGGAACTAGTCTGTTGTTCCATATCCAGTTCTAACTGTTGCTTCCTGACCTGCATAGAGGATTCTCAAGAGGCAGGTCAGGTGATCTGGTATTCCCATCTCTTTCAGAATTTTCCACTGTTTATAGTAATCCACAAGGTCAAAGGCTTTAACATAGTCAATAAAGCAGAAATAGATGTTTTTTCTTGCTTTTTCCAAGATGAACTCTCTTGCTTTTTCCATGATCCAGCAGATATTGAGAATTTGATCCCTGATTCCTCTGCCTTTTCTGAAACCAGCTTGAGCATCTGGAAGTTCACGGTTCATGTAATGCTGAAGCCTGGCTTGGCGAATTTTGAGCATTACTTGACTAGCGTGTGAGATGAGTGCAATTATGTGGTAGTTTGAGAATTCTTTGGCATTACGTTTCTTTGGGATTGGAAGGAAAACTGACCTTTTCCAGTCCTGTGGCCACTGCTGAGTTTTCCAAATTTGCTGGCATATTGAATGCAGCACTTTCACAGCATCATCTTTCAGGATTTGAAATAGCTCAACTGGAATTCCAGTGTGTAGTGATGCTTTCTAAGGCCCATTTGACTTCACATTCTAGGATGTCTGGCTCTAGGTGAGTGATCACACCATCATGATTATCTGGTCATGAAGATTTGTTTTTGTACAGTTCTTCTGTATATTCTTGCCACCTTTTCTTAATATCTTCTGCTTCTTTTAGGTCCATACCTTTTCTGTCCTTTATCGATCCCACGTTTGCATGAAAGGTTCCCTTGAAGACTATAAGATACCCAAGTTGAGATGTCAGGGGATAGCTAAATACGAGTCTGTAATTAAGTCCATATATATACAAATTTGTGAGCCAGAAATAGTATTTACAGAGTAGGAATGCAAGAAGACAAGGAGGATAAAAAAAACTCAATGAAAGAACTCAATAAACAGGCAAAGGGGAATACTGAATGGTGGTGCCTGAAACTGATATGGAAATTCCAGAGATGTGATTTAGTTCATTGCATAAAAAAATAAAAGTGTCAGAAATAAGGGGAGTTATTATGTGTTTTGAATACTACTGAGACTTAACTAAGATGAGACTGGAGATTATCCATCAAATTTAGCAACACAGAAGTTACAGGATTTGTGCTGAGTTAGGTGGCTTGCTAGGTTAATTTAAAAAAGAAAAAGCCACTCACAATCCTGACTCTGTAAATTATCATGTCATGCCTTTGTAAACATTTCACTAATATGATACCTACATATCTTATCCACCATGTATACATTCATAAATTAAACTTTACAAACTTTTATTAAGTTTCTACTGACACGTCATCTGCTGTGAGATGGCAACTCAGAGGAATAATACACAAGATACAATTCTTACATATAATGAGCCCAAAACATCATGAAAAAATATACAGAAGAAACACTGAAAATACCAGATAGAAACAGTGCATAAATGAAGTACCAGGATCATTGGAATGCAGGAAAATAATCATATCTCTATTCTATATATTTTTATTCTAGAACTGCCACTCCTAAATGTTAAGAGAGCCCTTATAAGGCTGTTGGTCTTGTAGCATACCCTGATCCTTTGCTTAAGGAAGTTAGTAACTTCATGCCTAAATGGAGCATTAGAAATACAGAAAACACCAAGCATGAGTAAGAAAAGTATTATAATTAATGAGACATTAGCGATACTCATTTAGGATTAGGACAAGGTCTAATGTACCTGCTATTTATCAGGCTTCTCTTGTCTTTTAAAAGTTAAAGGCTGCCTTATAATCTTATTGCATAATGGGTAATTTAGACATGTGAAATGGACTAAAAATGGATGAGCATGGATGAAATACATCATGGTTGAATAGTCATAACCAGGCCAACATGACATAATAACTTGATTTAAAAGAGTCAACTTTTATATGTACAGTTACTATAAGCAAAAATGTATTACATTTATAGAATCATAAAATGGCAGCACATTTTCAATTATGTTTTAAAATAAGCCAGTTTTAAGAACTTGGTCTTACACTAATTCTTCAGGGGAAAAGATCAATTTGCTTACATACATCAAACAAAACAAGTGATTCTGCTACTACTAATTTTAAAAAATAATAGTAAATACTTAACTTACTTCCCTAGAACCCTTCTGAATACTCAACATATACTGGCTCAATTGCCATGACAAAACTATAAAGTACCTACTATCCCTATCTTACTTATGAGAAATCCAAAGCAGAGATAAATTAATTAGCTTATCTATGGTCACTGAAACAGGGGATAGCACTGCTATTAATTTATTAAATTCAGTTCAGTTCAGTCGCTCAGTTGTGTCCAACTCTTTGTGACCCCATGAACTGCAGCACGCCAGGCCTCCCTGTCCATCACCAACTCCCAGAGTCCACCCAAACCCATGTCCATCGAATCGGTGATGCCATCCAATCATCTCATCCTCTGTGGTTCCCTTCTCCTCCTGCCCTCAACCTCATCAGGGTCTTTTCCAATGAGTCAGCTCTTCACATCAGGTGGCCAAAGTATTGGAGTTTTAGCTTCAACATCAGTCCTCCCAATGAACACCCAGTACTGATCTCCTTTAGGATGGACTGGTTGGATTTCCTTGCAGTCCAAGGGACTCTCAAGAGTCTTCTACAACACCACTGTTCAAAAGCATCAATTCTTCAGTGCTCAGCTTTCTTTATATTCCAACTCTCACATCCATACATGACCACTGGAAAAACCATAGTCTTGACTAGACGGACCTTTGTTGGCAAGAGCTTATAGTTATTTTTAAAATACTGACTCTATGAGAAAAGTACATTATAAGCTACTACTGACATTAAAAATATGACTTAAAATATCTTCCTTCCTGAGGAAAATTTAATATTAAAATCTATCTTTTCAGGTTTTATTGCTTTCATTCTTTCCCAATCATTTCTTACATGGTGAATTTACAATAGACATTTGTTTATCCCAGTTCATTTTGTTGATACATATAAACTATGAACAATGCAGAGGTTAATCCTCTTATAATTTATATTCAGTGCAGGTAACCTCCATTCCCCTACATCTACAATTTAAACCAATCAAGGACTTAGTACTGGAGTTATTTACTGTTGAAAAATAAACTCCTATAAGTATACCTACACAGTTTAAACTGGTATTGTTCCATAGTCAACTATATTTAGTTTGCTCTCTGTATAACACACACACACACAATTAGAACAGTTCAATATCAGTAGAACTTGTTATAGGTAACAAAAAGGTCCAGGCTCTTGAGACTGAAAGTGTTAGTCATTCATTTGTGTCTGAATCTTTGCAACCCCATGGGCTGTATCCTGACAGTCTCCTCTATCCATTTAATTCTCCAGGCACGAATACTCGAGTGGGTTGCCATTTCCTCTGCCAGGTGATCTTTCCCACCTAGGGATAGAAGCCGGGTGTCCTGCAATACAGGCAGATTCTTTACTGTCTGATCCATCAGAATCAGTCTCAAGCCCCTTTGAGGCTGAACACTCCTACAAAAAAATAGTTTTCTATCTCAGTAGGCCATCTTGTGTTGAGTGTTCAGTCTCAAAAGAGACAACAGCTTCCCTGGACAAAGGAATGGCACCTACTGTGGAATGAGAATACCCATTAAGGAAGGGGAGACAGGGGACAGCTGCTTCTGCCAGATGGCCCTCACGTCCATTGGTTTTGTTTTATAGAGGGACTGTTTAAGCACTTCAAAGATCCTATTTCATGGTTCATACAGTTTACCTCAGATTCCTCACAAAGACAGACTGTTTCAATTAAAATGACAGAAAATATACTGAGACTGCATTCCCAATCCACCTCTTTTCTTTGGTTTCAAGTGATGATAATAATGATTACAAAGACAAATAATTTACAATTAAAGAGAGACCCAGTTTATCTTACCCTGGTGGGGCACAAACTTTTGAGAAACAAACCAAGACTTATGGAAGGAGAAGGCTGTTAGTAGCATTCAATGGCTACTTAAACATCTAAGACATTATGATTGAAACTACTGTTTAACATTCATTATTCTTTTTATAATCACCCTGAGGCTTTCCTGAGCTTGAGGTTTTAATGTTGCCACTAAACCTCTTCTACCCTTAATATCAAAATACTAGGTAGAATATATTTTGATATGATATAAACATATCAGATATATACTGTGTTCACAAGAAAAATTTTAACTATCCATAATCAGTTAGTGGCAGATTCAATTCTTTAATCCCATTATTTCCTAAAGGGCACTGAGAAACACCACATTTATATAAAGGATGAACAAATAATAAAACTAAGTACATAATTTTTTCAATTTCATTTATTTTTGTATCTCAGTTTTATTGATTGTGGGTTTTAAGTACAAGCAATGTTAAAATGTACATTTCAGTATGGATGAAATATCTTGGCTAAAAGATGAATGAGAAATAGGAATAAATTTTCATTTGAATTCAATATTGTTAATGCAAGTTGCATGTTCAGTCCTATTCTCCCTACAGAGGTTGTATTCAAAATTGAAATGTCATTGATGTACTTTTATAAATCAGAAGTGCTAGTTCATGTATATTTTATTCTCTATACCAATCTTTTTAGGACATAATTAAATGCAAACAAACAGAAAAGAACTAACTTGAATCAATGTGTCCTTCCGAATGACACATCCTTCATACAGTGAAGCCATCTCATCAGTTACACTATTGCACTCATGCTCATAAATTTGACAAGGTTGGTTGATTCGCTTCCAATCCTATTTACATTTAGAAATAGGTAGCCATATAACTTATTTTTCTATTAATTTATAAAGTACTTCAGTTATGATGAAAGGCAAAATTACCTGTTTGTTTCCAAAGTACAGGTTAATAATTTGATTATCTTTGTACTTCACTGTTGATGTAGTTTTTGAATATCAATATAAGACTGATTTATCTGTGTTTTAGAAGACAAAGCATTAAGATAGGATACTCCAAACCTATCAATGGGATCATCTTTCAATAGGGGACGCTTGAGCCATGAAACAGATAAAATGATTCAGCACTTCAACTCCACAAGCCATTATTTCTAATTAAAAACTACCCAATAAATATCTATTTCATTGTGACATTCATGTGATAAATTCAAGTGATCATTCACCAAGAATATTACCTTAAAAAATTACTTCATTTCCAAGAGTCTCTTCCTAATTAAAATGACTATTTCCCATCCATATTTCTGAACTGTAATTGATAATAACTTGAGAGTCTGAATATCCAGTACTCAGGCAAGCTAATGCCCTAATTTCTTCACTCATAATGCCTACAAACAGGAACTTTCTTTAAAACCATTTATTGACATTCTTGAAATGCAGACATGAGAATTTACAGAGCTTCCTCTTATGTTCACAGAAAAACTGATAAAGCTATAAGCATTTCCCCAACTCTAAACAAGAGTACTGGGGTAAAAATCAGTTCAATTATATTGAATGTAAAATGACCACATGCAATATTAGAATATAATATATCTTATACAATAGTCGTGTCCGACTCTGTGCAACCCCATAGACGGAAGCCCACCAGGCTCCTCTGTCCCTGGGATTCTCCAGGCAAGAACACTGGAGTGGGTTGCCATTTCCTTCTCCAATATATGAACCCACATACTACTAAAGATGATCGTCCGAAGAGTCTTCTTTCTCTATTTACTTAACATATGCTTGATCTTCCTTTACCTCTAATTTTTCAGCGTGCTTTCTACCCACACACTCCTTTCTGGAGTGACAGGGTGCAATGGAAACAACGTGAGGGTGACATTTCATTAAATACTCTTGTGTGTCTTTAATTTGCCATTGCTGGAAGTATTTTTTTAGGCAACAAAAGTTGCTTTGCTAAATTTCATTTTAAAATTTTCAACCACCAATCTCCTTTATTTCCTGGGATTTTGAGCTAACTCTCACTTGATATACTTATACTTCTTCTCAATATCTAAATACAAACTCTATTTTCAGACCACAGAATCTTTTCAGATCTAACTTTTGCAACCTTTGACACTGTGGGTTGTTTTCCATGAATCTTTCTTCAATATTACCTCTGTGACATTGTCCTCCCTTTCTGTGTTTCCTTCTGAATCTCTAATATTAACCCTTCTCAGCTTCCTTCACTTAACGCCTCATCCTCTACTTCATCTTTATATGAAGGTTTTCATCAAAGTTCCATTTTTAAACATGGTTTTACCCTACAGTCCATCCGTGGCGTATGGCTACTGTAAACACTACATCCCCCTGTGGCAGATTCATTTCGATATTTGGCAAAACTAATACAATATTGTAAAGTTTAAAAATAAAATAAAATTTAAAAAAATAAAAATGAAAAAAATAAACAGTACATTCCATTCTTCATATCTTAATTTAACTGTGGTCTTGTTTCTAAGTTCCAAAACAACACATTTCCAACTTTGTAAGGAAGAAAACAACCAAGATCTTCAGCAGTTCTGAAACATCCCACAATCATCACCCTCCCTCAGTAATCCAACTCTTTCACATCCTGTGATTTCAACCTATTAAAATAACATCACTGGTCTTCTAGTCAGTCACATTACAAATCCTGCTATAATTGTGGAGATTTCCCTCTTCCTCATTCTTCTCCACATGTAAGCCTGTGAAGTCCTTTAAACCAAATCCAGAATACCTCTTAACACCACCTCCTTCATTCGATTTCTGTCATTCCACAAGTTCAGGGCCCTGTGAACTCTTGTCTGACTTTCATCTTCTACACTGCTATCAGCCAGGCTTATTTGAAAAGGCCTCTCCCTATCTCTTCATCAAGTTTCAGATGACTTCATGCTGCTGTAGGATGAAACCCAAACTCCCTACCATAACATTAAAGAACTCTTGAAATTCAACCTCAGTATACTTTTCTAGCTCATCTCTTGCTAATCTGCTTCATACTAGATTCAACGTTCCCCCAAATATAAAGAAAGTTCATGGCTTCTTGTTTTATCCTACTGTTCCCACAGTTACTTCTCTACTTAACAGAATTTTAATAGCTCAGTTTCTTTAGTGAAATGATCAATGCCTTTCTTGCTGTTTTTTTCTGAGCAGTTGACTCTCAAATACAAGGTGTATGTGCAAAACAAATATTATGCAGAACAGATTAAAGAAGTATAAAACTTTGGGAGTATTCAACATGTAGCCAACACAAACTATATATTAACTCAAAACAAAATCTAGTTCCTATTAATTTTAAAAAGTCTCATGCAAACTTCCCCACACACCAGAAATAATGCTAAAAATCACAAAATACAATCCCTATAGAAATTTTAGCAATACCTCTTCATAATATTAAGGCTAAGATTGAATGTTTCACCTACATTTATATTCATCAGATTTCACAATTAAAATTGATACTTTTCCTATTATCTGTTTAACAATACTTTTTAGCTAAAGAAAAACAGTGACTTCTAATTTTGTTCTTTCAATCATATGACCTATTCTTAAGTATATATAATCATATGTGCATGGTTTATATATGAATAATATGTGTTCTAGAAGACTCTAAACATGGACATCACCAGATGGACAACACCAAAATCAGACTGATTATATTCTTTGCAGCCAAAGATTGAGAAGCTCTATACAGTCAGCAAAAACAAGATCAGGAGCTGACTGTGGCTCAGATCATGAAATCCTTATTGCCAAATTCAGACTTATATTGAAAAAAGTAGAGAAAACCACTAGACCATTCAGGTATGACCTATATCAAATCCCTTATGATTATAGAGTGGAAGTAAGAAACAGATTAAGGGACGAGATCTCATAGAGTGCCTGATGAACTATGGAATGAGGTTCGTGATATTGTACAGGAGACAGGGATCAAGACCATCCCCATGGAAAAGAAATGCAAAAAAACAAAATGGCTGTCTGGGGAGGCCTTACAAATAGCTGTGAAAAGAAGAGAAGTAAAAAGCAAAGGAGAAAAGGAAAGATATACCCATCTGAATGCACGGTTCCAAAGAATAGCAAGAAGAGATAAGAAAGCCGTCTTCGGCGATCAATACAAAGAAATAGAGGAAAACAACAGAATGGGAAAGACTAGAGATCTCTTCAAGAAAATTAGAGATACCAAGGGAACATTTCATGCAGAAATGGGATCAATAAAGGACAGAAATGCCTTGGACCTAACAGAAGCAGAAGATATTTAGAAGAGGTTGAAGGAATACACAGAGAACTGTACAAAAAAGATCTTCATGACCCAGATAATCACGATGGTGTGATCACTCACCTAGAGCCAGACATCCTGGAATGTGAAGTCAAGTGGGCCTTAGAAAGCATCACTATGAACAAAGCTAGTGGAGGTGATGGAACTCCAGTTGAGCTATTTCAAATCCTGAAAGATGATGCTGTGAAAGTGCTAAACTCAATATGCCAGCAAATTTGGAAAACTCAGCAGTGGCCACAGGACTGGAAAAGGTCAGTTTTCATTCCAATCCCAAAGAAAGGCAATATCAAAGAATGCTCAAACTACTGCACAGTTGCACTCATCTCATATGTTGGTAAAGTAATGCTCAAAATTCTCCAAGCCAGGCTTCAACAATACGTGAACCATGAACTTCCAGATGTTCAAGCTGGTTTTAGAAAAGGCAGAGGAATGAGAGATCAAATTGCCAACATCCGCTGGATCATGGAAAAAGCAAGAGAGTTCTAGAAAAACATATATTTCTGCTTTATTGACTATGCAAAAGCCTTGACTGTGTAGATCACAATAAACTGTGGAAAATTCTGAAAGAGATGGGAATACTAAACCACCTGATCTGCCTCTTGAGAAACCTGTATGCAGGTCAGGAAGCAACAGTTAGAACTGGACATGGAACAATAGACTGGTTCCAAATAGGAAAAGGAGTACATCAAGGCTGTATACTGTCACCTGCTTATTTAACTTCTATACAGAGTACATCATGAGAAATGCTGGGCTGGAAGAAGCACAAGCTGGAATCAAGATTGGTGGGAGAAATCTCAAAGATCTCAGATATGCAGACGACACTACCCTTATGGCAGAAAGTGAAGAGGAACTAAAAAGCCTCTTGATGAAAGTGAAAGAGGAGAGTGAAAAAGTTGGCTTAAAGCTCAACATTCAGAAAACGAAGATCATGGCCTCTGGTCCCATCACTTCTTGGGAAATAGATGGGGAAACAGTGGAAACAGTGTCAGACTTTATTTTTCTGGGCTCCTAAATCACTGCAGATGGTGACTGCAGCCGTGAAATTAAAAGACACTTACTCCATGAAAGGGAAGTTATGACCAACCTAGATAGCATATTCAAAAGCAGAGACATTACTTTGCCAACAAAGGTCCGTCTAGTCAAGGCTATGGTTTTTCCTGTGGTCATGTATGGATGTGAGAGTTGGACTGTGAAGAAAGCTGAGCACTGAAGAATTGATGCTTTTGAACTGTGGTGTTGGAGAAGACTCTTGAGAGTCCCTTGGACTGCAAGGAGATCCAACCAGTCCATTCTGAAGGAGATCAGCCCTGGGAGTTCTTTGGAAGGACTGATGCTAAAGCTGAAACTCCAGTACTTTGGCCACCTCACGCGAAGAGTTGACTCATTGGAAAAGATTCTGATGCTGGGAGGGATTGGGGGCAGGAGGAAAAGGGGATGACAGAGGATGAGATGGCTGGATGGCATCACCAACTTGATGGACGTGAGTTTCAGTGAACTCTGGGAGTTGGTGGTGGACAGGGAGGCCTGGCGTGCTGTGATTCAAGGTGATCCAAAGACTCGGACACGACTAAGTGACTGAAGTGAACTGAACTGAACTGAACTGAACACTATTCATAAGAAAATAAAACCACCAGTGATAACCAAACATTTACTAATTAATTAGACAATGTAATACCCCCATGCCAGATTTAATCAAAATTTATAATACCAATAAATTAGATATTCAGCAGCATTCATATTAGCCTCAAAAATTCTTATATGAATATACTACACAGAAAAATATCTTAGATCAATTTTGATTTTATCATGTTTTAAAAAATATCTTGGAATCCTTAGTACACAATATGCTCTACAGCTTAGTCATGCCTGAATCTTTGCAAACCCATGGACTGTAGCCCAGCAGGCTCCTCTAACTATGGAATTTTCAAGCCAAGAATGCTGAAGTGGGTTGCCACTTCCTCCTCCAGGGGATGTTCCCAACCCAAGGATCAAACCTGTGTCAACTACATCTCCAGTACTGCAGTTGGATATTTTAACACTGAGCCACTAGTGAAGCCCCAGTACTTAATAACCTAGTAAAAAGTAAGATGCTCCATAATTTAACCATAAACCATTTTGTCTTATCTGTGTGTATACATAAACAGGCCATGTTTGTGAATAAGTTTGCATATATTAACAAGCATAATAATGACGTATGTTTATTAAAATTTTAACTGAACATACGTGACAAAAAATCAAATAGACTGAGGAAATCAGTCCTGAATATTTATTGGAAGGACTGATGCTGAAGCTGAAACTCCAATACTTTGGCCACTTGATGCGAATAACTGACTCATTGGAAAAGACCCTGATGCTGGGAAAAATTGAAGGTGGGAGGAGAAGGGGACAACTGAGCATGAGATGGTTGGATGGCATCACTGACTCAATGGTCATGAGTTTGAGTGAACTCCAAGAGTTAGTGATGGATAGGGAGGCATGGTGTGCTGCAGTCCATGGGTTACAAAGAGTCAGACACGACTGAGTGACTGAACTGAAGAAATCAAACTAACATTTAGAAAAACCAAATTTTAAGAATGTATTAAGGAAGATGTTTTAAACAGGATATTCTAGTTGGTAACCTTTTTCAGTTCAGTTCAGTTCATTCGCTCAGTTGTGTCCAACTCTTTGCGACCCCATGAATCGCAGCATGCCAGGCCTCCCTGTCCATCACCAACTCCCAGAGTTTACCCAACCTTTTTAGAGATACTAAAATTAACACTTGCATAAAAACGGCTATACATCTGTTAGGTAGTTAGAATAGGAAACTGGAGTCCAAAATGGCAGTGGCCAAAAGACAAGGAAGGGAAAAGTCCAGGAAAATAGAACAAAGGAAGGTCAAAGGAATGTCTGAGGACTGGAGTGAGGACCTCAGGTAGAACAAACAGCACTCCTGGCTAGCCCAATTTACATAAGGTAGGCCTGGGGGGAGGAAAAAAACATATAAAAAGAGGAGCCATAGGGCTAGGGGTTTCTTTCTCTCCTGCGATCGTTCTCTCCGGCCCCCACCACCACCACCAGCACATGCACTCACATGCTCGCCCTTTCTTCTCTTCCAGTCTTTGGGTCTGCATGCCCTCACACCTCAGGGATGTATTTTCCTGCTATTTTCTAAATAAAATTGACCTGTAACATGGAGCTGTAACACTGATCTGTCTAAGAGCTATAACACGGTCTGTTCAAGACCTCAGAGCTATAACACCGTCTGTCCAAGAGCTGTGATGCACTGAGGGCTTTAACGTCCTTCACTTCAAATTTTTGTTGAGACGAGTTGGAACCGAGGAGAATACACTCAACTAACAATTCTATAAAGTGAAAGATAAATAAGCAGGTCAAATGAATTAGGCATGAGAGCAATAATAAACAGTACTTTCTAAAAGTGCCATAGAGATATGAATTACTCTTGTTGTGGATACTATTATAAGACTTCTAGTGTTTTTCACACACATCTTATTTGATCTTCACAGCAATTGTGTGAATTTGTTACTAAGATGGCACTTGCCAGTTTCACAGAAAACTGATAACATGTATTTTGCTCCAAGTTACGCAGTTCTTAAGAACCAGAGCTAAAAGTTGAAGATAGGTCTTCCAATAGTATTCTAAAACAACCAGACTGGCATTTCTTATCTGGTAGGCAAATTTCCTCTTTAAGACAGGTGATAGAAAAATAAAGATTTAGAGGATGACGTTTTACTTGACCTCACCCAATAAGTCGCTTTTTATAAACTTGGGTATGACTCCAAATTACTTTATACTTTAGTTTCTTCATCTATAGAAATGAGATTTTGAATAAATTACCACACTTTTATCCACTGCAAATGTTTTAGTATTATATTAGAATTTATCATGATAAAAATATGTCTACAGATACATTAACCCATGTGTGCATTTAGAGAAACCAAAATGTTTTAAAATTCCTGATTAGTAATTCTTATACACATTCACAGAGCCATACTCCCTAATGTAAAAGATACCATGTAAAGAAAAAAAAAAATAAAATAGAAAGGTGTATCTTAAAATTTTTAACTTTGTAGTCATGAACAGTCAGATCTATATCAAGTTGTAAAACATAGATATTTTAACATATCTGAATATATTTTATTTCTCTGAAAATACCAAAATATAGTATTATAATTCTAAAAATCTACTTGCATGTATCACAAATGTATTATACATACATTTTTAATAAAATAAGTGTCATATATGAATTTATAAAAGTGTAAAACCATGGAAACCACTCTAAATCAAGTATACTACTGTGACATATGAAAAATGATTTCAATTTATAATCAGTAGCATGTAGAGAGTATCTGAATTAAGTAGCATGTAGATAGTATTTGAATTAAATCAAATACTTTTTCTTCCTATATATTAATAATATGGAGTCTTTAAATTTTACTGTATGCTAACTGTATATCACAGTAATCCAAGTCTATGCCCCAACGAGTAACGCTGAAGAAGCTGAAGTTGAACGGTTCTATGAAGACCTACAAGACCTTTCCAAACTAACACCCAAAAAAGATGTCCTTTTCATTATAGGGGACTGGAACGCAAAAGTAGGAAGTCAAGAAACACCTGGAGTAACAGGCAAATTTGGCCTTGGAATATGGAATGAAGCAGGGCAAAGACTAATAGAGTTTTGCCAAGAAAATGCACTGGTCATAACAAACACCCATATCCAACAACACAAGAGAAGACTCTACACATGGATATCACCAGATGGTCAACACCAAAATCAGATTGATTACTGTCTTTGCAGCCAAAGATGGAGAAGCTCTATACAGTCAGCAAAAACAAGACCGGGAGCTGACTGTGGCTCAGTAGGGAAAACCACTAGACCATTCAGGTATGACCTAAATCAAATACTTATGATTATACAGTGGAAGTCAGATATAGATTTAAGGGCCTAGATCTGATAGATAGAGTGCCTGATGAACTATGGAATGAGGTTCGTGACATTGTACAGGAGACAGGGATTAAGACCATTCCCATGGAAAAGAAATGCAAAAAAGCAAAATGGCTGTCTGGGGAGGCCTTACAAATAGATGTGAAAAGAAGAGAAGCTAAAAGCAAAGGAGAAAAGGAAAGATATAAACATCTGAATGCAGGGTTCCAAAGAATAGCAAGAAGAGATAAGAAAGCCTTCTTCAGCAATCAATGCAAAGAAATAGAGGAAAACAACAGAATGGGAAAGACTAGAGATATCTTCAAGAAAATCAGAGATATCAAAGGAATATTTCATGCAAAGATGGGCTCTATTAAGGACAGAAATGGTATGGAGCTAACAGAAGCAGAAGATATTAAGAAGAGATGGCACGAATACACAGAAGAACTGTACAAAAAAGATCTTCATGACCCATATAATCACGATGGTATGATCGCTGACCTAGAGCCAGACATCCTGGAATGTGAAGTCAAGTGGGCCTTAGAAAGCATCACTATGAACAAAGCTAGTGGAGGTGACAGAATTCCAGTTGAGCTATTCCAAATCCTGAAACATGATGCTGTGAAAGTGCTGCACTCAATATGCCAGCAAATTTGCAAAACTCATCAGTGGCCACAGGACTGGAAAAGGTCAGTTTTCATTCCAATCCCAAAGAAAGACAATGCCAAAGAATGCTCAAACTACCGCACAGTTGTATTCATCTCACACGCTGGTCAAGTAATGCTCAAAATTCTCCAAACCAGGCGTCAGTAATATATGAACCATGAACTTCCTGATGTTCAAGCTGGTTTTAAAAAAGGAAGAGGAACCAGAGATCAAATTGCCAACATCCGCTGGATCATGGAAAAAGCAAGAGAGTTCCAGAAAAATATCTATTTCTGCTTTATTGACTATGCCAAAGCCTTTGACTGTGTGGATCCCAATAAACTGTGGAAAAGTCTGAAAGAGATGGGAATACCAGACCACCTGACCTGCCTCTTGAGAAATTTGTATGCAGGTCAGGAAGCAACAGTTAGAACTGGACATGGAACAATAGACTGGTTCCAAATAGGAAAAGGAGTACATCAAGGCTGTATACTGTCACCCTGCTTAGTTAACTTATATGCAGAGTACATCATGAGAAACGCTGGACTGGAAGAAACACAAGCTGGAATCAAGATTGCCGGGAGAAATATCAATAAACTCAGATATGCAGATGACACAACCCTTATGGCAGAAAGTGAAGAGGAACTAAAAAGCCTCTTGATGTAAGTGAAAATGGAGAGTGAAAAAGTTGGCTTAAAGCTCAACATTCAGAAAACGAAGATCATGGCATCTGGTCCCATCACTTCATGGAAAATAGATGGGGAAACAGTGTCAGACTTTATTTTTCTGGACTCCAAAATCACTGCAGATGGTGACTGCAGCCATGAAATTAAAAGATGCTTACTCTTTGGAAGGAAAGTTATGACCAACCTAGATAGCATATTCAAAAGCAGAGACATTACTTTGCCAACAAAGGTTCATCTAGTCAAGGCTATGGTTTTTCCTGTGGTCTTGTATGGATGTGAGAGTTGGACTGTGAAGAAGGCTGATCGCTGAAGCATTGATGCTTTTGAACTGTGGTGTTGGAGAAGACTATTGAGAGTCCCTTGGACTGCAAGGAGATCCAACCAGTCCATTCTGAAGGAGATCAGCCCTGGGATTGCTTTGGAAGGAATAATGTTAAAGCTGAAACTCCAGTACTTTGGCCACCTCATGCGAAGAGTTGACTCAAGGAAAAGACTCTGATGCTGGGAGAGATTGAGGGCAAGAGGAGAAGGTGATGACAGAGGATGAGATGGCTGGATGGCATCACTGACTCGTTGGACGTGAGTCTGGGTGAACTCCGGGAGTTGGTGATGGATAGGGAGTCCTGGCGTGCTGTGATTCATGGGGTCGAAAAGAGTTGGACATGACTGAGTGACTGATCTGATCTGATCTGACCTGTATATCCAATCAAGAATTTCCTCTTAAACTCTACTCATAGAAGCATGAATATTCAACACAGTTAATACAATTAGTACTTAGATGTATTATATGAATGCATATTGATATGAAAAGAACATTTTATGAAAAAATTAACAAAACAAACATTGGGCGTTACTGAGAGTTTTCTGAGCAGGATGTTATTTCCCTATTCAAGTGGTCTGTTTTCATTTAAAGTATTTTCTTTTATATAATTTATCGATACATATCATTTTATCAAAGAACATAGCCCTTGCCAAAACCAACAAAAAATGAAAAAGATATTGTGGTAACAGGAAGACTGTCAGGAATAAAGTACTGCAAGAACATTAAAAAAAAAAAAAGAAGATAACACTCAAGATACTGAAGTAATGAACAGAGATGACCCTAAACAAAATTTTATATCAATCTGCTTCCATTTTGAAGACAAAACCAGGCCAGATGTTCAGAGCTCGACATATGCTGAACTGGGGAATATCAAGCCATTCCGATGACAGAGACTTCCAGATGATCACCCAATATCCTTTCTCTAGTGTCTCCTTACTAACAGAACTTCATTTCTTGTGGCAGAAGCTCTGTTCTAAGCGTAAAAATTAATATTTTCAACTCTTTCAGATACAAAAGGATACAATATGAAAGCTATTAAGCACAACATCTAGAAAATCTCCAAAATGAATGGTAGCCTTAGATGAAATATGCTTTTTGCATCCCTTTCCAGCCAGAACATGGTGATTGGCACTAGACAGTCACCAGTTTGCACGCATGAGAATGAAGGTTACATACTAAGGACAACAGAAAAGCTTAGTCCTAGGAAACTACATTGTTTCCCTGTGTCTGTATGATTCATCATAGTAAAAACTTTTAAATTCTATCTTTAATCAGGTTGGACCAAGTTCAACTGCTAACTAGTACTTGTGCCTAAAATGTGTATCTCATTGAAAATGAAATTATATTTTACCAAAAATCTTCACTGCTATACTATCAACATGCAATCAATCTGATTCCTTTGGGTCTATTACTCCAGCAGTCAAAGGTTTTGCCCTAAAACTATCTGCCTCACCAAAGTTCAAACTCTGTAAGTCAGTCATGGAGTAGACAGAGTTTAAGCACAAAATTGCATTCTCAATTATATTTCTATATAACTCCTCTTATAATGAAAAAATAAAATTTGATTTAAACTAAAAAATAAAATTTAACTTAAACTACAACATCTGCTATCATTGTATTTACCACTAAGGAAAACATTTCTAAGTTTTCTCAAAAATAGCCATTCAAACTAAACAAGAGTACTGTTTTTATAAACCACTGCTTTACAAACTATCTGTGGTGAAGGACTTCTTTTTTTCATTACAATGTGTCACAGACCAATTCTTTTATGAAATACATCCCTCTCAACAAAATAAGCCTACTGATTATATGTTTAGAGATTACAACAGACATCAAAGTGCAATAACACTTTCCAAAAATTAATCTCAATTTTTTCTTGCTTTGGTGCACACTAGAAATAAACAGTTATTAGCACTTTGGAATTGATCCAAAGCCCATACTTATTATACCATTTTTCAAAATCATTTGTATTGGAATTTAAAAATACAAGCAAAAATATTTTTCTAAACATAATTCTTACATACGTTGACCCAGTTTAGTACTCAATTATCCTTTTTTATTTATCACAAGTTGAAACTGAATAAAGCAGCATCATTTTGAGGAATCTGGGGAAGGCTTGGATGAAGAAGAAAAGGAAGTTCAATGACTTTTGAAAGAAGTTCATAGTTATTTATTTATTTTTTCTAATAGGTATATAAATATTAAAAATACTCAACATTTTAGCTTTTACTGAAAAAGTACTAATTTCTTATCTCCCATTATGTTTTCAGCCAAAATTGAGACCGATGTAAGTCAATATTATGCCTGTGAATATATACTAACATCAAATAATACATTATAATGTATTTCACATAATTTGCCAATTCTAAAAATGAGCACATAGAAAAACACAACTGAAAGATGTATTTTTTAATATTCTGAAAATTACTTTCTATAATAATCTAAGCTTCTTATTAGTGAGACTGAGGAATCTTGATGAATGTCTTAATTAAACCACAAAAGAGACAGAAGGCATAGACCATTATTAACTTCTGAAACACTGCTGGAGAATAGCTCAAAAACGAGAATAATATGTTAGTGTTAGAACACGGGAAAAATGCTATCTAGATTCCCTACACTGAGATATATCACAGCCCCTATTATTGAAGTGTATGTCCCTGGCTCTGTAAAGTGATTATTTGAAAAGCTGAAAATGTATACTATATTGGGGGAAAAAAGGTACTTTAAACAGAGGTTTGTGTTTTTGTTTTTGTTGTTTTAATGGGGATGAAGAAGAGGAATAAATAGAAAAAGAAAAGATTGGCAAAAGGAAGTAGAAACAAAGATAGAGGAAAATGAGATAAACTTAAAATGGTCAATTATATGTGTTACTAGTACTCATTAGAATTTTATCATCTTTATAAAAATAGCACCTCAATAATGATGTAGTAGATGATACAAATTTAAATTATTGTTGCCTTCATGAGATAACTTTCTAAAGTTTTCCTAACTAGTATTAACATTCTACAAAAATTGCTTCAGATACACAACTTTGGGGGGGAGAAAAAACCACTTTTGTCTTTTCTCAAGAATTCATTAGTTCCTCATTAAAAAAGTCTTCCTAAAATAAAAAGAATTCCTGAAAATAGGCAACTATTTACAAATAAATAAAATTTTCAAAAGTGATTTACCAATACGTGAAAGGTAAACTACATCAATATAAGTTTCTTATTATGTGACTCCTAGGAAGTAGGCTGTAATTTAATCAATTCCTAGTTTTAAATATCTATAATTGACATAGGATACTGTATTAAAGTATTCCACAATAAATTTGGTTAGCATTTAGTGATATATCTTAGTAAAGCCTATTTTAATGGCTCTCGTCTTTTTATTCAAGACATATAGAACTTTATTTAAAGTCAAAGCAAAACAAAACAAGAAATAGCTGGAAATAAAAACACTCCTTCCACTCAGGTAAAATTCAGAAACCTACTTAGAATATTGGTTTGCACATTTCCAACTATTTTACGACAACCAGAAAGCTATAAGGTAGATTAAGTAAATATTATTGTTGTTGTTGCTAAGTCATGTCTGACTTTTTTGTGACCTCATGGTCTGTAACCTGACAGTCTCCTCTGTCCATGGGATTTCACAATCAAGAATACTGGTTGGTTGGTTACCATTTTCTTCTCCAGGGGATCTTCCTGACCCAGGGATCAAACACATGTCTCCTGCATTTGCAGGTGGATTTTTTACCACAGAGCAATCTAGAAAGTCCAAGTAAATATTGTATTTGCTTAAGATTGCCAAGAAAGGTTGGAGAATTTAAGCTGAAATAATAACAGAAAAACTTCCATACCGTTATTTTGATGACTAAGGTTGGAAAAATAAAATTTTTATGTCTTTTACAAAAAAGTAGGTGAAAAATCACTTTTACAGTTTATAACAAATATCAACTCCTGTAAACAAGCAGAGAAAAACCAAAAGGAAAAATTCATAAATACAATTCTTGGATTTACTATATTATGACAAAGTTAAGTATTTGTGTGTTCAGTCGTGTCTGACCCTTTGCAAACTTATGGACTGTAGCCTACCAGGCTCTTTCTTCTGTTCATGAGATTTTCCAGGCAAGAATACTGGAGTAGGTAGACATTTCCTTCTCCAGGGAATCTTCCCAACCCAGGGATTGAACCCATATCTGGCATCTCCTGCAATGGCAGGCAAATTCTTTACCACTAGTGCGAACAAAAAACAAAACCATTCTCATATTTTCTTTGTTGCTGCCTCCTCTCCTCCATTTCTCTTAATATAACTGCATAAGCACAGGTTAACTAATAACTTTTCAGGAACTAAACAATGAATAACAAAACAAAGAGACAACCTATGGAATGGGAAATGATATTTTCAAATTATATATCCAAATAAAATGGATATCCAATATCCAAAACGTATAAAGAATCCATGTAACTCAACAACAAAATTGGGCAGAGGAGCTAAACAGGCATTTTTCCAAAGAAGACATATAGATGGGTAATAGGCATGTAAAAGGATATTAAAATCACTAATTAGTAGGGAAATGCAAATCTAAACCAAAATGAGGTATCACCTCATGCCTGTTAAAATAGCTACTATCAAAATGGCAAGATGATACATACTGGCGAGGATATAGAGAAAGGGAACCCTTATACACTGTTTGTGGGAATGTAAACTGCTGCAGCCAATATGGAAAACAGTATGGAGTTTCCTCAAAAAATTAAAAACAAAACTACCATATGATCCATATTTCAACTTCTGGCTATTTATCCAAAGAATATGAAAACACTAATTGAAAAAGATAAATGCAGCTCTATGTTCATCACAGCATCATTTACTGTAAAGATATGGAAGCAACCTAAGTACCCATCAATAGATAAATGGATAAACAGGATATGCTACATATCTGCCTTTTGTGACAGCACAGATGGACTTAGAGTGTGTTATGCTAAGTAAAATATGTCAGATGGAGAAAGACAAATACTGTATGATTTCACTTATAGGTGGAATAAGAACAAAATAAATAAAAAGGAAACCCTCACAAAATGCAAAAACTGACACAGAGCACAGAATAATAGTCAAAGAGTTAGGCAAAATATCAAACATAATAATAAAAACTTTTGATAATATTCACTTGAATCATGTTACCTTTACCAGAAGAGAAGAAAATTTAAGCAATAAAATTATTCTCTGGAAAAAGAGTGACATATACTTATAAAAGAATAAATAAAATCTTCAAATCTTCAATTATCAGCTCCAATGTTCAAAATAATTAACATGCACTGAGTAGCAGGAAGAATAGTCTTGGCAGTGCCTCTTTATATTACATACAAGGGACGATGTATCTTAAGTTAGTGAAGCATTTTTATTGAAGAGTTCATTAAACTTCATCTGTCTCACTCATAGTTCAGCTGGTAAAGAAACCGCTTGCAACGCAGGAGACCTGGGTTCAATCCCTAGGTTGGGAAGATCCCCTGGAGAAGGGAAGGCCTACCCACTCCAGTATTCTGTCCTGGAGAATTCCATGGATGTATATACCATGGGGTCCCACAGAGTCAGACATGACTGAGTGACTTTCACTTCACTAGTTATGAAACTTGTTATGAAAGTGAAATCCCTTCATATTATTTTTTCCATTTTTCCAGATGAATTAGCTTCTGGGCTCCTATTTTTATGTAATGCTTTTTTCTCATCACAATTATCTATGACAGCCTAAGAGGGTCTTCTGGGATAATTTTCTGAAATGTTTTCCACAAAGTTGATGAATTTCAGTCACACCAATATGGTTTAGCTTAATATTAGAAATAGGACTTTGGGGCATAAATATTCCCAATAAATACAGGAAAATCACACATAGCTGCCAAATGTACATTTACTATTTGAAAATGCATATCTTTAATAAACAATAAGATTTATGACATGCCATGTGAACATTTGACTCTTATTTGGTTTCTTAATCCGAGGTACCAAGACTTAATACAAAAAAAGAATATAGAAAGCAAATAGAAGGGAATTAAGTTTACATGTATATTTTCTCATATTTTCAAAATAAAAACCACAATAATTTCTCATTCTTCAACATATCTATCATTAAACCGCTAGCACATTAATAGCAAGGATTTAAAAAAAAAACTTGGTCATACAAATATTTTAAGAATGAAAAATTTGTCAAAGCCTGAATTAGTATGAATCACTAAAGTAAATACTCTCATAGAAAGGGAATAAGATAACAAAATAAAATTAAAACAATATAAAGTTAGAAGCTAATAGTAAAGTTGTAGATTGGTAACATGAAAGCATTCCATTAAATATAAAGTTTCATACTAATCTGGTCTTTATACACAAAGATATTTCATATCAGTGGGACATGATTTTAATATATTTTCATTAATAGTAAAAAATTTAGCAATAACCAATTCACTCTCCTTGATCCTGAGTCCACACAGAATATTAAATAAATCCAAATGAATAGATGTTTGGAAATTAGAGCAGTATCTGGGACTGATCTGCTTAACAACAAGGTAAAGAGAACTCTGATCCCAGTGAGAAGGTACATGAGTTTTTGCTGTTGTTGCTTTTTTTTTGTTGTTTGTTTTTTATTTCTTCAGTCAAGTAAAACTTAAAACCATGGACACTATACATAAACAAATATAAGAAGACCCTGAAAACTAGAGAGAATAGGCAGACAAGCTATGGTCCTCAAGATTCAAGGAACAATATGGTAGTGAATCCTTGGGTTTTCTCTTGGATTTATAGAGTTTGGGCTTGGAACACAAAAACCTAGGAACCTATAAAAAGAAAAGATGCAAACAACAAACTGTTCAACTAAAGCGTCCTCTCTTGAACCAAGGAATAAGGAAAAATGCATCACAGCAATGCAGGAAACTTAACAAAAACACTCTATCCAAGGCAAACAACATTGAACTCATTGTACCCCATCACCATTGACATCATCAAACACCAAGAAATGTCTAAAGTTCAGCTCCTATTAGATTATAACAATATAGCTCAATACTCTCCCCACAAGGGTGATATCAGAGAAGGTATAGTGGGGAGGTCACACTTTCATCCCCTCTAGGCAATAATAAGAACTCTTAACTCCATGTTATCAATAAAAGCTACATGGGGAACTTGGATACCCACACTCAACAAGAGTAATTAAATACCCCTTATAAGGTTGGTGAGCAGAGGCCAAGCAAGATTTTACCAGTGCACACAGGAAGTGGAAGCCACATAGATAGTAATAATGGAGTACTCTTCTTCCTCCCAGTCAGGGAGATATCAGTAGAGGACTCCTGGGAACTTCATATTCTAGCCTCATCCAGCAGTGATAAGGTGCTCCCCTTCAGGTTTTAACAATGGCCAAATGAGTACTTCTATCTCCATAATAAAATAACAGAGCAGTACTCAATCTTCCCAGTTGGGGCAGTAACCAAAGAAATCAGCTAAAAGAGAAGATTTAAACAAAATCCAGAGCTTCATCACATAATACACAAAATGTTCAAGTTTAAAAGAAAATTATTCATCATATGAATAACCAATAAAATCTCAAAGAAATAAAAAAAGAGAATTATCTGTTAGGCTCTTGGGGTTATACATTGAGTTTTTAAATTTTGATTATTATATTTTTCTGCCTTAAATTTTCTGTTTATTTCTTCTTTACATCTTATGTTTCTTTACTGAAACTTTTTGTTTCTTTGCTATTTTTTTTTTTTTCTTGGTTCAGGTTTTTCTGTAATTGCTCTTGGGACATTTTTTGTGATAGTCACCTTAAAAGCTTAGTCAGATGTCACACATCATTGATATCATGTGATCTTTTTTTTTTAATTTAAGATTTTTAAGATGGTGATTGCAGACATGAAATTAAAAGACGCTTACTCCTTGGAAGGAAAGTTATGACCAACCTAGGTAGCATATTCAAAAGCAGAGACATTACTTTGCCAACAAAAGTCCGTCTAGTCAAGGCTATGGTTTTTCCAGTATGAAGAGTTGACTCATTGGAAAAGACTCTGATGCTGGGAGGGATTGGGGGCAGGAGGAGAAGGCGAGGACAGAGGATGAGATGGCTGGATGGCATCAACGACTCGATGGACATGAGTCTGAGTGAACTCTGGGAATTGGTGGTGGACATGGAGGCCTGGCATGCTGCAATTCATGGGGTTGGAAAGAGTCGGACACGACTGAGTGACTGAACTGAACTGATATATAATTTTATATACAGCAAAATAATTATCCAATTTAAACCACAGAGGAGAAACAAATGAAAACAAAAATTTGAAAAGTCTTAGAAACTATAATAAAAGATCTACTATCCTCATTTTGATAGACACAAAATTCCCCCCAACCCCCACCAAATACTAATCAGTGGAACCTGTGAACACACTACATTATATATCAAGGAACATATGAACATTTCCTTCAGGAATCACAGAGAATAAAGGTATCCTAAAGAAATGTGTTGCCAAACAAACTATTCTAAGAGGATGCCTGAAAGTGGTTCTCTAAATTGAATGGAAATAATAAAAGTAGGAATCACTGATTATAAAGGAAAACAGTAAGATAAAAATAAGTGTTAATAAAACAGATTTTCCATTTCTTCTTAAGTTATATTTGACTTTAGTAGCAAAATTTTGACACTGATGTGGTTCTGAATGTATGGAGAGAAAATAAGACAACTATTTATACATGAGGGAGGGTAAAGGGATCATAAGGGATATAAAGTCTCGACAATTTTGGTGGAGAAACTTGTACTGGTGAAAAATTGACAAAAGTTCACCATGATGTTATTTATATATAATATAATGCCCAAGGAAAGCAATTATATAAAGACACATAAAAGACAAAGTGGTTAGGACTCCACACTCTTACTGCCAAGAGTCCAGGTTTTAATCCCTGGTCAAGAAACTAAAATCCCAGAAGTTGTACAGTACAGCCACCACAAAACCAACAACAGTGAAGATGCAAGCCTTAACATATTAAATAATTATACTATGAAAATTTAAACCAAATTAAATACAAAGATTGGCAGATATGGTATCTATAAGAAATTCTCTTCAAATATTGATATAAGGAGATAGGCATATAGAAAGCAAAAGTATTTCACTGAACCAATGTCACACCCAGTCTATAATTACAGCAGTCTGCCATGTATCACTATTGGGGAAAACTTAGTAAAGGAAGTCTCTCCATTGTATTTCCTACATGTCAACCTACATCTATCTGTAAAATGTATGTATGTTTTAGTAAAAAACAAAATAAAAAATTAATATTAAAATTTGTTTAAATTAATGTTTGCTTATGATACTTTACTACAGGGCCTTCAATAGGAACTGTAATATGGAATAATGAGGCACTATAAATATGCATATTTGTAAACTAATACAAATATTAGGTTCTTCCAATAATTTTCAAAATGACATCAAAAATTTTATCTAAGTAATAAAATGTTCAAATATTTACCAAAATGATTAGTACAGTAAATCCTAGGGGAATTGTATAATTAAATTTCCAAAATGTGCATACATATTCAACTGTTAATATTAGATATATACATAAAACATACAGTATTTCAAAATAGAAACATTTATAATACATAATTTTAAATTAAATAAAAGTAATTATATATTTATTAGACAGTTGAATTACTTATAGTATTACTTTAAAAGAATAAATTTCACATCATTAATTATTTCTTAAATTGCAAAAATAAAAGTGTTGGTATCATTTCTTAAGATGTAAGGATAACTTCAGGCATTATGTCTGTCTCTTTCTGTTTACATACTACTTAAAATTACATGTAGATTATAAAATTGATATAATTTAATAAAAAAAACATTGTATTTTTTAGTACATGGTTGATACCAAACACTGTATGCTATGGAAATATTAAGCAATAATATATATTGAATATATTTGATGTACTTGAAATTCCTTGGTATGAAATCAATAAACCAAGTTTTTCAGTTAATATGTGGGAATATTTTAATGTGGGTAATTTTATAGAATTTTATATTTTTATTATTTTACAAAGCATTATCAAATCTAAGCCTCCTGTTATAGGCTGCTATCTGGAGATCTAACCAGTCCATCCTAAAGGAGACCAGTCCTGGGTGCTCATTGGAAGGACTGATGTTGAAGCTGAAACTCCAATACTTTGGCCACCTGATGTTAAGAGCTGACTCATTGGAAAGGACCCTGATGCTGGGAAGGATCAAGGACAGGAGAAAAAGGGGACGACAGAGGATGAGATGGTTGGATGGCATCACCAACTCAATGGACATGGGTTTGGGTGGACTCCGGGAGTTGGTGACGGACAGAGAGGCCTGGCGTGCTGTGGTTCATGGGGTCGCAAAGAGTCGGACACAACTGAGCGACTGAACTGAACTGAATACACTATTTAAATTATTCACTATATTAAACATTTTATGTACTTTTAAGGTGTATGGAAAAATTTCCCCCAAGATGGTGATGTTTATTTGGAATATCACAAGCTTGATATCAAGGCTTAGTTGCAATAAAGTCACATCGTCTTTTTAATCCCTTTCCTTGAAAACCCAAAACATTTGGGAGACTTCAATTGAGATTAACAAGTAAATAAAAAGACTACCTTAAAAAAAATCTAACTTTTTACTTTAAACTATAGTAGAGTGAAGTATGGCACCCCACTCCAGAACTCTTGCCTGGAAAATCGCATGGACAGAGGAGCCTGGTGGGCTGCAGTCCATGGGGTTGCTGGGAGTCAGACACGACTGAGCGACTTCACTTTCACTTTTCACTTTCATCCATTGGAGAAGGAAATGGCAACCCACTCCAATGTTTTTGCCTGGAGAATCCTAGGGACGGGGGAGCCTAATGGGCTGCTGTCTCTGGGGTTGCACAGAGTCGGACACGACTAAAGTGACTTAGCAGCAGCAGTAGCAGCAGCAGAGTGAAGTAAGAATGTAAAAGCCCACTAATCATCAGGGATGATCAGATCAAAACTGCAATGAATAATCACCTCACACTTGTTAGAATGGCTCTTACCAAAAAACAAGTGTTGACAAGGATGTGGAGGAAAGGGAACACTTGTGCACTGTGGATGGGAATGTAAATTGGTTCAGCCACAGTGGAAAACAAAATGAAGACTGTTGCTAAAAAATTAAGAACAGAACTATTACATAATCAAGCAATTACACTTCTGATTATTGATTATGTATTCAAATAATACAAAAAAAACTAACTCAAAAAGGTTATATGCATCCACATATTCACTGCAGCATTAGTTACAGATTCAGTGTACCTCAGTTCAGTTCAGTTCAGTCACTCAGTCATGTCCAACTCTTTGTGATCCCATGGACTGCAGCAAGCCAGGCTTCCCTGTCCATCAACAGCTCCTGGAGTTTACTCAAATTCATATCCATTGAGTTGGTGATGCCATCCAACCATCTCATCCTCTGTGATCCCCTTCTCCCACCTTCAATCTTTGCCAGCATCAGGGTCTTTTCAAATGAGTCAGTTCTTTGCATCAGGTGGCCAAAGTATTGGAGTTTCAGCTTCATCAATCCTTCCAATGAATACTCAGGACTGATTTCCTTTAGGATGGACTGGTTGGATCTCCTTGCAGTCGAAGGGACTCTAAAGAGTCTTCTCCAACACCACAGTTCGAAAGCATCAATTCTTCGATGCTCAGCTTTCTTTATAGTCCAACTCTCACATCCATACATGACTACTGGTAAAACCAAAGCTTTAACTAGATGGAACTTTGTTGGCAATATAATGTCACTGCTTTTTAATATGCTGTCTAGGTTGGTCATACATTATTTACTAATCCTAAATTTCTGCTTCTGCATAAGTTAGGTGGAGTATTTTCATGGAGATATGGAACCTCTTTTGGAGAATCAATGTTATAAAATGAATAACCATTAGAGATGATAAAAGAATGAGATCTCCAATTTATTTACTCTGTTTAGAGTGCTGCCCCCAGCCTCTGCTGCTGCTGCTAAGTCGATTCAGTTGTGTCCGACTCTGTGCGACCCCAGAGACGGCAGCCCACCAGGCTCCCCCATCCCTGGGATTCTCCAGGCAAGAACACTGGAGTGGGTTGCCATTTCCTTCTCCAATGCAGGAAAGTGAAACGTGAAAGTGAAGTCGCTCAGTCGTGTCTGACTCCCAGAGACCCCATGGACTGCAGCCCACCAGGCTCCTCCGTCCATGGGATTTGCCAGGCAAGAGTAATGGAGTGGGGTGCCATTGCCTTCTCTGGCCCCCAGCCTCTAGTCATCCTTTAAAATTTATTAAATATTCAGGCAATATTACTGGGAAACATAACACTTCAGTACATTTTTAAGCTGAGTCAGGCACCCATATCAGTGCTTCAGGAACATCCTCTGCCTGCCCCTGTCATAAGAATTAGCCCCACTAAACTAAAATTATTGAGTTACCTGTCTATGACTCTAGCCAAATACTGAGCTTTTTGAAAAAAGGTATCACAGCATGTAGTCATCAAGCGTGGACATTTGAGAGGTGACGTATTACCAGAACTCAATTCGTGTGTATTAACATGAATAAATGAGTGCTAGCATTCATATTAACACATTCTTATTATTTAATTTAAAAACTAAGAAAAGTTTTAATGACTTTATATTTAAATCATTTCAATAATTGGTTATCATCTTAAAATAGAATTATCCTTCCATTAGCTGAATTGTTAAAGTGATTTTCTCAGTAATATCACTACAATTGAAAGTGTCCAGGAAATCTCTCAAATCTCCCAAGTTATCCTGATGTCCAGTAAGTTACATATAAGGAGTCATTTCAGCAGCTCAGCTTAAGATATACTTGAAATTTCTGATAAGTCAGAAAAGTGTAAAGAATAAAATTTCAAGGTAAGGTAAAGAGAATTGATCATTTATCCAAAAAATATAAAGACTGAAAGAGGTACTGGCTAAAACTGTAATCTGAAAGATTGGAAATATTAATGATTCAAACCTAGAAGCTAAATACTGCTCTTGTGTTAATATGCATTATATTAGTGTGAATCAGACAGTTGTCCACATAAGAGGTGCACAAAACTGTGGCAAACTTTTAAGAAAGAATCCTGATTTTTCAATATCATCTTTACAGAACAGGGAATTTTGCAATAAGGAGTTCAAAATCTGAGCCCTATTCAGGTCCCAGTCTCTTTTTGCTGACTGTATAGAGCTTCTCCATCTTCAGCTGCAAAGAATATAATCAATCTGATTTTGGTATTGACCATTTGGTGATGTCCATGTGTAGAGTCATCCATTGTGTTGTTGGAAGAGGGTGTTTGCCATGACTAGTGCATTCTCCTCACAAAACCCTTTTAGTCTTTGTCCTGCTTCATCTTGTACTCCAAGGCCAAACTTGCCTGTTACTCCAGGGATCTCTTGACTTCCTACTTTTGCATTCCAGGTTCCTAGAATGAAAAGGACATCTTTTTTGCTGTTAATTCTAGAAGGTTTTGTAAGTTTTCACAGAACCATTTGACTTCAATTTCTTTGGCATTAGTTTTTGGGGCACAGACTCGGATTACTGTGATAATGAATGGTTTGCTTTGGAAACAGACTTCATTCTATTGTTTTTGAGACTGCACCCAAGTACTGCATTTTAGACTCTTTTTTTGACTATGAGGGTTATTGCATTTATTCTTAGGGATTCTTGCCCACAGTACTAGATATAATGGCCATCTGAATTAAATTTGTGCATTCCAGTCCATTTTAGTTCAATGATTCCTAAAATGTCTATGTTTATTCTTGCCATCTCATGTTTGACCACTTCCAATTTACCTTGATTCATGGACTTAACATCTTAGGTCCCTATGCAATATTGTTCTTTACAGCTTTGGGACTTTTCTTACAACACCAGTCACATCCACAACTGGGTGTTGTTCTCACTTGGCTCAACCTCTTCATTCTTTCTGGAGCTATTTTTTAACTTGTCTCAGGTAGCATGTTGTGCACCTTCCAACCTGAGGAGCTCATCTTTCAGTGTCATATCTTTTTGCCTTTTCAATCTGTTCATGGGATTCTCAAGGCAAGAGCACTGAAGTGGCTTGCCATTCCCTTCTCCAGTGCACTATGTTTTCTCAGAACTCTCTACCATTACCTGTCTATCTTGGGTGGCCCTATATGGCATGGCTCATAGTTTCATTGAGTTAGACAAGGCTGTGATCCAAGTGATCAGTCTGCATAATATTCTGCAATTGTGGTTTACATTTTGTGTGCCCTCTGATGGATAAGAGGCTTCTGGAAGCTTCTTGATGAGAGGGACTGGCTGTGAGGGAATCTAGTTCTTGCTCTGATGGGGAGGGCCATGTTAAGTAAATCTTTAATCAAATTTTCTGTTGATTGATGGGAAGAAGAACTAAGGAGCCTCTTGGTGAAAGCTTGATGAAATAGGAGAGTAAAAAACTGCCTTAAAACTCAAAATTCAAAAAACAAAGATCATGGCATCCAGTCCCATCACTGTATGGCAAATAGATATGGAAACATGGAAACAGTAACAGATTTTATTATCTTGAACTCTAAAATCCCTGAAGATGGTGACTGCAGCCATGAAATTAAAAGGTGTTTGTTCCTTGGAAGAAAAGCTATGACAAAGCTTTAAAAAAAAAAAAAAAAAAAAGCAGAGACATTACTTTACTGACAAAGGTACATCTAGTCAAAGCTATGGTTTTTCCAGCAGTCAGGTATGGATGTGAGAGCTAGACCATAAAGAAAGCTGATCACCAAAGAATTGATATTTCTGAACTGTGGTGTTGGAGAATACTCTTGGGAGTCCCTTGGACTGCAAAGACATCAACCCAGTCAACTGTAAATAGAATCAGTCCTGAATATTCATTGGAAGAATTGATGCTGAAGCAGAAACTGCAGTACTTTGGCTACCTGATGCAAGGAACTAACTCAATGGAAAACACCCTGATGCTGGGAAAATTTGAAGGCAGGAAGAGAAGGGGGCGACAGTGGATGAGATGGTTGGATGGCATCACTGACTCAATGGATGTGAGTTTGAGCAAGCTCCAGGAGTTGGTGATGGGCAGGGAAGCCTTGCGTACTGTAGTCCATGGGGTCACAAAGAGTCGGACACGGTCGAGCAACTGAACTGAACTGAACTGAATAGAGGAAGGAAGACTGGCAATTTTTGTTATTGATATCACTTGCCTCCTATTATGATGTACTGAGAACATCATATCATTTTTTGTGGTATTCATGTCAAAAATGTCTAACATAAATGTAACCATGAGAAAAAATAAGAAAAAGTGTGATTGAGGGGCATTTATAAAAGAACTATCTTATAGAATTTACAAATATCACATAATGAGATACAAAGAAAGGCTGAGAAACCACCACCAAAAAAAAAAGGAAAAAAAGTCTAAAGGGGCATGATCACTGAATATAATGCATGATTAGGGATTTTTCTCTTGCTATAATGGACATTACTGGTAAAATGGACAATATTTGAGGTTTATAAACAGTGATGGCGTCATGGACAAGCAACCAATGCAGTCACATGAACCCAACACTCAGCACTTTAGGCTAAATGCTCTCCAGTAATCATTTTGAAATTTTTCATAATTTTACCTTTGCATTTGTGTTTGCATGTGAAGTGAAAAGAATGATAAACTATGTATGTCACTATGTTAAAAAAAATGATATTCTTTTTTTAGGAACTGTGGTTACAGGTAAAAGTTTAATATTTGTGGGAATGTGGTTGAAGAATATACAGAAATTCTTTGCATAATTCTTGCAATATGACAAATTAAAAGAATAAAAAATATCCTGTTTTCCAGCTTATCTCTCAAAATTTCATTTTTATAGCCTAGGTTTAAAGAATTACAAATATAAATTTATGGAAAAACATGCTATTTTAAAATGTCCAATACCAATTTGTTTAATGAATAAATGGAAACAAATAAGTTTTAGAGTTTTTTCTTCCATTTCAGTTGCCAAAGTGCTGATTGACACTTTTTTCCCCAAAAAAGAACATTACGTACATGCACACACAATTTAATATGGATTGATTATTATAAAAATTAAGTAGATTTATATCTTGGGGCTTCCCAGGTCACACTAGTGGTAAAGAACCCACTTGCCAATGCAGGAGATGTAAGAGACACAGGTTCGATCCCTGGGTCAGAAATATCCTCTGGAGTAGGGCATGACAACACATTCCTGTATTCTTGCCTGGAGAATGCCATGGACAGGAGTCTGTTGGGCTATGGTCAATGGGGTTGCAAACAGTCGGACATGACTGAAGCAGATGCAGCATGCGGTACATACTCATAGACAAAAATGTAACTGCATTTCCTCTATCCTAAAATTCCTTTTCCTGATCCCTTAATTAAACTCTGAATTAAGTTTTAATCCTATGAAAGAATAAATATTCAAAAAGTTCACTTAAAAATGTTGGGATAACACTTCTTTAAAAATAAGGCACAACAAAATCCATTCTTCCTTTCAATTAACTTTACAGGTCAAATCATCAGTATTTTAAATTTTAAGATTATAAATCAAGCATAAAAATAAGTGTAATCATTTTCTGAATCCCAGTAAAGGTATTATGTCATGTTTACAAGTCACCTTAAAAAGAAAGTATAACATTTTATTTTCTGGTTCAAATTTTGGTTAAAATGGCTTTTTATTAATATTATTTTTTTAGATATTACTTAAAAATGAATAACAAATGAGGTTACTTTGTGTATGACTGAAACATTTAGAACTCTGTACACAATTTTGTTTTTAAGATGCCTTTCCTTTTTTTGGCTCAACTCGTCAAGAGTTTTGGGGTTATGAATTAGGATTAGAAGAATGCCTAATTTTAAGACATATCAAAAAGTAAAATAAATGGTATGTACACTGCTTGATGTGTGGACTTCCTGGGTGGCTGCATGAGAAAGACTCTGCCTTCAATGCAGGAGAATGCCTGTAATGCAAGAGACACAAGTTTGATTCCTGGGTCAGGAAGATCCCTTGGAGAAGGAAATGGCAAACCACTCCAGTATTCTTGCTTGGCAAATTCCATAGGAGGAGGAGCCTGGAGGGGGTCCATGGGGTTGCAAAGTCAGACATGATTTAGCGACTTGATAAATATTAAGAGGAAAAGTTTGAGAAGAGACATAATCTTCATAAATTTTTTCAACAAAATTAGAATTTTTAGTGACTTTTCTAAACATATCTTTGTTTTATAAGATACAAAATATATAAATATAAAAGTATTTATATAATAAATAAATAATATAAATATATATAATATAATAAAATATAAAATACTGATATAAGATACAAAAAACTGGGGAAAAAAAAAAAAAAAAACTAATGAACCAGGCAGAGCTAGTCATGAGGCATAAAATGCCAGTATCTGAATTCCATACACAAAATAATTGCTCTGACACACTAAGAGAAAAGAAGACAAAATTAATAAGTAAACTACATTATGTAGACTTAAAAGTCAATATATGTAAATCTGATCAGCAGCTCTCTGCATTACTAATGACTCTTCTAAATTAATCTATAAGAATAATTTATAAAACTCAGAAAAAAGTAAACTTAATAGTATATTTCTGGAGAGGGGAATGGCAATCCACTCCAGTGTTCTTGCCTGGAGAATTCCATGGACAGAGAATTCTGGCGGGCTACAGTTTGTGAGGTCGCAAAGAGTCAGACATGACTGAGCGACTAACACACACACACACACACACACACACACAATACTATATTAGATTTAGCAAGAGACAATATAAACACCTTGGTATTATTTAAATTCAGTGTTTTCTTATTCAACTTCCAGGAAAATAAATCAGGCTATCATTGAATCTAGGTTTGAACCTCAGTCCATCTAAAACCATACATATTAGTTTCAAGAATCTTGAGATTTATGATTACTGATTATCATGAAACTTATATAAATTGAATAATCTACATTTAAAAAGCAAATTCCAAGTTAAATACTGGTATGCATGGGACATTTGCACAAGGCTTAAAGAGGCAAAACCACAATTCAGTAAAAAATCAGTAAGAGCTGGAAAAACTGATGTGCAGCTTCCGGTAACCTATTCTCACAAGCAGCAGCTGCTGCTGCTGCTGCTGCTGCTGCTGCTGCTGCTGCTGCTGTTGCTAAGTCGCATCAGTTGTGTCCGACTCTGTGCGACCCCATAGACGTCAGCCCACCAGGCTTCCCCGTCCCTGGGATTCTCCAGGCAAGAACACTGGAGTGGGTTGCCATTTCCTTCTCCAAGCATGAAAGTGAAAACTGAAAGTGAAGTCACCCAGTCGTGTCCAACTCCTAGCGACCCCATGGACTGCAGCCTACCAGGCTCCTCTGTCTATGGGATTTTCCAGGCAAGAGTACTGGAGTGGGTCGCCAGTGCCTTCTCCCTCTCACAAGCAGGGAATGATCAAATTAATCTCTGTATAGTCTGTTAATACACCCAGGCAAATCTCTACAAGCAAGCAAGAAAGGGAAAGATCTAATATCTCCATGGGCTACAAACACCCAGGTGCAGCTTTAGTAGTTTAAAATAACCTTCTCATTGGTTAACTGGGGCCCAGAAGAGAAGTAACAGCCATACTAACAAGCCTAGCACATTTGGAATCCATTACAGGCAAAGAGCAGGGAAACTTTACACAAAAAAGTAAGAATACTGAAGAGTACAATAGTCATTTTAGTGCAATGTTCAAAAGAACTTTGCTGGATGTTAAATTTGTAAAATTTCTTTGAGAAGCACAGATTCATCTTAGAATCAGCAGTTAAGACCCCTTATTTTAAAGTTTTATCTTTTTACTTTCCTTCTCCCTCCTGTCCTTTGTCCTCTGTGTTAGAAAATATGATGCACTGCAGGCTCACCATCTTCTGTATTTAAATGTTTTTTTTTCTTTTTTTTCAGATGCATTTCTATTAATATGGTGTACAAAATGTTTGTTATGGAAAATTAATTTACAATTTGAGTCTGTGGTTTATGATTTATAAGAGTCCCTTCATTTACTAATATATTGTCATTCTCTAATGAATTCATTCATTCAGTTATAATTTATACACATATAAACATGAGAATACAAGTCAAAAGAATTTTTAATATTTTTATTTATATATTTGGCCATGCCAGGTGTTAGTTGCAGCATGTGGGATCTAGCTCCCTACCCAGGCATCAAACCCAGGCCCCCTGTATTGGGAGCCTGAAGTCTTAGCTACTGGACCACCAGGGAAGTCCCCAATAATTTTTATAGCTTTAAGTACAGGCATTTCTGAAATTAATGGCAAAGTATGTACATTATGTATGAGCTAATCCAGTCTCCTTCATCTCTTGGGATTCGACTCTCTATTATTTCCCAATCCTTCAAGCTATGATGATGACAGAGAACCTTGTTATAGAGAACTTTGTTTGGAAGGTAAAACCAGATGCAATGTAAACTCAGGATTGGTTTACACAGCTGGCGTTTTCTTTTGTTTCTTATGGGCAACTCTAAGACATAATCAAGATGTTACAAATAAAGAAAGATTATGAGAACCTCAAACCTTGAAGTTGGAGGGTTTCATAGGATATAAAAGAGGGAAATTAAAGGATTAACTACTATATTTATTAAATTACACTGTCAGACGAAGTCCAAACCTTAAAGGTCTGGCACTATTCTATCATTATGATTTGAGCAAAGAGAAAATTAATATGTGAAAGACTAATGACATATCCTCTTTTGCAATATCAAAATAAATTATTTTAAACATATTTCTTTAGTATAATTCTTCAATAGTTTTTTCCATATTGCTCAAATCTTGGCTTCCAGTTAGAAAAATATTACCTCAAATTATCTTTATTATTAATTCTGCAAAAGTACAATAAAGTACTATGAGATTTCATTGTATCAGACTTAGGCACTGAATATAAATTTTATCACTGAAATCCAAGTATAGAAGTCCTGTTGAATTACTTATACAATTATTTGCCTAACTCACATACCATTGGAATGAAATAAAATCTATACAAATCTGACTAAAGTAATCAAATTCATAACATTCTACTTTGTTATTTTTAACCTTAGTTGTAATGTAAAACCCTATACAGTATTTTATGACAGTTGGTTCCATGGAATGATTTGTGGCATAACGCATACTGTTCTTAGCTAAGGGAAATACCAATGACATCATTCAGCAATTATACTAGATAAGCTCACCTATTAAAGAACAATACTAACAGTGTTTTATATTTTTACTAAATTGACATGATGAATAAGTTGCACAGAATATTTTACTCCACAAACACACTATAGTTAAAATATTTGAACTACCTTTGCCTCTCCAAACATGAATGTGTAACATTGAAAATGTTTAATAATTTCAATGATTTATCAGCCACATTATTTACCCTGTTATATTTTGATAAATAAAAGAAAATGACTTAAATTTAAAATAATACAAATCAAGAAATGATCTTTTAGAAATAAAAGTGCATTATCTATCAACACATGTTAGAAATAATTTTAAATACAGAAAAAAAGGTATATGTTCATCAGAGAAAAATACCTTAATAAAATATTGCCTTATCTATCTCCCTCAATATGTACCATCTTTAAAATGTACTAGTTATTCATAAAAGCAGCATATAGTCATTAATATTAAAAAGTCATTAGACCTGTAAAATTTAACCATTTGTTCTTCTTTTAGGTAGGGTCAAAGTCAAGTAGAAACTAAAGCAGCATACACTGAGGTTGTATTGTATAGCATTTTGGCCTCAGCTCAGATTCAAAGCTTGCCATATAATGTGGGAAAGCCCACATTAGCTATATGACTACCCACGTTTTTCTCTTTAGTTTCCTTATCTATACCATGAAGAACAGATAGAATCTGCTCTCATACAGTTGATGTAAAAATTAAACAATTGTTATGTATACAAATAGAAGGTGTGTAGGTCCTTCTCAATAAATGTTAACTGTTTTCATTATGAATGTTTTACTGTTTTAATTAATGAATGAATAAACTGCTTCAGTTCAGTTCAGTTCAGTTGCTCAGCCATGTCCGACTCTTTGCACCCCATGAACCGCAGCACGCCAGGCCTCCCTGTCTATCACCAACTCCCGGAGTTCATTCAGACTCACGTCCATCGAGTCAGTGATGCCACCCAGATATCTCATCCTCTGTCGTCCCTTTCTCTTCCTGCCCCCAATCCCTCCCAGCATCAGAGTCTTTTCCAATGAGTCAACTCTTCGCATGAGGTGGCCAAAACCAAAGAAATCCCAGGGCTGATCTCCTTCAGAACAGACTGCTTAGGTTTGCTTATTCCCTGTAATATCTTTGATTTCTTTTCAAATACATTTTGCTGAACTAAATAAAATATAACATAACCATAAGTCACATCTGGCAAAGAGTATTTCTGATAGGTTTAGCATCATAGTGACAACCAGATGTTGAAATACACAGATCAAAATGCATTATTTTCCTGTTGTGGCTGACCATGGAGTAACATTCATTACTTAGAAAGGTTAGCATTTGGCAATCTGAAAAATATATTTTGCATTTAATACAAAGAAGCCTTTCAACATAAGAATTTGATAAATTTAGGATCACATCTAAATTTCATTTTGCATCCCTAAATTTCAAAAAACAATCTGTCTCATAGTCAGTACTAATATTTACTTGTAATTTCACATCAGATATTTTTCATAATTAGGAGGAATTTGAATCAACTACAATAAGTGATGTATACCAAAATATTACCTGGTGTTTCATTGGGCTTCATGGATAGTTCTCACGCCATAGGAATGCTTAAGTCACTCTGAACAAAAGTTGCTATTGTCATCATAAATCTCAAGCTAAAGAACTCTTTTGGTATTACTCCAGATATGTATCTAGACTAGGTAGGTCATAACTAATACAATTAAGATTAAGTGCTGCTGCTGCTGCGTCCCTTCAGTCTTATCTGACTCTGTGTGACCCCAGAGATGGCAGCCCACCAGGCTCCCCCGTCCCTGGGATTCTCCAGGCAAGAACACTGGAGTGGGTTGCCATTCCCTTCTCCAATGCATGAAAGTGAAAAGTGAAAGTGAAGTCGCTCAGTCGTGTCCAACTCTTTGCAACCCCATGGACTGCAGCCTACCAGGCTCCTCCACCCATGGGGTTTTCCAGGCTAGAGTACTGGAGTGGGGTGCCATTGCCTTCTCTGAGATTAAGTGCTAAGAGTCTATAAATTGTACCTCTTACAGAACTATGCCCTTTTACATATAGTAATAAGAAATGTAAATAGTTACTACAATACTAAGTGCAATTAAGACTGAGCTTCTGTCACACATGGAAAAATTTATCAAAGTGTATAAAATTTTATGCTTCCTTTCCAAATGGAATTGTTTATTCACTGTAAAATCATGTTTTTTAATCTGTCAATATTTTAGTATTCCCCATAATAAGCAAGTAGCAGTGTTTCCAAACACTCTTGACATCTACAGCTTCCCTCTTCAATTAACCCCATCTCTTTTCAAAGATGTAAGTAGTTATATGAAAATTATCCAAGCTCCAGTCTGGGAAAGCGTTTAGCAAAGAACTGGTCAAACGAAGAGCATTTTAAGTATATGGGCTTCCCTTGGTGGCTCAGAAGTTAAAGCATCTGCCTCCAATGCGGGAGACCTGGGTTTGATCCCTGGGTTGGGAAGATCCCCTGGGGAAGGAAATGGTAACCCACTCCAGTATTCTTGCCTGGATGGAGAAGCCTGGTAGGCTACATTCCATGGGGCCGCAAAGAGTCAGACACAATTGAGCAACTTCACTTTCACTTTCACCACATCTTTAGTTATATCTCAGTTGTCGGTATATGAATTTATCATCACTTTCTATGTTATTCTCATGAATATTTCAACTATTTTATATTCTTTGGCAATATTAGGACTACTGACACACTAGAGTTCAAGAAAAAAAAAAACAAAGTTTTTATTTAAGACATTATCTAATGATTCTGATATTCTGATCAAAAATATCAAATTCTGATATTTTTGACTTGAATTTTTAAAATAATAATAGATTTTTCCCTTTGACTATTAACCAGACTTTTTTTTTCTTTTTTTTTTTTTTTTGCAAAGGAAAAGAGGAAATACGATATCAGCTTAGACTAAACTACTTATATACACTATCTGGATTTTTATATTGCATTCCAAGTGGTAATAAAAAATGGATCAATTGAAAGAATGTTCTACTTCGTAGGAGCAACACCTAGTTGAGGCATCCTCTGTTAATAAGCATTAAAGCCAAGATAAACAAATATCAAATGATGTGATTCTAAATTTCTTCAGATAATTTGTTTCAAATATAGCTAAATATTTTCAGACTATGGATTTATTTTTTTCATTTATACAGATCAAAAATTAAGCTACAATTGGAAAAAAGCAAGGTACTATTCCCCATAGTAACTGAACAAGAAAGACTATAGGAGCATGCTCCCCACTGTAACAGGACTTTTTTTTTATTTTTCACAAGCTGCTTTCTTCTTTAGAAGATTCCTCTTCAATCCTCAAGGAGACCTTCTCTGAACCTATCTAGGTTAGGATTGTTTATGCTTTCTAATATGCTGCCTAGGTTGGTTATAACTTTTCTTGCAAGGAGAAAGTGTCTTTTAATTTCATATCTAGAGTCACCATCCACAGTGACCTGGAGCCCAAAAAAATAAACTCTATAAACTCTATTACTATTTCCATTGTTTGCCCATTTATTTGCCATGAAGTGATGGGACCAGATGCCATGATCTTAGTTTTCTGAATATTGAGTTTTAAGCCAACTTTTTCACTCTTCTCTTTCTATTTCATCAAGAGACTCTTTAGTTCTTTGTTTTCTGCCATAAGAGTGGTGTCATCTACATATCTGAGGTTATTGATATTTCTCCTGGCAATTGTGATTCCAGCTTGTGCTTCATCTAGTCCAGCATTTCTCATGATGTACTTTGCACGTAAGTTAAATAAGCAGGGTGACAATATACAGCTTTGATGTATTCTTTTCCTGATTTGGAACCAGTCTGTTGTTCCATGTCCAGTTCTAACTGTTGCTTCTTGACCTGCATATAGATTTCTCAGGAGGCAGGTAAGGTGGTCTGGTGTTCCTATCTCTTTAAGAATTTTCCACAGTTAGTTGTAAATCACATGGTCAAAGGGTTTGGTGTAATCAATAAAACAGAAATAGATGTTTTTCTGGAACTCTCTTGCTTTTTTGATGACCCAGCAGATGCTGGCAATTTGATCTCTGATTCCTCTGCTTTTTCTAAATCCAGCTGGAACATCTGGAAGTTCACGGTTCATGTACAGATGAAGCCTGCTTGGAGAATTGTCAGTATTACTTTGCTAGCGTATGAAATGAGTGCAATTATCCACTAGATGGAACACTTTTTGGCATTGTCTTTCTTAGGGACTGGAATGAAAACTGACCTTTTCCAGTCCTGTGGGCAGTGCTGAGTTCTCCAAATATGCTGGCATACTGAGTGCAGCACTTTCATGGCATCATTTATTAGGATTTGACATAGCTCAACTGGAATTCCATCACCTCTGCTAGTTTTTTCCCTAGTTATGCTTCCTAAGGCCTGATTGACTTTGCATTCTAAGATGTCTGGCTCTAGGTGAGTGATTACACCATCGTGGTTATCTGGGTCATGAAGATCTTTTTTGTACAGTTCTTCTGTGTAATCTTGCCACCTATTCTTAATATCTTCTGCTTCTGTTAGGTCCATACCATTTCTGTCCTTCATTGTGCCTATGTTTGTATGAAAAGTTCCCTTGGTACCTCTAATTTTCCTGAAGAGATCTCTAGTGTTTCCCATTCTATTGTTCTCCTCTATTTCGTTGCATTGATCACTGAGAAAAGCTTTCTTATCTCTCCTTGACATTCTTTGGAACTCTGAATTCAAATGGGTATACCTTTCCTTTTCTCCTTTGCCTTTTGCTTCTCTTCTTTTCACAGCTATTTGTAAGGCTAATAGAGTAGGTAACTACAACTAATAGAGTAGGTAACTAAAAAGATGTGTTGAATGACTGAATAAATGAATGAATAAAAGATAGGAAAAACAAAAGCCTTTCCTCTAAATGTATTTTTTCAGACAAAGAACAGCATTTAATGTAACTTTCTGTCATTTGCCAGCTTTTATTCACTCTGCTGTAGGGGAAAAAAAACATTTTAGACTTATCTGACAAGTTCAGAAAAGGAACATGACATACCTGACTAGTTTCTTCTCTCTCTTCCATCTGTGAGCAACCAGACACACACTGGAAACACAGATTCCAGTGTTTCATTCAATAAATTTTACAGCAGCAACAATCTACATGGGGAGGCCTATATGTATTCATCTGCTTAATTCTGGGCTGCAATGCGCACTGCACCTATATGTATACACTACCTTCTCCAATCACTTTATTCACATTTTGATCTCCACCTACCCAAATATTTGCCTAGCTCTTACCTTGATTAAACTTCATAAGTGGGGGGAAAAAACTGCCATTTTGCGATACTATTAAAGCTAGGTAGATGATATTACCATTGTTTGAAAATAGAATGGGTCATAAAATATTCACATCATAAGCAGAAATTGATGTAGAATTTTAAAAAGCAATTTTGAATACATAAGTGTTTAGTGTTTTAAGTACTAATTTTTGTCATGCAGGTTGATAGTATATTTGTATTTAAATTATATTTGTATTTTGATAAACCAAGAAACAAACCCTTTCCAAATATAACAATGAAACAAATATCAGAAAGTGATAAAGACAAGGGTTTGGAAAACTACAGCCCACATGACTAACCTGCCACGTTTCCTGTTTTTGTACATCTCACAAACTCAGATTTATTTTATATTTTTCAGAGTAGTTAAAAGAAGAAGAAGATTTCATGTTGTGAAAATTAGATGAAACTCAAATTTCATCTACTTAATTTTATTAGAACTCAGCTATGCTTATTTTTTAACATATTGACTACAGGTGCCATTGCACTATGACAGCAGAGCTCAGAAGATAGGACAGACACCATATGTCATGCAAAAACTTAAATGTTTACTATCTGGCCCTTTATGCAGAGAACATCATGAGAAATGCTGGACTGGAAGAAACACATGCTGGAATCAAGATTGCCAGGAGAAATATCAATAACCTCAGATATGCAGATGACACCACCCTTATGGCAGAAAGTGAAGAGAAACTTAAAAGCCTCTTGATGAAAGTGAAAGTGGAGAGTGAAAAAGTTGGTTTAAAGCTCAACATTCAGAAAACAAAGATCATGGCATCCGGTCCCATCACTTCATGGGAAATAGATGGGGAAACAGTGGAAACAGTGTCAGACTTTATTTTTCTGGGCTCCAAAATCACTGCAGATAGTGACTGCAGCCATGAAATTAAAAGACGCTTACTCCTTGGAAGGAAAGTTATGACCAACCTAGATAGCATATTCAAAAGCAGAGACATTACTTTGCCAACAAAGGTTCATCTAGTCAAGGTTATGGTTTTTCCTGTGGTCTTGTATGGATGTGAGAGTTGGACTGTGAAGAAGGCTGAGCGCCGAAGCATTGATGCTTTTGAACTGTGGTGTTGGAGAAGACTCTTGAGAGTCGCTCGGACTGCAAGGAGATCCAACTAGTCCATCCTAAAGGAGATCAGCCCTGGGATTTCTTTGGAAGGAATAATGCTAAAGCTGAAACTCCAGTACTTTGGCCACCTCATGCGAAGAGTTGTCTCATCGGAAAAGACTCTGATGCTGGGAGGGATTGGGAGCAAGAGGAGAAGGGGACGACAGAGGATGAGATGGCTGGATGGCATCACTGACTCGATGGACATGAGTCCCAGTGAACTCTGGGAGTTGGTGAGGGACAGGGAGGCCTGGCATGCTGCGATTCATGGGGTTGCAAAGAGTCGGACACCACTGAGCGACTGATCTGATCTGATCTGATCTGGCCCTTATAGAAAAAGTTTGCTGATATCGCAACAGACTAAATGTCTGTATAAAAATGGGCCCAAGTCTGACCCATTGGCATTTCTTTCATGATTATGTATTCATAGAAAAGTACTTTATCTACGTTACTGATTTGAATATATGTTATAGTCTATATTTTGAGATATTTATGGGAAGTAATAGTATGATTAGAATGTTTTATATTTACAGATGAAAATGTAGAAAACTATTTTTCTTATTTTTACTTATTCTTGTCAAAAATGTCACCACATCATTTGTTTCTTAAAGCATTTCAATTTCGATAATGACAAATTTAGCATAATTAACCCTATAATAGATGCTCAATAAATCACCACTATAGTAAAAGGAAAAAATCCTCATCAGAGTATATCTCCTCTATTTTTACAGCACAAACATTACTCTGTCATGCTTATACATATATGTGTATTTTTATTCAACTGTATGAAACACATTTGTTTTCCAGTATATGCTAAATATTATATTCTGTAAAAATTAGACATGAATGCGACACAATGGTTTAGTGATTTCTATCCCCATTCTTGACCAAAATGTATTCTTCAAAAATAAAATCTTCTGTAAGTACATTTTTTCTATAGTGATTGGTGTCTTCAACTGCTTTTAAACTATACCAATCTCTTTATGGGTTCACTGTTTTGTGGGTTTTTGTTTTGGCTGCAATGCCTGGCTTGCAGGTTGTTAGTTCCCTGGCCAGGGATTGAACCCAAGCCCCTGTAAGTGAAGGCTCAGATTACTAACTACTAGACCACCAGGACATTCTCTTTACGGTTCCAATGCTCTTTAATGCCTTTAATTAGTCAATCTCGTTTCTTCCTTGGGACTCTTTTCACTTTGATGGTAAAAATTAACTTACTAAAAATGGAACTTTAAATAGCTGTCAACCTATTTTTATTTAAAAAAAAAAATAAAAACCTTACAAGCAAAAGTCCAGGTGGCTCACACAATAAAGAATCTGCCTGCAATGTGGGAGACGTGGGTTCAATCCCTGGATTGGGAAGATCCCCTGGAGAAGGAAATGGCAGCCCACTCCAATATTCTTGACTCGGAAATCCTATTGACAAGAGGAGCTTGGTGGGCTACAGTCCATGTGGTCACAAACAGTTGAACATGACTGAGCGACTAGCACACAACACAAAATTCTATCTACACATTTTATAAAAATTTTTCGCTGAAAAACAATTCTCTTCCACATGAATTATCACAAATTCCCTAGGGTCGGATTCTGCAGATGTTAAAAATGAAAATCATAAATTGAATAAATTTTAAAAATGCAAAAGCTGCTATAAAAATAATCATTTGAAACCTAATGAAAACACAGCATCCACATGAGAATTACAACAGACCTTTCAGTATACTGCACAAACACGTGACATACTATTAAACAAATATAATTAAGGACAAGGGAACTGAACTTTTTTTTTTTTTTTTTGTAACTTTAGCTGCACATATGGAGCATTTTGTTTCACTTCTGGTTTACTTTCTTTTAATCAAAGACCCCCACTGTAATGCCTTCACACAGGGCTTAGTGTTGTGGTTACCACGGAAACCATAATTCTGAATGTCCTAACTTGTGTGATTAAAATTTAACACAAAGTAACATTGATAGTCTCCCTCATTTCCACTACCAGCAATATCCAATTCTAATTAGCAGCACAATAACTGGTTTGGAAGGAATAAAGAGCTCTGACTACTATAGCCTCACATTGCCAGTTATTCACAAGGAATCTCATAGACAATATATAGTGATAGTCTTCTTTTACTAAATGCCAGGTTTTAACAGGAATCATTTCTAGTTGTCTTACTAGTCTCCTTTACAAAAAAAAAAAAAAAAAATATATATATATATATATATATATATACACCCTATTTCTTCTTATACTGTAAGTCTTTAATTCTTATATTTCATTTGACTTTCACTGGAGCAAAAGCTTTTTATAATAATTATATTCATTTCTTGGAGAAGGCAATGGCACCCCACTCCAGTACTCTTGCCTGGAAAATCCCATGGATGGAGGAGCCTGGTAGGCTGCAGTCCATGGGTGCACTAAAAGTCGGACACGACTGAGCGACTTCACTTTCACTTTTTCACTTTCATGCATTAGAGAAGGAAATGGCAATCCACTCCAGTGTTCTTGCCTGGAGAATCCCAGGGGCAGGAGAGCCTGGTGGGCTGCCGTCTATGGGGTCGCACAGAGTCGGACATGACTGAAGTGACTTAGTAGTAGCAGTAGCATACTCATTTCTATCATTATTATACTACTTTCAACAAGGAATTGATCTCTCCAGATATGTTAATCATTAAGATATTATATACGCAAAATTTTTCTAATTAACTGAGATTTAAAAATTCAACTAGATCTTTTCCCTTTTCTTCATTTATTTTAAATGAATACTCTAATACAAGCTGATAAACTCTCCATATCCATTAAATATATGCTCTCTTGATTATTTTGATTTATAGAAAATTATATTATCTCAGGAGCATATTTGCACTTATCATGTGCCCTGCTACTCACTGCCTCTACTTATAACTAAGTATAAATTTATTGCATTTGTCAATGCAACATTTTAAATTTGGAAATCATACCCTGTCATTCCGACTGAAGTTCTTGTCTACTTTATCATATATAAGAGCAAACATAAATGACATTCTTTCTCACTTCTAAATTCCCAAAGGCAAGAGTTTAAGTTTGTAGAGCACAAAGGAACATTTAAATATTAAACATTTAACATCAGAAAGATATCTCAGTCATTAAGTTCAGTGCTCTCAAAGTTACAGCAGAAACTCAAGTCCACGGAAGTGAAACCCTATCTTTAATATGTACAGTGAAAGAACCAGTATTAGTAGTTTTAAATACTCATTTAGCATTTTTATTCACTATGAAGAGTTAAATATCTTATTATTAATTGATACCTTTTTCTACTTTTGCTTACAAACCTAAAAACTTTAAACTTTAAAAATATAAAGTATATATAGTATTTTTAAAATAGATCTTGAAACTTAATCAAATTAGCCAAAAAGATGAAACAATAATGAATTAATAATTCTGCTATAAATTAGTCTAATATATGGTCTATATCATTTAAAAATTAGATTTCATATGGAAAATAATCTGCTTTAAAAATTAAATCTTTAGCCATGAAAACACACTTTCAAAGTCAATGTCAAACTACTCACCAGTGCCCTTTCCTAAATAATCTTAATTTCTATTGTGAAACATACAAAAAAATCATCTCTGTTCCTGAGAGTTTCACACAGTTCATTTCATGTTATTTATATATTAATGAAGAACAGAATACTAACTGAACTAAGATACTTTCATATCAAATATCCTGTTGACATTTGAATAAGAATAATTTTAGTAATGTTCAATTCTGTGGACAATTTCTATTTCCATATACTTTCTACTTACAAGTAAGGAATTGTCCTATCCTATAAATGGTCCATTCACTGCTGTTATTTTTAGTATACATTATTCTTTTCTTTACTGTAAGAAAAAATAAAGGAGTAAAAAAAGCACTTGGGTGTGTATATGTGCATGTGTGTTTGTTAGGGAGACAGTTATGAAAGGAGAAAAACACAATGCAAAAGAGAAGAGGAAAAAAGAGACGATTCCTTTATTTAAATGTTCTAGACATCAGATCTGATTCACTTTTTTAACTGAATATTAGATTTTGACAGATCCTTTGAATATGTTGGTTCATATTTCAGAAGTATACCAATAAAGTCAAACATGTTTTTAAAGAAAGTGTAGAAAGTGTTTAGTACTACCGGCTCCATATATGGTGTCAGAAGGCAAAAGTACAAAGGAAGCCAAAAAGGTGGTGTGGTCAGCAAACCTAGGAAGTCAGGAAAGGTAGAAAAGAAGATACTATCTTCCCAGGTATTAACTGAATCAGAGTAAGGTTGATGGACAGGATTATCATGAATTGAACTTGCTAACCAAGTTCAGATGATGACTTTAAATGAAATTCTTTGCCATGCTTTAAATGCTAATAGACAAGAAAAAAGATAAGATAACTTATCTCAATGAAAAAAAAATATGGTTCAAGTTGAACTGCGATGCTATGCACCATCAATATATTTACAGAGGCTAAAATTTCTCATCTTCTGATATCTAATGAAAGGTCTGCTTAAATGTGTATTTTCAATCAATCAAAATCCAAAGTTAAAATCTCAAATTTTATATGGAATTTCAGCTTCACAAAGGCTGATTTCTTATTTAATTAATTACTTTATCACATTCGACTCCTTACTTAATTTTAATTTTAGACATTTCACAAAGAGCTCTGACAAATTTTCAGGATTAGTTTAGTGAAATGTTCATTGAATTTTTTTCTCAAGGCAAAATAAATTTATCAAAACTAACATAACTTTATTATTTCATCATTCAGAGTCTAACCTCCTGGGTGTGATAAAGTCTTCTAAAATATTATGAAAAATGATTCACTCTAGAGCTTTCAACAGTTCCAGATTTATTTACCTGTTCAAAACATGGTTTAGTACTATTCTCCAGTGAACGATGTATTACTCATCCATTCTATTTCTACAAATATACATTCAAAATATCTTTGGAGTTCAATACAGAAGAGAAATTGAATCTTTATGCTTTAAAATTCCTTCTTTAAAGAAATGATTCTTAAGAGATAAGAAATTCAGTATACTTCCCTGGAGCCTGAAAAAACCATTTACTATTTTTATTTATTTATTTTTTTTACTCCAGATTAGAAACTCCTGCAGTTACTTAATTTTTCTAAAGATAGTACTCACATGTGGCACTCAGAAAACACAAAGAATAGAACAGGACTAGTCTCAAGGACCATCTTAGAAATACTGGCATTCGACTTTGTGATGCAAAAGAGGGAAGAAAAGTTGGTGAAGATATAGGCAACATAGCTAACTAGAAACTAAGAGGTAGGAAGATGCTATGAAACTCAAAATTTTCTGGAGGATTAAGGCGGTATCTAAACGAGTTTTAAAAGGCAAAATGTACATTCATATTTTCATATGCCCACATTTGCCCCATTTCCCTTTTGGGTATCTTTTTTACCATTTGGTTTTTAATGCTGGCCAGATCACAGAAATGAAGGGGAATTCTGTTTCAGTCACATTAGTTCTATTCCTTAACTGATCTTGTAAAACAATTTAAATTTTAAATTGAGAAAGTTCTGTGAGAACAAGAAGGCTTTGCCACAGGATAAAAACCATAAGTTATATCAACATGCAACAAAGAAAAGTTCATCGTTTAAAAATCCTAACTTTATATAATTTTGTAATAATTAGTGAATGATGATGTAATGATTTGATTAATTTTTAATATAATAATAAATAATAAATGCTGTAAACTGCATTATTGTTATTGCTATGTATTATTTTATAGTTTTAATATAATTTTATTATATTGGAAACTAATTATGAAATATCAAATGTTATTCTACTAAATCAAATTTCCATTCCTCGCAATGTCTAGAGTGACAATCTCTTCTTTACTAGGTAATGAGTTACTAGAAATTTCATTAAAATATGTTTCCTACTATTTGGGAAAATAATATATACTCAGCGATATCAATTTGAATGTGAAAAACATCAAAAACACCAAAGCATGACACAAATACGTGCTACCATGTAACTTTAAAAACTAATTTATTATCTGGAAAAAATCTAGATTTAGAATAAATTTTCAGTAACTACATTATACATTAATAAAACAACAAATAAAATTTTCTTCTTAGATGAGTTAAACTTGGATATTACAGAAAATACAGTGTCTGGGAAAGCCAAAGCGTCTTGGTTACTCTTTATTTTTACCTATACTACACAATATGTTGTCAGAGATCAAAGCCTTTCAAATGATAAACTACTCAAAAATTCAGTGCAAGTCATGATGACAATAATTTTCATATATGTCAAAAATCTCTCTTCCAAGATTGATATTAAAAATGTGTTTCAGGTGATCATGTGGAGATTTGGGGAGAATGGCAGCCTGGAAAGAGTCCTCCCCTCTCAGACCTTGCCCACACTGCACCTTTCCCATGTGGCTGTTACTGAGATTAATCTTTTGTAATGAGCCAGAGATCTAGAACTTACAGGGACAGAAGGGAGTGACCCTTGACCCTAAGGAGAAAGTGATTGTCTTTAATTTGTTCACTGGGAATCTTTCATGCCTCACTGGCTGAGTGCAAGACAGACTGGAAAACAGAGAAGAGAACAAGCCCCAAGCCTTTGGAGTGGGAGCACTGATTCCAAGACCCTACACTACTAGAGAACTAATCCTAGGGTGTAAGAAATAGTGAGAACTCACACAAACGAAACCACTTGAATACAAGACCCAGTATCACCCAACTACCAGTAGCACTCTGTGCAGGATGCCTCAGCTGAACAACAAACAAAACAAAAATGCAAACCCCAATCATCAGCAGACAGGATTATCACCTCACTCACCTTGCCCATCAGAGGAAAAACAAACAAACAAAAACTCAGCACAAACTGTACTCAAAGCTTACACAAACCACTAGACCAACATTAGGAGGGCAGAAACCAAGAGGAAGAAAGAATTCAAATTTCTTCAAGGAAAGAATTCAACTTTCCTTAAAGCCTGGGAAAAGGAGACCTCAAACACAATAAGTTAAAAAAAAAAGTGAAAAGGTAGAGAAATACTATACAAATGAAAGGACGAACTAGAAACACAGAAATTCAAATAAATGAAGAGGAAATAGGCAAACTACCTGAAAAATAATTCAGAATAATGATAGTAAAGGTGATCAAAAACCTTAAAAACAAAATGGAGAAAATGCAAGAATCCATTAACAAAGACCTAGAAGAATTAAAGAATCAACAAACAGAGACAAACAACACAATTATTGAAATTAAAAATACTCTAGAAGGAATTAATAGCAGAATATCTGAAGCAGAACAATCAGTGAGCTGGAAGATAAAATGGTGGTAATAACTTCTGAAGAACAGAATAAAGAAAAGAGAATGAAAAGAACTGAGGATAGTCTCAGAGACCTCTGGGACAATACCAAATTCACCAACATTTGAAGTATAAGGGTCTCAGAAGAAGAAGAGAAAAAGAAAGGGTATAAGAAAATTTTTGAAGAGATTATAATTGACAATTTTTCCAACATGGAAAAGGAGATAGTCAATCAAGTTGAAGAGGCACAAAGTGATCTATACAGGATAAACCCAAGGAGAAACATGCCAAGACACTTACTAATCAAACTAATAAAGACTAAACACAAAGGAAGAATATTAACAGCAGCAAGGGAGAAGCAACAAATAACATACAAGGGAAACCTCATACACTTAACCACATACACTTAAGTTGATCTTTCAGCAGAAACTCTGCAGGCAAGAAGTTAATGGCAGGATATATTTAAAGTACTGAAAGGGAAAAATATACAACCAAGATTACTGTACCCAGCAAGGATTTCACTCAAAATTGATGGAGAAATAAAAAGTTTTTCAGATAAGCAAAAGTTAAGAGAACTCAGTTTTACAACAAATGTTAACAGAACTTGTATAGTTAAGAAATACAAGAGAAAAGACCTACAAAATCAACCCCCCAAAATTAAGAAAACAGAAATACAAACATATATATCATCAGGAAGCAACAGTTAGAACTGGACATGGAACTGGACTGGTTCCAAATAGGAAAAGGAGTATGTTAAGGCTGTATATTGTCACCCTGCTTATTATTATTATTATTATTATTGTCACCCTGTACTTATATGCAGAGTACATCACGAGAAACGCTGGGCTGGAGGAAGCACAAGCTGGAATCAAGATTGCCAGCGAAATATCAATAACCTCAGATATGCAGATGATACCACCTTTATGGCAGAAAGTGAAGAACTAAAGAGCCTCTTGATGAAAGTGAAAGAGGACAGTAAAAAAGTTGGCTTAAAGCTCAACATTCAGAAAACTAAGATCTTGGCATCCAGTCCCATCACTTCATGGCAGATAGATGGGGAAACAGTGCAAACAGTGGCTGACTTTATTTTTCTAGGCTCCAAAATAAACTGCAGATGGTGATTGCAGCCATGAAATTAAAAGACGCTTACTCCTTGGAAGGAAAGTTATGACCAACCTAGATAGTATATTCAAAAGCAAAGACATTACTTTGCCAACAAAGTTTTGTCTAGTCAAGGCTATGGTTTTTCCAGTGGTCATGTATGGATTTGAGAGTTGGACTGTGAAGAAAGCTGAGCACTAAAGAATTGATGCTTTTGAACTGTGGTGTTGGAGAAGACTCTTGAGAGTCCCTTGGATTGCAAGGAGATCCAACCAGTCCATCCTAAAGGAGATCAGTCCTGGGTGTTCATTGGAAGGACTGATGTTGAAGCTGAAACTCCAATACTTTGGCCACCTGATGTGAAGAGCTGACTCATTGGAAAGGACCCTGATGCTGGAAAAGATCGAGGGCAGGAGGAGAAGGGGATGACAGAGGATAAGATGGTTGGATGGCTTCATCAACTTGATGGACATGGGTTTGGATGGACTCCGGGAGTTGGTGATGGACAGTGAGGCCTGGTGTGCTGCGGTTCATGGGATCGCAAAGAGTCAGACATGACTGAGTGACTGAACAGAATTACTTTAAATGTAAATGGATTAAATGCTCCAATCAAAAGACACAGACGGCTGAATGTATACAAAAACAGGACCCACATAAATGCTATTTACAAGAAAACCACTTCAGACCCCAAGACACATATAGTCTGAAAGTTAGAGCATGGAAAAATATATTTCATGGAAATGGGAAACAAAAGGAAGCTGGAGTAGCAGTCCTCATATCAGAGAAAATAGACCTTAAATTAAAGAAGATTACAAGAGATAAGGAAGGACACTACATAATAATCAAGGGATCATTCAAGCGGAAAACATAACAATTGTAAATTTCTATGCACCCAACATAGGAGCACCTCAATATATAAGACAAACGCCAACAGACATAAAAGGAGAAATTGACAGTAACACAATAGTAGTAGGAGGCATTAAAACCCCACTCACACCAATGGATAGATCATCAAAACAGAAAATTAATAAGGAAACACAAGTCTTAAATGATGCATTAGATATGATGGATTTCATTGACATCTTCAGGGCATTCCATCCAAATGCAGAATACACCTTCTTCTCAAGTACACATGGAACATTCTCCAGGACAGACCACAACTTGGGTCACAAATCAAATCTCAGTATATTTAAGAAAACTGAAATAGTATCAAGCATCTTCTCCAACCACAATGCTATGAGACTAGATATCAATTACAAGAAAGAAAAAAAAAAAAAAACCTGTAAGAAACACAAACACATGAAAATTAAACAACATGTTCCTAAATATCCAACAGGTTACTAAAGAAATCAAAAGGGAATTCAAAAAATTTCTAGAAATAAATGACAATAAAAACATGACAACTCAAAACCTATGGGATACAGCAAAGGCAGTTCTAAGACAGAAGTTTATAGCAATACAATCCTACCTCAAGAAACAAGAAAAACATCGAATAGACAACCTAACTTTACACCTAAAACAACTGGAAAAAGAACAATAAAACCCCAAAATTAGTAGAGGGAAAGAAATCATAAAGATCCAAGTGGAAATAAACTGAGAAGAAATGAAAGAAACAACAGTAAAAATTAATAAAACTAAAAGTTGGTTCTTTAAGAAGGTAAACAAAATTGACAAACCTTTAGCCAGACTCATTAAGAAAAAAAGAGAGAAGAATCAAATCAACAAAATTAGAAATGTAAAAGGAGAGGTTACAACAGACAATGCACAAATACAAAGGATTATAAGAGGCTATTATGAACAAGTATATGGCAATATAATAGATAACTTGGAAGAAATGGACAGATTTTAGAAAAGTTCAATCTTCAAAGAATGAACTATGAAGAAACAGAAATTATGAACAACCCAATCACAAGCACTGATATTGAAGCTGTTATCAAAAATCTCCCAGAAAGCAAAAGCTCAGGACCAGATGGCTTCACAGGAGAATTCTATCAAACATTTAGAGAAGAGCTAATGCCTATGCTTCTAAAACTTTGAACAAATTGCAGAGGAAGGAACACTACCAAACTCACTCTATGAGGCCACCATCACCCAAAACCAGGCAAAGATAACACAAAAAAGAAAACTACAGGCCAATATCACTGATGAACATAGATTTAAAAATCTTCAACAAAATTTTAGCAAACAGAATTGAGCAACACATCAAAAAGTTCATATACCATGAATAAGTTGGGTTTATTCCAGGGATGTACGTATTCTTCAATATATGCAAATCAAACAGTGTGATGCACCATATTAAGAAATTGAAAGACAAAAACCATATAATAATCTCAACAGATGCAGAAAAAGCCTCTGACATATTTCAGCACCCATTTATGATTGAAATTCTTCAAAAAATGGGCACAGAAGGAACCTACTTCAACATAGGAAAGGCCATGTATGATAAGCCTATGGCAAACTTTATTCTCAACGGTGAAAAACTGAAAGCACTCTCACTAAGGTCAGGAACAAGACAAGGGTGTCCACTTTTGCCACTGATATTCAACACAGTTCTGGAATTCCTAGCTACAGCAATCAGAGAAGAGAAAGAAATAAAAGGAATCCAGATCAGAAAAGAAGTAAAGCTCTTACTGTTTGCAGATGACATGATATTGTACATAGAAAACCCTAAAGATAGTATCAGAAAATTATTAGGGCTAATCAGTGAATTTGCAAAGTTGCTGCTGCTGCTGCTAAGTCGCTTCAGTCGTGTCCGACTCTGTGCGACCCCATAGACGGCAGCCCACCAGGCTCCCCCGTCCCTGGGATTATCCAGGCAAGAACACTGGAGTGGGTTGCCACTTCCTTCTCCAATGCATGAAAGCGAAAAGTGAAAGTGAAGTCGTTCAGTCGTGTCCGACTCTTAGCGACCTCATGGACTGCATGCAGCCTACCAGGCTCCTCCATTCATGGGATTTTCCAGGCAAGAGTACTGGAGTGGGGTGCCATTGCCTTCTCCGTTGCAAAGTTGCAGGAGTATAAAATCAATACACAGAAATCACTTCTATTTCTATATACTAACAATGAAAAACCAGAAAAAGAAGTTAACAAATCAATCCCATTCACCATTGCAACAAAAAGAATTAAATATCCAGGAATAAACTTACCTAAGAAGACAAAAGAACTGTACACAGAAAATTATAAGACACTGATGAAAGAAATCAAAGATGACATAAACTGATGGAGAGACATTCCGTGTGCCTGGGTAGGAGGAATCAATATTGTGAAAATGACTATACTACCAAATACAATCTACAGATTCAGTGTGATCCCTATCAAATTGCCAATAGCATTTTTCACAGAACTACAGCAAAGAATTTCACAATTCATATGGAAACACAAAAGACCCCGAATAGCCAAAGCAGTCTTGAGAAAGAACAATGGAGCTGGAGGAATCAACCTTCCTGATTTCAGATTATCCTACAAAGCTATGCCATCAAGACAATATGGTACTGGCATAGAAACAGAAATATAAACCAATGGAACAAGACAGAAAGCCCAGAAATAAACCCATGCACCTATGGGTACTTTATTTTTGACAAACGGGACAAGATTATACAATTGGGCAAAGACAGCCTCTTCAATAAATGGTGCTGAGAAAATTGGATAGCTATTCATAAAAGAATGAAATTAGAACACTTCCACTACCATACACAAAGATAAACTCAAAGTGGATTCAAGACCTAAATGTAAGACCAGAAACTATAAAACTCTTAGAGGAAAACATAGGCAGAACAAGATCAAACAAGATGCTTTATGACCCACCTCCTACAGTAAGGGAAATAAAAACAAAAGTAATATATTTACAGGGTGACAATGGAGAAACAGACACTGAGAATTGACTTACAGACATGGGGAGAGGGGAAGAGAGGGTAAGATGTATGGAAAGAGTAACACGGAAACTTATATACCATATGTAAAATAGATAGCCCATGGGAATTTGCTGTATGGCTCAGGAAACTCAAACAGGGGCTCTACATCAACCTAGAGAGGTGGGATGGGCAGGGAGATGGGAGGGAGGTTCAAAAGGGAGGGCGTATTTGTATACCTATGATTGATTGATGTTGAGGTTTGACAGAAAACAACAAAATTATGTAAAGCAGTTATCCTTCAATAAAATTAAATAAAATTTTTAAATGGCAAAAAAAGAAATGTGTTTTAATATAACTTGATATATATACGTTCTTTAAAAAGTTTCTGAGTACCCAATTTTTGTTGATCTATGACATTATGAAAGATAGCAATACATAAATAAAACTTAAGACGTTATCATCATTAATGGCAGAAATGGACCAGAACTTTGAGTTTACATTCTAAATATATTAAAGACAAATACACATAATCATAACAAAATCTAATATTATTTCATTAATTTAAACTATGCTAGATGTTTATTTTCTGCTGTAATTAAAGTTAAAAGAATTTTATCAGTGGGCATCATGTATGTACAGGAAATGTATCAAGCATTTGAGTAAAAACACACATAATAGCACTTCAGAAACACATCCTTTCCCCTTTAGGTAACAAAAGCTATAGTAAGTGCAATTTGGAAATGATCTCAGTTCAGATGTTGTCTTCAATTTATGATGAATACAGTTTGTTGGACATTCCATTAGCTCATTCCTTGTTGATCTGTTAGCATTAGCCCAGGGACGGGGGAGTCTGGTGGGCTGCTGTCTATGGGGTCGCACAGAGTTGGACACGACTGAAGCGACTTAGCAGCAGCAGCAGCAAGGTGGGATAATCTTAAAGATGGGACTAAAAACAGTGCTACCCTTTCTAAGCATTTCCTTTGTCTCTCAGCTGGCAAAGAATCCTCTGGTAATGTGGTAATGTGGGAGACCTGGGTTCAATCCCTGGGTTGGGAATATTCCCTGGAGAAGGGAAAGGCTATCCACCACAGTATTCTGGCCTGGAGAATTCCATGAAGTGTATAGCCCATGGGGTCTCAAAGAGTCGGGGAAACTGAGCAACTTTCACTGTGTCTGTCACTCTTTCTAAATGAATGGTTGGGCTATTCCCCTCCGTATCAATGTTTTCCAAATTGTTTTCTATTAAATTTATTCCTTATCATTATATGGAAGTGAAGTGAAGTAAAGTCGCTCAGTCGTGTCCAACTCTTTGCGACCCCATGGACCATAGCCTGCCAGGCTCCTCGGTCCATGGGATTTTCCAGGCAAGAATACTGGAGTGGGTTGCCATTTCCTTCTCCAGGGGATCTTCCCAATCCAGGGATCGAACCCAGGTCTCCCGCATTGTAGGCAGATGCTTTTACCCTCTGAGCCAGTGGGGAAGTCCATTATATGGAAGTTCATGCCAATTAAAATATATTCAGCTATGTCATCATTAGCTGCTAATGGGAGGGAATTACTGCTACAATATTTATTGATAGAGGTATAATGATAAGAAGCATTTGTTTTCTTTGGATATTTACATATTCCCAGAATAAATATCAAACTTTCCTTTTCAACTACTTATTACTAGATTATCCATAAAATAACAATCCAAAATAGTACTAATTCAGTGTATTTAATCAAGGATGAAATTAAATTGAAATGAAAAAGAACTCTATTAAGAACTTCATTTGTGGAATAATTAATAACATCAAAGATTTCTTCACTCATGGCTGAGAACACTGAGACAATATAACAAAAACTGTTTGTCTACAAAATTCAGTTTCTTCATTCAAATTGACAATGGAGAGTTTACATGATTATATATGCATTACCACCACGTTTTATAAAAATCTAGCCATTCACAATTTTTGGCAACAAAGCCAGCAAACAACTGCTTGCTTCCATTACACTTGTAACAGGCAATTTGAGAAGCTACTCCCCAGGAATTAAATTTTGTAGATAAACATTTTATCTAATTGCATTATTGTTCTCAGAACATTGAAGGCAACACTAAGCCAAACCAAGAAATTCAATTTCTTTATTCTTTTTTCTTAAAGAATTAAATTCTCCTCCACTAACACATTTTAGGACTCAAGAACAAAATGTATATAATGTACGTGAGATGAATTGGAAAGATATGAAAGAAATTTTTATTTATGTGTAAAATTTATAATGTTTTAAAGAAGAAAAACTGTAGTCCCCCTCAACTAAGTATGTTCTAAAGGTATATATGTCGAAGGTTTATATAAAAATACAGGGGAGGAAGTTAAGCACTTGGAATTCATCAATGCTAAAAACACTAGTGTTTCCGATCAGCTTACAGAAGACAATAGCTATCAGTTCTAGCCCTCTAGTTAATGTTTCTTATCTGATGGTTATATCCCACCTTTAATGCAACTCGAACACTTTCAAGAGATGTTGTTCTTAAAAAAAAAAAAGCATGACAATATAGCTATATAGTTCTCTACTTAATATATAATCATATCAAAAGGATCTCTTATTATTCTTAAATTTCCTCAGGTATCTTTACCTAATACTCCATCACTGAGGAAACCTACAGTCCCTCAAATAGAATATTCACTATTTTCTAATGAATACAGTATTTTATAAAGAATATCTGTTCTTTTAGAATGTCCATTCTCTGTTCTCAGAAAGTAAAATCCTTCCCATATGCTAGCAATTTGCAAAGCTTTCCTAAGGCCTTTTATTCAGAATTAATTATGTCCTTTTTCTCATGTTTCTATTATAGTATTTAGGACATTATAATGTAGCTAGTTTTACATGATCCTTTATCCCCTGCTAGAGTTGTGATTTTCTCTGTGTCAGGACAAGGACAGCACAATCCCTATAGACCACACCAGAGGTCTTAAGTATCCCAGATATTAACATAATACCCACTAAATAATTTTTTAAAAACAAATTTAATATTTTAACCTTTATTCCTCTTCAAGATTCACAATGACATTCTTCAGCATTTGAAATATTTTACTTAATGAGGTAGTAGTTACCCAGCATTAAGTAAATGTAACCAAAGATGATGTTTTTAATCAGTCCCCTTTCCTTGTGATTATATAAGTGAAAATTCTGTTTAAAAAAAAAACCTCATATTTACTCTGAAAAAAATTTGAGAAATCATTATGAAGTCTATGTTTCATAATTAAGGAGAGGTACTAATTCAATAAATTTGTATTGACAGAAATTCTGGGAAAAAATGATTAAATGCTATTTTCAATAAGGCTCTATTGTACTAAAAAAGGAGTTATCAATTTATATTTACTCAAGTAAATACTTAAAACAAATTCTAGAATTTTTAAAATTACTTAACTTTTGAAAAATAGTAAGAAAATTAATGATTTGATAATAGTCAAGGTTCCTAGGTTAGTGGATTTCTTCCAAGTACCAAAACTGTTTTTCAAAGTTATACATATTTTTAAGTTTTTTACAACATACTGTATATATCCTTGCCTTTGACAAAGTATATTAAACACACACAAACTAACTTTTCTTCTCAATGACCCAAGATCACTACAGAATTGCAGCATCCTATTTTTTTTTTTTTTTTTAAGAGCAAGAAGGTCCTTTATGGATAATCTAGCACTACCCTCACTAATTGGACAAAGGAGAATACTATAATCCAGAGAGATTATATGATGTGCCCTGAGTCTCATAGCAAGTTAATGGCAAGACCAAGCCTAGAGGGAACAGAACCTGATTCAGAGGTGTTCCTAATGGGAACCACATTTCTAAACTACGTATAATTCAGAGACTCTTAGGTACATATGGAAACTTTACTCTGAGATATAATAGACTGCTACATTTACAAGATTTTTTATGATGACTTTCAATGGCTATTCATGCCTCATACTTGATAAACAGATTAACATTTAGCTTTTAGTATTTCTAAAGTTTTATATGTGGTTTTTTAAAAATTTTCACTTCTTAAGTCTTGAATGCTAAATGACCAAATTTGTTAAAATATATTGTATTTTTTTTTCAGTGAGGATCTTTTCTATGTAAAAAGTGCTTTAGTTAGAATAAAACTAATTTGCTTAATTAGAATACAAGCTAATATTGTACCTAGTGGATAAACAGTTAAACTGCAGTTCCTATGGTTAATTGTTTGGGGATCAATTACTAAAGGAAACAAGACATATCCTAAAGAAAAGTGAAAAATATTATGGAAGGAAATATCATGAAAGCAGCATTTTCCACTTGGATGATAGAATTTTTTCTATTTAAAATCAGAGATAAAGAAAAGCAGGTCTTGAAGTTAGCATTAAAAAATAACAGGTTAACTTAGCACTTGAATATTAAAATCTTTGCATAGCACCAATTTATATAACAACGTCACATAAGATACAAATAAAACAGCAACAGGAAGAAAATAAACTTGGAAATACAAAACAGAAACAATAAAAAAAATAATATATACACTTACCATGACACAACACTACAATCCTTAGGTATTTATACTAAAGAAATGAAAATTTATGCACACACACATACATATGAATTTTTACAGGAATTTTAATTTCACCAAAAACTACGAACAACACAAATATCTTCAACAAGGGAACAGATGGATAAATGAACTGTGAGTCATCTATAGATTGGAATACTGCCAACAATAAAGAACATATGAATTGTTGATATACTCAAAAACAAGGATGAATCTCAAAGGCATTATGATGTGTGAAAGAAGTCAGTTTCAAAAGGCTGCTTATTGTATGATTCATTTATATGGTATTCTAAAAAACCTAAAAATGTAGGAATGAAGAACATAATAGTGGTTGCTATAGATTAGAGACACAGGCAGAAAATGACTAAAAATGGGCAGCAAGGAGAAACTTTTAGGTGCTATAACTATTTTGTATCCTACTTATAGTGATAAAAACATAGTTCTATACAAGTCTTAAATCTCAGAATAGAATGTAGAAAACAAAACAAATACTATAAGCATAGATACATAGTCAGATATATAGACAGATATAAAGACAGACAAATAACAGTCACAGTTTCATGGGTGTACACATTTGATAAAATTCCTCCAGTATTTTCAAATTACTTCATAATTTGAAATACATGTACTTAGGAAAACATTTTAAATGTATATACTCAATTTAAAAATTATTTAAAAATCCCTCTCCTGCAAAAAATAAATAAAAATCGTCAGTAGTAAACTATTTTTAGTTTTTCACTATGGCACAAAACAAAAATTCCATTCCTTCCAACTTATAAATATTCATATTATAGAGCAGTCCTCTCTATACTCCACATAATATCTCTAATTCAGGCAGAAATGACCAGTCTTTTTTGAACCACCACAATATTTTCAACGCCATAAATTATGCAGGCAGTGTAGGGGATTGTGTGACTTGAGGCAGGAGAACTATCTGGGAAATATTTGCAATATCCCATGTAAGGGATAAAAAAGATTTAGTGTAAGGTGACAACACTGGGGACTGAGTGACAGTACTGCATTTAAGACTCTGTATTTAAAGGGTAAAACTGACAAGTCTTAGTGACTGGTTGTATTTGATTAGTGAGAGTTGAAGTCTCAGTGGGACAAATCTCAATATTCTATACATTCTATAAATCACATGATTTATATATAATTCTTTTGAATGCACAAATTTTTTAAATTTTGTTTCTCATTTTTTACTTTGGTTTAGGTATTCAGCACTGTTCTGAAATATGAATGTTTCAGGTTTAGGGTGATGAGTGTGTTAAGTAGTAAGTGACATGCATATATAGAAACATAGAAATTGAAATTAGTAACAATAATAAAAGAAAAGATACTTTTAGTTGAAAATGATTTTATGCCTTACATAGATTTTGATTTTAGTACAACATTCCCTAAATGGCAATCTTTAATCAGACATTTAAAATATAACATCTGAAAATGATTAAAGGGAGAAGGTATTTCAATAAATTGACTTTCTGTAAGGAAATTTTAATATACATCAAAAGTTTTAAAGAGAGTCATAAATTAAATCAAATAATTCCACCACTAAAAATCTATTCAAAAAATAATCACTATGTATCAAAGGATTTATACATGTTTATCTGTCATATTTATGATGAATAAAATATAGTATAATGACAGTAAGAAAGTCCTTGCCCATTTATGAGGCTATGAATATGCTTATCTATTTAAATAAATAAATATATATGTGTATATTTATCTATTTAAAAGGATAAGAATTAACACTAAAGCATTAACTATGGCTTTCTCTGAATGTGAGGCTATAGATAATTATAAGCTTTCTTTGCAATATTTCTAAATTGTCTATAATAATTATACACTGATTTTATAATACAAAATCTAGTAAACATATTAAATAATTAAATTTTTAAATTCTGATATTATAAAACAAAACTTTGAATATGTTGTGAGAAAAGCAAAAATACTGTTCCAAAGATATCTAGTAATTGGTTATAACTTTTTTAACTTCATAAAGCTCTAGTTATAACCAAGTTATATTTTTGTTTTGGTCAAATAGGTATAATTGCTGTTTTTGTATATACTCCATTTGCTATCCCTGCTTCATTGCCCATTTTGTCGTTTAAATGGTGGCTGACAACTTTTGCCTTGCAAAACTGACTGGCAGCTATCATTCCAATGCCAGACTTATCTTTATGCAAATTTCCAAAGGTCACCATTTATGCATGTAAATTCTGAAGGGTACTAACTATACAGCTGACAGATTCTGACAGCCACTATATCTCCAAGAATGGAATAAGTAAGGATGACTGTCTGAATAATTAATGTGTTTTTACTCTGCCCATGGCCAGTTTATACATCTTACACTTTCTGACTGTGGTTTTGAAATTAAAAAATGTACTTTCAGAGCATACAAAAACATTTTTTTCTTAATTTCTATAAACAAGTGGGTAAATAATTTGAGACAATTAATGAAATGACCTTCAGTTAAAAGTGTTCTATTTTCAGAGATCATTCCTACCTAGATATAAAAATTAACATCTAGCTTTGGAAATAATTTCTGTAAAAAAACAAACTCTATTATTCCTATGAAGATAATTGTTTTTCTATAAGAAACATACAGGGTTCTCTAGAACCCTGCTCCCTAAAGCTCAGTAAATGGTGCCACCATCCATGGAGACATCAGTTTCAAGCTTCTTGAGATTTGTCCCACTGAGATTTCAACTCTCACTAATCAAATATAATCAGTCACTATTACTTGTCAATTTTCTTTAAATACAGAGTCTCAAATGCATTATTACTACTCAATCCCCAGTGTTGTCACCTTAAATCAAATCTTTATTATCTCTTACATGAGATATTGCAAATATTTCCCAGATAATTCTCCTGCCTCAAGTCAGACAATCCCCCACACTGCATGCCTCCAGAATTAATTTTCTAATATTCAAAGTCATGAGCAAGGCCAGTGTAACAATATAAAAGACACATTAAAGTAAAAATTAAAAGAATGCTATAAAGAGGAAATATTTCAAATATATTGACTAATAGGATGAGACAATAAACAGAATTGTGTGTAATGTGGTATTATATGATCTGGAGAAAAAGAAAGCAAGAGAGGAGGGTGGGGTATGCCCCCAGACAGTTTCAATATTAAATAGGTTGTTCAAGGAAGGCTGCCATGAGAAGAGGGTATCTGAAGCCTAGGAAATAAGCCATGGGATATCTTGGGATAAGGCTCCTTGGTAGAGAGGGCTCCTGTGGTCAGTGAATGAAAATGGTGTCAGGGCAGTTGGAGTTTAGATAAGGTTGAAGGTAGAGCAAGAAAGACTGAGTGTTGTAGAGAGAAAACAGTGAGGCAAGAAAAACAGGAGACTGCTGCAATTCTCCAGTCAAGTGGATTGTGATTGGATGAAGGTAGTAGCAAAAGAGGTACTCAGTAGCCCAACAAAAGATGCTGATGGATATGCAATGCAATTGAAAGAAAATTCAAGAGTCACTCTTAGCATCTGTGCCTAAGGAATTGGAAGAATGGAACCATTAACCAAAACTTGTGTGATCATCATGGTTCTGAATTACTTGTATTATTTTGAAAAATGTGATTTGATTCTTTGTGACTGAATTGATACTAAGAAGTCATTTACGGTGGAAAATATACTCCAATAAATCTTTCGTACAAGATTCAAAAAATTATAGTTAATTTTAAAAAAAACATGAGTGTCCAGAAGTGTTTAAATATACCTAGCTCTACTCTAAATGATATGTGGTAGATGATGTTGTTAACTCCATATTTCTAATAAAGAAACTGAAGCAGAGAGAAGATAAGTAACACCTTGAAGGTCATATATAGAATCCTTCTTCAAAACTTAATCAGCATCTTCTTCAGTCAGCTTCCTCTCGGGTTATTGTTTGTTTTGTTGTATTTCATTACTAAAGAAGAATCTAGAGATTCCCAGGAATGATACTGGCAGGAGGGAATGACTACAAACAGGCACAAGAGAACCTGTGGTGAAGGATATAGTCTACATCTGGATTTTGGTGGTACATTCTAACACAATTTTCTGCATCAAAATATAATTGTACATTAAAAAGAATATGTTTAATATACATAATTATGTATCAATAAATATGAATTTAACAAGCAATCTAGCAAATATCATAAACTGATTGATATTGGAAAAACAGGTTTTGTCCAAAGGCAAAACAAATCTCTCATACTACATAATTTGTTCTACAATTACTTTTTTTTTCTGGTTAAAGCAATGTTTCTCATGTAATTTTCTAAGAATATTTAGTGATAAAGTAACATAATTTTATTTGTTGCCATGTAATTTATCTTGTGTGATTTCAACCATCTTTACCACAGCAGGAAGAACTATGGTTTCTCCAATGATTTCATTCCTTCCCTGCAGGAAATCTCAAATACAACTTCCAAACATTTATCATAAATTTAGTGAAAATTTGTAAATGGCTAGATTGAGCATGACTTCAAACATTGCTGAAAAACCCAGAAAGGGGTGCAGTTGTGTTCCAGATATTATTAAAATCTTGGTATTAATGATGCTGTGTACTGTCACTAACCTATACCTCAAGACAAATACGCTTTTAGGCCAAGTTTAATCACATATAAGAGATTATGTTGTTTTTGATACCCTGAATAAATTTATGGTGATTATCAATGCTTATAATGAATCTGAAAATATATTTTAATAAAAATAGAGAAAATGCCAGCTATACCATTTGTTGTTAATTTATGCATGGGATTAATCAAATAACCTTTATAAGTTTAACTCAAATTTCCCTGATGGCTCTGATGGTAAAGAATCACCTGCAATGCAGGAGACTCCGGTTCTATTTCTGGGTCAGGAAGAGCCACTAGAAAAGGGATAGGCTACCCAGTCCAGTATTCTTGGGCTTCCCTTGTAGCTCACCTGGTAAAGAATTCATTTACAATGTGGGAGACCTGGGTTTGATCCATGGGTTGGGATGATCCCCTAGAGAAGGGAAAGTCTACCCACTCCAATATTCTTGCCTGGAGAATTCCGCAGACTCTATAGCCCATGGAGTCGCAAGGGGTTGGACATGACTGAGTGACTCTCACTTTTACTTTTGTAAAGACTATTGTCTAAATATGAGAATCAGTCTACTTGAAAATAGACAATGATTCTACTTAACACACTTATCAAAACACTTGTAACAGCAGTATACTAAAATACTCTTAAAAATACAACTGCCATCAAAATCCAATGAGATGCCACTTGACATCCATTAGAATGGCTGTAATCAAAATGACAATAAAAACTTTTGGCAAGAATATGATGAAATTAGAACATACATAATTTTGGTGGGAATGTAAAATCCTTCCAATTGCTTTGGAAAGCAATTTGGAAGTTCCTCAAAAGGTGAAACATACAGTTACCATTCCACCCCACCTATCCACCCAAGAGAAAGTAATACATGCTGCTGCTACTGCTGCTAAGTCACTTCAGTCGTGTCCGATTATGTCTATGCAAAAACTCGGACATATATGTTCATAGCATCATTATTGATAATAGCCAGAAAGTGTTAATGAACCCAAGGTCCGTCAACTGATAAATGGATAAACAAAATGTGATTTCATTACTATTATCCATGCATAAAATAATTGTCCTAATTTACACAAGACTTGAAACTTGAAAACATTATGTTAAGTGAAAAGAGCAGATACAAAAATATTGTATGCTTCCCTTTATTTGGTAAATCCATAGAAGCAGAAGATATGTTAATGGCTTCCTGCAGATGAGATGAGAGAAGAATGGGAGTAACTGCTTATGGGTACAATGTTTCTTTTAGGAATGAGAAACTTTTTCTAGATTAGATAGCGGTGACAGGTACACAACTCTGCAAATACACTAAAAATCACAGAATTATACACTTTAAAAGGATGAACCTATGGTATATGTATTATAGGTCAATTAAAAAACCAGGAAGCAAATACTGTCTACTATTTAATACTGTAAAAATTTCAAAACTTTTCCAGAAATTTCATATTTTGGGGGCCAGTAGCAATCATGATATTAAATATTATAAGGTTTTTGCTGTTTCTTATATTTCTTAACGAAAATAGGCATCAGGAGAGATTCTGAAAATTTTTCCTCACAACCTTATGGATACTTAAGCACTCTAGAGACAGCTAAGATGGAAAATTAAGCTTTCGTCTGGTAAACACGATATATTATATGAGCTGCTCCAAATCTACTTTTCCAGACTCATCTCTTAACATAGTACTGCCACATGTGTAATCCCTCAGTCCTTCAATGGCCATCCCTTTCTCCTTTATGCACCCCTTCAAAAGGTATTGTGTTGATCTGGAATGCATGGTCTCCCACATGGCCTCCCTTTCTCTGTATCAGCAACCCCTCTCAGTGAATTTCACAGCATGCATGAAGGTTTTAAGGGCCTCCAGCAAAAGTAAGCTCTCCCATGTCTGTGTCCTTAGCAGTTTGCTACTGATGCTTTTAAAATATATATAATCACTTCTATAGACCTTCATGTCTTTCTCATTAGCCTTAATTTCTCTATAGCAAGCACATCTAAGTTTATCTTGGATTAATTTTTTAAAAAATGATTCAGACTGTTTTAAAATTTATTTCTTTCACTAAGTGCTGGAAAAACCACTTTACTCAAGTCAATAAAAGAACTTCTGTGAAATTTATATGTCAATGTATAGATAAGCTAGTAGATTAAATCATATCTATTCTGGAAAAGAGGGATAATGTTATTTGCTTGCATTTGTAAAGGAACGGGCAGAAGAGAACAGTGACAAAGAAACTGAAACAAAATATCTATAAGAAACAAAATCAATGGGAAAATTTATATCTACAAAGGTGAGTGCGATACTTTTATAGTCTTAGGTCACTCAATATTCTTCTTAGACTAAAAAGCAAAATACAGAATCTTTGAAGACAGGCTTATAATGATTTATAATACATACCAATTATATCCTCAATTCAAAATTAGATTAATATGATTTTATAAAGAAAATAAAGTTAATATTTCTACTTTCAAGCTGCATGTTTATAATAGTGTACATTTTAGAAATTTCAAAATCACTTTAAGGAGTTTAACTTTAGTAACTTCAAGAAGAAAGGATATTCCAATTTTACCATTGATTATTTTGTCTTCAAATGATTTGCTGCAAAACAAACTACATGTACTGGCCTACTGTCATACACCTTAAAGGCTCTTATGTTCAACTGCATACATATATTTATGATAAATAAAAACATTACTTTTGAAAAGAATGTGCTTTACATTAAATAGTCTGATCTATAAGATCCATACATTTTATTTCCTAATATACATTTTCACCATCATGGATAGGTAATTGAGAGCAAATAGAACGAATTAAGCAAAAGTGACTTTCATGAATTGTCATATACATGTACTAATTTTTTAAAAAAATCTGTATAGTTATCCAATATTACATAGGAGTGTAAGATAGCCATATGCTTTTCAAAAGTAGAACACTGCTGAAATTATTTTTAGCAGCCCATTAGTGTTCAAATATTTAGAGTATAATTCTTCACAACAACAAGTACTTTGTAGTATATTATTTACATATTTGTTCACAAGCAGTCAATTTATTTTCCAAAACTATGTAAAATTGCATTTCAGTAGCCCATCAAACAATATGTTCAACTTTCAGTGAAACACATAAAAGCATATTCTAACTTGAATATAGTAAATATACTTTGAAATTACTAACAATCATGATTGGCAGCAATAATCTAATAATTACCTTAATTTGCGCTTCAGTTGCTAAAACTCCATGTTTTTTTTCCTCCGATTTACTGAACACTTAAACATTTCTGTAAAAAAAAAATTAATTAGATGATGAGAAAAAATATACACTTTATAGTTATAGGTGTAGGACTATTTGAGTAGACATGTATTTCTTATCGTTTGTCAAATGTATTTCTCCAACAAAGGTTAGGGTATAGCAGCTAGTCACAAAGTCATGTCAAGCCCTCCAGGCTTCTCTGTCCAGAGAAGCAGAACCACATATAAAAACAAAATTCAATTCACATGTGATTTATCTTCCTTTACCATCTAATTTACTATAATGTTCAGTGGGAAAAGTGAATGAATTTGATAGGTATGGAGCTTAAATATTTTCCTAATTAAATGAACACACAGGGTTTTAAAATAAATTTTGAGATTTCCAAGAAACTTTCTTACTTCTTGCCATAGGGACTTTTAGCTAAGATCCTGGGATATGTTTAATCACATTTATTACTAGAACTATTGTGAGAAAATACTGGAGGAAGGCCTTAGTATATCTTGCTACTCTATCATACATATACACACAAGCCCCCAAAATATACATGCTCTGTGTATTTATGAATAAATAGATAGTGTTTAGGGGCTTCCCAGGTGGTGCTGGTGGTGGTGGTGCTGCTGCTGCTGCTAAGTCCCTTCAGTCCTGTCCAACTCTGTGTGACCACATAGACGACAGCCCACCAGGCTCCCCCGTCTCTGGGATTCTCCAGGTGGTGCTAGTGGTAAAGAACTCACCTGTCAATGCAGAAGACATAACAGATGAGGGTTTGATCCCTGGGTTGGGAAGAAGGAAGAAGTGCAGGGCAATCTACTCCACTATTCTTGCCTGGAGAATCCCACAGAGAGAGGAGCCTATGGGCTACAGTTCATAGGGTTGCAAAGAGTAGGACATGACTGAATTGACTTAGCACAGCACAGCACACACAGAATGTGATTATAATAATTCAGAGAAATTCAGGCTTTAAGAATATTATGAAGTAATAAACAATAACATTAAAGTTTCCTTAAATGGCAAATTTTAGTCTTTATTTTCTCTAAATTACTATAGTTTCTCCTATTTATCTTATTATTAAAGTACTATCAATGTCAGACATTTTATCAAAAAAGAAATAATATAAACACACACACACATAAATTTTTAAAAGGAATAATGTCCTCCAAGGTTATTTTCTTTCGTATTTCAGTGTTTTCACTGTCATGCAACAAGTTTAATTTCTGAACTTTACAGTGAGTCCATTTAATGCTTTATACAAGCATCACCTATATCAATTATTACAATATTTGGTATTCTTTATGCTGTTAGTATTGTGCTATTAGCAGAGGTTAAGTAATCATGTACATGCCAAAACAATGACAAAATCTATTATCTATTCTAGTATCTTGTCCCTCAAATGGATTAAGAATTAGTTATAGGCAGAAAGCCATTAGCATAAAATAAAAATTGAGTTTTTATTTACAGACATTATTGATTACCATCAGATATATATGAAAAAAGCCAGTGGAAAATAGTCACTAATAGAAGCACTATATTTTATTTCAGGATTTAAAAACATTAAAGCAATGGGACTGGCTGTTTTCTTCAATTAACATCAACTCATGTTAGGCATGAGCAACAAGGAGTGGCCTAGCTGAAAAGGATTGCAAGCTGATCTTTAAAACCCATCCCAGACACACCCAGGAGAGCTCACAGATAATGCTGCAAAAAAAAAAAAAAAAAAAACCCACAGAGACTTTTCCAACTATTGAATTTGGGCCTGAGGCACACAGTAGATACAAACTACCGGTGCTTCCTCAAGTAACCTTAGGCAGCTAAGAGCCCATTGAAGTGAAGTTGCTCAGTCATGTCCGACTCTTTGCGACCCCATGGACTGTAGCCTACCAGGCTCCTTTTTATATACATACATACATCTGATTATAACAGACTGAATTTTGAGAAGACTTACACAACAGAAAGTGAAAAGTGAAGTCGCTCAGTTGTGTTCGACTCTTAGCCTACCACGCTCCTCCATCCATGGGACTTTCCAGGCAAGAGTACTAGAGTGGGTTGCCATTTCCTTCTCCAGGGGATCTTCTCAACTCAGGGATAGAACCCTGGTCTCCCGCATTGCAGGCAGACGCTTTAACCTCTGAGCTACCAGGGAAGCTTGCCAACTGTCAGTCAGTCATACATATACCCATTTGCACTCCCTTTCCTGACTGGTGATGGGTACAAGTCCCGTTTTACACAGTGCACAACCGAGAAAATGAGATTGAAGTATGAAAAAGGAAGCCAAGAGAGATCTTTATGACTCCTTCAGGGTTGGACTGCTCCCATGTCTTGGCAGGGTCTCTTGAACAAAAGTTCTGTCTGCTTGAGCTGCAACTGAGCTGTAACTTCTCTGTTGGTTTAAACCCTTTAGTCCATCATTTGAAATCTTTGCTGTAATAAGACAAAAACCAAAGGAGCAAAACAAACAGACCTGACAAAGGGACTAGAAAAGCAAACAGAGATACCACACCAAATAACACTGTTCTATCAGTATAGAGCAATAAGGCTGAATTTCTTTCTAATTAGTAAACATGTCTAAAAGGGATTTTTAAAAGAAGAGTTGCTAGAATTATTTTTGATCAAAGTGATTACTTTGAAGGAAAACACTCACAGGAGGATATAACAGTTCAATGTATTTATACTGACATGTTTTCACTACTGTTCAAAATTTATACAAATACAATTAACTGAGTATCACTGCAATATTTCATTGCCCTTTCACATTTAATAAAGTATCTACTCATGACTTCCATAAACTTTCCTTTGTCTTTCCCTTTTGACTTTTAGGGTTATATACTAATTCTGAAAGTAATCTTTTCTTGGTTAAGTGGTAAAAATACCTTCTATTTGTGGCCTGTCGTTTCACTAATTTTAATAATATTTTCTGATGAACATCAAATTCCTATTTTAATGCTATCAAATTTGCAAAATATTTACTTTAAAAATATACTTTTGGAGTCAGTTCTATTTGTTTTGGGGTCTTTCTTTTCTGTCAAAAGAAGGTATATTTTTAAATTAAATATTTTGCAAATATGATAGCATTAAAATAGGAATTCTATAGTGTTCACCAGAAAACATTATTAAAAATGAAAACTTTCCCTATCCAAAAATAAAAGTTATATAAAAACTAATTCATGATCAATTATTGAAACTGAATGTCAGTTGTAAGAGTTAGTTAGATGAAGTACTTTGGATATGCATACTGCTGCTGCTGCTACTAAGTCGCTTCAGTCGTGTCCAACTCTGTGCGACCACATAGACGGCAGCCCACCAGGCTCCCCCGTCCCTGGGATTCTCCAGGCAAGAACACTGGAGTGGGTTGCCATTTCCTTCTCCAATGCATGAAAGTGAAAAGTGAAAGTGAAGTCGCTCAGTCGTGTCCGACTCTTCACGACCCTATGGACTGAAGCCTACCAGGCTTCTCTGTCCATGGGGTTTTCCAGGCAAGAGTACTGGAGTGGGGTGCCATTGCCTTCTCTGATATGAATACTAGAGTGCTTAAATTAAAAAATAAAGTTAAATTAGACCCTGCTCTTGATAAAATGTAAATAAACACATATATATCAAATTGGAAAATAACATAACAATAAAGTTTGAGTCTCTAATTTAAAAAAACCCAAGATAAAGACATGAAAGTTAAAGATAAATCTTCTGATCCTGAGATAGCAAGTTTAAAAAATAGACTAGCTTCTTTCGTTTCTCCCTTTTTTCCTTCCTTTCTTCCAAACGCAATTAAGTTATTTACCCTGTGTCAAGGCACTGATCTAGGTACTATGGATTCAGAAATGAACCAAACAGACAAAAATATCACTTACAGAGTTTAGACTTGGTTCTCAATGGGAACTAAGAACAAAATGAGAAAAAGAGAGGAAGGGGAAGAGAGTAAGTTTGACTTTATATTCTTAAGACATTTTGAAAATATTTTTAAACTTTAAACATTATTTTCTGAACAATTAATATTCTCAGTGAACTTAAAAATATTTAAATACTGTAAAATTTTATATTCTGCTTAATCTTTAGAAAAATTTTCTGAGGTTGGTATAAATGTTATCTTCTTTATTTTACAAATAAATATTCTGAGACACTGAATGGTAAAATTAGAATTTGATCACAAATATTCCAGATTCAGAGTCTAAACCCTCAAGCTGCTCAAATAGCATTAATACTGATTATTACTGTCCATATATGTTAAGAGCACATTTACAATGGAAGACAGAAAACAAGCTTCCTTAAGTGAATTTTTCAGGAAATAGTCATCTCAGAATTTCCTAGGATTCATGACTATTAGAAGATACCTTCATATTCTGATACTTAAATGAGATTCCCCAGGAAATCTCAGTAAAAATCAGTCTGGAATTAAGATGAAATAACATTTTTTTATAATGCCACCATATCCTTGTGTGGCATTAATTCAAAAGTATTTGACAACTCCTGCTCAACTGCCCAGGAAAGGTTCATGAAGTGATAAAGAAGTGACATGCACAAACATATAATTAAAAGATCATTTTAATGTCAATTAATAGATGATCTGCAGCCTAACAGGACAGATATTTTTAAAAGATTAATGAGAACTTAGATTCATATAAAAATACAATGAATCAAATTATCATAAGGCAAATTTTTATCTATGAGTTAGAGCTCAATTCATTTTTAAATTAAATAAATAAACACTGGGTACCACAATTTATTATCTTACTGTAAAAGGAAGTGTATAGTCTTCATATCTATCACTTCAAATTGTTTGAAAGTTAAGAAAATAAAAGATAAAGCTTTATAAATAGATACAGTAACAACACTATTGACATTCTACCTCTATAAGATCATATTATTCAAATCATTTTTTCAACTACCATCTTTCATCTCTCAATCTACTAGTCTATGAGTTATCTTCAAATATTTTCTACTTTAAGTCCTTATGGATGAGTGTTACTATGCACCACTATATTATTCTCTCTGTGCAGTCTTTAGATTTGTTTTTCACCTCTGTTTCCAGTATCATAATCATCCCAGCCATGTGAAGCAGGCAGAGACAAAAAAAAAAAAAAAAATTCCTATTTTACAGATTAGAAAAGGCAACTCATAAAGATTATCATGGCTATCAAGTAAAAGTGCCAAAATAGGAATCCAAAGCAGTGGACACTTAGTTTGGCCACCTGTTATTACATATTGTTACCACTGGCCCCTCCTGTCATACTGCAATAGGCCTTGATATTCTTGGATTACCATCTATTCCTCTCTTAAATCTATCTGCCAGAATAATCTAAGGTCTCATTTTCCTCAATAATCCAAAAATGTCCCTATTATTTTCCATAGAGTCTTTTTGACACTGTCTATACCATTAAATAGAATTTTCCCATCAGCCAGCTTGGGTTGCTGGCTGGCTGGCTCCTCAGACAGAATGCAGCTAAGATAGAGTACCTTGTTAATGTAAACCCCATGAATTTAGCCTGAATACTTCGGGTACAAACACATCTCTAAACATGGTGCATTTGAAACTGACAGTACAAACTTTAGTTCTAAATGCACCATATTTTTCACACATGATAGTTTAAGGACTCACGAATGTATGCCATTGTCAAAAGGAGAAATCCTAGGTGGTGCTAGTAGTAAAGAACCCACCTGCCAATGCAGGAGACATAAGAGACATGGGTTCCATCCCTGGGTGAGGAAGATCCCCTGACACAGGAAATGGCAACCCACTCCAGTGTTCTTGCCTGGAGAACGCCATGGACAGAGGAGCCTGGTGGGCTACTATACATAGGGTCACACCGAGTCAGACCCAACTGAAGTGACTTAGCGCATATAAAGGAGAGTGTCTTAAGGCAGACTTCTAAATCAATTATAAAACTAGACAACACTGTCAAAAATTAGCTATTTCAGGAGCATGGAAAGTGACTAGTTATACAACAGATTAAGTGCTTAAGCCAGAAAAACTATTCTACTTTTGGTAAGAACAGTAGGGATGCTGTGGCATTTATATCTGGGAATTTTACCATCTCTTTCCTAATTTAAAAGAACAGAAAAGTATACAAAGTCATTTGTCAAACCAAAACAAAATTAAAATCAAAATCAAAAAGAAAGAAGTTTGGAAAATCCCTGATATTTGGAAATTTTAAAAATTTTTCTAAATATCCAGTGCATCAAAGAATAAATCACAAGAGAAATTTAAAAATATTTTCAACTATGAAAAACTAAAACACGACATGACAAAGTTTATGGATTGCAGCTAAAGTACTGCTTAAAAGCAAATATATAGTTTTAAACACCTATATTACAAAAGAAGTTTCCAAACCAATAACTAAGCTGACAAGAAGAGCAAACTAAATGCAAAGTTAACAAAAATGAGAGAATAATAAAGGAAAGAAGGGATAATGTTGACCAAACACCAACGTTAAGATGAACACACTCCCACTAATTATATATTTTATGTTACAAAAAAATCCATGTCTTTTAAGACCTAAAGTGTCTTCAATTTTAATAAATTAGAATAAATTAGTCATAAACTTCTTCCCCATCAATAAAAATATAACATATTTTTTGGAACAGTCAACAGACCTACAAAGGGTATAAATTATATACAGTATATGACAACTCTTAGTTTATTAGGGGAAAAGTACACAGATAATGCAAAATAGACAATAATCTTCAAAGATCAATATATTATCCAACACTTTAACTGGTCAAATACTGAATTTCTCACATTTTCTTTAGATTAATAAAAAGTAAAGTATAACTAAAACAAGACAAGGGAAGAAATATTATGGTGAAAAATACATTGGTTGCCTACATATAAAGAATCAGATCAGATCAGTCGCTCAGTCATGTCCGACTCTTTGCGACCCCATGAATCGCAGCACGCCAGGCCTCCCTGTCCCTCACCAACTCCCAGAGTTCACTCAGACTCACATCCATCGAGTCAGTGATGCCATGCAGCCATCTCATCCTCTGTCATCCCCTTCTCCTCCTGCCCCCAATCCCTCCCAGCATCAGAGTCTTTTCCAATGAGTCAACTCTTCGCATGAGGTGGCCAAAGTACTGGAGTTACAGCTTTAGCATCATTGCTTCCAAAGAAATCCCAGGGCTGATCTCCTTCAAAATGGACTGGTTGGATCTCCTTGCAGTCCAAAGGACTCTCAAGAGTCTTCACCAATACCACAGTTCAAAAGCATTAATTCTTCGGCACTCAGCCTTCTTCACAGTCCAACTCTCACATCCATACATGACCACAGGAAAAACCATAGCCTTGACTAGACGAACCTTTGTTGGCAAAGTAATGTCTCTGCTTTTGAATATGCTATCTAGGTTGGTCATAACTTTCCTTCCAAGCGTCTTTTAATTTCATGGCTGCAGTCACCATCTGCAGTGATTTTGGAGCCCAGAAAAATAAAGTCTGACACTGTTTCCACTGTTTCTCTATCTATTTCCCATGAAGTGGTGGGACCGGATGCCATGATCTTCATTTTCTGAATGTTGAGCTTTAAGCCAACTTTTTCACTCTCCACTTTCACTTTCATCAAGAGGCTTTTGAGTTCCTCTTCACTTTCTGCCATAAGGGTTGTGTCATCTGCATATCTGAGGTTATTGATATTTCTCCCAGCAATCTTGATTCCAGCTTGTGTTTCTTCCAGTCCAGCATTTCTCATGATGTACTCTGTAATAAGTTAAATAAACAGGGTGACAATATACAGCCTTGACGAACTCCTTTTCCTATTTGGAACCAGTCTGTTCTTCCATGTGCAGTTCTAACTGTTGCTTCCTGACCTGAATATAGGTTTCTCAAGAGGCAGGTCAGGTGGTCTGGTATTCCCATCTCTTTCAGAATTGTCCACAGTTTATTGTGATCCACACAGTTAAAGGCTTTGGCATAGTCAATAAACAGAAATAGATGTTTTTCTGGAACTCTCTTGCTTTTTCTATGATCCAGCGGATGTTGGCAATTTGATCTCTGGTTCCTCTGCCTTTTCTAAAACCAGCTTGAATATCAGGAAGTTCACGGTTCACATATTGCTGAAGCCTGGCTTGGAGAATTTTGAGCATTACTTTACTAGTGTGTGAGATGACTGCAATTGTGCAGTAGTTTGAGCATTCTTTGGCATTGCCTTTCTTTGGGATTGGAATGAACTGACCTTTTCCAGTCCTGTGGCCACTGCTGAGTTTTCCAAATTTGCTGGCATATTGAGTGCAGCACTTTCAGAGCATCATCTTTCAGGATTTGGTATAGCTCAACTGAAATTCCATCACCTCCACTAGCTTTGTTCGTAATGATGCTTTCTAAGGCCCACTTGACTTCACGTTCCAGGATGTCTGGCTCTAAGTCAGTGATCACACCATCATGATTATCTGGGTCATGAAGATCTTTTTTGTACAGTTCTTCTGTGTATTCGTGCCATCTCTTCTTAATATCTTCTGCTTCTGTTAGGTCCATACCATTTCTGTCCTTTATCGAGCCCATCTTTGCATGAAATGTTCCTTTGGTATCTCTGATTTTCTTGAAGAGATCTCTAGTCTTTACCATTCTGTTGTTTTCCTCTATTTCTTTGCATTGATTGCCTAAGAAGGCTTTCTTATCTCTTCTTGCTATTCTTTGGAACACTGCATTCAGATGTTTATATCTTTCCTTTCTCCTTTGCTTTTTGCTTCTCTTCTTTTCACAGCTATTTGTAAGGCCTCCCCAGACAGCCATTTTGCTTTTTTGCATTTCTTTTCTATGGGAATGGTCTTGATCCCTGTCTCCTGTACAATGTCACGAACCTCATTCCATAGTTCATCAGGCACTCTGTCTATCAGATCTAGGCCCTTAAATCTATTTCTCACTTTCACTGTATAATCATAAGGGATTAGATTTAGGCCATACCTGAATGGTGTAGTGGTTTTCCCTATTTTTTTCAATTTAAGTCTGAATTTGGCAATAAGCAGTTGATGGTCTGAGCCACAGTCAGCTCCTGGTCTTGTTTTTGCTGACTATATAGATCTTCTCCATCTTTGGCTGCAAAGAATATAATCAATCTGATTTTGGTGTTGACCATCTGGTGATGTCCATGTATAGAGTCTTCTCTTGTGTTGTTGGAAGAGGGTGTTTGTTATGACCAGTGCATTTTTAATAGGATTGTTAGATAAAATAAAGTAGAAGAATATAGGGTCAATAGACACATGGAAGGAAAGGGAAAAGCTCTTCATCTGTGTCCACTGTATACCCAGTCTCTGTGGTTAATATCAAGGAATAGAACAGTGTATATGAAGTTCTTACAGAGAACAGGTTTTTGTTTTTTTTTTTTTTTGCATGTTGATCTTGGTGTCTTTTTTTTTTTTTTTTTTTTGAGTTTTAAACTTTACAATATTCTATTGGTTTTGCCAAATATCGAAATGAATCTGCCACAGGTATACATGTGTTCCCCATCCTGAACCCTCTTCCCTCCTCCCTCCCCATACCATCCCTCTGGGTCGTCCCAGTGCCCCAAGCATCCAGTATCGTGCAATCGAACCTGGGCTGGTGACTCGTTTCATATATGATATTATACGTATTTCAGTGCCATTCTCCCAAATCATCCCACCCTCTCCCTCTCCCACAGAGTCCAAAAGACTGTTCTATACATCAGTGTCTCTTTTGCTGTCTCGTATACAGGGTTATTGTTACCATCTTTCTAAATTCCATATATATGCGTTAGTATACTGTATTGATGTTTTTCTTTCTGGCTTACTTCACTCTGTATAATAGGCTCCAGTTTCATCCACCTCATTAGAACTGATTCAAATGTATTCTTTTTAATGGCTGAGTAATACTCCATTGTATATATGTACCACTGCTTTCTTATCCATTCAGCTGCTGATGGACATCTAGGTTGCTTCCATATCCTAGCTATTATAAACAGTGCTGCGATGAACATTGGGGTACACGTGTCTCTTCCAATTCTGGTTTCCTCAATGTGTATGCCCAGCAGTGGGATTGCTGGATCATAAGGCAGTTCTAGTTCCAGTTTTTTAAGGAATCTCCACACTGTTCTCCATAGTGGCTGTACTAGTTTGCATTCCCACCAAAAGTGTAAGAGGGTTCCCTTTTCTCCACACCCTCCCCAGCATTTATTAAAGTTTTTATTTATTAAAATCAAAACCAAAGAACAGGCCTTTTACTTTGTAATTCAATTACACACAAAGATTGTTTCTGCCCCACAGAAATGGTAATTTCCTGATAATTAAAAGTTCATGGCATATATAATACCGAAACTCTCATCTTGGTTAAGGCATTGCATTTGACTGGCAATTCCTTCAGGGGTCTGCTTTCACTGTATTCTTTTGGCCTTGATTATGATACTAAAAGGCAAGAATATTAATCTCACCCAAGTTTTCACACCCACAGGTACCTCCTTCTTAGGGCTTGGCCTAGCACTGAGTCACAGATGCTTTAGCTTGTTCCTATGTAAGGAACTCTGCAGCTATCAACCTATGGCATAAGGAAGAAAATATGACCTGCTGTGAATAATTCACCATCAAAAGGAGTTCAAGCACTCTATTGCTTACAGGAAAAATGAGAAAGTTCCCATGATGGGAGAAAAGTTGGTAAAATATACAACAGATGTGACTATTGAAGGTTAGAACCAATACTTTAAAGGACTCAGTTCATAATAGAAACTCTGTGTAGGGAAGATGGATTAATGGCTGATGTCTGAAGGGTTTTCTGCTTTCCTTTTAACATTTCTGCATTACAAGTAGTCAGCAGCCCATTGCTCTAACCCTAAGAAGAGTTGGTGGTGTTCTAGGAAGATTATTTCCTAAGCAATGAATGTTCTTTGCATTCTCTGCTTGAGAAATAGCTTTCAAGTTATCAATATAAAAAACAATCATCCAATTTAATCTCTTTCTAACCCTCAAAAATGGTTATGTTTTAACCATAACACATATTTGCTTCCTAGTCATAATTTGCAAGTTCTATAATAATAGGCGTTATCTCGCTTCTGTCATTTATAGTAAAAAGTGCCTACTCTATATACTTTTAAATAATTGTTTTCTGGTAGAATACACTAAAATCCACTTCATTACTGATATCATGAAGTATCAGCTGTTAAAAATATATATATTTATATGGTTTCTAACAGAGCAGTGCAAAATAATTTGAACAGTTTGCATTATTAGTAATGAAATATACAATAATTGATTATCCAAGAATTTTTCTTAAAAGAGGATTATTTAGATCCATGTCCATTTGTTTCAACTTCAGTAGCAATATATAATATCAAACTTTGAATAATAAATGTTTTCTTCTAAATACAGGAGTTAGAAAAAATGTGGTCTCAGAATTCTTTTTAAAATATGAAACTATGATTCCTAAATTATACAGAATTAATTTTCAAAATACATACCTCAATAAAGTGATACTGATTGCCACTGCTTCTTTGAATATACATTTTAAAGCTCATAATGCATCCTTTTGAAGGTGGATTACAAAAAAAAAATAGTCACCTTATTCTTTATAGGTAATTTTGAATGGTTGCATATGAATTCATTCATTTTGAATATATTACAGATATTTCCTATTTAAATGATCTCCAAATAACATTTAAATAAAATGCATAATAATCAACCCTCAATGTATATTATTTAAATACCCTCCAATCAATACATCTCATTGCCTTTGATACCAGTCAAGCAGACACTAGAGCCTAACATGAAGCATGAGTGTTAGAATGGTATTAACTTGAATAAAGTAGCTAGTACACTCATGGATTCATATGAGAATTATCTCAGAAATATGGATGTAGAAAATTTTGTCATGTTTTATCTTATGTTGAAAAATTTAACAAAAATCTTTAAAGTACACTGAAGCAGAAATGCTGAAATATAAAAAGATATTTTCCTTTAAGCATTATCCTATTCTTAGTTACCAGGTTTTCGGTTGACAAAAATGTACTTTCCCTTTATGGCTAATTTAGACAAACAAAATAGCTTAATTTCAAATGATTATAAATAAGGAAAAGAGTCTAAGAACAAGTTATCGTGTCAACTCTTTCTACGAAATAATGTCAACAGGCACATGATTGAATTTTTTTAAAAAGTGTTACTGAACTTCACATACTTATGCAGTTTCTGACAGTCAGCTCCAGAAAAATGATTTTTTTCTCCAATGTCTGTAAGGCCAAATTGTCAGCTGATACCAATCCCAAGGAAAATCCAATATGCCAGAATCCTCACAGAGTTTTACTAACGATGAAGACCTGGCATCTAATGAAGTGTTCTCAAAGGTTTAAAAGAGTTCGGACTGCCAAGTCAGACATTGAATCTCAGATGAGCTTTTTCCAAAAATTCTCATTCCACTGGTCATTAAAAAAATCAATAAATGTATTCTAACTAAAGTTTAAAAAGCTCTGAGAAGTGACCTCTGCCAAAGTCTTTTGGGGACATTCCAACTGTGCAAGGGGCAGAGTATGGGATCAAAAAGCAGAAAGAAAGAAATAAAGAAATGCTTCTCACAAGAGAAAAAAAGAGAAAAATCTGGCTGCAGGACCAAAAGAGATTAGCTAACATATCAAATATCAGATTTCCATTGTACCACACTGCTCTGCTTTCTCCTTTTTTTTTTTTTCCTGTTCCATTCTTACACTGCCTATAGCTTTATTCTTCACTTTGTGTAAGATTTCAAGCAGAAAATTTTGAGCACTGAGATCTTTAAAGTGATATACATTATATGCCACTGCAATAAGTTCCTTATCTGAGACTCTACCATCTGGAAATCGGATCAATCTAACACACAGTCCTTAATCATGAAATATGGTGTAAAAAGAAAATACAGTGCACTAAAACCCAATGAGCTTGACTCACAGAGAGGCCTTCAGTCAACTCTTATTGTTTATTTTCTATAGGGTCTATTAAGTAGAAATCAGAAGTAGAGGCAGCACTATGACACTGACAGACTAACCACCCGCACAAACACCTAAAGCTCTAAAGAAAACTGAAATCTACCCACAAAGAAGTTTGGAAATGGTTTTATTCAAAGTATCAAACATTCGGAGTTTTGCCATTTTTATCAGGTGGGGGTTGCTTCCAATTTTCGGAAGTTTTTCTCTGCAAAGAACACAATATCCAAACCAGACTCTATACAACTGCATTTTTATTCATGTTCAATTCAGTAAGGTCAAACTATGCTGGTATTAAATACAATTAAAAGTTAACACCCTTGATAAAGTTTAAAGGATATGTATATACATAAGTGTGTTTTGTCCATGCCTTTTCAAGACATGATTTTAAGTATATCTAATTTATTTATATGTATTATGTATATCAAAAGAAGAGCATATAAACCCACATTTTAAGTTATTTAAATACCACATACCCATGAAGGGGGAAATTCATATCACTTCTTCTAAATATTGTCCAGGCAATTTTTTTTTTTTAATTAGTTGAGATTTTGGGAGGAAACAGGCAGAAAGCATATTTATTCACAGATCTTTTAAAAGTAATACATGTTGCTTGCAAACAATCAACACAAATCTTTAAAAAGCAAGGTTGATCAAACCAAAACAGCACTTTTCAGATTAACAAATCAAAGACTATAACACAAAGAAAATCACTGAATTAAATATTGAGCTTTTAAAATTTACTTGAAATTGACTTTAGTCTCCACTGTTACTGAATACAATCAATTTACTGTAAATTATGCTTTCAGGAGGCAAAACATACAGGAAATATTAATACTAACTGTTCAAAAATTTTGTATTTTCCTCTTAAAAAATAAAGTTAAGTTCTCAAATTCATATGTGATAAAATATGTAAATATAAATTTACCTTTAACTATTATATGAAAATAAAGTTTTTAATGTTTCTCATTCCTTCCAACAGCATTTAGAACTAAAAGACCATGCCTTATAGAAAACACAGTCATATATCTAATCCCTCTTATATGACAATTATGGACCTATTATAACTGCAAACATAGCATGCTATGGTTTTTTCATAGTTAAAAATCAAGACCAAAGATGAATAAGGTATTTTTGGAAGAGTAAGTAAGAAAGGGTTTGAAAAACGGCTGGAATCATTTTTCACCCACAAAATTAAATTCTATATTTTCACCTTGTAATTTTACATTAAAGTGTATGGAAAGTTTACATATATTATAAAGCAAAACTATTTATATATTTAGATTTTTAACTAAGAAAACTATTCATAGTCATTTTCATTCAATAATCAATCCAATATACAAAACCACAGAAAATCTGACGCTGAGTTAGGTAACAGCTACAAAATTCAATCAAACATTATTCCTGTTCCCAGGACACTCAGAGCAATTGTGCAAATTCTTAACAACGTACAAAATCCTAACTTGGAGGTATTTAATTACCAGCATTAGGAATCTTCCCTGGCGGCTCAGATGGTAAAGAGTCTGCCTACAATGCAGAAGATCCGGGTTAGATCCCTGGGTCGGGAGGATTCCCTGGAGAAGGAAATGGCAACCCACTCCAGTACTCTTGCCTGGAAAATCCCATGGAGGGAGCAGCCTGGTAAGCAACAAACAGTCCACGGGGTCACAAAGAGTCAGACACTACTGAGCAACTTCACTTTCTTTCCTTCATTAAGTTCAGTTCAGTTCAGTTCAGTTCATTTCAGTTGCTCAGTCGTGTCCGACTCTTTGCGACCCCATGAACCACAGCACGCCAGGCCTCCCTGTCCATCACCAACTCCCGGAGTTCACTCAGACTCTCACCCTCTGTCATCCCCTTCCCCTCCTGCCCCCAATCCCTCCCAGCATCAGAGTCTTCTCCAATGAGTCAGCACTTCACATGAGGTGGCCAAAGTACTGGAGTTTCAGCTTCAGCATCATTCCCTCCAAAGAAATCCCAGGGCTGATCTCCTTCAGAATGGACTGGTTGGCTCTCCTTGCAGTCCAAGGGACTCTCAAGAGTCTTCTCCAACACCACAGTTCAAAAGCGTCAATTCTTAGGCGCTCAGCCTTCTTCACAGTCCAACTCTCACATCCATACATGACCACAGGAAAAACCATAGCCTTGACTAGACGGACCTTTGTTGGCAAAGTAATAGAATAACAATAATAATAGTAACAACAAAAAAGAAAAGAAAAAAAAAATAGCTGAAGAGGTCAACTACCTTAAATGGCAATTTACATTACAATCTGGACAAACACAGTGGAGTGTAGAGGAAACTAAACTGAAAACATTACCTAAACAACAAATAAAATCTTTCTCAACTTCACTGCAAATACAACTTGATCCAATTAAACTGATTTAGGATACACAACTACTTCAAAGCCTGAGTGATGAAGGCAAAATGGATTCAGTCCAAATCTGCTTTATTCACTTAGATGATATTTATCATGGCTATATTTTATTATACAGTAGTTATAGAAAAAAAAAAACTACCATGTGACATGCAGTCATTTTCCACTGGGAAAAATAGGTGCAGATGCACTATTAAAACCCAGCACAGACAGTACCAAGACAGGCTACATTCCACTTGTGCCTTTACAGTGTCTCAACAGACACTGATGTTTATGTGTCTATGGCAGCTAGTCAAACTACTGACACTTAAATGTTCCATAAAATTATGGCTTTATAGAAATCTCAAAACTTTCCAGCCTTTCTAGTGATTCTATACAATTTGGAAGAAGAGTTGTTTTAAAATAAAGTTATTAAGTACCATTATCTCTTTTTAAAAAATAAAATGAATTTTCTCCCCCTAAAATTACTACCCTACTTTTAGGAAAAATTATCTGGCATTTCATTATATTGTAAATTGTAAACTCCCATTCAAATCAGTTATTCAATAAGTAGTCTACTTTGTTGAAAAACTCACTGAACTTCATAACACAATTAGAATAATAGCTTTCCTAAACCTCCCTTCATCATTATTCTCATGAATTTATATTCATCATGTGTTGAAAATGTTGCAGCCATTATATAGAATTCTTACAAAACAGAAATAAGCATTTTTTAATGTTTTTTGGGGAGCAAGAGAGAAGGCAAAATAGTTTTGGGGTTAACATTTGCAACTTCTAAGGGTACTAACTGTTGTTCTACAGTTTACACTTTAGGCACCTCCCAGGCTGCACAATGGCAAAGAATCCACCTGTCAATGCAGGGCATGCAAGAGACCCAATCCCTGGGTCAGGAAGATACTATGGAGAAGAACATGACAACCCACTCCAGTATTCTTGCATGGAAAATCCCATGGACACAGGAGTGTGGGGGGCTACAGCCCATGAGGTTGCAGAGTCGGACACAGCTCCCCACACACATACACACATATATTTTAGACAAAAAATATTGTGGTGCAAAAGTTGAAGAGTTCTAGGAATAGCTCTTAGTTCTGAAGCAGAAGCAATTTTAGCTTGCTACCATGAAGTACCCCCTCAAAACTTTGGCTGATCCAAAAACTGAGAGTTTCTGACGTGCAAGAGGATGACAGCAAACTATCCCTGTACCACCTGAAAATGTATGGCAAGGGTGGCACCGAGGACACAGTAAGTGTCTTCAGTACGTGGAGCCTGTAATTCTCCCTTTGATGTAGTTTAGTTCAAATGATATTGAACATCAATTAACCTGTCTTTGCTGAGAGGCTCTCTATAAGTGTTTAATTCCCAGAGTACTGGTCTTTTCAGCAGTCTCTTTAGAGCTAAAATATACATTTTTACATTTTAGAAAAGTCAGTCAAACTTCTAGTGGTAGATTGAAGTTTTGTAGCATTTGGCATTGTCACCTCCAAAGTCAAGTTGTCAAGTAAACTCAAGACTAAAAGTGATGTTTTCCCCCTCTCCTGTTTAGAACAACCAACTTTAGTTAGAACACCTGTGCAGTGGCATCTGCACGAAAATCGTATCATAACTATTGTTTAATGGCTTGAGTATAATGATATCAGCTTATATTTTATCTTTCATTTCCTTTACCAGACAAGTTTTTTTTTTTTTTTGTCATTTAGAGAATATTCTGCTGCTTAATGTTCCCTCTATAAATACAAACTAAGGCTAAAGTAAGGCTTATCATATTTGCTACAATGGTTTTAAGAATGACAACATTCAGTCGCTCAGTCATGTCCAACTCTTTGGAACTCCATGGACTGCAGCACACCAGGCTTCCCTGTCCTTCACCAACCCCCAGAGCTTGCTCAGTCTCATGTCCATAGAGTCAGTGATGCCATTCAACCATCTCATCATTTTAAGAACAAGTGCACAATTACTGTGTATTACATCTACTACAACATTACCGAAAATACAGCTGTTCAAAACTTGATAACATCAAGGTGCACTTATTAATGAAAAGACTACTGCAAGTCACATTACAGTAACCATTAGTATTACTACTGCATTTTGGTTATCTAGCAAATGTCCCCCTTTCAAACTCCAAACTGTTTGTATTATACATATCATGAGAAACATTTAGACTGTCCTTTCCTAATTCTCCATTTATGCTAATGGTTTCATTTTCTTGTTCACTCATTCATCCTACAAAATGTATTCAAAATCTACTGGGTGGAAGTCACTATGCTACTATGTGTGATACAAAATAAAAAATGAGAATCTGGTTTACTAAGAAGCTCCACACCCAACAGAGGAAACGTGTATAAATAAATATTCAAAAACATAAGGTAAATATCTTGTTTTTTAGAAAAAGAACTGAAAGCAGAAAAGACGTTCAATAGGATTTTATATAAGATAAGCATAATATCGTGTTGTTCTGTATACTCTATTTCATATTTCAAGCACCACACAATATATAACTACTGAGTGATTTATTACACCCCAATTATTTATAAATTATACATACAACATATGAAATATCTATGTAAAAACAGTAAAAAAAAAAAAGAAACATAAAATATATGCTCTGGAACCAGGCTACTTGATTTAAAATTCTAACTCTGACAATAACTGGATTAAGTTATTTATGTTCCTATTTGTTCATCTGTAAAACTGGGAAAATGAGCTATTTTGAAGTATCTTAAAGTGTTATTGAGAAGATTTTAAATAAACAATATGAAAAACCTGGAACCCTTTTCAGCACATAATAGGCACAAATTATTTTTTGCTATCAAGGCCATAAAAGTTACACTCCATGTTTTATGTGTAAGTTTTTATTTTATTTTTTAAAACTTTAGAGCTTACAAAGTAAAGAAGAGTACCACCAATTCAACAGATGAAGAATCTACAGCATAGAGAATGTAAAACTTACAAAACATGAGATAAATACTAAATGGTAGAGTCAAAAGATAATATAGATCTACAGTATTCAAAAAGGATAGAGTAAATGACATGCTTATATCATGCTGGGTATCATAAGTTATGGGCTTACAATTCTAGCGATTTCAAGAAATAAGTGAGTATCACTACAAGAAAAAAAAAAAAACTAGCCAGAGTAAACAAAGGAAAACATTCTTTTTCAGACATTAAAAAAAAATCATAGATATTCAAATACCACTAGCTTTAGATTTTTTTTAATTGGGACTCTTGTCTCAGAGATCTAAACAAAATATAGATATCATTGCCTTCTTTATTAGTAAACAAACAAGAACATTAAGTAATCATTTCTGATATTTTATATTATGCCTATTATAAAATATTCAAATTGATAATATCTTCAGTCTTCTGGAGTAAGACTATATCATATAAAATTTAGATAGAAAAATACAGAGTATTGACAAATTGTTTAAAGAGAAACTATATGTGAACCGTGAACTTCCTGATGTTCAAGCTGGTTTTAGAAAAGGCAGTGGAACCAGAGATCAAATTGCCAACATCCGCTGGATCATAGAAAAAGCAAGAGAGTTCCAGAAAAGCACCTATTTCTGCTTTATTGACTATGCCAAAGCCTTTGACTGTGTGGATCACAATCAACTGTGGAAAATTCTTAAAGAGATGGGAATACCAGACCAGCTGACCTGCCTCTTGAGAAATTTGTATGCAGGTCAGGGAGCAACAGTTAGAACTGGACATGGAACAACGGACTGGTTCCAAATAGGAAGAGGAGTTTGTCAAGGCTGTATATTGTCACCCTGTTTATTTAACTTATATGCAGAGTACATCATGAGAAATGCTGGACTGGAAGAAACACAAGCTGGAATCAAGACTGCCGGGAGAAATATCAATAACTTCAGATATGCAGATGACACCACCCTTATGGCAGAAAGTGAAGAGGAACTAAAAAGCCTCTTGATGAAAGTGGAAGTGGAGAGTGAAAAAGTTGGCTTAAAGCTCAACATTCAGAAAACAAAGATCATGGCATCCGGTCCCATAACTTCATGGGAAATAGATGGGGCAACAGTGGAAAGTGTCAGACTTTATTTTTCTGGGCTCCAAAATCACTGCAGATGGTGACTGCAGCCATGAAATTAAAAGACGCTTACTCCTTGGAAGGAAAGTTATGACCAACCTAGATAGCATATTCAAAAGCAGAGACATTATTTTGCCAACAAAGGTTCGTCTAGTCAAGGCTATGGTTTTTCCTGTGGTCATGTATGGATGTGAGAGTTGGACTGTGAAGAAGGCTGAGCGCCGAAGAATTGATGCTTTTGAACTGTGGTGTTGGAGAATACTCTTGAGAGTCCTTTGGACTGCAAGGAGATCCAACCAGTCCATTCTGAAGGAGATCAGCCCTGGGATTTCTTTGGAGGGAATGATGCTGAAGCTGAAACTCCAGTACTTTGGCCACCTCATGCGAAGAGTTGACTCATTGGAAAAGACTCTGATGCTGGGTGGGATTGGGGGCAGGAGGAGAAGGGGACGACAGAGGAGGAGATGGCTGGATGGCATCACTGACTCGATGGACGTGAGTCTGAGTGAACTCTGGGAGTTGGTGATGGACAGGGAGGCCTGGCCTGTTGGGATTCATGGGGTTGCAAAGAGTCGGACACCACTGAGTGACTGATCTGATCTGATCTGAACATGCATCCAATATAAAGTTCTAAAAGAAATATTGTACAGAGAAGGCAATGGCGACCCAATTCAGTACTCTTGCCCGGAGAATCCCATGGACGGAGGAGCCAGGTAGGCTGCAGTCCAGGGGGTCATTGAGAGTAGGACACGACTGAGTGACTTCACTTTCCCTTTTCGCTTTCATGCATTGGAGAAGGAAATGGCAACCCACTCTAGTATTCTTGCCTGGAGAATCCCAGGGACAAAGGAGCCTGTTAGGCTGCCATCTATGGGGTCACACATAGTCAGACACGACTGAATTGACTTAGCAGCAGCAGCAGCAAAAGAAATATTTTAAATTATTCATGATAGGCAGTTGTATTAACAATATAGAATTTAAAATCAGAGAAAAAGTAGTTAAGGGCTAGCCCTCGGACACTGGTATCAATGTCATGCTCTGAATTAAAACACAGCAACATGAGCTTGTCATTGGTAAATGTCTCAACAAACTTTAAAAACAGATACTAACAATAGACCCTGGGATATATTACAACAGAAATACTAGAAAGTAACCTTTTTTGCATACACACATATAATAAAAATAGCACTTTCAAATATATCCTAGTAGCATACAAGAAAATACATCCTTCCTCAAAATACTTTCTACATTAACACAATATTTCATAACTCCTTTAATTGTTTCTGTATATTTGTCTTCAATATTATGACCAAATATGTATGTTTCACCATTTATGTTTATTTTTTTAAACGTTAAGTAAACTCTGTGGTATTTTTAATAACATTTTTGCTAAATTTAATTTATAAAAATATATCATCGTTATTTAGAGAAGGAAATGGCAACCCACTCCAGTATTCTTACCTGGAGAATCCCATTGACAGAGGAGCCTGGTGGGCTACAGTCCATGGGGTCACAGAGTTGAACACAACTGAGCGACTTAGCATGATCATAGTTTTTTACTAATATATCTCCATTCTCTACTGATTCACACTGTTTATTGCTTTATGTGTTCTAAAATACAGGTAAATTTGTAAATAAAATGCCTAACTTTATTATATGCTGGACCCTGCACTAAGCCTTTTTGCATGCAGGGACTCATCGAATCCTCTCAACATCATGTGAAGTGTTAAGTCACTCAGTCTTGTCTGACTCTTTGTGAACCTATGCTCTGTAGTCCACCAGGTTTCTCTGTGCATGGGATTCTCCAGGCAAGAATACTGGAGATCATGAAACGAGTCGCCAGTCCAGGTTTGATGCACGATACTGGATGCTTGTGGCTGGTGCACTGGGATGACCCAGAGGGATGGTACGGGGAGGAAGGAGGGAGGAGGGTTCAGGATGGGGAACACGTGTATACCTGTGATGGATTCATGTTGATATATGGCAAAACCAATACAATATTGTAAAGTTAAAAAAGAAAAGAAAAAAATAAAGGAGATCAGCCCTGTGTGTTCTTTGGAAGGAATGATGCTAAAGCTGAAACTCCAGTACTTTGGCCACCTCATGAGAAGAGTTGACTCATTGGAAAAGACTCTGATGCTGGGAGGGATTGGGGGCAGGAGCAAAAGGGGATGACAGAGGATGAAATGGCTGGATGGCATCACCGACTCACTGGACGTGAGTCTGAGTGAACTCTGGGAGTTGGTGAGGGACAGGGAGGCCTGGCGTGCTGTGATTCACGGGGTCACAAAGAGTCAGACAAGACTGAGCAACTAAACTGAATTGAAAAGCCAAATCTCAGGGAAAGGATTTTCATTAAAAAAAAAAAAAAAAAAACTATCATGGAAACATGAAAAAAGATGTCCTTTTCATCACAGGTGACTGGAAGGCAAAAGTTGGGAGTCAAGAGATACCTGGAATAACAGGCAAGTTTTGCCTTGGAGTACAAAATGAAGCAGGATAAAGGCTAACAGAGTTTTCTCAAGAGACGGCACTAGTCATAGCAAACACCCCCTTCCAACAACAGAAGAGACGACTCCACACATGGACATCACCAGATGGCCAATGCCAAAATCAGACTGATTATATTCTTTGCAGCCAAAGATGGAGATTCTCTATATACAGTCAGCAAAAACAAGACCATGAGCTGACTGTGGCATAGATCATGATCTCCTTATCGCAAAATTTAGACTTAAATTGAAGAAAGTAATGAAAAACAATAGACCATTCAGGTATGACAAAAATCAAATCCCTTATAATTATACAGTGAAAGTGACAAATAGATTTAAGAGATTAGATCTGATAGACAGAGTGCCTGAAGAACTATGGACAGAAGTTCTTGACATTGTACATAAGGCAGTGATCAAGACCATATCCTAAAAAAGAAATGCAAAAAGGCAAAATGGTTGTCTGAAGAGGCCTTAAAAATATCTGAGAAAAGAAGAGAAGCTAAAGACAAAGGAGAAAAGGAAAGATATACCCATCTGATATACCCATCTGAATGCAGAGTTCCAAAGAATAACAAGGAGAGATAAGAAAGCCTTCCTCAGTGATCAATGCAAATAAATAGAGAAAAACAATAAAATGGGAAAGACTAGAAATGTCTATAAGAAAATTAGAGATACCAAGGGAACATCTCATGCAAAGATGGACACAATATAGGATAGAAACTGAATGGACCTAACAGAAGCAGATTTATTAGGAAGAGGTGGCAAGAATACACATAAGAACTACACAAAAAAGATCTTCATGACTCAGATAATCACAATGGTGTGATCACTCACCAAGAGCCATACATCTTAGAGTCTGAAGTCAAGCAGAACTTAGGAAGCGTAGCTAAGAACAAAAAGAGTGAAGATGATAGAATTTCAGCTGAGTTATTTCAAGTCCTAAAGATAATGCTATTAAAGAGCTGCACTTAATATGCCAGCAAATATAGAATACTCAGCAGTGGTCACAGGACTGTAAAATGTCAGTGTTCATTCCAATCCCAAAGAAAGGCAATGCCAAAGAATGTTCAAACTACCACACAATTGCATTCATCTCACACGCTAGAAAAGTAATGCGCAAAATTCCCCCAAGCAAGGCTTCAACAGTTCATGAACCGAGAATGTGCAGATGTAAAAGATGGATTTAGAAAAAGCAGAGGAACAAAGATCAAATTGCGAACATCCATTGAATAATAATAGGAAAAGCTAGAGAGATCCAGAAAAACATCTACTTCTGATTTATTGACTATGCCAAAGCCTTTGACAACAAATTGTGGAGAATCCTTAAAAGAGTGGAATACCACACTACCTTACCTGCCTCCTGAGAAATCCGTATTTAGGTCAAGAAGAAACAGTTAGAACCAGACATGGAACAACAAACTGGTTCCAAATTGAGAAAGGAGTACATCAAGGCCGTATACTGTCACCCTGCTTATTTAACTTATATGCAGAGTACATCATGCTAAATGCTGGGCTGGATGCCACAAGCTGAAACCAAGATTGCCAGGAGAATTATCAATAATCTCAGTTATGCAGATGACACCACCCTTATGGCAGAAAGTGAAGAGGAACTGAAGAGCCTCTTGATGAAACTGAAAGAGAGTGAAAAAGCTGGCTTCAAACTCAACATTCAAAAAATGAAGATCATGGCACCCAGTCCCTTCACTTTATGGCTAATAGATGGGAAAACAATGGAAACAGTGACAAACTTTATTTTTTTGGGCTCCAAAATTACCGTAGATGGCGACTGAAGCCATGACATTAAAAAAAGCTTGCTCCTTGGAAGAAAAGCTACGATCAACCTAGACAGCATATTTAAAAGCAGAGTCATTACTTTGCCAACAAAGATTCATCTAGTCAAAGCTATGTTTTTTTTTCCCTTAATCATGTATGGATGTGAGAGTTGGCCCATAAAGAAAGCTGATCACTACAGAATTGATACTTTTGAGCCATGGTGGTGGAGAAAACTCTTAAGAGTCCCTTGGACTGCAAGGAGATCCAACCAGTCCATCGCAGAGGAAATCAGTCCTGAATATTTATCGGAAGGACTGATGTTGGAGCTGAAACTCCAATACTTTTGCTGCCTTATGCAAACAGCTGACTCTATTGAAAAGACCCTGATGCTGGGAAAGATTGAAGGCAGGAGGAGAAGGGGACAACAGCAGATGAGATGGTTGGATGACATCACTGACTCGATGGACATGAGTTTGAGCAAGCTAGGGATTTGGTAGGAGAAGGCAATGGCAACCCACTCCAGTACTCGACTGGAAAATTCTATGGACAGAGGAGCCTGGTAGGCTGCAGTCCATGGGGTCGCTAAGTGATGGGCACGACTGAGCGACTTAACTTTCACTTTTCACTTTCATGCGTTGGAGAAGGAAATGGCAACTCACTCCAGTGTTCTTGCCTGGAGAATCCCAGGGATGGGGGAGCCTGGTGGACTGCCATCTATGGAGTCGCACAGTGTTGGACACGACTGAAGCAACTTAGCAGCAGCAGCAGGAGCAGAGAGTTGGTGATGAACAGTGAAGCCTGGAATGCTACAGTTCATGGGGTCACAAAGAGTCGGACATGACTGAACTACTGAACTGAACTGATCATGGAAAGATAATTTTCTTATATAGATAATTTTATTATTTTAATATCCTCATATTCAACAATTCTATCTTAAAGGCAAATAATACAATCGGGGCCAAAGATCATTTCTTACCTTACTTTTTTCTGTTTTTGGTAGTTATAGAAACCATTTCATCAATACCCTTTGTCATATCCGTATGACATTTCTCTTCTTCAGGCTAAATATCTCAATTTTTTACAGATTTAACATGTATCATCTTTCCTAAGGGTTTTGGTCATTTTTAGGATTCCTATGTCTAAAAAGATTCCTATGTCTAAAATTCCTATGTCTAAGATCATGGCATCTGGTCCCATCACTTCATGGCAAATAGATGGGGAAACAGTGGAAACAATAAACTATATTACTATATACTAATCTATATTATTCAAGAAAACACACTGGTCCTAGCAAACACCTCTTTCCAACAACACAAGAGGTGACTCTACACATGGACATCACCAGAAGGTCAATAGCGAAATTAGACTGATTATGTTCTTTGCAGTTGAAGATGTAAAAACTCTATACAGTCAGTAAAAAAAGACCTGCAGCTTACTGTGGCTCAGAGCATGAGCACATTATTGCAAAATTCAGGCTCAAACTGAAGAAAACAGGGAAAACTAGTAGGTCATTCAGGCATGACCTAAATCAAATCACTTATGATTATACAGTGGAGGTGATGACTAGAGTCAAAGGATTAGATCAGGTAGACAGAAGGCCTGAAGAACTATGGATGGAGGTTCATAATATCATACAGGAGGCAGTGATCAAAAGTAACCCAAAGAAAAAGAAATGTAAGAAAGTGAAATGGATGTCCAAGGTGACTCTACAAATATCTGAGGAAAGAAGAGAAGCAAAAGCCAAGAGAAAAAGGGAAAGATATACTTACCCAACTGAATGCAGAGTTCCACAGAATAGCAAGAAGAGATAAGAAGGCCTTCTTAAATGAATAATGCAAACAAATGGAGGGAAAAAATAGAATGGGGAAAACTAAAGATGTCTCCAATGAAAACTGGAGACATCAAGCATGGGCATGATAAAGGACAGAAATCGTAAGGACCTAACAGAAGCAGAAGAGAATAAGAAGAGGGGGCAAGAATACACAGAAGGACTATACAAGAAAAGTCTTAATGACCTGGACAACCATGATGGCATGGTCACTCACCTAGTGCCAGACATCCAGGAGTATGAAGTCAAGTGGGCCTTAGGACACATTAGTACTAACAAACCTAGAGATGGTAACAGAATTCCAGCTGAGATATTTAAAAGATGATGATGTTAAAGTGCTGCACTAAATATGTCAGCAAATTTGGAACTCTCAGCAGAGACCAGAGGACTGGAAAAGGTCAATTTTCATTCCAATTCTAAAGAAGAGCAATGTGAAAGAATGTTCACACTACCATACAACTGCACTCATTTCACATGCTAGTCAAGTAATGCTCAAAACTCTTCAAGCTAGGTTTCAGATGTACCTGAACAGAGAACTTCCAGATATATAAAGGTTTAGAAAAGACAGAGGAACCAGAGTTCAAATTGCCCATATCCATTGGATCATTGAGAAAGCAAGGCAATTCCAGAAAACAACTATGCCTGCGTTGTTGACTTCGTGAAAGCCTTTGACTGTGTGGATCACAAAAACTGCAGAAAATGCTTAAAGATATAGGAGTACCATACCACCTTACATGTCTCCTGAGAGAACTTAATGCCAGTCAAGATGCAACAGTTAGAAACAGACATGGAACAACAGACTGGTTCAAAATTGGGAAAGCAGTACAACAAGGCTGTTACTCTCACCTGGCTTATTCAACTTCTATGCAGAGTACAGCATGTAAATTGCCAGGCTGCATGAATCACAAGCTGGAGTCAAGATTGCTGAGAGAAATGTCAAAAACCAGAGATATGCAGATGATGCTACTCTCATGGCAAAAATAAAAGAGCCTCTTGATGAAGCTGAAAGAGTAGAGTGAAAAAGCTGACATGAAACTCAAGATTTAAGAAAGTAAGATCATCGACATCCGGTCCCATCACTTCATGCAAATAGATGCAGAAACAATAGAAAAAGTGACAGAGGTTTTCTTGGGCTCCAAAATCACTGCGGACAGTGACTACAGCCATAAAATTAAAATACACTGGTCCTTGAAAGGAAACCTAAGACAAACGTAGACACAGTATTAAAAAGTAGAGACAATGCTTTGCCGACAATGTCCATATAGTCAAAGCTGTGTTTTTTGTTCAGTAGTTATGTACAGATGTCATAGTTCAACCATAAAGAAAGCTAAGAATCAAAGAATTGATGCTTTCTAATTGCCAACATCCGCTGGAGCATCGAAAAAGCAAGAGAGTTCCAGAAAAGCATCTATTTCTGCTTTATTGACTATGCCAAAGCCTTTGAACTGTGTGGATCACAATCAACTGTGGAAAATTCTGAAAGAAATGGGAATACCAGACCATCTGACCTGCCTCTTGAGAAACCTGTATGCAGGTCAGGAAGCAACAGTTAGAACTGGACATGAACCAACAGACTGGTTCCAAATAGGAAAAGGAGTACATCAAGGCTGTATATTGTCACCCTGCTTAGTTAACTTATATGCAGAGTACATCATGAGAAACGCTGGGCTGGAAGAAGCACAAGCTGGAATCAAGATTGCCGGGAGAAATATCAACAACTTCAGATATGCAGATGACACCACCCTTAAGGCAGAAAGTGAAGAAGAACTAAAGAGCCTCTTGATGAAAGTGAAAGAGGAGAGTGAAAAAGTTGGCTTAAAGCTCAACATTCAGAAAACTAAGATGGTATCCAGTCCCATCACTTCATGTCAAATAGATGGGGAAATAGGGGAAACAGTGGCTGACTTTATTTTTTGGGGCTTCAAAATCACTGCAGATGGTGACTGCAGCCATGAAATTAAAAGACGCTTACTCCTTGGAAGGAAAGTTACGACCAACCTAGACAGCATATTAAAGAACAGAGACATTACTTTGTCAACAAAGGTCCATCTAGTCAAGGCTATGGTTTTTCCAGTGGTCATGTATGGATGTGAGACTTGGACTATAAAGCTGAGTGCTAAAAAACTGATGCTTTTGAACTGAGGTGTTGGACAAGACTCTTGAGAGTCCCTTGGACTGCAAGGAGATCCAACCAGTCCACCCTAAAGGAGATCAGTCCTGGGTGTTCATTGAAAGGACTGATGCTGAAGCTGAAACTCCAATACTCGGCCACCTGATGTGAAGAGCTGACTCTTTGGAAAAGACCCTGATGGTGGGAAAGATTGAGGGCAGGAGGAGAAGGGGACAACAGAGGATGAAATGGTTGGATGGCATCACTGACTCAATGGACATGGGTTTGGGTAGACTCCGGCAGTTGGTGATTGACAGGGAGGCCTGGCGTGCTGAGGTTCATGGAGACACAAAGAGTTGGACAGGACTGAGCAACTGAACTGAAGTAACAGATTTAGAATAACACTTTAAAATCTGAATATAACCATGAAAATTATCTCTGAAGCCACAGACTACCAGTGAAACATATACTTGAATTTACTCTTCATTCACGTAAGCAACATTTATTGAAAATCTTTCATTCCTTTTCTTCTCTGCTAGATACATTACTCTCATAGGAAAGTTAGTATAGCTGTGCTAAGAAATGAAATGATCAGCAAATAAAACTACATATATACTTAAAGAGAGTGGGTCAATGTCTGCTCTGAATGCCAAGGCATATTTTGTCAACAAACATGGCCAAAAAGGACTCATTTACATTTCTTCCATAAATTGAAAACACTCAATTTAATTCCCAAATTGTCACTTTTAGAAAAATATCATCTATTAACTTTCTTAGAAAGGTACTCCTTTACCATAGAAAGATATTATCTATTACTTTTCTAGTTTACCAAAGGAGATTTCCATAGTTGGATATGTACCTTCTTCATTCAAAACTTATAAATGCATTTAAACCAAGCACAATAGCTGTGCTTATATAACAGGAACTAATTTACATGAATAATATATTACTATTATTAAAAGATTAAGAAATTATCAAAAAAGATAGACTACACAAACATCCCCAAACACACACACACACACACACACATACACACACATATATATATATACATAGTATACATAGAATATATATATATCCTAATATATATATATTATAAAAGCAAAATATGTATCTTAGAGGAAGTCTTTTTGGAAGAGGCTTAAAAAGAACAAAAATCAGTTATAATGATAATTTAATAATACAATATGGGATTTGTTTGTAGCTGATGAATATGTTTTATCTTACTTGGGTTTCACATTTCTGATAGTAAACTTTTCATCTTACCAGACTTTCAGATGAGAATGAATCCTGCTTAGTTAAGTGTCTCATCTAATATTACCCATCAGGCAGTTAAAGAATTGATAAGAGAAAGGAGATCTCTATACTCCTATTTTTATAAAATGAAACTAGCCTTTATATTTTTACTTTTAAGGAACTAAAGAAAGGGCCAAGGACAAATTATTCTGCTCCATTGACCTTAAGTATTCCGATCAATTCAGACTATGACAGAAGGAAATGTTGAAACCAGAGACTGACCTGCTCTAGTAAGTATAAACTGAAAAGAGGCCATAAAACTATACCACTGTTCAAACCAAGGCAGAACAGAGGCTCAAGGTGAACTAGAAGCTTTTTAAAGAGTCTAAGCAAGGTCATGCTGATAAATTGAAATGAATACAACCTGGAACTACTAATAAATCATGCTAATTTCTTCAGAAACCACTGTCCTGGCCTCTCTGAACCCACAGGTAATGGGTAGATCATTCACATTCCTGATTAGTAATTTTTAAAATGTTATATATATATTACAATAGTTTATTGAGTCAGAGTTCAAAGTCAGAATTTTATTTGGGTCAGTAAAGCACTGGAAAAAAAAGTCTTATCCACTGTGGATAGTAGAGAACTTTATATGAAGTATGTAACATATGCCATCATCCTTTGATACCCAAATAAACAATCTTGGCCATTAACTTTTCCTTCATTTCTACAATTATTTGCATTGCCCTTGACATATCATTTTTCTTAATTTTGTTTCTGGAAGTAAATTTTATATTGTAATGCAAATTTTATTTTGTAATGTAAATTTTATATTGTGATGGAATAAAATTTTTCATAAGAAGCAGAATAGTTCAATGGTTCATAGCATGATCAATGTAGTTAGATGGCTAATGACGCCATTCCCTGATGCCCCAAAGACTAGATGTGCAACCTAAGATAAGCCACTTGATTATCTGTATATCAAGGTGTTCCCCTTTGAAAAAGCAATATATGATTACTTGTATCATAGGGATGTTATGAGGATTTAAAGATTTAACAGAAGTCAATCACTTAAACAATATCTGGCAAATGGCAACCAATTAAATGTCTGGTATTTGTTATGATTTATATAGTATGTCTCTGAGAGAAAAGAGAGACTCTAAAACTATGGGGGTAGTTTTACTTTTATATTACATAAAAGTATGGCTGGGGGTAGGTTCTACCAAGAAAATGAAAATGATCCTTTTAACCCATTTATGGTATTAGAAAGAAAAGTAGGAAATCATACTGGTAAACATTATTACTTCAAAAAATTAATTCCAGCTAGAGAATTGTAGAGAAAAATGCTAAGTATGAATTTATATAAATCATCTACATATTGAAAACTGCTAAGTATCTTGTCCCTTCATCTCTTTCAGAATGGTGGTTGGAGGTTATTTTAAATTTAACTACATTCAGAATGCCTTTCAGTCCCAATAATCAAAAAACAAGAATACTTTCTATTTAGCCAACATTCTATTCTCAAACCTGATTTAACAATCACTATTTAGTATCACACATTATTAATTTATTTTTTACTGCTGATTTGTCTAAAAAAAGTATCTTAAAATGCTTTATAGTCAATATTTAAATATGGCTTTTAATGATTTTTTAGTATAGAAGAGAGCTTCTCCCACAGTAGTACATTTTAATGTTATATCTTTCCTATTTAATCTTAACTAGTTTATTAATATGCCACAACCACCAATTATTTCAGACTTATATAACATTTTTCCAGACTTATTAATCTAATCAAAATTACTTTTCAAAATGTTTCCAAGTTTTTCAATTCTTTCAACACACCTGCTAAAAGAAGCACAACTTCCCAAAACAGGATCAGAACAACTGTTTCACATTCTTACCAATCACTTAACATTTACAACTCTCATTAATTATATTCAGTTATGTCACATATCAAATTCCTCATTTGTCTATTATCCATTAACAAATTTAATATCAAAACCTTAATATAAACATTAAAATGATATATAGAAAACCAAATAGTTTTCTTTTTATTCTCAAAGTTGTAAGTAACTTAGAAAATTATACAAAATTGACTAGAAAATGGCCAGAGAAACTAACACAGATATTTTCATGAAAACAGTTTGAAAGATAAAGCTACCTATTAAGGCACCTCCTTGGGGTACTAATGGTAATTTTATATGATTTTTTTAATCTACATGAATACAAATCTCTCTCTCTTCTCTGGGCTTCCCAGGTGGTACAGCGGTAAAAGAATCTACCTGCTAATTCAGGAGACAAGAGACACATGTTCAATCCTTGGCTTGGGAAGATCCCCTGGAGAAGGAAATGGCAAACCACTCCAGTATTCTTGCCTGGAACATTCTATGGAGGAGCCTGGCAGGCTACAGTCCACGAGGTCACAAAGAGTCAGACATGATTGAGCATACAATCCTTGTTCATAAACATTTTTAAACTACTAAACGGGCTTTTGGAGAAGGAAATGGCAACCCACTCCAGTACTCTTGCCTGGAAAATCGCATGGACAGAGGAGCCTGTAGGCAACAGTCCATGGGGTCATAAAGAGTCGGACACGATTGAGTGACTTCACTTCACTCACTTCGTACTTTATCACTGGAGAAGGAAATGGCAGCCCACTCCAGCATTCTTGCCTGGAGAATTCCATGGACAGGGGAGCCTGGCGGGCCATGGTCCATGGGGTTGCAGAGAGTCAGACATGACTGAAGTGACTGAGCAAGCAATGGGCCTTTAACAAGGTTTTTTATGGAAATAGCTATGTTTTGGGGCTCCAAAACCACTGCAAATGGTGACTGCAGCCATGAAATTAAAAGACGCTTACTCCTTGGAAGGAAAGTTATGACCAACCTAGACAAGCGTATTAAAGAACAGAGACATTACTTTGTCAACAAAGTTCCATCTAGTCAAGGCTATGGTTTTTCCAGTAGTCATGTATGGATGTGAGAGTTGGACTGTGAAGAAGTCTGAGCGCCGAAGAATCGATGCTTTTGAACTGTGGTGTTGGCGAAGACTCTTGAGAGTCCCTTGGACTGCAAGGAGATCCAACCAGTCTACCCTAAAGGAGATCAGTCCTGGGTGTTCATTGGAAGGACTGATGCTGAAGCTGAAACTCCAATACTTTGCCCACCTGATGCGAAGAGCTGACTCATTGGAAAAGACCCTGATGGTGGGAAAGATTGAGGGCAGGAGGAGAAGGGGACAACAGAGGATGAGATAGTTGGATAACATCACTGACTCAATGGACATGGGTTTGGGTAGACTCCGGCAGTTGGTGATGGACAGGGAGGCCTGGCGTGCTACAGTTCATGGGGTCGCAAAGAGTCAGACATGACTGAGCGAGTGAACTGAACTGAACTTATAAATTTAAAATGCACTAGAAACAGAAATTCTGTAAAATGGCACGGTGTAACGTATATTTATATATGTACATAGCTATACACACATAGACATGTGTGTATATATATATATGCACGCATGCAAATATATAAGTACATGCAGCACCTATTCAAAATAGCACACAAAGGAATTCCCTGGTAGTCCACTACAGGGGACGTAGATCTGATCTCTGGTTGGGAACTAAGATCCCACAAGTCTTGTGATGTGGCTTTAGGAAAAAAAAAAAAAAACAGCACACAAATAAATGACAATTTAGAAAACTTGGAGCACTTTGCCCAGAACATCACCAAAATCCTCCTTGGAAATGCTAGGACCAGCCTAAGCTATAGTAGTTAGACAGAAAAGACTTCTCTCTTGGGACTTTTGAGCCACGAATTAAAAAGATGGAGAGACTCAGATCCTTTCCAGTCATGTCAAAATGACATGTCTGGAAACTAACATGCATTGAATATTTTAATTCATGCATGCATGCTCAGTTGTGTCCGACTCAGCAATAGCAAGGACCGTAGCCTCCCAGGCTTCTTTGTCTATGGGAATTCCCAAGCAAGAATATTGGAGTGGGTTGCCATTTCCTTCTCCAGGGAATCTTCCTAACCCAGGGATCAAACCCAAATCTCCTGCATTGCAGGTGGATTCTTTACCTCTAAGCCACCTTTAAAAGTACTTTCAATTCATAACTTAAATCATTAGGTGACTGAATGTACTAAAGTAGTATTTATGAATAACAAAAAGAGCACCACCTCACTGTTTTTAATTTTATAGTTCTGACAGAACAATCATTATAAAGGTATACATCTGCCTAAACAGAAAGAAAATATTCTATATGAGAATATTTGGGAGGAGGCATCCTTTTTTTGGAAAAATTACACTCTCTTTGCAATTACTCTTCAGTATAAATTTCAAAATACAAAAAGGAAAATAAAGTCTGTATTAACTGAAAATATTACAGATACGGATTCATGCTCCATTGACAACAGATCTCAAATAGTGTTCTCTAATTTTTATCAACATTGTGTTTGAATTTTTTTCCCTGTTTCCAGTTTGAGTCCCTTCTGAAACACTCTCTATCACATCTGGCCCAAACCGACAGTAAATACTCAATTTGTATTTATAAAATGACTGAACCTTTAAAATAAATAAATACATCCTAATCTACTATTTCATTTAACTTATATTCAGAATGTATCATCCAAAATGCCATTGTGGATGAAACTCAAGCTGGAATCAAGATTGCTAGGAGAAATACCAGTATCTTCAGCTATGGAGGTGACACCACCCTAATGGCAGAAAGCGAAGAGGAACTAAAGAGCTTCTTGAGGAAGGTGAAAGAAGAGAGTGAAAAAACTGGCTCAAAACTCAATATTCAAAACACTAAGATAATGGAATTCAGTCCCATCACTTCATGGCAAATAGATGGGGGGTGGGGAATAGAAACAGTGAGAGATTTTATTTTCTTGGGCTCCAAAATCACTGCAGATGGTGACTGCTGCCATGAAATTAAAAGACACTTGCTCCTTGGAAGAAAAGCTATGACAAAGCTAGACAGCTTATTAAAAAGTAGACACATCATTTTGCCAACAAAGGTCTGTTCAGTCAAAGCTATGGTTTGTCCAGTAGTCATGTACTGATGTGAGAGCTGGATCATAAAGAAGGCTGAGTGCCAAAGAATTGATGCATTTGTACTGTGGTGCTGGAGAAGACATTTGAGAGTCCCTTGGACTGCTAGGAGATCAAACCAGTCAATCCTAAAAGAAATTAACCCTGAATATTCATGGGAAAGACGGATGCTGAAGCTGAAGCTCCAGTACTTTGGCCACCCAATGTGAAAAGTTGAATCATTGGAAAAGATGCTGATGCTGGGAAAAATTGAGGGAAGGAGGAAAAGAGAGTGACAGGATGAGATGGTAGGATGTATCATCAACTCAGTGGACATGAGTTTGAGCAAACTCTGGGAGATAGTAAAGGACAGGGAAGCCTCGTGTGTTGCAGTTCATGGGGTCTCAAAGAGTCAGACATGACTCAGCGACTGAACACCACCACCAATTTATAGACAACCTCAGACTGTGCAATGGATCTAAGTTATTATTCAAGAAACATTTGTAGAATAAATGTAGGAAGTAAAGCATGTTTTTAAATTTTCAATGCCTATCTCAAAAATGAGTAGGAGTGAGGTATAGAATGAAAAGTCCATCTATGAACCACTCATTCATTTATTTTCTGATTCATTTAAAAATCATTGACTCTAGGGAGTCACAATTTCGGAAGCCATGGATAAATATTACAGAAAATGAAGCCCCATGCACCCATATTTAAAGGAAAATAATGGCATCTAACATTCTTGATTGGTTACTTTATGTAAAGGTACTAGTATTTATTAAGCCTTATTTCATCATTTCCCACTACAACCCACAAGACAAGTACTAATATTGTGCTGTCCAACAGATGATCAAAGAAGTAAGTCATAGCATTGTGTATGATGCAGCCAGGATTCTGGACATGATCAAAGTTTATAAAGGGACACTCTATATTATAGTATGGTGACCCAAATAGAGAGAATACAGATAATTATGGTGTGGCATTTTAGGAAGAGGGAAGAGGTTTATTTCTAAAATAATCATAGGGTATTATTGTTGCATTGTATTTTCTATAATCACAGAAAAGCAATAACCAAATGCTTAATTATCTTTAAAGTAAAAATGTATCATAAGTGGTTCTCGGTAGAATGAAAATATTCAAAAATTGTTATTCTTTTCTGCAATTCAGAGAATATAGGAAAGGAATCAACATACAAAAGTGGAAAGTGAAAGTGAAGTTGCTCAGTGATGTCCAGCTCTTTGCGACCCTGTGGACTGTAGCCCACCAGGCTCCTCCTTCATCCACGGGATTTTTCCAGGCAAGAATACTAAAGTGGGTTGCCATTTTCTTCTTCAGGTATCTGCCCAATCCAGGGATTTAACTCAGGTTTCCCACATTGCAGGCAAACTCTTTACCCTCTGAGCCACCAGGGAATCTGGAACATATATCTAAATACTAAAATCAAAAGTCTGTTTATCAAGTTTCACTACTTTATAAGATTCAAAATGTTCCTTAAGTTTTTAAGAATAACACTGCCTTTGTATTTGAAACTAGTAACATGATACAAGCTTTTTTCTTAGCACTCAAACATAATCAGATCTTATAGAAATACCTTAAGGCAGTTAAATGAAATGCACATATCCTAAATAACTACCCTTCCAACTTAGTCATCTTCATTTCAAATTCTCTTCTTAAATCATATCAAGAATACGGTTAAAATAACAGTTCTGGATTTAAGTCCAGAACTTTTCTGCTTATATCTTCTATTATTACTTAGTCAAGACTGCAGATTTCCACATTCCTTAAGACAGATTTAGCTAACTACTGCAGTAGAAGACAAAGGAATCATTTATTTTAAAAATTAACCACTGAATATTAAAAGGCAAATTTATCAGATTGCCAAGTCTTCCAGTTTATGAAACAAAGTTTAATAAAATGGCAGAGTCATGATTTACTATGAGTTTTTATTTCATTTTTATATCTACCATATTTTACACCTTTGACTATTCATTTTCTCAGATTTAAGCTTTCTGTATTATAGAAATTTATTTTTGCCAATTAAATAATCTTAATTCTGCCTTGTAAAAATTTAAGTTTGGAATTAGGCTTCCACGTTCCAAAGAACATAAGTTTTGTGTTTTAAGAACATAGATTTATTCTGATAGTACTACTAGGATACTCATTTGAATATACCATGCTTTCTCCACAACTCTGCTCTGCAGTAATAAAGAATATTTATTACATGATCTGATTAAAGTACTCCTGGAAGAATATTACAAAATTTTGAATGAGCAACTGTGACTTATGTTTTAAATAAAAATATCAACAAATATCTCAATGAACATTCAAAAATTACCCTCGAGGTAATTTCAAATTCTATGATATAAATATATACACAATAAAGAATCAATTACATAGGAAAATAATCACTTTGTAATCATTTTGATTAAAATATTCATATGTGCATTTAAGAATAAAAAGTGTCTGTCCTTGGGTTTGGGGGTTTGATTTGGTTTCTTCTCTTTGGTAATCGTGTTCTCTGCTTTTCCAATAATATCTGCTTTTATTACAAGCTTAGAAAATGTGCTAAAATTTTCTAAGAGTGCTCTACAGTGGTTTCAGGTGATGAAGAAATATTAACAAATCAGTTTGTCTGATTTCAATAAATGATAGACAAATGATCCATTAGGGGTCCAATAATTCACTAACAGACTCTTCTTAAGATATAAGAAGAAAAATTCTGCATAGAGCTTATATCCATAGATACAGAAAGTATAAAGATATAAAATTTCTAATAATATTTTAACAAGTATCTCCAGTTGAATGTTTACCATGATTAAACAAATGCAAACTCTCCATATATAAAATGTAAAAATATGGGTTAATGAAGAAATACAGCATGGCTCAAACTGGTGAAGGCATCTCTTGATTTTGGTTTGAGCAAGTATAAAACTTCAGCAATTTTCCTCACAGAATATCTAAGACTTTCAAGTACCTGTGATAGGTCCTTTGATCTGAATCAAGTCATTGCTTTCCCTGAGACTTTAAACATGAATCAGGTTTAACCCAGGCATACATTGATTTTTTTGTTTGTTTGTTTGTTTTGGTGAACTCAGTCATCATACTCGAAGACTGTAGTTCTAAGAACCATTCTAAGTAGTTATGAGTTATATACTGAAAACCAGATTGGTGCATTAATAACCCAATGGGCTCTATTATTTGAATAATGCATTGAGTGATACCTGCTGGCCTAAAAGAGCTAATGTGCCTTCCAATAGCAATAGGAAGAGACTTAGTTACAAGGATTAATCAAATTGAATATACTGTCTTCCTACTCAATATCATGAAGTATATATATATTTATACCTCTTTTCTTTCTTCCTACAGTTGGAAATATTCACTTTGGTGTAATGAAAGGTACATAAAGAGTTTAAAGCAATTTCCCTCACAATCATTTCAAAGAAAGTTTCACATACCAATAGAGAAGCTTATGGTTCCTAATATCCTCACTGTATATAACTTAAACAGTTTTAAACTGAAAACTGTTCTAACTCGCACACATCTTCAGGACACTTACACTTCAGAACACAAAGAATAATAAAAACATGGATTATGGCATTTGCACATATCAATACAAAGCTTTCATATCCCTAAGCATTCTCTTGCTTACGCTAAACAGTCTTTCAATATTTCTTTATATAATACAGTCTAGACCTTCTACACCACTGTGTTTTTCATAGTTAGGGTTTGTAATAATGACCCTAATTCTTAAGTTTCAATTTTTCAATTTTCAATACAACATTTTATTCTGAATAATATTAATAATTGTCATTAATGATAACACCACAAGGTCAAACTGTGGTACGGTAATTGAAACCTCAAACATCCTAAGTAATGTCAGTATTAAAACTATCTTAATTTTGTGTCTACACAAACCTTCTACTTCTGAAAGAGCATCTATTTTCACTAACACCACCATTTAGCAAATACCTGTTTCAACTGTTCTACGAGTTCCTTAGGGGCTCAGGAAGAGCTGAACCTAGCATGTAGTTAGCGCTCAATCAGGTTTGATGAATGAATAAAAAAATCCTCAGTCCTATCTCACCCTGCAGCTCCTAACTCACTTCATCGTGATAGAGTATTTTCTCAGATGGTTTCTTGAAGAAATAAGATGACATAAACCTCTTCTTGTATAACTCATACAAATTTTATAGCCTATAGAGATTAATTTTGGAATTTATTTCTGAAACATAACTTTTTGCTACCAAATAAATATCCTCCTCAAATCTTGAAAATATTCCCTTTGATGTCTTTCTTCAAGTCATTAATAAAATGTTGAACTTTTTATAAAAGGGCAAAAGAGACAGAAAAGTGTAGTATTCCACTTAAGGATTTCCTTTCAGAAAATATCAATGACCGTCCTGTTGGTATAATTCGTGAATCAGTTAGTAATACATTGAACTGCTCTTGTATTTGAACCACAGTTTTTATTCTTGCCTATTGTAGTAAACGCGTAGAGATTTTGCCTAGTTGTATCATGGGCATTTGTTTGACTTAAAAAACATTTCCCATACAACAAAAATCAATAAATTAAGTGAGGACTCAATCAACATCACAGCCAATAAAACAATTAATTTTTAGAAATAACAAAATATGTAATTATTTAATCATAACAGTTATCAAAATTAAACATAATTTAATTGCTTACTCAGAGTCATTAATTATGTAGAGTTGAAAAATTACACTACTGAAGCAATCATTTAATCATTAGCACTAGAAAAATCTCTAAGTACTAATTCATTATTTCTGCCATGCTCTTGGGGAATTATATCCCATATTTATAATAAAACCAACATAATTATTTTAAAATGCATAACTAATAACATTTGCATGAATCTTTTATATGCTAACTTAATACACGAAAAAGGACAAATTTAGAAATATTTTCTCAAAAAAGTAAATTAAAGACAATGAAACATAGGAACAAAAAATAAAGAGATATATAGTTTAAAGAGCTCTCATTCACATATAATGAAAGTGAAATCTCTTAGTTGTGTCCGACTCTTTGCGACCCAATGGACTGTAACCTATCAGGCTACTCTGACCATGGGATTTTCCAGTCAAGAATGCTGGAGTGGGTTGCCATTTCCTTCTCCAGGGTATCTTCATGACCCAGGGATCGAACCCAGGTCTCCTGCATATAGTACATTTAGTTAAATAAATTGAAAGCTAAATCTCATATTACTTAATGACCAGAAAGGCTCTACTATCATTTCCACTAAACTCATGTTGTTTTAACTTATATAAATATTTTAAAAATTATTTTAAAGGTCCCTTGGTTTTTACCATGCCAGGAAATACCTAAGTTTGAAAATTCTCTTCAGGGGAACAGTAGACAGAAGCAGGACTTTTGGCTGACCTTTTAGGGGACATTTTTCAAGGATTCATATGCTGCAGAATTACAATTAGTCTATGACAGTGACTTCTGTTAATCAAGTTTCCATTTCGTTTGAACTGTACAATCCTGTACTTGCATGCATCTCTTTAACTTGTACTTACTCCAGCAACCTATCAGAATCACTACATTATGCAAAGCAAGTATTGGCAATTCTTACATATATGCATTGCCTCCCCCACAAAAATGCATCTACTTCTCCATTTAAGTGACTTTGAAGGAAGGACTTAAAGAAACCTTATTCACTGACTGATGACTGTGGAATAAGGGATTACTTGCCACACTGTAGTTAATAAGTCATAGGCATTTTTTTCTCCCTCTCTAATACAGTATATAGAATACCACTGATCTAAAAAAAATACTTCTTAAGGAAGGACCACTGTCAAGCACTATTTGTGGGTGATATGTAGTATAAATCCATCTCACTGAATTATGGACACTCTGGATTGTATCTATCCTAGATATGCTTAGTGACTAAAACAAGCACATAAAACAAATTACAGAATCATGAAAATTAAAGACCAAAAATAAACAATGCCAAAGATAATCTGGCCTAGCAATCCCAAATGTGTGCTCAATGTGATTCAAGTTCTGCAGATAGAAATTAAGTGTGTGAGGCTCCACAGTCAAATAGTTTGAGAAATAGTAGGATAAATAATGTCAAATTGCTTTTTCCTCCCCATAGGATTCCTCGGAGCCTTTAAAATGCTATTATGCAGAGTGAATGTGTAAGAGGGAATAATACGCTGTGTTACCAAATATATTTGACTATGGAAAATTTTTATATATAACATCTGGATCTAGTGTCTATTATATTTTAGAAAAGGATGATCTAGTCTAAACACTAAAATTTATACAGGCTAGATTAGTATAGTGACTTGCCAAGGTTATATTGTTAGTCAGCACAGAGAGCAAGGACTAAACCCTGATGTGGCCAGGGTCCTTCCAACACATCATTTTTGACATACGGTAAGGCATCTTGCCAGGCTAGTGTGATGAAAACAGAGCAACAAGGAATTTGAGAGTATTTGCAAGATTGTAAGAAAAATGATGATCAATGAATCGAACATGGTGAGGGCAAAAATCAACGTATTAATGGTAGTGATATTATGACAGTACCTGAGAAAGTTAATTGGAAGAAGAGAAGACTATAATCAGAGGTAGGTCTGGTTTCTGTGGTTTTGAAAACTGAAATAATCTGTTGATAAGATTTATGATAATCATGGCATATGAGTAAATTTATATGAGATAGTTTAATAACTGAGCTGTATTGAAATCATGGCTGTTTGAAGTTACAGGTTCAGTAAGTTGAAAGCTATGAGATAATCCTAGAAGGTTCCTTGAATTAGAAAATGATAAGAGCTCAGTCATGTCAACAATAAAAGGAAAGAAAAGCGGTAAAGCTCAGTGGCAAAAGCTTCAAAAAAACATAGTGTTAGTCGCTCAGTCGTGTCTGAATCTTGCATCTCCATGGACAGTAGCCCACCAGGCTCCTCTGTCCATGGACTTCTCCAGGCAAGAATACTGGAGTGGGTAGCCATTTCCTACTCCAAAGGATTGTCCTGAACCAGGGATTGAACCAGGGTCTCCCACATTGCAGGCAGATTCTTTACCATCTGAGCCACCAGGGAATATGGCTTTTCACAAAAAGAAGACATATATGAAGGAGGAAACAGCAACAGAAAAAGAAACTTACACACTTTTTCCTTCTCTGAGGTGCACAGTGTGTATGACGAATGGATGCAGACGACATGGTCTCCGAAGGGAGCACCAAGAAACACACAAAGTTGAAAGGAACTTTCATGCATACTGAATTTCTCTGGAGACTCTAGGTTTTCATTATTACTATTAAACATTTATGTTATTGAATTGTTCATCATTGATTACCCCACTACACATGATGCATGTAAAACTACACAATAAGTAAATAGTCCTGAAATGTCTAATAATTTGGGCCAACTGGCAAAGTTCAAGAGGTTTAAAACAAGTTTTAACTTAAAGCCAAAACCATAAGGGAGTACCTATAACGAATAAGAAATAATATTCTAAGACTAAAAATGAAATGGATCGTAGCCTTCCAAACATCATAAAAACCCATCAGTAGCAGCCTAAGAATGCTGAAATAGGCATACTTAAACCGTACAAAAAGGACTGCAATTGATACAGTCTTTGTGGGAAATAATTTGGCATCTAAATACATCATAGTATTACTACTATTTAACCCAGTATTTACATGACTTTTAATGTGTGCTAAGAGACTAATACAAAACACATAGAAAGCTTTACATGAAAGATATTTCTTACTATCTATGACTGCTGAAAATGGAGACATATTAAGTATCAATATAAAACAGAAATATAGTTTAAGTATCATGCTAGTGCTATATAATGAATAATGAGGGAATCAGTATATCAATGTTTTAATATTTCTAATGATGCAGGGTTGCTGCTGCTGCTAAGTCACTTCAGTTGTGTCCGACTCTGTGTGACCCCATAGACGGCAGCCCACCAGGCTCCCCCATCCCTGGGATTCTCCAGGCAAGAACACTGGAGTGGGTTGCCGTTGCCTTCTCCAATGCATGAAAGTGAAATGTAAAAGTGAATTCGCTCAGTTCTGTCCAACCCTCAGCGACCCCATGGACTGCAGCCTTCCAGGCTTCTCCATCCATGGGATGGACTACTGGAGTGGGGTGCCATTGCCTTCTCCGGATGCAGGGTTAAATGCACTATAATGATAAATAAGAAAATCTGAGCTATCAGTACAGTAAAAATTATGCATAGGAAAATATGGATTGGAACTAAACGTATCAAAAGAGCAACAGTGCTTATTTCTAGATGGTAGGATTAGACAGCTTTTCTTTTTATCCCTTAACATTTCTATAATTCTAAATTCTCTATAATGGATATACATTATTATATAATTAGAAAAAAGTGTACTTACTCTAAAATAGCAAGATCCTGTTATTAAAACGACCATGTGAAAGAAAGAACTCATGCATTTGCATTGTGTTTAGCAAAAGCATTTATTATATATTTCATAATTTCCCCTATAATTCCACTTTACAAATATAATCTCCCAAAATACTTGCACCAATAAATATGCCCATGATGTGTGCTGTAACAGAAATCAAAGTAGGAAAAACCTGAAAACAATGCAAAAGGCCAAGAAAAGGAGATTGAATCACTATACTGTGGACCTGGTAAATAAAGAACCACTAGAGCATAGCTCAGTTGGTAAAGAATCTGCCTGCAATGCAGGAGACTCCAGTTCAATTCCTGGGTCAGGAAGATCCCCTGGAGAAGGGATAGGCTACCCACTCCAGTATTCCTGGGCTTCCCTTGTGGCTCAGCTGGTAAAGAATCTGCCTGTAATGTGGGAGACTTGGTTCAATCCCTGGATTGGGAAGATCCCCTCGAGAAGGGAAAGGCTACCCACTCCAGTATTCTGGCCTAGAGAATTCCATGGACTATACAGTCCACGGAGTCACAAAGAGTCAGACACGACTGAGCAACTTTCACTTTCAGAGACTGATAAAAAGGAAAGAAACAAATTTATCTACACTAAGACAGAAAGATTTCCAAGATAAGTTTTGAAGCAACAAAAACATCTGAGAATGTTATGAATAACAATACCATTTCCATTTTTATGAATATTCTATTGGCTTTATAGGTATATACCACATATATGTATCAGCATATATTGCATATATAAATGTGTTTGTGTATATGTGTGCTCGGTCATGTCCAACTCTGCAACCATTTGGACTGTAGTCCGCCAAGTTCTTCTGTCCAAGGAATTTTCCAGCAAGAATATTGAAGTGGGTTGCCATTTCCTACTCCAAGAGATCTTCCTGATCCAGAGATCGAGGCCACATCGCTTCTATTTCCTGCATTGGCAGGTGGATTCTTTACCATTGTGCCACCTGGGAAGCCCATATATAAATACACTACCCTATATACGACTATATAAGGCTTCCCTGATACCTCAGTGGTAAAGAATCTGCCTGCAATGCAGGAGACAGAGGCAAGGTGGGTTCAGTCAATGGGTCGGGAAGACCCCCTGAAGGAGGAAAATGCAACCCACTTCTTTATTCTTGCCTGAAAAATTTCATGGACAGAGGAGCCTGGTGGGCTATAGTGTAAAGGGTCACAAAGAGTTTGACACAACTGAACACACACATGACTGTATACATAAAGAAAAATCTAGAAAAATACATACTAAATCATTTACCATATTTACTTATGGCCAATAAGAAGGGTTGTTAATTTTTACTCAACTTGATACACTTCTGTAGTCCTTAATTTTTATAAGTATTTATAAATTAGTTTTGTAATTATAATATATTAAAATTAAAATTTCCCAAAGGAAATAGTAACTACTATCACAATGTTAACAAATTCTCTTTAGATTAACTGCTTTGGAAATATGAAAGTAGCTATTCCTCAGAATTATACTAATTCCAGTACATTATAGATTTAACAAAACAGTTTTGCAATAAATATAAGAACAACAAAAATACACACACACACACACACACATCATTAGACCAAATATGCATTTTAAAAACCTCAATGTTACCTTGGTACAATTCATCTAAGGGTACATTTAAAGCAAACTCCCTTTAAAGAACTGATATTAAATCTTTCACTTCAAAATTGTCTTGATTCCTCAAACTAATGCAGTTGTTGCCACTGTTCATACCACATGACCCCTTGCACACAGACACACTGCATTAAAAATAGAAAGAAAGAAAGCTATAAAAACAAACAAACAAAAAAAACTAAAGAAAGTCCTTTGGCTCTTGGTGTATCATTATTTATTATTGTTGTCTTTCAATTGTTCAGTCAACTCAGTCATGTCCAACTCTTTATGACCCCATGAACTGCAGCACACCTGGCTTCCTATCCTTCACTATCTCCCAGAATTCGCTCAAACTCATGTCCATTGAGTTGGTGATGCTATCTAACCATTTCATCCTCTGCTATCCTCTTCTACTCCTGCCTTCAATCTTTCCCAGCATCAGGGTCTTTTCCAATAACTCAGTTCTTCACATCAGGTGGCCAAAATACTGGAGCTTCAGCATCAGTCCTTCCAAAGAATACCAGGGTTGATTTCATTTAGGATACACTGGTTTGATCTCTTTGAAGTACAAGGGACTCTCAAGAGTCTTCTATAGCACCACAGTTTGAAAAGCATCAATTCTTCAGTTCTCAGCTTTCTTTTTTTCTTTAATTTTATTTTATTTTTAAACTTTACAAATTGTATTAGTTTTGCCAAATATCAAAATGAATCCACCACAGGTATACATGTGTTCCCCATCCTGAACCCTCCTCCCTCCTCCCTCCCCATACCATCCTTCTGGGTCGTCCCAGTGCACTAGCCCCAAGCATCCAGTATCGGGCATCGAACCTGGACTGGCATCTCGTTTCATACATGATATTTTACATGTTTCAGTGCTATTCTCCCAAATCTTCCCACCCTCTCCCTCTCCCTCAGAGTCCATAAGACTGTTTTATACATCACTGTCTCTTTTGCTGGCTCATACACAGGGTTATTGTTACCATCTTTCTAAATTCCATATATATGCGTTAGTATACTGTATTGGTGTTTTTCCTTCTGGCTTACTTCACTCTGTATAATAGGCTCCAGTTTCATCCACCTCATTAGAACTGATTCAAATGTATTCTTTTTAATGGCTGAGTAATACTCCATTGTGTATATGTACCACTGCTTTCTTATCCATTCATCTGCTGATGGACATCTAGGTTGCTTCCATGTCCTGGCTATTATAAACAGTGCTGTGATGAACATTGGGGTACACGTGTCTCTTTCCCTTCTGGTTTCCTCAGTGTGTATGCCCAGCAGTGGGATTGCTGGATCATAAGGCAGTTCTATTTCCAGTTTTTTAAGGAATCTCCACACTGTTCTCCATAGTGGCTGTACTAGTTTGCATTCCCACCAACAGTGTAAGAGGGTTCCCTTTTCTCCACACCTTCTCCAGCATTTATTATTTGTAGACTTTTGGATTGCAGCCATTCTGACTGGTGTGAGATGGTACCTCATAGTGGTTTTGATTTGCATTTCTCTGATAATGAGTGATGTTGAGCATCTTTTCATGTGTTTGTTAGCCATCTGTATGTCTTCTTTGGAGAAATGTCTATTTAGTTCTTTGGCCCATTTTTTGATTGGGTCATTTATTTTTCTGGAGTTGAGCTGTAGGAGTTGCTTGTATATTTTTGAGATTAGTTGTTTGTCAGTTGCTTCATTTGCTATTATTTTCTCCCATTCTGAAGGCTGTCTTTTCACCTTGCTAATAGTTTCCTTTGATGTGCAGAAGCATTTAAAGTTAATTAGGTCCCATTTGTTTATTTTTGCTTTTATTTCCAATATTCTGGGAGGTGGGTCATAGAGGATCCTGCTGTGATGTATGTCGGAGAGTGTTTTGCCTATGTTCTCCTCTAGGAGTTTTATAGTTTCTGGTCTTACGTTGAGATCTTTAATCCATTTTGAGTTTATTTTTGTGTATGGTGTTAGAAAGTGTTCTAGTTTCATTCTTTTACAAGTGGTTGACCAGTTTTCCCAGCACCACTTGTTAAAGAGATTGTCTTTAATCCATTGTATATTCTTGCCTCCTTTGTCAAAGATAAGGTGTCCATATGTGCGTGGATTTATCGCTGGGCTTTCTATTTTGTTCCATTGATCTATATTTCTGTCTTTGTGCCAGTACCACACTGTCTTGATAACTGTGGCTTTGTAGTAGAGCCTGAAGTCAGGTAGGTTGATTCCTCCAGTTCCATTCTTCTTTCTCAAGATCGCTTTGGCTATTCAAGGTTTTTTGTATTTCCATACAAATTGTGAAATTATTTGTTCTAGCTCTGTGAAGAATATCGTTGGTAGCTTGATAGGGATTGCATTGAATCTATAAATTGCTTTGGGTAGTATACTCATTTTCACTATATTGATTCTTCCAATCCATGAACATGGTATATTCCTCCATCTATTAGTGTCCTCTTTGATTTCTTTCACCAGTGTTTTATAGTTTTCTATATATACGTCTTTAGTTTCTTTAGGTAGATATATTCCTAAGTATTTTATTCTTTCCGTTGCAATGGTAAATGGAATTGTTTCCTTAATTTCTCTTTCTGTTTTCTCATTATTAGTGTATAGGAATACAAGGGATTTCTGTGTGTTGATTTTATATCCTGCAACTTTACTATAGTCATTGATTAGTTCTAGTAATTTTCTGGTGGAGTCTTTAGGGTTTTCTATATAGAGGATCATGTCATCTGCAAATAGTGAGAGTTTTACTTCTTCTTTTCCAATTTGGATTCCTTTTATTTCTTTTTCTGCTCTGATTGCTGTGGCCAAAACTTCCAAAACTATGCTGAACAGTAATGGTGAAAGTGGGCACCCTTGTCCTGACTTTAGAGGAAATGCTTTCAATTTTTCACCATTGAGGATAATGTTTGCTGTGGGTTTGTCATATATAGCTTTTATTATGTTGAGGTATATTCCTTCTATTCCTGCTTTCTGGAGAGTTTTTATCATAAATGGATGTTGAATTTTGTCAAAGGCTTTCTCTGCATCTATTGAGATAATCATATGGTTTTTATTTTTCAATTTGTTAATATGGTGTATTACATTGATTGATTTGCGGATATTGAAGAATCCTTGCATCCCTGGGATAAAGCCCACTTGGTCATGGTGTATGATATTTTTAATGTATTGTTGGATTCTGATTGCTAGAATTTTGTTAAGGATTTTTGCATCTATGTTCATCAGTGATATTGGCCTGTAGTTTTCTTTTTTTGTGGGATCTTTGTCAACTTTCTTTATGGTCCAACTCTCACATCCATACATGACTACTGGAAAAAACATAGGTTCAACTATGTGGTCCTTTGCTGTCAATGTAATGTCTCTGCTTTCTAATATACTGTCTAGGTTTTTATAGCTTTTCTTACAAGGAGCAAGTGTCTTTTAATTTCATGGCTGCAGTCAACAACCACAGTCACTTTTGGAGCCCAAGAAAATAAAGTCTGTCCCTCTTTTCATTTTTTCCCCATCTATTTGCCATAAAGTGTTGGGACCAGATGCCATGATCTTAGCTTTGTGAATGTTGATTTACTGTTAAATAATAGTGAAAAACGGCTTTGTAAAAGTGTCTTTAAAGGAGAAAGTTGAGCAAAATTTTCCAGATGATCTGTACTATTTCAGAGCAAGAAAGTTTGAGATGGAACTTCATAAAGTACATTTAATTACACTGTACAATAGCAACACTGTTCACTCAAGATCAGTTATATCTATTAAATTCTACCTTACAAAGAAGTATCCAAATGGCACATTCATTCATTCCACTGTTATTAAGCACTGAGAATGTGCCTGACATTACACTGGGGACTTGGAAAAACAAAAATAAAGCTGTACAGTAAAAGTGTGAGAATGCCCATCTCACACTTGTCATCAAATAACAACCTTCTGATAATCATTTACACTGTGAGACAAAAATCAGACAAAAAAGTTAGAAATCAGTGATTGCTAAAATAGAGAGCAGCATGGCAGATATTGTATAAAAGAGAACAGTGGACAAGGGTTTACTGAGAAGGTAATATTTTGGTCTGGACTTTAAAATGAGGATTAATTGGGCCAGTTGGGCCACTCTCTGATAAGTGGCAAGTAGTAAGATGTGGTGAGTAGGGCAGAATTACTCCCTAGAGGAAAATGCCCATTTGAATCTGAGGGATGATGGCTCTGATGCATGTCCTGTCTAAAATATGTGCCTAATCACCACATCACAGCTGCCAAAATAAAGCACTGCATCTTCAGATGGAGTTATGTTATGAAGTACAGAACAAGGTCTGTCAACACCCCTCCAACTTTGTACTTTTCTTTACATGGCAGCCAGTGTCATCTGAAAAGGAATTATCCTGAACAGGGATTCCAAAACTTTGGTTCTCAGTTTTGTTGACCAATCTGACTGCTTCTATCTGTCTGAAGAATTATTGCCAGAGCACCGCCTCTGAGAATAAGCCAGCTGGCAGCAAACTGGCTCCAAAACACCTGAGCTTCACAAACTCAAGGACCAAGAGGTCTAAGACTGTCCCCCTGGGCTCCATCATCATGCAAAACCACTGCCAAACTATAGAACCGGGTCTTCCAATTTTTATTAATATACAAAGCGCAAGACAATTGTAGTTACAAGGCTGTTTGATATATGCTGTATGCTGTTATTAGACCCAACAGCATTTTTCAAAGAGAAAAATGTTAAAAATTTAGTATAAAACAGTTTTATATTCCTGAAAATATTTAAAATACATACAAAATGTCTTTGTTCCCCTGGAAAAGGAAATGACAACCCACTCCAGCATTCTTGCAGAATCCCATGAACAGGAATCTGGCAGGCTATGGTCCATAGGTTCACAAAGAGTCAGTCGTGACTGAATGACTAAACCACCAACCACTACCACAAAATATCTTATACAGTGTAAGTGATTATCAAATGTGTGCTATTTGATGACAATAGCCCAATTTCTGTGAATTAAGGCACCATATGTTTTTTTTTTTTTTTCACTTTATTTTTTTTGGAAGCTAATTACTTTATAATATTGTATTGGTTTTGTCATACATTGACATGAATCTGCCACGGGTGTACATGTGTTCCCCATCCTGAACCCCCCTTCTACCTCCCTCCCCATCCCATTCCTCTGGGTCATCCCAGTTTACCATCCCCGAGCACCCTGTATCATGCATCGAACACCATACTTTAATATTCAGAAGTATAATGAGGCTAGGAGATGTGTATTCCATAGCTGGAGCAAGTAAACCATTTTCAGTGCCAGCTTATTAATTATTCTACATGAAGTTCCTCAGGTTCTGAAATGAAAAATGGTGGCATGGGTGTTCACTTAAAAATCTCTAAGATCTCTTTTAGTATAAAGTAAACCAATCTAACTGCCTTCTTGAATTTAACAAATACCTAAATAAAAACAAAACTGCTGATACCCACAATCAAAAAAAATAAAAAATCCAGAGACAGTATGTGTTTCCTAGACACTCTTGACCACCTAACTAAACATTTAAGGAAGGTTCAATATGTGTGAAGCACTATGCTAAGGGTTCTGCAAATATATTTTCATCAAGCATCAAAATAAACCTGTAAATTGGAACTATTCTTGTAATTTCTTAATGCCAAGTACTGAGAAGGCCGACAAAGGTCCATATAGTCAAGGCTATGGCTTTCCCGTTGGTCACGTATGGTTGTGAGAGCTGGACAGTTGTTTTTGTTGTTCAGTTGCTCAGTTGTGTCTGACTCTTTGCGACCCCATGGACTGCAGCATGCCAGGCTTCCCTGTCCATCACCATGTCCCACAGCTTGTTCAAGCTCATGTCCAATGAGTCAGTGATGCCACCCAACCATCTCACCCTCTCTTGTCTGAAGAACTGATGTCTTCAAACTATGGTGCTGGAGAAGACTCCTGGGAGTCCCTTGGTCAGCAAGAGATCAAACCAGTCAATCTTAAGGGAAATCAACCCTGAATCAGACTCCAGTATTTTGGTCATCTGATGCAAACAGCTGACTCACTGGAAAAGTCCTTGATGCTGGGAAAGATTGAGGGCAAAGGGGAAGAGGGCATAAGAGGATGAAATGGCTGGATGCTACTAGACATGAACTTGGGCAAACTTCAGGAGATGGAGAGGGACAGAGAGGCCTGGTGTGCTGCAGTCCATCAGTTCACAGAGTCGGACATGACTGGGTAACTGAACAACAGCAACAACTGAGAAGTTAAGGATCCTAAGCAAAGACTAGAAAAGAGTGAGTTTGTATCAATCACTGCTAGAGTCAGTCTGATGAGAAGGCACTTAAATATTTTATCGGTGGGCCTACAAAGAACAAATTTTTTCAGTACTCATTAATGAGCAAGGAGGTAAGGATTAGGAATCATACATATGTGTGAAATGGAATGATCATGAGTTAAGTTTGTAGACACATGGAAATAGGGTACTGGATAAGCTCTACCTAATGTAAAAGACAATTTCATAATACTGTACTATTCGTTTAGTTTACCTACAATGTCAGAAGATTATAATAATCTACATTCACATAAAATGCTCATTATGATTTGTACACTGACATTCATTTAATAGTTATTCAATAATTTTGAATTATGAATGGAAACCAATATAGGATATTATCTAAAATATATTTACATATATACATATATATAATGACTATGTATAGATTAAATGGCCTTTATGGTGATCAAACTTAGAAATGATAAACTAGCTTAGATGATCAAAGCCTCACACAGAATGATTCATTTATAACACACTAGAGACCACACAGGAAGGCTTTCCTCAGTGGTCCTCAAACTGTGTCTTCTGAGCCTCTTTTCTGAAAATCAGAATGTTTATTTAATATGCATATCTTTGTGCCACATAATAGCTATTAAATCAAATCAGTCTTATCTCTGTCACACATACCATAACACAAGTGAACCAAATGCACACTAAATTTTGAGAACCATCTACAAACAGGAAGAACAGAAAGACACCTTCTTTCTTTTATATATTGTCATTGAAGTCCTGAAAATACCACTCTAGTAAAAGTCAATGCTAGAGAGACCACCATGTAACAGGGACTTTCTTTTCTTTTAATTACAGTAACTAAAGGACCTAGGATCTGCTTGTATTCATACTGATGAAGACCGTAACAGACACTACTATAACTAGTGTGTTCTGTGTGTGTGTGTGTGTGCACGCATGTGTGCATGTGTATGAATTTATGAAAGTCAATGGTCTCCCAAAACAACAAGCTACAGTAGCATGAACAGACTCAGGATTCTTAAGAAGCCAAAGAATCTCCAAAGGAAGCTCTGACTTCCATGGTCCTATGCAAGTTTATCAGTTAAATGAGAAAAGTACATGTGAACCAGAGTACTGGGCAAGTGCTCAATGCTTTAATGCACTAACTTAAATATCAGTTTAAACTGATATTGAACAAAAAGAGTAAACATATCATTCCCAATTATGTCAAGTATTTCAACAGAAAGGAGGAAGAAAGGAAGAGAGTACCTTGACCCTCACAAAGCTTGCGTCAGCCCCTGGAGAGGGAGGAAGGACAGAAGCAGAGCAGAGCATTTATCTGAGCTTGCTGTAGCATCCCAATTGTGTCGCTTTTCCTCATACCTCAGAACTGGAATTCTGTCTCTAAAGTAATGGGAGGGGGTGTGGAACGAAGAAAAACAAGCCTTCCTTATTTCATTTGTAATTGTCACCTGTCTGCCGATTGAAGATTCTGTTATTCTTAATTCTCAAAACCAAATTGCACACTCACAGAAAAGAGAAGATAAACAAAAGACTCAGAGGAGGTGACCATAAAGAGGTCAGAGGCACATCTTCCTTTGAAAAGGAAGTTCAAAGTTAAGAATTGTCCAGGACTGTGGACAAAGTAGGAACTCACAAGGGTCATGGAGGTACTTCTAAAGCATATGCCAAAAATAATCAATGTAGCCACCTGCCTAGGCAAGGTAACAGATGAAGACAGGTGCAAAGTCACTCACATCTCCACAGGTAGAAAACTAGTCTTAGACATAGCCAACTTTAGCCCAAGAAACAAATCTAGCTTTAATATTAGAAATTTCCCCTTCTTCCCAAACACTGTATTATGAAAGTATGGAACAGCATGGTAAAAGCATATTTTCCTTCCTATTCTCAGAAAATCCCTTCTTCAAAGCTGGTTTGGGCATTTTTGTGTTTTGTTTTGTTTTAAAGGATTATAAGACTAAGAAATACAAAGGGTGCCTTTGTGGCTCAGCACACTGTCTATATACCCAGATATCATGAAGCTTTGCATTCAAACCCCAGTTGTAATGGAGTTCCAAAGTACAATGGGTACAGTGAATGCAACCACCATGAATGTTGGCAGATTATGATACAAAGGGCAGTTGTCCCACAGAGAGGCTGGCAGGTTGACAGGGAACCAACAAACGAATAAACTGAAAAGCATAATGAGCCCAATTTCCACCCTAACACCTCCTCACACACTTATACACTGAGGCTCAGAAGCTTGCAAAATAACCTGCTACCCTCCAAGCTCTTCACTTTCCTTTCATGGGGGAAATACCCTCAACAGATAGACCTCTCAAGACAGCACAGTCCCATCCAGAGACAGAACATAAAGGAGCAGAGGCTCACAGACCATACAGGATCTCGTGGACTCATACAGATCCCAGAGCATGGGCATGCAGGAAGGGATTTTCAATCCATGTGGAATGTGGATAACAACCACATCATTCCTCAGTGCCAAGTGACTTTTTAAGTGGGAAAGAAAAAGAGGCACCCCAATCCATTATCTCACAAAGGGAGAATTTTCAGAAATTTGAGGGGAAGCTCATTGTTTGGCTTTGACTGGCACCTTGAAAACTGTGCTCTTGTGTAATTGTTCATTGATCTCAATACTGTCTACTGAATGATCAACACAACTGAGTTAATATTCATATTTATAGTATTTTAAAAATAATTTCACTTTATATATTCTAATGAAGTACTTGTTGAATACATCTTATATATTCTACATTAATATACAGAATCTTTGTACTCTATCCAACTTCTTTTCCACATACATATGCTATCTTTAGTTTCTTAATTACCCATATACATACAATAAATAAAATTCTAATTATCAATGAAAAGCTCTCAATCACAGTTTTAAATATTTAGATGTAAACAACAGGTAACTGAAAACTTCTTTACTTACAGGCAATCACAATGATACCCTTGGCTGCAATTCAAAAGTCACTCAAGAGTTTGAATTCAAGAGTTTAGAGGAGTGAAAAAATAGTTCTCAAAACCTGAAATTTAGGAATGAGATGCAGCTTTTTATATACACAGGCACAGATTATTCTGATCTCTATTTACCTTTTACTGCATGCACTGTCCCTTTTACCTCATACACCATCCTGAAAACATATAAACTTAGAGCACCCTGTATTTGAACATTTACTCCTATTTTCTCAAATCATCAGCCAGACTTTGCCCTGATGGCTATAACTGTCAAATCTCTTGCTTTTTCCCTGGGTAAATTGCTCTAAGTAAAAAAAGAAACTGACATTCTACTCTCAAAAAATGAAGCTTTTGACATTTCAGCATGCTAATAGATGGATAAACTGTATAACAGGAACATCAGTCCTGAAAGAGAATTTGACCTGAATAGCCATACACTGCACTCATGCATTTATAATTTCACAAGGAGATGAATGAGAAGAGATGAAGGGGAACCATTTTTTCAAGATGCATGCTGTGATTTCTCATTATAGGGATAATCTCAAGCAGTAATGATATTCCTTTAAAAGCTGAATAACTTTAACAGTTAAACAGAATGAAAAGGAATCTATGCATTAGGCACTGCTTTTTAGGTATTACCCAGAAATATGAGAAAAGTCCAGTGTCATATCCCAGAGGTATATTCTCTACAAAGAGATGAGGTTCGTCTAAATGTCTCTTCTTCAAACAAAAACCACAATAATTGGTTATTAACTGAGCATTATACTAGTATTTTAACAAACCAGTTTCATTACTTTAAGCAATCTCCACCAAGAAAAGACAGAAATCATTCTACTTTTTTCATAAGAATAGCTTATAAATGTGCTGTTAAAAGGAAGAGTTAAGAATTTTTCGTATGGATTATAATAGGCATTCTTCAATGAGGAAGCAAATATTGTATCTACTATATAAATTTGATAACTTTTATTCAATGAAAACAACTTAAGATGAGATTTTTGTCCCCATTTAACCAATTAGGATGATAAATCTCTTTCTAAATCCAATTTGATAAATAGAAAAATTCAACCAAAGCTGTCACAAATCTAACTCAAAAGAATTTGAAAAAGACATATTTTATAGTCTTGTCTAGGAGTCTTTTTAAAATGTATAACGTTCTAGTCACACTGGTTATTCCTAACCAAAGAAAGAAAAAGGGGAAGGGAAGGTGAGATTAACACAGTAAAATGCAAGCAGAGACATCTACAGAAGCTTCCCTAGTGTCCTAAAATGTAATTAGAAAAACTTTGCTTCTAAGGTACATTTTCTAGATTTGTGGGAATTATCACTTTGTATGAGGAAGAAAAGGCTGTCCCTGACAACACTTACGGATGGTTCTTGATAGTCACATCACTTGTTTTTTTCTTGGAATGCATTAGGTATCTAAAGTTTAAAATGTTTCCTTTCACTTTCATTTCATGCCAAATGCACACTTTTACATTTTGCTACATGTAATTAATATCACTTCACAATACAGTTTTCTCAGAGCTGCTTTCCTGATCATATCAGAGGAAGGAGATCAACTAGTTCTGAGGGTGGATGTTCTCTCCCCAGTGCTCCAGAAAAATCTATTCCAACCCTTGAAGAGAGAAATAAATTTAAATTATCTGCAAACTATGGAAATCTATTTTAATTTTTTGCAAATAAAATTTATATTAAAGGATATTTTGAGAATAAGATCAGGACATTTAATAAAGTTGAAAGGTTAAGTAAGAATTCAATGTACCCAGATTTAACACAACACATTTAAGTGACATTCCAAAATAAAACAGTGCAGCTTCTAACTCAGTACATTCCCAAGTTATTATACTACTTATTTCATGCTGTTTTACTGTACTTTGAGAAACAGAACAAAAAATAAAGTAAAATTCCATTAGTTCATATTTGTAAGGGTGCAAAAGTTCCAGATTTCAAACCATGTTCCCTGAGTTATCACAGCTCTATGTACTAAAGACATAGAATATACTTAACTTATAACAAAGTTATTAATACTGTCAACAATATTAGTATTGTTTATATCAGAGTTAAAATTTCACAATGTATTATTTTTTACTTATATACAAAGGAGTTCAAATAAAATAAAATTTCAATAAATATTTTCAAGTGCTCATGATTTGGAATTTAGCCATTTTTATGTGTCATTTCTTGATAAGGGGACAACTTTGTCCATCAAGATAGCCATATGCACCTTGCCTCATCTCCCTGAAGCAAAGGAAATAAATTCATCATTTTACTTCTTTGTAAAATACACTATTTATTACATGGGTAAGAAGTTCACCCATTAATGGAATACAAATTCTTTTACCATGCCAGCAACTCAACTGTCAGAGCCTTCAAAGACAATACATCCATTAACCTTGATCTAACATGTTTAAATCATGTGTTTTTTTGAGACAAAATCCACAAAGCTTGAGATGACACTTTTATTTTCACTGAAGTTCAGTTTATACACATCATTTCAATTTAATTATAAAAAGTAGAATAAAATAATACACCATTTTAAAGAGAATTATGGAACAGCTTGATTTCCTTCACTACTGTATGTAAGTATACATAATTTTAAGCTAAAATAAGTTCATACATATATATATATATATATATCATAATAGGAAAGACTGTTTCATTAATTTTAGTGATACTTTACTATTTTTCTCATCCTCTAACCACTTAATTTGAATTAATATTTCTATAGTTCATTTTGGTCATTAGCACTCATCAGCAAATGAGCTTATATTTAACAGACATATTAAAACCTTAATTATCAACAAAGTCCCAACTAAGATAAACTCTTTCTTATTGTACATAGTTTTTAAGAGAAAGATAAATCACAAGAAAGTATATTATAAATTATTATTCTTAAAACATTATCACCCAGAGTATATCCTAGACTCAAGAAATGTACAACATAATTCTGTTTATAACCCATAATTACAATTAAGAACTTCATGTTTCAAAAATTGTAAGAGCCTAAATCAAAGAGGATATATCATTTCTATAGTGTTCTATCCTTAATTTAATGGACTAAAGTATTATAGAAGTATTTTTAATACAACTGAAAAATTGAGGTAACTAGTTTATACTTTATTGTGATAAATTTGAAGATCCTTTAAGTCAGAGCAGTTAATATCCAAGAATTCTATTTATAAGTGGTTTCTCATAAGTTTGAATTTAAAATATTTGCATTTTTAATAGTGGCACAGGCCCACTAAAGATTTCCTTTTAAGGATTTAATCAAGAAACAATTTGCTTTTAAGTCAATTTGTGATAGCAGTACAAAATAGAAATAATAAATTTTCAAGTGTTCTCTCCTATTCACAGTTGTTAATTCCTGTTCATACTCTACTTTCAAAGTATATGCGGTTATCTTCTATACTGGTTAAATGCTTTTTTAAAGCAAATGATTTAAATATTTTTGGAATGGAGCCTTTACAGAGAGTAAATTTTAACAAAAAATTAGCCTTATTAAGCCAAAAAAAATGTGTCTACTGCCCAATGATGACAGATTTAAAAATCAGTGATGGATTTAAAGCCGTATATATATATATCTTCTGTGAAGAGACTATACACTAAGATTTTTACAAGACTCATTCCAATGAAAAGAATGCCAAGACATAATACAAAGTTTGGATAGTCTGAACTGGCTGAAGGACTACTCATTCTAAAACTGCTCTCATCAAGAATAGTTCAAGTTATGGGGAAAGTAACCTATAATCTTTTATCTACTGAAGTAAACACAGTCCCTTACCTTTAGGGAGCTTACAGGCTAGAGGAAAAACAAGATCAGAAAACTAAAACACAGCACTGCGGTCAACACCTTAATAGCAGTACAAGCAGGGTATTCTGGAATTGTGCAAGAAGAACAGCTACATACCTAAACTAGATAAGGAAAAGTGAGTTAGGTCTACCAAGGTAATAAAAAATGGGAACTGCACGCCAAAGGAGAATCTGGCTCAGGCGGTAAAGAATGCCTGCAAAGTGAGAGAGCAAAGTTCGATCCCTGAGTCAGGAAGATTCCCTGCAGAATAAAATGGCCACCCACCCCAGTATTCTTGCCTGGAGAATCTCATGGACAGAGTAGCCTGGTGGGCTACACTCCATGTACTCACAAAGGGTCGGGCACAAATGAACGACTAACACTTCCCCTTCCTAGTATAGAAAAAAAAGGACCCAAGAAAGGGCAACCTGAAAGAGCACAATTTCTTTGGTAGATACTATCAACAGAATATAAGTGTGAAGGAAGTAACCAGTGAAATACTCTGGCAGAGAACAATTAATATCACAGGAGGGTTTATGATGTAAAATCTATAACATCATGAAGGCTTTGGATATTCTCTTAGTAAACAAATGTGCTCAGCACTGAAACTCTGGGTTGTAGGTTAAGTGGTAGTAATAATTACTATCCTATTGGTATGGCTACTCCTACTTGTGGCTATGACTCCAGGAAGTTTTCAGTACACATTATGAAAAACTAAAGCATTACACTTCTACTAGGCAGTAATAATACAACAAGAAGAAATGTCTCCTGCCCTCACAGATATCACAGAAAAATACTGTTTCTAAACATGGGCACCAAGGGCGCAACTGTAGGGGGAAATTCTTTGTTCCAGGAGCCTGAAGTAGACACTGTAAAATGTTTAATATTCCTGCGGCCTCAATCACTAAATGCAAGTGGCAACTCCCAGTCAATGTGACAAATGAAAATGTTCTCCCACATTCTCAAATGCTCCAGGGGTGGTACCATTCTAGTTAAGCATCACTGGTCTGGATGGCAAGTAATAAATATTGGGTTGGTCAAAAAGTTACTCTGGGAACTCAAATGAACTTTTTGGCCAACCCAATATTCCCTCTGTCCAATTAGAAACTAAGTTTCTGGAGCACACAGGGTATATAAATTAACATAAATATACGATATAATCAGGGAAACAACAGGTTTTAAGTTCTGAAAGAACTAAATTCACATTTCAATTCTACCATTTATTAAATATATGATGATAAAGTTTAATTTGTTTCTCTGAACCATAGATTCTCAACACATAGGAAGCAGGTAGCAACACTCATCTTATGCAGTTGAAATGATGAATAAATAAAGAGCACATGTAAATAAGCCAATAAATTATAGATGCTCAATACACATTGGTAGAGATTACAATTCCAAATGCCTTGCTTTACAGCAGATGAGATGAAACCCATGATATCTAAGAGATTCGTCTACTTTCAACGCAGTAAATGTGCCCACCTTTTTAAGTCTCAGTGCTATGAGGGAGCTTCTAAGTTTGTGCTCCTATTTCCCCAAATCAAAAAGGAAAAGACTGGTCTGGAATTGCAATGTACATTCAAGTTAGAATAATGACTATATATTGGCATTAGCGACTTATACCTAGCAATAACAGAAACTACTACTTATAGCTAAAGTTAATTTTACTTGGATGTATATTTCTCTAACCCAAAATTTTGTCATGCTTAAAAACTTTTGAAATAAAACAATTTAGATGCCCATATAGCAAAGCTATTATAAACAAGGCTGAAAGTCTAAGTGGGAAAGTAATTTCTAATCAATGATAATGTATTAATAACCCAAATGTTAAGAAAAAAAGGCCCTGCAAATTGAGCCAAAGATGATCATAGAAAAATTCATCTGTGAAATTTAAACAGAAGGAAGAAACCCTGGGAAAATGTGTAAACACTGACTATCTGAGAGGGCTCTACAAAGAGCTGAAGAAAGAAGAGAAGTAGAAAGTAAGGGGAAAAGGGAAAGTTACACTCAACTAAATGTGGAGTTCTAGAGAATAACATGGAGAAGGCAATGGCATCCCACTCCAGTATTCTTGCCTGGAGAATCCCAGGGACGGGGGAGCCTGGTGGGCTGCCATCTATGGGGTCGCACAGAGTCGGACACGACTGAAGCGACTTAGCAGCAGCAGCAGCAGAGAATAACAAGGAGGGACAAGAAGGCCTTGTTCAATGAACAATGCTAAGATATTGAGGAAAACAACAGAAGGGGAAAGACTAGAGATCTCTTCAGGAAAACTGGAAATACCAAGGGAAAATCTCACCCAAAGATGGACACAATAAAGGACAGAAATGGTAGAGACCTAGTAGAAGCAGAAGATATCAAGAAGAGATGGAAAGAATACACAGACACAGAAAACTGCACACACAAAAAAGCTATCAAGGAACCAAATAAACACGATGATGAGGTCAGTTACCCAGAGCCAGACATTCTGGAGTATGAAGTCAACTAGGCCCTAGGAACCACTGCTGTCAATAAAGCTATGCTATGCTATGCTAAGTCACTTCAGTCGTGTCCGACTCTGTGTGACCCCATAGACAGCAGCCCACCAGGCTCCCCCGTCCCTGGGATTCTCTAGGAAAGAACACTGGAGTGGGTTGCCATTTCCTTCTCTAATGCATGAAAGTGAAAAGTGAAAGTGAAGTTGCTCAGTCATGTCCAACTCTTAGCGACCCCATGGACTGCAGCCTACCAGGCTCCTCTGTCCATGAGATTTTCCAGGCAAGAGTACTGGAGTGGGGTGCCATTGCCTTCTCCTCAATAAAGCTAGTGGATGCAATAGAATTATAGTAGAGGTATTTAAAACACTAAAAGATGATACTATCAAAGTGCTGCACTCATGTCAGCAAATCTGAAAGACCCAGCAATGGCCACAGGACTGGAAAAAGTCAATCCTCATCCCAATTCCTAAGAAGAGTAGTAACAAAGAATGTTCAGACCACCAGACAGTTGCACTCATCTCCCATGCTAGTAAGGTAATGCTCAAAATCTTACATGCTTTGCTTCAGCATTACAGGAACCAAGAACTTCCAGATGTCCAAGCTGGGTTTAGAAAAGGCAGAGGAACCAGAGACAAAATTGCCAACATTCTCTGGATCATAGAGAAAGCAAAGGAATTCCAGAAAACTATCTACCTCTGTCTCATCAACTACGCTAAAACCTTCAAGTGTGTGGATCACAATAAACTGTGGAAAACTCTTAATGAGATGGAATTACCAGACCATCTTACCTGTCTCCTGGGAAACCTGTACGCAGGTCAAGAAACAGCAGTTAGAACCCTGTATGGAGCAACTAACCGGTTCAGGATTAAGAAAGGAGTACAACAAGGCTCTTTGTTGTCACCCTGTTTATTTAACCTATATGCTGAGCACATCATGAGAAATGCTGGGCTAGAAGAGATACAAGCTGGAATTAAGACTGGCAGAATAAACATCAAGAACCTCAGGTAAGTGGATAATACCACTCTTATGGAAGAAAACAAAGTGGAACTAAAGAGCTTCTTGATGAAGGTGAAGGAGGAGTGTGAAACAGCCAGTTTTTTAAATATTAAAAAACAAGAAAGTTAAGATCATTGCATCTGTCTCCATCACTTAATGGCAAATAGAAGGGGAAAAGGTGGAAGCAGTGACAGATTTGCTCTTCTTAGGCTCTAAAATCACCGTGGATGGTAACAGCAGACATGAAGATGATTGCTTCTTGGCAGGAAAGCTATGACAAACCTAGACAGTGTGCTGAAAAACAAATACATCACTTTGCTGACAAAGGTCCATACTGTCAAGGCTATGGTCTTCTCAGTGTCACATATGGTTGTGAGAGCAGGACCCAAAAGAAAGCATGACATTCAAAGAATTAATGCCTTTGAACTGTGTGCTGGAGAAGACTCTTGAGAGTCCCTTGAACTGCAGGAGATCAAACCAGTAAATCTTAAAGGAAATCAACCCTGAATATTCATTGGAAGGACTAATGCTGAAGCGGAAGCTCCAATATTTTGGTCACCTGATGTGAAGAGCCAAATCATTGGAAAAGACCCTGATGCTGGGAAAGACTGAGGGCAGAAAAGGGTGTCAGAGGATGAGATGACTGGATGCCATGACCAATGCAATGGACATGAACTTGGGAAAACTCCAGGAGATGATAAGGGACAGGGAGGCCTGTCATGCTGCAGTCCATGGGGTCACGAAGAGTCAAACACGACTGGGCCACTGAACAACCACAGAGATGTAAACACTGTGAGCAGATGCAAGAAAAGAAGCTAAGACAATGAAATGTGCCAAAAAATAATCCAAATTTATTCCTTGATTCCAGACTTTAAAGAAGACCCAACTGTACTGAATATCCTCAGGTTCTCTGAGGTGCACCTGTCCCTGGCTAACACATTCCCCTGTGCTCAGACAGCCTGAATACCTCTCTTCTGACATGAAACAAGGATTAACACAAAGTTATTCTTCTATGATTTTAGAAATGTCCATCTTTAGACAATCAGTAAAATATCTGAATCCTGTAAATCAGAATCCTTTAAGTCATAGGAAGATAACACAGACCTATCTTTATTGTTCTAGAAAATGGTCACAACACACTGTTGAGTTAAAAAAAATAAAAAACAGCAGATTACAGAACACCATCAATTCAATATATGTGCACAGAGGGATAGTGACCTAAGCTTAACAAAATTAATTTTTCAGACATGTCAGATGACTTTATCTCCTCTCTAATTTCCTGTATTGTTGGCTTTACATTGAGCATTTATCTTTTTATATGTCAGAAAAAATAGAATTTCTACAATTAAAATAAATCAGAATAGAATCAAAAAAAAAGAAAAGAGCAAGAGGAAGAAAAGGCCCAGTGAAACATCAAAGGACTGAATTTTATTTTCAAACAAAGGATGGTTTGATCCCTCTAAGAAGGAAACCCTGGCATTACTAACAGCTTTCAAGAGCAGGTACAAGAAATGATACAATATTGCCAAAGATTTCTTTGAATTTCTATTAGCCAGCTAAATGCTTTCCCAATTATAAACCTGTTTTATTTTATAAACCACATCAGTTAGACTTGTAAGAGTAGAAGAGTATTTTATTTAAATGCTTATGGTACAGCTTTTAAATTTGTACCCTGTCCTCTAAGCTGTTCAGAAGCAAGGAGGAAAAAAAATCAATGAACACCAGTCCTTCATCTCTGCTCAATTTAGCTCCTTTGGTGAGCAAAGAATTCCTTACGGCAAACGTCCAAAGCATCCAAATTCAGACAGCTTGACAGGGCTTTCAACCAGGTCAGTCCTAACAGAGATAGTAAACAAGTCTCCCACGATGAATTTCATTCACAGAGTAGGACCGATTACGAAGCAGGTTGAATAAATGCACACTATTGACTGGAGATCAATTTTCAGCTTGAGGGACTATGGGGAACAGTACACAATAAAGCAGGAGGAGGACCAGGAGAATTCAATAGTGTAACAAAACAAACCAAATGTGATCCTCTTAGTATAAAGAGAGGCCATTTGTATCACCTAACATTCCTACCATATTTACAGAAAAACATTTTGCTTTAGAAAAAAAAAAAAAAACTTAAAATATGCAAATAAAGTTTCACTGAAATCTCATATAGTTTCCTTTAATATATCCAAAATAGTTAACCTGAACTTAAAAAACAAACAAACGAAGGAAAAAAAAAAACTGCAAATCTGGCTGCTTTCTTTTGTAATGGATGATATTCTCTGTCATTTTCCTTTATGGGTTGTGTATACATGCCTCTGTAACAACTGTTTAGAGTGTCAAATGCTGTTTCTGTCTTTCCCTTTCATGCAAAGAAGATACTCTTTAAAATATATAATGAAAAAATTGGCATAGGCCTTATATGTTTTGCCTCTACTTTATAGTCAATCATTGGGAAACTGTCACTGGATCCAATTATCTCCGGAATGAATGTGGCAATGTTTCTGCTCTCTATGTCATCCAGACACCTAAAAGCTTTTTATGCTACCTTAGTCTGTCTAGAACTGAAAATTATTAGGCTTAATTCCTTCTACTTAATAGGGTAACTATTATATCCTAGTTTGCTACTCAGAGTTCCTGTATATGCCTATCATCCTGAAACAAATACTAATAGCCCCTTTTCACTGTCAGAGGTGACAGTGGACTATAAATTAACATTATCTTCCTAGTGAAAAATTAGTGCAAATCTTGCCCGTGAAAAAGAAATAAATCAACATCAAAACATCCTCTCACAACTCCTGCTCTGTTTCATACCACCATTATACTTGATTCCTTCTTCTCATGGCCAGTGTTGTTCAGTCACTAAGCTGTGTCCAGCTCATTGCGACCCCATGGATTGCAGCATACCAGGCTTCCCTGCCTTTCACTATCTCCTGGAATTTGCTCAAACACATGTCCATTCAGTCAATGATGCCATTAAACCATCTCATCCTCTGCAGCCTTCTGCTCCTCCTGCCTTCAATCTTTCCCAGCATTAGGGTCTTTTCCAAGCACTTGACTTAGCGCTTTGCATCAGGTGGCCAAAGTATAGGAGCTTCAGCTTCAGCATCAGTCCTTCCAATGCATATTCAGGGTTGATTTCCTTTACGAATTGTCGGGTTTGATCTCCTTGCAGTCTAAGGGACTAACCAATGTACTGAAATAATTTTTGACAGTCTTAATTACAGTTTCCATTTTATTTTCCATTTGAGCTTCAATATTTTAGGGCTCAAGTTATATCTCTTTAAAGCTACTAAACATTTCCGTGAATTAATTAATTAAATTCCCTTTTTTCACTCAATATGCCAAAAACAACATGAAACATTAGATATTTGAGCTCTTCATTTTCTTAAAATTGCTTCTTTCTTGTCTATCATTTTCACAGTCTCTTAACTCTTCAAATTCTGCTTGTCTTTCTCTGTTTCTCTTTCTCTTTATTTGTATGGTTTCCCTAGACATTTCATTTCTTATTCTACTTCCTTTTTTGAGTGATCTACTCTAATCCCAGAATTTCAGCTACCACTCTGTGACATCTAAATCTGTCCCTTGAATTGACTTCCCCCCCCCCAAATCCAGGACATTCAATTTTAATCAGGCTGGTAGATTTTCCTTATGGCATCAAGAGGCTTGATGAATTGAAGAAGTCCAAACTCATTTTCATCACTCTTAAATGTGTAATCTTACTCTAATTCCAAGGGCTTTATTCATCTTTCTAACTTGGAGAGTATCTAATGGTACTTTAGTTCTGGATAGTAATATTCAATAACTTCAGTAAAGTGTATAAAAGAGAAAACATTTTTGACATGGAGAAAGCCAAACATTTAAAATCAGACATGTTGTGGAATTAGTCTGATTTGTCTTCCAAAGTAAAAAAAAAAAAAAATCAATCTTCTCCATTTCCTTTTCCTTAATTTATCACAATAATAAATGCATATGGCTTAATATAGGTATATTTTCAGGTTACATTTCTTTCTTATATTTCTTGTAAAATTTCATATATCAATGTTTCTTTGAATAAATACTAAAAACTAGCAAAGCAAAACTTAGGATGCTTCTCATGTGAACCTTACTAACCTGAAAGTACTAGATAAGAAATATTCTATAATCATTCTTCAGTGACCAAAAAAATAGACTTTTTACTATTTAAAGAATCATAGAGTTCTATAAGTATATAAAACCATTCAAAAATCACACAAAATACAGTAAATATCTGATAAATCAGTTTTACAATAAGTTTTAATTTCTCTAAATCAATCATGGACAAGTATGTTAATGATAAAGCATCTACTTGCACTTAAATAGAAAAAGAAAGTAATCTAGGGACACACTTTCCAGAAAATACTTCTGTACTTTGCCTCAACAAGCAAAATGAGGAATAAAAATTAGCAAAATTCATTGTGTAGCTTACACTAGATAGAAGCCTTGTTCTTGAAGCCTTGGATGTACTGATTAAAAATAAGGACAAGGGGAAAGAGGGGGAAGCTCTAAGAATTCTCTTAGCATATGGCATTTCATAAACGAATCCATTGGGGTGCTCTCCATTTGTGCCATAGTGGCTTCTGTTCAGAATCATAGCAAGGAGTAAAATGAAGTCAAAACGAACCATATCATCTGGTCCTGGTGAAATATAAGCTATGGTTCACTGAATGCTACTATTTTCAATGTTAAGTTGCAGTGTATTAGATTGGAGCTCTATATAACAATTCATATAACCCTTTATCAAACACATATTTTAAAACTATCTAAGTATATATTTATACTGTTGGCCATAATCACTCTATTTTAGCATGTATGATAGCCAGAAAACTACTCAAACATTAGGAGGTACATTTTCAGCACAGCATGAGCAAATGTAGCCTAGAGATTCCCAATAACATCAGTGAGAGCTGCATGGTTCAATCTTAACACACACTGTGTTGAAAATTTACCCCAAAGCATGTAAACAAAAGCTCCCCAAAAGAAATTTAAAATTTTCCAACACAAATCTGTCTTTTTCTGATATAACTACAATTCACCATTCTTGAATTCAGAATATAAATTCTTCTCCATAAAAATAAGCATTCGATTTTCAAAGCAAAAACAAAGGACTAGCAAGTTTTAATAAGTATAGGTCTATAGCCCATTAAGATTAATCTCATAGAGAAACTCTTCCAAATATTTTAATTGGAGATTTCACTCAAAAATTAGATGGCTTAGTAATCTTGTGCTTACCAGAATACGCAACTTTCACTAAATGCTTTTCTGTTGACTATTATGATAGTTTGGCAAAAAATTAGTCAGATGGTACTAATTCTCAGTAATTCTGAGTGAAACATATTCTAAATATCAAATTTTAAATTCTTTTTGTAATAACATTTTTAAACTGGAATAACTGGGTAGCTGAAGATTATTAACACTGAAAAAACATGATTAAATTAATTCTTCTAAATAAAATTTAATAAAATTTCATAGACTTTGTCATACTAAACTTAATTTTGTCTACTATTAGGAGAAATAACAGATAGCTACCTAAATTTTTCTAATTTTTATAATAGTTTTAAAACAGCAAAATAGTTATGACTATAAATTCTTTCTCTGATAAAAATTCTAATAAAATATAGCATATGACCAGATACATATTTTTGTGTCTCAGACAGCATTTGAATGAAATGACTGTATTCCTAAATATTTCCCCCCTGAGGAAAGAGATTGGCAAATTCACCTCCTCACATCCAGCAAAGAGCAAAGAGTAACTACTCAAGAAATGCTTACTATAAGATCTTATTATACATGTAGTATTTTTACATTAGTGATAGTAGCTCAGTCATTTCCCACTTTGCAACCCCATGGACTATAGCCTACTAGGCTCCTCTGTCCATGGAATTCTCCAAGCAAGAATACTGGAGAGGGTTGCCATTTCCTTCTCCATTTTTTTTACATTAACAACATATTAAACATGTAGTATTTTTCACATAAACAAAGTAACTTTTTATTACATTGACAAAAATTTTCCATGTATGAAAAATTAAAGAGAAAAACTAGAAATAAATTTCAACTACAGAAAATAAGTTCATGCTTATAGAAATTTAAATTTGTTGATTAAAAAACAGCTTACAACTTAGACAAGTAATAAATAGTAATTTTTCTACACAATTTTCAAATATTTAAGTGCTCACTTGAAATTTATATACAAATCATATATTTCCTAGAATTCCCATTGACGTGTAGATAAAAGAGACCATTTTTTTCCCTGCATGTGGATTCCAATAGGTTATAACGGCTTGAAGTCAGAGGACTTCTTCTGTATGATAATACATACAAACACCATGGCCAAAGAGACTTTCAAATTCTTCATAACACAACACATATTAACAAGTAGAAACATCTCACTCAAGAGAATGAGTTATTTACAAACCAAACTGAATGTAAACTGGTACAGCCATTATAGAAAACAGCATGGAAGTTCCTCAAAACACTAAAAATAGAGTTGCCATATGCTGCACCTGGGCCTCCCAGCTGGCACTAGTGGTAAAGAACCACCTGCCAATACAGGAGAAATAAAAGACACAGGTTCAATCCTTAGGTTGGGAAAAAACCCTGGAAGAGGGCATGGCAACCCACTCCAGTATTCTTGCCTAAAGTATCCCATGGACAAAGGAGCCTGGAAGGCTAAAGTCCACAGGGCCACAAAGAGTCAGACATGACTAAAGCAACTTAGTACATGCTGTAGCAAACCCATTCCTGGGATATCCAGACAAAACTATAATTTCAAAAGATACATACACTTCTACGTTTGCAGCAAAACCACTGTTTACCATAGCCAAGTCATGGGAACAACCTAAATGTCCACCGACAGATGAATGGATGAAGAAGATATGAGATGTACGATACACACACACACACACACGTATACACACATACATAGAGTTGACTACTACTCAGCCATAAAAAGGAATGAAACAATGCTATTGGCAGCAACACAGATGGACTTAGAGATTATTATACCAAATGAAATAAATCAGAAAGACCAAACCACATGATACCACTTACATGTGGAATCTAAAATACAACACAAATGAATGTATCTGTGAAGCACAACAGACACAGATATAGAGAACAGAATCATGCTTGCCAACATGGAAGAGGGTGCAGGAGTTAAGGACTGGGAGTTTGAGATTATCAAGTGCAAACTATTATATACAGGACGGATAAACAACAAGGTCCTACTGTGTAGCATAGGGAACTATATTCAATATCCTGTGACAAACCATAATAGTAAATAATATGAAAAATAATATGTGTGTGTGTGTGTATATATATATATATATAAATCACTTTGCTGCACAGCAGAAATCAACATAACACTGTAAATCGACGATATTTCAATAAAATACTTTAAAAAACTTACAAACTTAGACACCACATTGCACTTGGGTCAAGAGTATTCTACCCTGGAATAAAACATACCTGGTTTCTGGACTCAGCTTCATCAAATGCACAACCACAGCAAATAATTCAGTTTCTAAGGTCCCAGCTTCTGTATGGCCCTACTTCTTAGTTTGCTATGAGGAAGTTATACTGTTCAGTATAATAGGTTCTAGTATTCCTAAAGGGACATAATCCTTTTAAATATGTAAGTAATCAATAACTATTTGCTCAATGATCCCCTTCTCTTTTTGTGGTTTGAGGTTGTGCATGCTCAGTTATGTCCAACTCTGTGCGACTCCATGGACTATATAGCCCATTACATTCTTCTGTCCATGTAATTTTCCAGGCAAGAATACTGGAGTGTATTCCCTCCACCAGGGGACGTTCCCCATTGAGGGATCGAACTCTATGTTTTCTGCCTCAGCAGGCAGTTTCTTTACCACTGTACCACCTGGGAAGCCCTTCTCTATTTCACAGCAATCTATTTAATCATATTAGTTCAAAATTAACTTTTTATATAATAAATTATATTAAATATATGTTTACTCCTCTAATCCAATAACAGAGGAATACTACTATAAAATTACCAGAAAAGGTTAAAAGCCATCATATTGGTTTTTTTAAAGGCTAGAATATAAGATGCATAGAAAAAGTGTGTCTTCTATTTTATTAACTTCTCGACCACTAGCAGAGAAGACAATGGCAATCCACTCCAGTACTCTTGCCTGGAGAATCCCAGGGACGGGGGAGCCTGGTGGGCTGCCGTCTATGGGGTCGCACATAGTCGGACACGACTGAAGCGACTTAGCAGCAGCAGCAACCAGTAGAATTTGTTTTGGAACATGTTCAACAAATATCTGTTAAATGAAAAATATTTAAAAGAAAAAGCCTGTAAAATGAGAACTCACACGTAACTTTCAAAGTGATAGCTTTCTATTAAGCTACTAAAAATGTTTTTCTACTCACATTTCATATACTAAGGTACTTCCACCTTAGTATATGACCATATATCAATATCTAAATACTGGACTACAACATAAATAAAATTATCAGTACAAAATCTGTTACAGATTTTGCAAACACTATTCTTAAGCAATGCATTCAGTACTCTATAAGTGAGAGGTCCACACAGAAGAACTGTATTGTGATTGTGATAATAAGGTTATTACTTGAGGCTTTCAGAATTTAACATTCTATTTCATGTATGATTTAATGGGTTACATTACCCAGGTACCTAGCTATGTCAATGCAAGAACTAAATTCACAAAATTTATTATAGACAGGAATTGTCAAAGCCAAGAAAAAAAAGTATAGAAAAGTTCAATATGTGGCCGCTGTTGTCAAAAATATTAAATCTAAAAAGTGCACATCAAAATATTCTGTAAATATTTATAAATTCAATGTAATAAAGATATATCATTTTTGTGGCTTCCATATTTGTCTGTTGAACTGCCAGGGCCTAACAGATAAAACATTTGGCAGATTAAGTCTCATTTCTAACAATAAAAATCACACACAAACACATATGTATGACTAAAGTTGATTTTGTAATATAGTCTGGTTTTGCTTTTGATTTTCTATTGAGAATATTTTACATTTAATTATAATGTTATATATTCTTAAAAATAATCAAGTCTGCCTTACTCTATCTTTTTTCTAAAACTTCCACCTCCTTCAAATCAGAAGAAGGCGGTGGGAAAAAATCAATTTTCTTTCAAATTCTTATTTTAATGTGCTCAATATTTTTGGTGATGCTTTGTTTTCCTGTTTCCATTGCCAGGCATGAAGTATCTTTTATTTACTAGATGCATATGTATATGCATAAAATATCATTGTGTCTCTAGATTTTAAGATAATTTAAAACAGAAAAAGTAAGTTATCTTGGACTGCATAAAACCTAAAGAAAAGTCATGGAACAAAGTGATAATAATTATATATCTCTCATTTCCCCGAACCAAGTTATATTACTTTTAATTTTCTAAAAAAACACAGATGAACTATGTAATCAAAATAATAACAGATAAATGAGCTGATTTCTTATTATGTGTTAATCACTCCTCTAGATGCTTTACAAGTATCAAACCACTTATCCTTTCAAACACTTTCAGTTCAATTTATAGATGAGCAAACCTCTTGGTTCAGATGGTAAAGAATCTGCCTGCAATGCAGGAGACCCAGGTTCAATCCCCGGGTTGGGAAGATCCCCTGGAGAAGGAAATGACCACCCATTCCAGTATTCTTGCCTGGAGAATCCCACTGACAGAGGAGCCTGGCAGACTACACTCCATGGGGTCACAAAGAGTCAAACATAACTTAGCAACTATCACTTCAATCTGGGAAAAAATAAAGTCATCTGCCTGTTAAACTCAAAGGAAGAGCTAGAACTACCAACTTAGGTGCTTTTGCTTAAATGTCTGGTCTCAACAACTACCATACCCTTCTTAGGCCACATAAGTCAGCTAGTGAAGTCAGTAGAAGAAGCCACCCCATCTCGCCACAAGATATCCATGTTCCAAACCCTTCAAATTTGTGAATATCTTAAATTACACAGCAAAGGGGAGTTAAGATTACAAATGGAATTAAGGAATTTACTCTTCAGACTGTTAGATTAAGAGAATATCTAAGATTATCAGTGTAGGGCTAATGTAACCATAAAGATTCTTACAAATGGAAGAAAAGGCAGAAGAAAAGAAATAGGGAGATGATAATGTAAGACATACTTAGTTTTAAAGACAGAGGGATGAAACCATGAGCAAAGAAATGGAGGCAGCCTCTAGATGCTGGAAAAGACAAAGAAGTGGATTTTCTCCAGAAGTTGTGTCTTGCTAACATCTTGGTATTAGGCAACTGAGAACCATTTCAGACTTCTGACTTTCAGACTGTGAGATAATCTGTGCTGTTAAGCTACTAAATTTATACTTATTTATTACAGCAATACAATGGTTAATTTTGTATGTTAACTTGGCTAACAAAATGGTTTACCAATTGTTTGGCCAAATACTAGACTAGATGTTCCTGTAAAGGTGCTTTATAAATGTGATTTACATTTATAATCAGTTAACTACGCAAAGCCCACTCCAGTACTCTTGACTGGAAAATCCCGTGGATGCAGGGGCCTGGAGGCCTGCAGTCCATGGGGTCCCTAGGAGTCAGACATGACTGAGCCACTTCACTTTCACCTTTCACTTTCATGCACGGGAGAAGGAAATGGCAACCCACTCCTGTATTCTTGACTGGAGGATCCCAGGGATGGCGGAGCCTGGTGGGCTGCCGTCTATGGGGTCGCATAGAGTTGGACACAACTGAAGCGACTTAGCAGCAGCAGCAACTATGCAAAGCAGAATATTCTTCATAAAACGGGTGGGTCTTACACAATAAGATGAAGGCCTTTGGACCACATACTATGTTTTCCCAAAGAATAAAATATTCTACCTCTAGGATACAACATAGAAATTCTGATGACCAGTCTTGCAATTTAAAAATTCAACATCAATTCTTACCTGACTGACTCTCCAGACTAAGCCAGTTCCTTAAAGTCAAAATCTCTCTGTCTCTTTCTCCCCCCCTCACCCAATCTCACACTATATATGTAATTTACTACTAGTAAGTAACTTGCTCCTAGTTCTATTTATTACAACTATCCTTAGGTTTATTAGTATACTTAGGAAGGTATATTAGTGAGCTTGGGCTGCCATAACAAAACACCACAGATTGGGTGGTTTAAAGAAATTTATATCTCACAGGCTAAGGAGTCCAAAATCGAAGTGCAAGCCAACTTGGTTCCTGGTGAGACTCCCTTCCTGGCTTGCAGACAGCTGGGTTCCCACTGTGCCCTCTTATGGAAGAGGGAACTCTGCTGTCTCTCACCTACTCATATACACATGCATGTGTATATGCATCTGTGCTCAGTTGTGTCCAACTCTTTGAACCCTATGGACTGTAGCCCACCAGGCTTGTCTGTCAATGTCATTTACCAGGCAAGAATATTGGAGTGGGTAGCCACTTCCTCCTCCAAGGTATCTTCCTGACTCAGGTATCGAACTCATGTCTCTGCGTTGGCAGGCAGATTATTTACCACTGAGTCACCAGGGAAGCCCCCTTCTTATAAAGGCACTGGTATTGACAGTATTTAATTAGTGCCACACACTTATGGCCTCCTGTAACCTTTATCACTCTTTGATTGCTCCTAACTCCAAATGCAGTCACATTATTAGGGTTAGGACTTCAACATAAGAATGGAGAACAATTCAGTCCAGAGCAGAGAAGTAACAGTTCTTCAAAGCACATGCACATATTTTAGTAGCTTTTATATTTAAAATTTACGACAGTTACACAGATATGAACACCTTCTCTTACTCAATTGCTTATAATCCTATAGTTTATTACATAATATAATTTATATACCATTAAAACTTTATAAAATTCTCTCAGATTAGGAAAAATTTAATAGTTATTCTCATGTTATGTATGATCAAATTAGAATTCAGTGGGATACACTAAATCTCAATACTATAGTCTCACAAAGAGCAAGCTGGAATTGAGCCTACATGCATTGATTCTAAATACCATAGGTTCTACATATTCAGAACTAATCATCAACTGTGATATGAGAGAGAAAGTGGGAGAATCTAGAGACTAACATAATAAAGTCAATTTTCAAGAATTATCCAGTTTCCCATTTATTTCTTAGCTCAGAGTATCCTAAGTCAAGTATAAATATGTAAATATATCCAGAGTTCTTAATAGAATAAAAGATAAACTTTAAATATATTGGGCACATGGGACTGAAAGTAATACTGATGTGAAGATTTTTATCAAACGACTTAATAACTTATTCCAAGTGTTTGTAGAGAGGACTAAAATTTTCTCTCCCCAGAACGAAATAAAAGTGAAGAACTATCATGTGTTTTTCTTAAGTGGTGTTTTCTTTGAGTTTATGAAAGTGCTGTCTTTCTATCTAATTTTTTTCTGAAATATTTTTACCAGAAAATGACTCTAGCAAGGTAGTAAAACGTAGTATTTCAGGGCATATTTTAAAACCAGGCAGTCTGGTTCTTAATTACACCATTTAACCAGTTGTAACCTGCACAAGTTATTTAATATCTTGAAGTTTCAGATTTCTTTTAGGTAAAACGGGCATAATAATACAAGGTTGTTGTAAGGATTAAATTTGAGAATTTACAGGACTTGTCAAATATCTGACAACCAATAATTACTAAATAAATATGACATTTAGTTAGCATTGTGACTGTCAACATAATAATTCCATTTAAAATATTTCAAATTCTCTAGAACATTAAATTTGTCAAGAAAAAAAAAAAAAACAGAATATTTAACTGAGGGAGTTTTCATATATGCAGAATGAAACTGTTTATAATAGGACAAAACTGTGCACTATAACCGGAGAAGGCAATTGCACCTCACTCCAGTACTCTTGCCTGGAAAATCCATGGACAGAGGAGCCTGGTAGGCTGCAGTCCATGGGGTCGCTAAGAGTTGGAAACGACTGAGCAACTTCACTTTCACTTTTCAGTTTCATGCATTGGAGAAGGGAATGGCAACCCACTCCAGTGTTCTTGCCTGGAGAATCCCAGGGACGGGGAAGCCTGGTGGGCTGCCGTCTATGGGGTCGCACAGAGTCGGACACAACTGAAGCGACTTAGCAGCAGCAGCAGCAGTGCACTATAACTGTACTTGCAGTGTCTTGGGGTGATTACAGAGCTGTTACACTGATGAGAGATCTGATGCTTATCTGAAGACTAATTCATAGTGCCTCTGTCATTCTGTCGACTACCAGGGGTTAACTCCACAGAACAAAACTTCAGCAGTGTGTGGCTAATTCTTCTGAAAAGGAGTGATGACTCAAATCAAGAAAACTATAATGATTTTATACTACTTCATAATTCACAAACTTGTCCAAGAATTACCTCATTTGATCCTCAAAACGTCTTGACATGAAGGCAAGGCATATATTAGGCTGCTGCCAAAGTAACTGCAGTTTTGCATTGTTGAGCTTAGCCTTTTTATATTGGAATACATTCTTAAATAAATGTGGCTATGTCACACATAATCTTTATGTACATTTCTTGCTTTATTTTGTTTTGCTAATGACTTATTACTTGCTGTGTATTTTATATTTATTTTAGACTAGGGAAATAATGTTAGATAAAAGCCAAATTCAAGCAAGTTTTTTATTCAAGTTCAAAATGGGTCATAAAGCACCAGAGACACCTTGCACCAGCAAGAGCACATTTGGCCTGAGAATTGTTAACAAAGGTCCAGTGCAGTGGTGGTTCAAGAAGTTTTGCCAAGGAAACAAGAGCCTTGAAGAGAAGCGTATTGGCCCGTGATCAGAAGTTGATAATGACCAACTTAGAGCATCATCGAGGCTGATCCTCTTACAATTACACAAGAACTTGCCCAAGAACTCAACCCATACCATTCTATGGTCATTTGGCGTTTGAAGCAAATTGGAAAGGTAAAAAGCTTGATAAGTGGGAGCCTCATGAGCTGATCAAAAATAAAAAAAAAATCACCGTTTTGAAGTGTCATCTTATTCTACACAACAACAAACCATTTCTCAATTGGATTTTGAACTGCAATGAAAAGTGAATTGCATGGGACAACCAGCAATGATCAGCTCAGTGGCTGGATGGAACAGAAGATCCAAAGCACTTCCCAAAGCCAAACTTGCACACAAAAAAGGTGATGGTCACTGTTTAGTGATCTGTTGCTGGTCTGAAACACTACAGTTTTATTTTTTTATTATTTATTTATTTTTTATTATTATTATTTTACTTTACAATATTGTATTGGTTTTGCCATATATCAACATGCATCCACCACGGGTGTACACGTGTTCCCTATCCTGAAACCCCCTCCCACCTCCCTCCCCATACCATCCCTCAATGGCATTAAAACATGTACAATATAAGAAAGGAATTGCCAGTCCAGGTTCAATGCAAGATACAGGAAGCTTGGGGCTGGTACACTACAGCTTTCTAATTCACTGTGAAACCATTACATCTGAGAAGTACGCTCAGCAAATCGATGAGATGCCCCCAAAACTTCAAGGCCTGCAGCCGGCATCCATCAACAAAATGGGCACAATTCTTCTCAAAGATAACATCCAACCGCATGTCACACATTCAATGCTACAAAAGTTGAATGTTTGGGCTACAAAGATTTGCTTATCTGCCATATTCTTCTGACCACTCACCAACCAATGACCACTTCTGCAAGCATCTCAACAACATTTTTCAGCGAAAACACTTCCACAGCCAACAGGAGGCAGAAAATGCTTTCAAAGAGTTCATTGAATCCTGAAGCATGACTTTTACACTACAGGAATAAACAAACTTATTTCTCATTGGCAAAAATATGTTGATTTTAAGAGTTCCTATTTTGATTAATAAAGATCTGTTTGAGCATAGTTATAATGATTTAAAATGCATGGTCTGAAACCACAATTATGTTCACAGCAAACTAATACTATGGCCCTTTTGCTGCTAAGGGAACTGGATTTCTAAGAAGGTAATAATCTGGCCCATTAGCAAAACCAGAGCTAAAATCCTTATTTTGAGTCTCCTCATGTGGTGTTGTTTGTAACAATCTTCTTCCAAAGTTGAGTAGACTGAATTTGAAAAAATCATTTATTTACAATAATATCCTATTCCTATAGTGCACAGAAATAATAGCTCTCTTTTTGAGTGTTACATCAGGGTACAGAAGAGGGAAAAAAAAGAAATTAAGAAGATATTCAGTTATTTAAATTGTCAGTGTGGCAGCCTGGAAAGCTAATACAGTCCCTCGTTATTCTATAAAGATAGAAGATACACTTCTCAGTTTTGCATTTCTTTACCCAGTGATAAAATATGGTTGGGAACTGAGTTAATTTGCTCTCAACTAATCTGTACTCATATTTCACAATTCATTTTTACTCTGCACTTCAAAAAAGTAACCAATTCAATGCATTTTTTAAAAAGTCACTAATGTATGCCTTACATAAGAAGGGAAAAACAAGTTAATAGCTTTTGATGTAGAAAGATCCATTTCCAGCTCTCCCAAAAACCCCTTAAGGATCCTGGCACTACATAATGAATGTACTCTAACCACCCTTAGAATTACAACCTGGTGAAAGCCTTTGTAATGGTCCCATTAATCTTTGGGCCAAAACTGTCCTGCAATCTACTTGGGTACTTGCACATGCTTCCAACAAAAATCTGCTTTATATTTTAAAAATTGAAAATAATTGCTACTTCTTTAGTGATACCAGAAGCTAGGATGTTGGTCTGCCAGATCCACCCCCAGATTTAGCTCTCAAAAATGTACTAGCATTCTTAAAGCACAGACAATCCAGCCTCATGGTTTATTCCACAACGGTCACACATCAGAACATGACCAAAATTTTCAGTACTGCTTTTATTTCTACAAGTTTCAGAGTTTGTGTCCGTCTTATAAATTTCTGGATAATTAAATATATACCCCCAACAAGTAAGTCTGGGTGAATGCTTAAAATTTCCCAAGCCTGAAGAAAAAAACTTCAAAAAAATCAATTTACACTGCTCAAGTTCTACATTATCAATAATTTTCCTAATATTTTTAATAAAGCACATCTTGGAAAAATGACAGTAAAAATGGTCTAAAATTCTCTACTTCCGTTTATGTAGTTTCCAAAAATGTATAAAAAAGAAGCTGCTGCTGCTAAGTTGCTTTAGTTGTGTCCGACTCTGTGTGACCCCATAGACGGGAGCCCATCCAGCTCCTCTGTCCCTGATCCTCCAGGCAAGAACAATGGAGTGGGTTACCATTGCCTTCTCTGGGAATTATTCACTAGATTATTTATAAATGTTTTCCATAATCAGTCTTCCTCAAGTAGAGGAAGTTTTATGACAGAAAGGGTAAATTTTACTTACTGTTATATTCAATATTAAAGGAAATCAAACGTGAATTTTCATTGGAAAGACTGATTCTGAAGCTGAAGCTCCAATATTATGGTCAGCTGATGAGAACAGCCAATTCATTGGAAAAGACACTGATGCTGAGAAAAAAATGAAGGCAGAAGGAAAAGAGGGTGACAGAGGATGAGATGGCTGGATGGTATCACTGATGCAATGGACATGCACTAGGGGAAACTCTGGAAGATGGTGAAGGACAGGGAAACCTGGTGTGCTGCAGTCCATGGGGTCACAGAACGTTGAACACAACTTGGTGACTGAACAACAACAACATTCCAGTGCCTCAAACTTATTTGGTACATAGCAGATACTCAATTAATATCTATGAAAACTCTAAATTATATTTCAAAACTATTTTTACACATGGTACATATCTTGAAAACAGAGAGAAAATGAGACACATTTATTCTGTTAGTTCACTTAACTTGCTGCCAAAAAATAGTGTCATCTGGACGACTCTAGTACCTAGACTGAGATCTGAATATGGTCTTATGATTGTTTACAGCAGTCAAGAGCTGCACAAAATCCAACCTAGTCTAACTCCTAGTACATATATATGACTCTTGGTCCTTAACCTTGATCATTCACGGTTTCCAGAAGTTGATGGCAAAAGGTACCTGTTAATCTATATATCCAAGACTTCAAATCAAGACCAGCCTGATTCCTTGCCTCTCCAGCACCTCCTTCAAGATCACTTAACTACACTTTTAACACTACCATTGGAGACTTAGTCTCTGGCCTCATTGTAGTTTGCAACCCCATGGACTGTAGCATGCTAGGCTCCTCTGTCCATGGGATTTCCAAGGCAAGAATACTGGAGTTGCCATTTCCTTCTTCAGGAGATCTTCCCAACCCAGGGATCAAATCCAGGCCTCCTGCACTGCAGGCAGATTCTTTACCAACTGAGCCACTGGGAAGAAGGTGTTATATAGAGCCTTTGTCTAATATCCCAAGGCTGATCACTAGTGTGTTTGTGACTAATCTAAGTTAGAAAGAACTTCCACTCAACTCCCATGAATAGGTTGGGGGTACTTAAAAGAATAGTCATTAATTCTGTGTCATGGAAATGAGATAAAGGATCAAACACATACTGTCCATAGACAACCAAGGGTTTAGATATCAGATTAGAAGGAAGGGAGGGGATTCAGAGACAAGGCAACTGTGAGTTAAGATCTTGGGCAAGAATTGAGCAGACTTCCTCATCTTGAGAAATCTAAACTGATTTTTACCAATCTCTGAGAATGTGACCAGCACTCGGAGTACCCTTTGCTCACCATAATCTTTCCTATCTCATATTTAGAACTTTCACTCTTAGAACTTAAATATATATATAGTAACATGGATCCAACAGTAGAGTGTCCTATGAAATCTTTTCAGTGCCCTAAAGCTCCCTGGTGCTCTACCTGTTCATCCTGTCCCATTTTCCTGAGTCCTTGGCAACCATTGATTTTTTTTTTAATATAAATTTATTTATTTTAATTGGAAGCTAATTACTTTACAATATTGTACTGGTTTTGCCATACATCAACATGAATCCGCCATGGGTGTACACATGTTCCCCATCCTGAACCCCTCTCCCACCTCCCTCCCCATACCATCCCTCTGGGTCATCCCAGTGCACCAGCCCCAAGCATCCTGTATCCTGCATCGAACCTGGACTGGCGATTCGTTTCATATATGATATTATACATCTTTCAATGCCATTCTCCCAAATCATCCCACCCTCCCCCTCTCCCAAAGAGTCCGAAAGACTGTTCTATATATCAGTGTCGCTTTTGCTGTCTCGCATACAGGGTTATCGTTACCATCTTTCTAAATTCCATATATATGTGTTAGTATACTGTATTGGTGTTTTTCTTTCTGGCTTACTTGACTCTGTATAATAGGCTCCAGTTTCATCCACCTCATTAGAACTGATTCAAATGTATTCTTTTTAATGGCTGAGAAATATTCCATTGTGTATATGTACCACACTTTCTTATCCATTCATCTGCTGATGGACATCTAGGTTGCTTTCTTGTCCTGGCTATTATAAACAGTGCTGTGATGAACATTGGGGTACACGTGTCTCTTTCAATTCTGGTTTCCTCGGTGTGTATGCCCAGCAGTGGGATTGCTGGGTCATAAGGCAGTTCTATTTCCAGTTTTTTAAGGTATCTCCACACTGTTCTCCATAATGGCTGTACTAGTTTGCATTCCCACTAACAGTGTAAGAGGGTTCCCTTTTCTCCACACCCTCTCCAGCATTTATTGGACACCTTACTTTGACAAAGGAGGCAAGAATCTACAATGGAGAAAAGACAATCTCTTTAACAAGTGGTGCTGAGGAAACTGGTAAACAACTTGTAAAAGAATGAAACTAGAACACTTTCTAACACCATACACAAAAATAAACTCAAAATGGATTAAAGATCTAAACATACGACCAGAAACTATAAAACTCCTAGAGGAGAACATAGGCAAAACACTCTCCAACATAAATCACAGCAGGATCCTCTATGACCTACCTCCCAGAATACTGGAAATAAAAGCAAAAATTAAAAAATGGGACCTAATTAAAATTAAAAGCTTCTGTACAACAAAGGAAACTCTAAGCAAGGTGAAAAGATGGCCTTCAGAATAGGAGAAAATAGCAAATGAAGCAACTGACAAAGAACTAATCTCAAAAATATACAAACCACTCCTGCAGCTCAATTCCAGAAAAATAAACAACCCAATCAAAAAATGGGCCAAAAAACTAAACACACATTTCTCCAAAGAAGACATACAAATGGCTAACAAACACATAAAAAGATGCTCAACATCACTCATTGATTTTTTTACTGGTAAGTTTTGCCTTTTTAAGAATGCCACAGTGTTGGAATCATACTGTGTGGAATTAAACTGCTTCTTTACTGGGCAACATGTGTTTAAAATTCTCCATGTCTTTTTGTGCCTTGATAGCTCATTTTATTGTTTTTTTTTAAGATTTTATTTTTGATGTGGACCATTTTTTAAAGTCTTTATTAATTTTGTTACAATATTGCTTCTGTTTTATACTTCGTTTTTTTGGTCATGAGGCATGTGGTATCTTCTCTCCCCAACCAGAGATCAAACCCACACTCCCTGCATTGGAAGGTGAAATTTCAACCAGTGGACCACCCTGATACCTCATTTCTTGTTATCTGTGAATAATATTCCATTGTCTGGATATACCACAGTTTGTTTATACACGCATCTATTAAAGGATATCTAACAAGTTTTAGCAATTATGAATGAAGGTTCTATCAACTTTTGTGAGTAGGTTTTTGTGTAACATGTGTTTTCAGTTGATTTGAATATATACCAAGGATCATGACTGCTGTATCACACAGTAATAATGCAGTTTAAAAAAACTGTTAAACTAACTATCTTCTAAATAGTTGTATCATTTTGCAGTCCCATCAGCAACAAATTAGAGTTCCTGTTCCTCCACTGCCTTGTCAACAAACTGGTGTTGTCAGTGGTTTGGATTTTAATCATTCTAAAAGGTGTGTAATAGTAATTAAATAGAATACTTAATTTAGAATATTCTAGTGACAAATGATGCTCAGCATATTTTCATAGGCTTATTTATCAACTACATATCATCTTCACAGAGCAGTCTGTTCAGTTCTCTTCCCCACTTTTTAACTGGATTTTTTTTCATATTGCATTTTTAAGAGTTTTGTATATAATGGGTATCAGTTTTGTCACAAATAGGTTTTACAGATTTTTCTACCAGGCATAATTTCTTTTTTCATTTCTCTTAACAGTGTCTTTCACAGAGTAGATTTTATTTCCATGAAGCCTTACTTGTCAGTATTTTTCTTTCATATACTGTGCTCTGCTGCTGCTGCTAAGTTGCTTCAGTCGTGTCCAAGTCTGTGCAACCCCAGAGACAACAGCCCACCAGGCTCCCACATCCCTGGGATTCTCCAGGCAAGAACACTGGAGTGGGTTGCCATTTCCTTCTCCAATGCATAAAAGTGAAAGTGAAGTCGCTCAGTCGTGTCCGACCCCTAGCGACCCCGTGGACTGCAGCCTACCAGGCTCCTCCATCCATGGGATTTTCCAGACAAGAGTACTGGAGTGGGTGCCATTGCCTTCTCCGATACTGTGCTCTAGTTGTATATAAATTATTCACCAAACCCATGGTCACCTAGACTTTATCCTATGTGATCGAGTAGGAGTTTTTTCTGGTTTTACACTTAAGTCTTTGATCCATTTTTGAGTTAATTTTTGTGACAGGTTTAAGGGCTGTTTCTAATTTCATTATTTTTTGCATGTGGATATATAGTTGCTGCACTACCATTTGTTGAAAAGCTATCTTTTCTTCATTAAAGTGCCTTTGCTCTTTTGTGAATGATGAGTTAACTGTATTTCTGTGAGTCTACTTCTGGATTCTTCTTTCTGTTCCATTAATCTTGACAAAAACAGTCTGTCCACTCTTCACCAAATACCATACTACCTCAACTCCTGTAGCTTTGTAAAATCTTGAAGTTGAGTAGTGTCAGTCTTAAGTTCTAGTTTTCTCTTAGAGTTTCATGAACACTAAGATACATAATGTATCCAGGTGTGAATAACATAATTTGAAATTGACTCTGATGATGATATTATAGGTTGTGTTATGAATTTATAAAAGCACTATTGGCAGAGACAATGAAGCCTAGTAACCCATTGCTACTACTTCCTAGGCATACCAAAAGAGGGCTATTCCCAGTTCTCCTTGCAGTGAGGTTGCAGAATAAGTAAGTTTTGCATTATGAAATGTGTCAGACCTGGCCCACAAAATACAGTTCTTGGTCTTCTAGTTCTCTTTATACTACCATAGCAATGTTGTTGTTATTTAGTCACTAAGCCATGCCCGACTCTTTGCAACCCCATGGACTGTAGCCCACCATACTCCTCTGTCCCTGGGATATCCCAAGCAAGAACACTGGAGCGGGTTGCCATTCCTTCTGCAGGGGATCTTCTCGACCCAGGGATTGAACCCTCATCTCCTGCTTGGCAGGCAGATTCTTTACCACTGAGCCACCTGGGAAGCCCCACAGCAATATTAGAAACCACATATTCCAGAAAGAATAACAACACAATGGAAGTAACCTGGATCTACAAATAAGGTGTTAGAGAAATATTCAAGAAAATCACCTGATACGCATTCAGAACACAGAAGACAGTATTTTAAAATACTATTTTAAAGCATAGTATTTTACTTAAAGTTAAAATCTGGCACAATGTAGAATGTCCCTTCCTAAGATCTGGATATCCTTTTTTATCTCCTTCCTATCAAATAACACAAAACACCTAAGATACTAACTACTCACCTGAAATCACAACCTAGACTGGAATATACTCATGCATAATTTATTTATTGGCATTAAATTCATAGGGTCCACAAGCACAGAGCCTGAGGTGATTCAGTTATCTTCCCCTCAAGTGGGACAAGTGAAAAAAGAAATGAAAGAAAAAAAGAAGAACTCTAAAAAAATAAGCTGATCTTAGACAGCATGGAAAAGGGGTTTCTTAGAAAGCAGTAACTATAGTGAAGATGTGCAGCATTTTACATGTTATCTTTTTTAGCAAAAGAGCTCACAGGATTTTGGACTTGATCTTGCTATTTCAATACATGTGTGGCTGTTTGAGAAAACTAATAATTCTCTCAAAATATTCTCTTTGAAGTCACCAAAGAGCAGGATATAATTATGTGTCCCAATGGACTGCTCACTTGACTACACCCTGGAATAACCCATGCCCTTGGCAAAGATTAGAACATTGGTATTGTACTTCACAGAAAGAAAACAGATTCTGCATTTAAGTAGTCATTGTATAAAGTCAGGAGAGACAGTAAAACTATCTGTATGTATATCAAAAGTCAATACCACGAATAAAGTTTACCAAGAGCTGAAGCATTCTATCCCTCTATAAATCTGGTCATTTAATAAAATAATCTTCACATGCTTGATCAGAGTAAGAGCTGGACCATTTTTTATTTTTTCATTAGGCTTTAGCCAGGGTAAAGAAAACTTCTCCTCTCATAAGAGTTTTCCTACTCTGCACATTTGAGAAACTGGGCAGCAAGAGAGACTACCTATAATGTTTTCTACACCTTAACCTCCCATGACTTTTTGAAATTCAACAAGCAGAAGACCCTTTAATAGTGTATTGCATTTATATCTGTTTAAAGGTTAACCAGTGCATATACATTCATCACACAAAGTGCCAAAAATAATAACTTAGATCCCAAAATGAGTGAGCTTCTTATACATATAAAATTGCTTGCAAAGGAGAATAACAGACAAATTAAAATAATTCCTTCTTTCCTCAATATACTTGGCAGCAGAGAACAATCCCCCACTGGTAAAAAGCTGTTCCATCTGCCATCCTATTGCAAGAACAGCTCGCTTTCTTGGAAAGATGATTTATGGGATAACCAACTCATATCTTTCATTTCTGAGGGGTGGAAGACTGTGTAGGGAGGTTTTTGTGGAGAATGTCCACTGGTGAAAATACCTAAAAACCAGTACTCTGAACCAGTGAATTATCAGCAATCTTTTTTTTTCCTGCTAACCTCTTTACTTTTCACTTTCATGCATTGGAGAAGGAAATGGCAACACTCCAGTGTTCTTGCCTGGAGAATCCCAGGGACGGGGGAGCCTGGTGGGCTGCCATCTATGGGGTCGCACAGAATCAGACACGACTAAAGCGACTTAGCAGCAGCAGCAGCAGCAACCTCTTTAAAGCATAAGGTTGTTATTCTTATCTGAAGACACTGTTATGCTAAACATGATTTATTAGAGTTGTGTACATGTATCAGAGATTCTTTAGTACGATAAGTGATCATTGCTATATAGCACTAAGGAAGCATCAAAATGGAAGTAAATGTCTTATTAATTTCAGACATAAACAAGGAGTAGATAAGATGCTAGTATCATACCCCAGCTTTTACCCTCCAGCATGTTTATCTGTAGAGGCTTGGTAGAGGGCAAAACAAAAAGTGTTTAAATGGTTTGACTCAAATCTCCACCGTACAAATATGACAGAGCCAAATTAGGGTACCAGATGTCCTGACCTCAGATACTGGCCCATACAGTGGACCAAGACATCTCTTAATTTATCAAATTCATATGGATTTCCAGGAAAGTAATTGACAGATGTGACTTTCCTTCTTCCTTCCTATCATTCTCCCTTTTGGAAAATCAATTAGAAATGAGCATCATTTAAAGCTTTACATTTGAATGTCTCAAAACATTTGATATACTTTGAGACCATATAATTTGAAGGAGTCTTTTCTCTATATGTGCAACAAACATATAATTAAAGAACTTGCCAAACAAATAAATATTTTACTTTGTTTTTAAGAAAAATAAAATGAAAAGGCAAAATGGTATTGTTTTCCACTATTACCTTTTTAAATAAGACAGTAAACTATAATACCTATCATCAATCCAATAATGATGATTATGCAAACTCCTGCTTCTGTGGCTTCATGACCTTCTGAATTACAATCTAATGAGAGTAAGGTTTCAAAAACCATTTTAAGACAAGGTAAATCTTCGGAACTATTACTCCATTCAGTTTTACATATGCATTTTAATTTTTCTACTTTATGGCTCCATTAATCTCTCATTTCAACAGCCCCCATTTTTAATTAAAGTACAAGTTTTGCAGATCTTATTTTTATTACTGACTGATACCTTCACTAATGGTTTTTATTTTATTGTGAACTTCAAATGCACTTATAGTGTCAGGATGAATTAACACACTAGCAGCTGACTGAAGTGAATAAGCAGGTTAAGCACAGCAAGTGTCCCCGAAGGAAGTCTTAAAAACATTAAACTATAAATACACAAACATTTTAGTGTCATAACCTCAAGGTACATGAAAACAATAAGGAATAGTTAATAAAGGACCACCCTCCCTCCGTCCCTCTGTTCTCTGCCATCCTTCCAAGGAGGTGCTTGCATTCCCTCAACACCCTTCCACTCTCAGGGGCAGAATCACTGGAAAATCCTACTATGTCTCCATCCTATATTTGTTCCCCAAATAGGAGAAATAGAATTGGCAAGACGCTAACTTTAAGTCCGTTATGTACTCAATTTCAGCAGAGATAAAAATGTTCAGGTAACACTTCTATGTGGGTCTGTCCCTGGCTCTTTCCCTTCTCCACACGCCACTATGCCCTTAAGCATCTTTCTCTTCCCACTGGGAAGAGAATTACTAAGACAAGTCTTGAGCTTGCTTTCGGGAGATCTTGGTTCTCCAGCTTCTTCCTCTATAAAGAGGTAGGTGAGACCATTTCAGGGGGATAGTTTAAAACAGCACATTTTACTCAAGCTACCTTCTCTTAAATTAGCCTTGATGATTCAAAAAATAATTTGATTTTAATTTGCCAATTAGTTCCTAAATGAGACAGAACCAAGGGTGGACTTGTGTACTATTCAACCCCACCAATGAGACAAAACATTAAACTGCTAATTATTTAATATCTGGACTACAGACACCACCATTCAGTAAATTATGATATACATCTTAATTGCACTTTAAACAGTTTTTTTTTTTACTATATTACACATATATAAAATATATAATCTTTCACCCATATCGTTTCCACACTTTTAGAAACATTTATAGTGTTTGTGTACTTTCACACTTCATATCCCATTAAAATTGATATCTGTAATCCATAAACATTTGTCACAGAATAAGTCAAGTTTTCTTTCAAAGTAAAAGTCAGTAATATTAAATCAATAAAATATAACAAATAACAAAAGTTTTATAAAAAGTACAATCCTTAGAGTTAACGATCCCTGATTAAATTCTGGCTAATTGATTAATTTGATATGTGAATTTGAAAAAGGTAATTAATAACTCTGTTGGGCTGCACCACCACCCCCAGGCCTACAAGGTCTGTATTTACCCAGATTTAAGACATAAGAGAGACTGGAGTCAGCAACAGAAACATCAGTCGTTTAGATGGATAGGGAAGCTTGGATGGATGAAGCAAAATCCTAGAGCGACACCCCATCTTCTGCATCCCAAGGCAGGAAGGACACGGTGGCAGTATAGGGCATGCTGGGGGGTGAGATTACCAGTGGGAGGGGAATTCATGTCAGGTGCGCTCACTAGTTACCAGGGAAACCAGTAGATGGGCACCACGCCTTCACAGCCCCTTAGATGAGAACAATCACTAGCTAGGTCCTGGGGCAAGTATCTAAGAAGGTCAGTCATATGTGTAGGATACAAGTGAAGCAAGGCCCATGTCAGGAAGGAGACATACAGAAAGCCATACAGCAGCCATTTTGAGTGGCCTGACTATACACTCTATAGTCCTTATTTTCCTAATCTATGAAATACAAATAAAAATACTACCTCTTAAATTTGATTGTGAGGTCAAAATTAGTATGTCAGAATAGCATCAGGCAATTAATAAATGAATATATTAATATTTTATTGAAGGTGAAGGTGAGAAAAAAGCTGGCTTAATACTTAACATTCCACAAACTAAGATCATGGCATCCAGTCCCATCACTTCATGGCAAATAGATGGGAAAACATTGGAAACAGTGACAGACTGTATATTCCTGGACTCCAAAATCACTGCAGATAGGGACTGCAGCCATGAAATTAAAAGATGCTTGCTCCTTGGAAGAAAAGCTATGACAAATCTAGATAGCTTATTAACAAGCAGAGACATCACTTTGCCTACAAAGGTCCATATAGCTAAATCTATCATTTTTTCCAGTAGTCATGTATGGATGTGACAGTTGAACCATAAAGAGAGTTGCACACCAAAGAACTGATACTTTTGAACTGCAGTGTTGGAGAAGGCTCTTGGACTGAAAGGAGATCAAACCAATCAATCCTAAAGGAAATCAACCCTCAATATTCATTGGAAGGACTGATGGTGAAGCAGAAGTTCCAATACTTTGGATACCTAAATGCGAAGAACTGACTCTTTGAAAAAGACCCTGATGCTGGGAAAGACTGAAGGCAGGAGAAGAAGGGAGCAACAGAGCATGAGGGCGTTGGATGCCATCATCAGCACAAAGGATGTGAGTTTGAGCAAACTCCGGGAGATGGTGAAGGACAGGGAAACCTGACGTGCAGCAGTCCATGGGGTCGCAAAGAGTTGGACATGACCGAGCAACTGAACAACAATAGTAATATTTTAGATGCTGTTGTCACCATGTGTTAATCTAACCATAGAAAACCATTTTTATTATTATATTAATTTTCAAAAACACATTTCCAAGTTTATACTAGGAAAAATAAATCTTTAATATTATGATTCTGGTTTTTCTTTCTCACCTTACCTACTAATTGTTGACACTGGGCAAGTCATCGTTTCATTACAAGCCTCAGTCCTTGCATCTAGAGGCTTTAAAAACTGCATTATTTTGCACACAAGCCTTCAATAATGGATGTAAAGTGGTCAGCACAGAGTAAGCATTAAACAAATGTTATTTTCTTTCCCTCCTTCCCTTGACCAAAGGAAGTTCACTTTGAGTTCATTTTGTTTTCTTTTATAGCAGAAAATGGCCATTGGAAGTTTTAGCCCTTGAGCTTTAAAGATTGATGTAGAGACAGAATTTCTTTGTCCTTTATGATAAGGTTCCAGAAAGTGGTTGCACACTTGGAGAATAGGGAATTGACTGGAAAGGTACACCAGGGAACTGTCTAGGGTGGTGAGAATGTTCTAAACCTGGTTTTAAGTGGTGGTTATCCAGTTGTATGTATACTGTCAGAAGTCATTAAAGAGCTGTCTTAAGAGGTGTGTATGCTGCTGCTGCTGCTGCTGCTAAGTCACTTCAGTCGTGTCTGACTCTGTGCGACCCCAGAGATGGCAGCCCACCAGGCTCCCCCGTCCCTGGGATTCTCCAGGCAAGAACAGTGGAGTGGGTTGCCATTTCCTTCTCGAGTGCATGAAAGTGAAAAGTGAAAGTGAAGTTGCTCAGTCGTGTCTGACTCTTCGAGATCCCATGGACTGCAGCCTAGCAGGCTCCTCCATCCATGGAATTTTCTAGGCAAGAGTACTGGAGTGGGGTGCCATCGCCTTCTCTGAAGAGGTGTGTATATTTCATGTTAATTACATCTCAATTTTTTAAAAATTCAAGCTAATCTGAGAGTCAGAAAATCAAAACACTTTTTGGAAAGATACATCTTTTCTTCTATGAACCACATATTATTAAACAATTTTAAAAAAATAGGAAAGTTTACTTGGAAATCTAGATGCTCTACTTTTCTTTAAAAATCAGTCCTAAAGGAAATCAGACCTGAATATTCATCGGAAGGACTAATGCTGAAGCTGAAACACCAATACTTTGACCACCTGATGCAAAGAACTGGCTCATTTGAAAAGACCCTGATGCTGGGAAAGACTGGGAGCAGGAAGAGAAGGGGACGGCAGAGGATGAGAAGGTTGGATGGCATCATCAACTAGATGGACATAAGTTTGAGTAAGCACCAGGAGTTGGTGATGGACAGGGAAGCCTGACATGCTGCAGTCAATGAGGCTGCAAAGAGCCAGACACGACTGAGCGACTGAACTTAACTGAACTGAAAGACAAATAAAAGAGAACCTTTTAGAGTTTCCCCAGACCCTACCAACTCTAGCATTTCCTACACCAACATACCATACTTTTGTGAACCAAATTCTCACTGATATTATAATACAATCTACAACAATATATAATATAGTTGTTTTGTTACTTTAGACTTGAACTTTCCTTAGAAGGAGCACGAGATACTTTATAAGTTCTGGAATGATATAATAATATAGAAATTTTAATACATGAGTATTAGTATTTCTTACTACCAAAGCTCCAAATGTAGATTAAAACTCACTTTTCAAGGAAAATATTCACAATTTAAGTGTTGGAACTGACGTATGGGGGCTTTCCTAGTGGTTCAGTGGTAAAGAATCTGCCTGCAATGCAGGAGACACAGGTTCCATCCCTGGGTCAAGAAAATCCCTGGAGAAGGAAATGGCAACCCACTCCAGTATTTCTGCCAGGAAAATCCCATTTTCCTGGCAAGAATACTGGAAGAGCCTGGCGGGCGATAGTTCATGGGGTCTTAAAAAGTCACTGGACACAACTGAAGTGACTAAGCATGGACACTATGTCTTGTTTATTATATACTTGAAGTAAAATAGTTGGAAAAAATTTGTAAAATCTTTTGTTTCAAAGAATCAATGGTTCAAATTATTCCTGTGAATGGTTCATGTGAGGCATAAGGCTTAGGACTGATAACAAACAGTAGTTGATTGATTTTGAATAACAGAATCTGACTTCATAATTTAACAATTTAATCTTGCCTCATAACTTAATACATATGACACAGAACTCTGCTTTTTTGACTAAAATTTGAGCCAAAGACAAAGGATTCTAGGGTAGGCACTGGTGTTCCATTGTTGAAACTGATTCGCTGCTAAGACTACCAGGATTATTTCAGGTGATTTTTAAGATGGGAAGAACCTCCCTATCAAAATTCCTTTGCTCTGGGATTTTCCATAAACACTCACTGTATTACTAATACTGAGATTTAAATCAATAAGACACCCAGGAAACATTATACCAAGGTCCTTTGGAGCTTGTTAAAACAGAAATGATCAGAAACATGTTATTACAAGGAAGCACTCACCATTCCGCTATGTGCACCACACACGCACACACACACAAATAACTTCTAAAATGAAAATCTGAAAATTTTAACCAACATAAGAAGAGGAAAGCACTAATTAGTATACAAAAGCCAAAAAACATTCAAAGCTACTAAATGTGAGAATGCACAAAGTGACCTCAGGTATAAAACGTAAACATTAAAAATAAATAAATAAGGGCTCCTCACTGCCTGTTACAATTCAGGAGTTTGTTTTTCAATGGCATAACCTAAAGGAGGGGTGAAGTATTTAATCACTTTACCAAATAATATAAACAAACAAACTGGAAGTCCCAAGACCTCAAGAGCACAGGGAGTATTTCACCTACAATAGAACAATGTCTATTCCCTTGAGAGTTGCACAACTCCTGGATTAAAATCAAATGCATTTCACTACAAAACAAAAAACAAGGAGTGAATCAATTACATGAGGGCAAAAGCAATCACACAATGAGGTCTTCACCACTATGAAAGCAGCAGAAGAGTCAGGCAGCAGGGCTACTGCACAAATATTCTACAATTAGCAGCAGCAGCTACACAAACAACATTGTAGCTCTCATTTACCTGGAGAGTCTGTTACATCTGTGCACAGCAGCCACAGCTGCTACCCAAGGCACAGAAACGAACATGTTCACACCCTTGAAAAAACAAGCTATCTATTATCATCTGCTAATACTGAACATAATGCCTTGTGAAGAGAGTAAAGATTCTGTGTTGCAGTTAAACTGTGATTTCTGCAAGATTAACCTATCTTTATTTTTCATCACATCCATGTTTTAGGTAGCCATCCAAGATTGGTGTACACTCTTCAATATTTACTAAATTAAATGAGGAAATCAAACTATACTAGGTAGTTTGTGGAACCATGCATAAAATTCACTACTGTAGTATATGAACACAGAATGATTTACTTTAAAATCCTGAGAAAGAAAGCTATGCTAAACTTAAAAATCTCACATTTCTGGCATTTAATGATGCCACCTGAAATGCAAAAAAATGTATAAATATCTAATTAATTTTTTACTACAAAAGTGTAAGACTCCTAACTATCAAAGGAAATTACAGATTTAGGCATATAACAGTACTCTTCCAGAAACAGTTTCTGTCATAACTACTTTCAGATGAAAATCACACATAGGATCACTTAATATTAAATTTGCTGGTGAAGAAAAAAAAATTCAAATTTATCAGTATTAACATCTGTCAACATTAGATAACATTTCCCATGTTCAGGGCACCATTCTAAATACTTCACATACACTGTTATTAATCTTTAAAACCTATGAGACACTCTTGTTATTCCCAAAACACAGATGAGGAATCGGAGTTACAGGAAGAAGAAGTGATATTTTTCCCCTAAGACCACACAGCATGTAAAAGTTATGTGTGTGCTGCGTGCTAAATCACTTCAGTTGTGTCTGACTCTTTTCAACACTACGGACTGTAGCCTACTAGGCTCCTCTGTTCATAGGATTCTCCGGGCAAGAACACTGGAGTGGGTTGCCATGCTCTCTTCCAGGGGATCTTCCTGACCCAGGGGTCGAAGATCGAACCCACGTTTCTTGTGTCTCCTGCATTTGCAGGCAGGTTCTTTACCACTAGCACCACCTCTGAAGCCAAGGTGGCTTTTTTCAGTAAAAGCTGAAGCTGGGCTTTCAAAGTAGCCATTCTATCTCACAAGCTCTGAGAGCCTAAGTACCACACAACTAGTATATAAACTATTCTTTCAAGATGCAGATGTTTGGTGTTTTCACTCCATAAAGAAAAGTTATAAATTTGAATAGTCATATGCTGCTGAGTCACTTCAGTCGTGCCCGACTCTGTGCGACCCCATAGACGGCAGCCCACCAGCCTCCCCCGTCTCTGGGATTCCCCAGGCAAGAACACTGGAGTGGGTTGCCACTGCCTTCTCCAATGCATGAAAGTGAAAAGTGAAAGTGAAGTCGCTCAGTCGTGTCCGACCCTCAGTGACCCCATGGACTGCAGCCTACCAGGCTCCTCCATCCATGGGATTTTCCAGGCAAGAGTACTGGAGTGGGGTGCCATTGCCTTCTCCCATAGTCATATGAGTTGATACTATAAAAGAAAATTTTAACAGTTTCTTAGAATTTATACATGATAAGGAATGTGATTCCTTATAACTTACCTTAAAAATTTATGCAATAATACAGCAACTTTTCCATCAATTTTTTAAAAAGATATGCTGGAACCCCTTTTTCAATTTAGCACCTCTGACAGAATTCATTTTCATATTCATTACTCACTAAAGTTTCAGGGATACTGATGAGGTCCATATTACATTTCATAGTAACTGTAAGAAATAGATTTCACGTTTGAAAGGCTAAATATATTTTGAGCCAAGTCAGATCATGATGTGACAGAAATATTTCATAAGTATTGACAAAACAGTGGTTCTTACTTTCTTATTTATTACCAGTTATAGACAATTCCAGTGAGAAGTTCAAAAATGGTTAGCAATATCCTTATCACTAGAATAAGAGTATAGTATCTCAAAATGACTATTTTAAAAGATTGTCTTATTTGCATGAATTGTTGCAATTATGAAAGTTTGTTTTTTTTCCTAAATCACATACTTTGTAGTTATATCTCATAATCCAATATGAATAATGAGTTAGGATTTTGTTTTATGGCTACTTTTTAACCATCATCAATATGCATAATGATGTATGTTAATAGTTTTTGAACCTGGATAGCAAAAATGTAACATTAGAGGTAAAATCAAATCTTATAAAAATTTTCCATGACTAAAGGAATTTTTTTCAGTATTAAGCAGGGGGAAAAAAAAGAAAGTGAAAAGTTGTTCAAGGAGAAGTAAACAATGTTTAGTTCCATAAATAATTCAGCTTTTTATAGAAAAATTCCCCAATGCCTACTTGTTAGATAAAAACATTCAAGGATAGGATGAGATTTAACCATTTGCTTCAGTGTCTCCACCGATAGCCTTCACTTCCCTATTATTAGCTCTGTACAAATCCTCACTCTCCAGGCAAACAAGTGGCTTCAGTTTGCTGTTTCTTCATCTTTTCCCCTCATTACTCACCCTACGATTATCCATCATCATGCTTTTAATAAAATCCTCCTACTCTAGTGAACAAAAATTATACAATCATATCTCAAGCACAATCTTTTACATTTTCCTCTCAATTTACATACACAATAATATCTGGCACTTTTGAGTCTTATCTATTTTAAAGAAAACTTCTTTAGACCAAGGATTACAATATAATCTTTGTATTATAATCTAAGAGTCAAGGTGATAATTATGCACCAGTGTTTAAGCTTAATAGATATCTTCAAACTAATTTCTAAGCATTTTGTTCTTTCTTCTGCCAATCTTTACCTATAAGCTTCTGAAGGTCAAATTCTAGACTGTCTTTACAAAAAAATAAAAATAAAAAAGTTCTAGCAATAACCCCTAAAATTTATTATGCAAATATTTGCTAAACTATTTATAGATTATAATTTTTAACATTTTTCATATTGTTAGTATATTTTAGTTGCTGTTGGTATTTTTTATTTACCCTCATCAAGAGACAAATTGAGATTTGTTCTTACTCCTAATACTCAAAAGAAATCTCTCTTTCTCTTCCAAAGCTTCTTATTTGGCTATTTCACCACTAGGGAAGTAAAAGGAGGCAAAGTATGAAAAGGAATTATCTATTAGTCCTTTTGGGGGAAAGAGACATTTTTACACCAGTTAAGATAGTTGTAAGTGAATTTAAAATATTGACACAAGATTGACAGCTGCTCACATTCTGCCTTGAAAGGTTTACTACTGGCATGAACTCCCAGCAGCTGCTTGTTTGAAACGTGAGAAAACATTTGGACAGTTAGGATAGCCTGATTTTCCCCTTAAAATCTGTTTGGCAAAACTTTCTGGCAGTTAATTTGATCCTGTGAAAACGCTTTTTAAAAAAAAAAAATAAAATAAAAAGTGTTCACATCTCTTCACAAAACTTGTTTTGCCACTATAGACAGTATTTTTAAAAAGTAGTGTTTTAACCTTACAATCTTTTTCTGCTAATACTTTTCATTTAGTCAGTAAAATTATAAAGTGGATGGCAGAGTAAGTTATTATAATAAAATGATTAGATGGCTCATAGTGAAATATTTTTAAGAGATTACCAGTATCCTCCATGGAAGTTAATTTTCTTACACAACATTGAGATGAGAATAGAGACCATGATCTACAACTTTATCAGTAACTACGTGTGTGCTAAATTGATTCAGTAGTGTCTGATTCTTTGCAACCCTGTGTACTATAGCCCGCCAGGTTCCTCTGTCTATAAGATTCTCCATGCCCTCCTCCAGTGGATCTTCCCAACCCAAGGATAGAAACCCCGTGTTTTATGTCTCCTGAATGGAAAGGAAGGTTCTTTACACTAGCATCACCTGGGAAGCCCCTCATCAATAAGTACAAAATCTTTATTAAGAAACTAACAACATTAAGATTTGAGGACTCGTTCTCAAGCATTAGGACAAATTTACAAGACCAGTTCAAACATCTTAATCCTATAACAGTCTAGAGTAAAATCCAGCATGAGCCATTTCATTCATCCATGCACTCTGCATAAAATAACCAGTGCCCAGGAATGTGTAATTTGTGTCCTCAACTTTTATAATAATTTCCTAAGCATTCCCTTTCCTTAATGGGTGTTCCTCTGTCTTTTTAACTGCTTTCTTCACATTCACTTTCAAGTATGTCATGGCCTCTTGCAAGGCAACTCCTTATCTAAGGCAGAGCAATCTAAAGGGTATTGATTTATGATGGCTATGTAATTTACAAACTCTGCAATTCTCCTGTAAAATTTATTCAAAAAAGACTGTACATTAAGTTTGGCATTCACTAGTCCGGTCTATTCCAGTTTCATGTTAATCCCATATCAGATCTGTTTGGAAGATTTATGCATTTAGAGCATGTACATTTGTTTGGCAGATTTTAAAGTATTTGCAAAATCATAGCAACCCTTTAGAAACATTTGCATTGAAACACTGAATGAAGGCTATGACAGCAGTAACCTGAGATTAAATGGAGATAAAATACTGGCATTATATATGAGAATGATATACTTAGCAAATATAACTTAAGAAGTTCTTGTATTTCAACTAAATGAGTTATTTCTTTCAAGATCAATAAAAGAAAATATCAGAATTATCCATTATTAAAAAGCATAAGCTAAATAATTCTTAAATTTAAAAAGCCACTCTTCAGCAAGCTGCTATGCTTGTCTAAAATAGAAAACTGGATCCCAAATTTGATGGTAAATGAGACAGTAACTAAAAACATTCAAGGTAAAAATAATAATAAGAGAGACTGTGCTGTGCTCAGTCTCTTGGTGCTGGTGGTATAGTCACTAAGTGGTATCCAACTCTTGTGACCCCAAGGACTGTAGCCCACCAAGCTCCTCTGTCCATGGGATTCCCCAGGCAAGAATACAGGAGTGCATTGCCATTTCCTTATCCAGGGGCTCAGTGTCTTGGTCATGTACAATTCTTTGCGATCCCATAGACTGCAGTCTACCAAGCTTCTCTGCCCATTGGATACTCGAGTAATAATAATAATAAATAATAAAAGATACCATATAGATTTTCTACTATAAACACCAAAATTATCTTGGTTACCTTTTAAGAAATCACATCTATTATACCAGATTTGCTAATGAACAGTGAAATTTTAATTACTAAGTCTTTGCATATAGCTGAGAAAATATACAACATAAATCTTTAAGGAAAAGTATCCAGATTCTTAACAATAGACCTTACATATATCAAAAAAAAAAAGAAACAAGTCTTCAGGTCACCTGACATATGCATCTAATTTTTATGTAACCAAAACTGAATTTAAATTCACATAAAACCTCTCATTTTTTTTCAAGTTATTAGTAACTCAGAAAGTAAAACAGATCTTTTCAAAGATGTAAAGTTTTATGCAAAAGGTGGCAATATTGTGCATAAATTAATGGCTCAAATTCCATGTGACTTAAAAGCAAGTTGCCAGCAAACTGATCATCTGAGTCAGCACTTACCTCTCATTTTCTTTATTTCTAGCATGAGAACGAAATTAAGTGAAGATGCTGACAAAAACATAGGTTTTCGTTTAAGACACCAGTAAAGAACATGATCAAGGACATTTAAAATAGGGAGAACCTGACATTACACAAAACAGTTCAGTGAAAGTGTTCCTGACACAGCCTCACAATGATGCTGTATAAATTAATATTTATATTTATGCTTTGCCTGCAATATATGAAGTGCTTCTTCAGTGTTCTAAACAGTGATATGCCAGGGAATGTAGGAAGTGACACATCACAGGAAAGCAGAGAAAAAAGATGAGGAGAGTGTACACGGTGGAAGAAGGATGGAGACAAACACTCAAGTTATAATTTTAGAAATTATTTTCTTAATTATTTAATTACAAATAGATTATATCACATATTCAAAAACAAGGTAAATGTTCAATATACAATGTGTCCATTACCACTAATGAAGAAAAGTACAAAAGATATGCGTTTATGCTAAAGTTATTTCAAAATGTATAATTATTCACATGGTTACAGATTTTTGATTGCTCGCTCTCTAGACTATAAAAACCAAAGCCAACATCTGATTAAGTTATGGTACCCTGTAATAAATCATTTGAAGTCATTTATTTGGAAATGGAACCCTTTCTAACCTTTCCTAGTATTAAAACATATCAATCTAATCAATTTAACTTTCAACAGATATTACTTTTCTCTTCCTGTCAAAATGTACAATGGGTTTTCTACTCAATATAAGCTTTTTAGCTACAGAAGTAAAGAACTCTGCTATTTAAGGATTTGATTTTATTATTATTTTTAATGTAGCAATGGTTGTCCTGATGGTTATTATTTGGCTGAATGAATTGAAGTGAGGCTCCCTGGGCAGCTGCTGACATAATGACTGATTGTGTGCAGAGCTGAGAATGTGAATGATAAATTTTGAAAGGCTCTGGAATTTGTGAACAACAAAAGTAGCTACAGTTCCTAAAATCTAACCATTTGTTCTCCACAACAAAAGAAGACTCAAAGGCTTTTGTTTAATGAAATGATTCAAAAACAGGATACAGAGGAATTAAGGGTTATCTTTACCAGCACAATACAGCAAGCAGCTTGTGTGCCCAAGGAGATGGATCACAAATGTAGGCTGGTTAACACAGCATAGATAGTATTAATCTGATTCTATCCCCTTAATATTATTATGATAGTCTCATGACAGCTTTCTTAATATCTTCATGCTTTTACCAAAAAGAAAAAAAGCACATAGAAATAGGAACAATTTAAATAACTTTCACATGAACAAGTTTATAATGAATTCCAGATCATTTAATAATTAAAACATGCTCAAATTAGTTTGCAACAAACATGTCAAAAATCATTAAAAAATTTTTTGTTGTTGTTGTTTTTTGTTTGTTTTTTAAATAGCTGAAATCCTTGGTTATAGTATGTACTAACTATGTAATCTTGAGGAGCTGATTCTCCTCAAACCTTTTTCCATGCATGTAAAATGGCAATTTGGAAGATTATACAAAATTCTAAAAATAAAACACATAACAGAAAGCCTGGCAAATTGTATGTGTTTTAATAACTGAGTGGTGGTGGTAACAGTGATATATGAGTATTAAGGACCATTCTAGAAGGTATCTTATTTAAACTTCACAAGAATCTCCTGACTTAATTAAAACAAACCCTTGAAGGATATCAAAATATACTACCCCAAAATATGACTACAGGAGTTCAAGATATCTTACCACAAATTATACTGCTCTGAAACACTGATTAGTTTCAGCTATAGGCATATGAAAAACAGCAAATGCAGGGACAGGCTTTCTCTGAATTTCTCTTATCTGCCTAATGATAGATCTCCCAAGAGGAACTCAACGTCAGAAATCACTTCCTGGGAACTTCATCCCCAAGAAAGACTGACTTTTGTCACAGGATAGGGGACTAAAAGTTGACACCACACCAAGACAAACCAAAGTTTGTCTCAAACTATCATCCCCACATCTATTTTTCCAAGGGCCCATTCATCTTCCCTAAAATCATCTATTCTCTCCAACTTATAGATCTAAATCCCTCTACCCTTTCTCTATTAAGATGGCATTCAAGACTGAATTCTAAGCCACTTCAGGGAGTTACTAGTCATTTTTCTCTGGATATCTCCTATATACACATGAGGTATACAAGGTAATAAACTTCTTTTGTTTTTTTCTTGTTATCTGTCTTTTATTACAGGAGTCACAGCTGTGAACTTACACCGGTAGAGGGAAAATTACTTTTCCTCCCTTATACCCACACATCAGAAAGGAGAGAAGAGGGTATTCTAACTAAGGTAAAAAATAAGGTAGTAAAATTCAGTAAGTTCTGTCTCCTCAAAAACCCTCCTTTTCCCCAGGACACCCTGTGCCTTCAGTTATAGAAACATGATTCAGGAAAAATACAGAAGGGAATAAGACACCAAGATGACAGAGGAATAGCTGAACATGGACTACTTCTCTCTCCAGGGATATATTAGGAATACATATTCAAAAGCAGAGGATCTCACAGAGCACCAGCTGAAAGCTGGCAGGAGTCCCTGACCACCAGAAAGGAATATGGAACCACACAAAACTTGGTAGAGCAAAGGAAGGAAGGGAAAATGAGGAGGAGAAAAGAGGAGGAGAGAGAGCAGGGCTGGACCTGTACCTGGGGGATAGAGGAACTGAAGCAGGGGTGAGATTCCCACATCAAAGTAATAGTTTGGGACAGAGAGGAGGCATATGGGATCTTGGAGAGTGAAGCAGCTGATCTGTGACAGTCTGAATGGAGTGAGAACCATACAGAAAATCTGTACTGCAGCCCTACATAACCTCAACAGGGATGTGGGTCCTCTAGTTAAGGAAGAAGATCAAAAAACTTTCCACCAGCTGTACAAGCTGCAGAGTAAATCCATATGATCAACCAAGTAGACTACCTGTGGCGGATTCATTTTGATGTATGGCAAAACCAATATAATATTGTAAAGTTAAAAAATAAAAAGAGAAAAAATGGGGAAAAAAATAAATAAAAGGACAATGAGTGGTCACACAAAAGAAAAAGCCCTAGCTCTGGCAACTTTGGGCATTGGAGGCAAGTACACACAGAAGCGGAGTCAAATTAGAGTCTGAGTTGTCCCCACAGCAGGTCCAGAGAATAGTATAGTATTGGAGGGCCTTCTAGGGAGGTGGAGGTGGAACTACCACTTATATACATTTTTCTCCTTCCTTTTTTCCCTTTAGTATTTTCTTTTTCACATTGTTCATCTTCTTTATTATGTCTTTAATTTTTATTTTTTATAACTTACTTTTTATGATGGGGAACATGTGTATACCTGTGGAGGATTCATGTTGATGTATGGCAAAACCAATACAATACTATAAAGTAATTAATCTCCAATTAAAATAAATAAATTTATATTAAATTTTTTTAAATATATATTTTTTACTACCTAAAAAAAAAGTCTTATTTCTAAATAAATTCATTAATTGTTCTCCCTTATTTCTACAGTATTGATCTCTTCTTTTTTGGCTCTTGTTTTTATCCTTTTTTTTTTTCTTCTTCTTCTTTTTTTTTTTTTTTTTTTCTTATTTTCCCTTTGTAAGTGTGCAAGTTTCTTTGGGTGTCCTTGGCTATTGAGGGGTGCTTTCATTGTTACCCTCGGGGTTTTGTCTTCTGTGCTGTGAGGCCTGTGAAGTCTTGATGCTACAATAAAGTGTCAGGCCTGAATCCCCAAGGTGGGAGATCCAAGTCTAGGACTTTAGACTACCAGAGAACTCCTGACATCATGGACCATTAATCAATAGGACCTCTGCATTAAAACCAAGCCCCAGAGCCAGAAATCTCCAGTGCTGAATGCCTCATGCCAAACCATTAGCAAAACAGAAACACAACCCTCCCCCATAGTAGAAAGGTTACTCAAAGTGATACCAAGCACACAGACACCCCAAGACATACTACTGGACATGTCAATGCTCTTCAGAGAGATAATATGCAGCTCCATCCACCAGAACACAGAACAAGTACTCCCAACAAAGAAACCTTCACAAGTCACTGTTCCAAGCTCACCCATGAGGGGAAAGACTCCACAATTAAAAGGAACTATGACCCCCGACCCTGCAGGCAGAAAGGAGACCCCAAACACAGTAAATCAAAAAAAACGAAAAGACAGAGAGACATGCAGCAGATGGAGGAAAATGGTAAAAATCCACAACACCAAGCAAATGAAGAGGAAATAAGCAGTCTATCTAAAATAGAGCTCAGAGTAACAATAGCAAAAATGATCCAAAATCATGGAAATAAAATGGAGGACAGATAAATAGATCGGCGGCACAGATCAGAAAAGATACAAGAAATGTTTAACAAAGAACTATAATAATTAAAGAACAGACAATCAGCAAAGAGCAACACAATAACTGAGATTAAAAACACACTAAAGGGAACCAATAAAACTAATAGTAGTCTCATCTGAGGCAGAAGAACGAATAAGTGAACTGGAAGAAAGAATGGTGGAAACACTGAGGCAGAGCAGAATACAGCAAAAAAAGGATAAAAAGAAATGGGGACAATCTCAGAGATCTCTGGGACACTATTAAGTGTACCAATACTAGAATTATAGATTCCTCTTTTTTCTCAAGTGCATATGGAAATGCCTACAGGATAGATCACTTCTTGGGTCATAAATCAAGTCTTGGTAAATTTTAAAAAACTGAAATTATTTCAAGAATCTTTTCTAACCAGAATGCTATAAGAATATATAAAACTACAAGAAATAAACAACCCAAAAAACCCACAAAATTTATGGAGGCTAAACAATGAGTTGCTTAATAACCAACAGATCACTGAAGAAATCAAAAAGGAAACAAAAATATACCAAGAAACAAATGACAATGAAAACACTGCAACTCTAAACCTATGGGATGCAATACATGCAGTATTAAGAGGTAAGTTTATAGCAGGGAATTTTATAACAATACAAACCTATCTCAAGAAACAAGAAAAACTTCAAACGAACAACCTAACCTTACACCTAAAGCAACTAGAAAAAGAAAAAAGAAAACCCCAAAGTTAGTAGAAGGAAATAAATTGTAAAGATCAGTGTAAAAAGAAATGAAAGAGACAATAGCAAAGATGAATAAAACTAAAAGCTAATTCTTTGAGAAGATAAACAAAATTAACAAATTATTATCCAGATCCATCAAGAAAAAGAAGACCCAAATCAATAAAATTAGCATGAAAAAGATACAATAGACAACTGAGAAATACTAAGGATCATAAGAGACTCCAACAAGTAACTATATGCCAATAAAATGGACAACCTGGAAGAAATGGACAAATTCTTAGAAAAGTACAACCTTCCAAAACTGAACCAGAAAGAAACAGAAAATATAAACAGACCAATCACAAGCACAGAAATTTAAACTAATAGAAAATTTAACAACAAACAAAAGCCCAGGGCCATATGGCTTCACAGGTGAATTCTACCAAAAGTTTAGAAAAAAGCTAACACCTATCCTATTCAAGTTCTTCAGAAAATAGCAGAGGAAGGAAAACTCCCAAATACAATCTATGAGGCCACCATCATGCTGACATCAAAGCCATGAAAAGATGCCACAAAAAAAACAAAACAAGGCAATATCACAGATGAACATAGATGCAAAAATCCTTAACCAAATTCTAGCAAAAAGAATCCAACAAGACATTAAAAGCATCTTACATCATAATCAAGTGGGCTTTATCCCAGGGACGCAAGAATTCTTCAATATATACAAATCAATCAGTGAGATACATCATATTAACATATTGAAAGATAAAATTCATGTGATCATCCCAATTGATGCAGAGAAAGCTTTTGATAAAATTCAACACCATTTATGATGAAAACCCTGCAGAAAGTAGGCATAGAAGGAACATACCTCAACATATTAAACACTGTATGCAACATCCCACAGCAAACATCATTATCAGTTGTGAAAACTGAAAGTTCATTTCAGTTCAGTTTAGTCGCTCAGTCGTGTCTGACTCTTTGTGACCCCAGGAACTGCAGCACGCCAGGCCTCCCTGTCCAACAACAACTGCCAGAGTCTACCCAAACCCATGTCCATTGAGTCGGTGATGCAACACAACCATCTCATCCTCCGTCGTCCCCTTCCCCCACATTCAAACTTTCCCAGCATCAAGGTCTTTTCAAATGAGTCAGCTGTAAGCATCTGGTGGCCAAAGTATTGGATTTCAGCTTCAACATTAGTCTTTCCAATGAACACTCAGGACTGATCTCCTTTAAGATGGACTGGTTGGATCTCTTTGCAGTCCAAGGGACTCTCAAGAGTCTTCGCCAACACCACAGTTCAAAAGCATCAATTCTTTGGTGCTCAGCTTTCTCTATAGTCCAACTCTCACATCCATACACGACTACTGGAAAAACCATAGCCTTGACTAGATGGACCTTTGCTGACAAAGTAATGTCTCAGCTTTTAAATATGCTGTATAAGTTGGTCATAACTTTCCTTCCAAGGAGTAAGCATCTTTTAATTTCATGGATGCAATCACCATCTGCAGTGATTTTGGAGCCCAGAAAAACAAAGTCAGCCACTGTTTCCACTGTTTCCCCATCTATTTCCCATGAAGTGATGGGACCAGATGCCATGATCTTTGTTTTCTGAGCGTTGAGCTTTAAGCCAACATTTTCACTCTCCTCTTTCACTTTCATCAAGGGGCTCTTTAGTTCTTCTTCACTTTCTGCCATAAGGCTGGTATCATCTGCATATGTGAGGTTATTGATATTTCTCCCAGCAATCTTGATTCCAGCTTGTGCTTCTTCCAGTCCAGCATTTCTCATGATGTACTCTGTATATAAGTTAAATAAGCAGGGTGACAATATACAGCCTTGACGTATTCCTTTTCCTATTTGGAACTAGTCTGTTGTTCCATGTCCAGTTCTAACTTCCTGACCTGCATAGAGGTTTCTCAAGAGGCAGGTCAGGTGGTCTGGTATTACCATTTCATTTAGAATTTTCCACAGTTTATTGTGATCCACACAGCCAAAGGCTGTGGCATAGTCAACAAAGCAGAAATAAATAGATGTTTTTCTAGAACTCTCTTGCTTTTTCCATGATCCAGCGGATGTTGGCAATTTCATCTCTAGTGCCTCTGCCTTTTATAAAACCAGCTTGAACATCTGAAAGTGCATGGTTCACATACTGCTGAAGCCTGGCTTAGAGAATTTTGAGCATTACTTTACTAGCGTGTGAGATGAGTGCAATTGTGCGGTAGTTTGAGCATTCTTGGCATTGCCTTTCTTTGGGATTGGAATGAAAACTGACCTTTTCCAGTCCTGTGGCCACTGCTGAGTTTTCTAAATTTGCTGGCATATTGAGTGCAGCACTTTCACAGCATCATCTTTCAGGATTTGAAATAGCTCAACTGGAATTCAATCACCTCTACTAGCTTTGTTGGTAGTGATGCTTCCTAAGGCCCACTTGACTTCACATTCCAGGATATTTGGCTCTAGGTGAGTGTGAGTGATCACACCGTCATGAAAGTATTTCCTGTAAAATCAGGTACAAGGCAAGAGTGCCCATTATGATTCAACATAGTTTTAGAAGTCGTAGCTAGAGCAATCAGAGAAGAAATAGAAATAAAAGGAAACCAGATTGGAAAAGTGGAAGTAAAACCCTCACTGTTTGCAGATGACATGATACTATACATAGAAAACCCTAAAGATGCCACCAGAAAATTACTAAAACTAATCAATGAATATAGCAAAGTTGTAGGATATAAAATTAATACACAGAAATCCCTTGCATTATCATATACTAACAATGAAAAATAAGAAAGAGACATTAAGGAAATAATCCCATTCATCACTGCAACAAAAAGAATAAAATACCAAGGATAAACCTACCTAACAAGTTAAAAGGCCTGTATGGAGAATACTATAAAGTGCTAATGAAAGAAATCTAAGATGATACAAACAGATGGAGAGATATATTATGTTCCTAAATTGGAAGGATCAATATTGTGAAAATGACCAAAGCAACCTAAAGATTAAATGCCATCCCTATCAAACTACCAATGATATTTTTCACAGATCTACAATAAAAAATTCAAGATTCATATGGAAACACAAAAGATCCCAGTTAGCCAAACAAATTTTGAAAAAGAAGAATGGAGCTGGAGCAATCAACCTGCCCGACTTCAGGCTTCAGACAAAGTTACAGTCATCAAGACAGTATGGCACTAGCACAGAAGCAGAAATACAGACCAATGGAACAAGATGGAAAGTCCAGAGTTAAACCACATACAAATGAGCACCTTGTCTTTAACAAAGGAGGCAAAAATATACAATGGAGAAAATTTAGTCTCTTCAATAAGTCGTACAGCAAAATCTAGACAGCTTTGTGTAAAAGAATGAAATTAAGACACCACCTAACACCATACACAAAGATAAACTCAAAACGTATTAAAGACCTAAAGGTAAGACCAGAAACTATAAAACTCTTAAGAGAAACACAGGCAGAACACCCTTTGACATAAATCACAGCAGGATTTTCTATGACCCACTTCCTAGAGTAATGGAAATAAAAACAAAAATCAACAAATGGGACCTAATTAAAATGAAAAGTTTTTGCACAGTGAAGGAAGCTGTAAATATGGTGAAAAGACAACCTTCAGAATGGGATAAAAAAAAATAGCAAAGGAAACAACCGACAAAGGGTCAATCTCCAAAATATACAAGCAGTTCACTCAGCTCAATAATAGAGAAACAAACAACCCAGTCAAAAACTGGGCAGAAGACATAAAGAGACAGTTTTTCCAAAGACATAAAGATGCCTAATAAACACATGAAAAGATGCTCAACACCATTCATTATTAGACAAATGCAAATGAAAATTAAAATGAGTTATCACCTCACATGGGTCAGAATGGTCATCATCTAAAAAGCCTACAAACATTCATTGCTAGGGAGGGTGTGGAGAAAAGTGAACCCTCCTACACTGTTAACAGGAATGCAAATTGACAACAGCCACTACGGAGAACAATATGGAGATTCTTTTAAAAACTAGGAATAAAATTATCATATAACCCAATAATCCCACTACTGGGCATATACACTCAGAAAACCATAACTGGAAAAGACTCATGTACCTCAGTGTTCATCACAGCAGTATTTACAATAGCTAGGACATGGAAGCAACCTAGATGTCCATGGACAGATGAATGGATTAAAAAGGTCTTGGAACATATAGAAAATGGAATATTATCCAGCCATAAAATGGAACACACTTGATTCAGTTCTAATAAGATGGATGAAGCTACAGAGTGAAGTAGGTCAGAAAGAGAAAGACAAATATCATATATTAATGGATGTAATGGAATCTACAAGGATGGTACTGATCAGCTCCTATGTGTAGGGCGGCAATGAAGATGCAGACATAGAGAACAAACTTGAGGACAGAGTTTGGGAGGGAGAGGCTGGGATGAATTGACAGAGTAGCATGGAAACATATACATTACCATATTCAAAAGTAGATAGCCACTGGGAATTTGCTGTGTGACTCAGGGAGCTCAACCCAGTGCTCTGTGTCAACCTAGTAGGGTAGGATGGGGTGGGAGGTGAGAAGAAGGTTCAAGAGGGAGGGGGACATACATAACCCACTCCAGTATTCTTGCCTAGAGAATTCCATGGACAGCAGAGTTTGACAGGCTACAGTTCATGGAGTCACAGAGAGTCTGACGCAACTGAGTGACTAACACACATACGCGCATGCACACACACGGCAGAAACCAACACAGTACTGTGAAGTAATCATCCTACAATTAAAAATAAATAATTGTTTAAAAAACAAACAGAAGGGGAAAAATCTTTTGTTGTTAATCTTATGTTAGTACATAAGATCTGCAGTCTCACACTTTACAAAAATTCAAGGCAGAAACTTAAAAATGCAGCAGATTTTTATCACCATTACTAATAAATTAGAAATAAACTTTCAGTGTTTTTGTCTTCCCTACAGTTTTCAAAGTACATATAAACATCACCATTCTATTGACAAACGACTTGAAATCAAAAACCGATAAGGTGCAGTCTATTCAATGCAATTAAAGGGACCCCAGAAACATTTCCGGTATCCAGCAATGATTTTCAATGTATCTATTCAGAAATCAGAATTATCCATTTTATCCAGGAAATAAAACAACACTTTAAAAATAAATAGCTACCTATGCAATTAAATAGCACAACAAACAGTATTAATCATGGTGCCTGATCTATTGTTTTCATGTTATTAATATTTATAGTTTCCAAGGTCACACAGTGGTGAAGAATCTGCCTGCCAATGGAGGAGACACAAGAAACTCAGGTTTGATAACTGGGTTGGGAAGATCCCCTGGTGAAGGAAATGGTAACCCCTTCAGTGTTCTTGCCTGGAAATTTTCATGGGCAGAAAAGCCTGATAGGCTACAGTCTATGGGGTTGCAAAGAGTTGGACACAACTGAGCAACTGAGCAAGTAGGCACACACACACACAGGCATAGTTTAAGGAGGTATAGGGAGAATATCAACTGCTATAAAACTGATGTTCTCTTTGCAAAATACTTTGGTGAAAGTTTTCAAATAATATCAATATGTCTAATATACCATAATAAAGCATTTTTAATTCCATAGATATAATTAATACAACTTTAAAGTAGGAAGCCAAAGAAGAGAGATATAAATTATGTATTTGAGCACTGCTACTTTCACAAGAAGCATTTTATAAACACAATTTAACAAGCTTTGCTTTGTATAAAGTAAGCTACTTACTTTCAAAAATACCGGTACACAAAATCACATCTTATAATGATAATATATTTTGGAAATAAAAGTCTTCATCTCCAAATGAAGTTTCAAGTAAAGCCTTTTGCTATTTACACTTTCTCAAGACACTGTTTTGACATGAAGTAATCCTGGTTTTCTGGGAAAAGAAGACCAAATAAATCCCTTAATTCTAATCCAGTATGTATCATCCTTACTGTGGATGGATTTTAAATCCTTAAGCAATTGATCTACCAAAATATTAGGCAAAGCACTGACTCCCAACTGCTGATTTTTATTTCATGTATTGACTGAATTTACAAATCTGTTGAAAAGCACACCAGGGCTTCTCAGAAGTTCCCTCACGACTGGGTTAACAGACATTTACCATGAAAAGGCAATGAGTTGTTCTTTGTTCCTAGCACCAGAATTTCAGTTAACCTGAGATTTGATCTGGGTAAAGAGTCAGTCTACCTTCTGTCTCATTTCCTATAACTCAACCTTTCACGTTCTTGTCCTGATATTTCATCACTGCACTCAAGTTTCCTTCATCACATCACCTGCTGAGGTGGCAGGGAAAAAAAAAATAACAGTGTTATTAAGCTAGCTTTGTTTAGTTTCTTATCAGAAAAATCCAATAGCCTCTATTTCATAGCATCCTTTTCATACTGCACACATCCATACAACACAGCCACAAAAACCAGTTTACTTTAGATGAGACACCATGGCAAAGTCCACTTAAAAACACATAACATATATTATCAATTCCATACTGAATAGAGTCTCTGTTAATGCATGTGTGAGCACTAAGTCGCTTCATTAGTGTCCAACTCTTTGTGACCCATGGACTGTAGCCCACCAGGCTCTTCTGTCCGTGGGATTCTCCAGGCAAGAATATTGGAGTAGTTTGCCACGCCATTCTTCACTCTGTTTATAGCCCCCATGTTTTATGTAGAGATCAGCTGTTTCATCATAAACTTGGTGATGTGTGAAAATATCTTTATCAAAGCACAGCTATTATTAAGTGCAATTACAAGAATTTAACTATTTTTATTACTTGCTTCATATTTGTGATGTCTATATTTATTAATCAAAAATAATTCACACACACACACACACACACATATATATAATCTGAAACATCACAAACGGAGCATAGACTGAGGCTTAAATTAGCCATCAGTATTGAACAATGTCTAACATCAAATAACAGTTCTACAGAAAAGGAAAGGGAACTAACAGTTTGGGCACATCTATTCTCCATTTGTAAAACATTAAGACACCTTTCATTATAGGGTGGAGTATTATTTTAGAAGCCATTTTATGACTCATATTTCAAAAAACACATGATGCCACTGCTTATATGATAGAACATAATTTTATGCACCATTAAGGGGAAATGCATGTTACCAATTACATTGATAGACTATCAAATATTATAAGGCATCCATTTTCAGATACACAAAAATAAGAATATAATGTATGCCTTTGAGTGGATAAATTATAGTATGTTCCAGTCACTGTACAAAACTCTTAAGGTCATTAACGTTTTATCCCTGAAAACCACAAGACAGCATTTCATACCTATAAAGTAGAGAAAATGGCAGAGGGAGATTTACTTACGTGTTCTAACAGAACAACTAGGAAGGTTACAGTTAGGATGTTAAATTAATCCCACATTGGTTAAACCTTCCTCAATTCCTACTGCTTGCTAGGTCTGAATTCTCATCAACAGACTTGAAATTGGATTCACTTATTAAAAAGCGAGTAAACAAATACCTGGGGCCAATAGATTATACCTCTCTATTTTGTCACTTTCTTCTAAGTATTATCAACTAGTATAGCATCAATCAGAATATTCCTATCTGAGTTTATTAATTTCTGATTAATGAATGCAGTTGTGATGCACACAGACAGGTAAGGTATTAGCTAACATCATATTCAGTACTGCAGTATATATCATCACAAGTAAAATAAATCATAAGTCTAAATTCTGAGTACCTCATCTATTTAAATACTTCCATTTACAGGAAAAGGTAGAGTTTCAATATCATTGTGAGGAAATGAAAATAAATCCATTTGGAAATGTCTGAGCAACTGCTTTAAATCATATGACTCGCAAGTGAATCAAGAAAGCTTTATTCAACAATCATATTTAATATAAACCTAGTAGAATATCTTAGGCTTCATAATGGTTTAAAAGACAAAAGAGGAAGGGGAATGCTACTGTTCTCTCCACTCCAAATACCTTGACTTGGTGTCTTTCATTTCACAAAACCCCCAGCTGGTACATAACCTATCTCAGCAATCCACCACCTCTGTTTTCTGCACATCCTGGCTTTGCTGAGGCAAGTGCTTGGTGCTGATAACTAGCTGTGTTTGTGACTGAAACAGAGGAAGAAGAGGTTCACCTGAACAGTCTGTGAAATCTCTCCTTATTGTTCCCTTGGAGCCTCAAATTGGACAGGTAGTCTCAGGAAACTATAGTCAAGCCACTTGGGTACATATTTTGTTAAAATGAATCTTGGTTGTTGGTCAAGGAGGTTCTATTTGCTTTCCCAGTGGTGCAATCTGAAGAAAGAGGCATTTTGAGAAAAGGCATCTAAGAGAACATAGAAAAGTCTCTAAAATTCTCCTCCTTTGTCAGCTAGATTATTTCCTGCCTTCCAGCTTCCTCCTAGCTTTCAGGATTTTCTCAGACTCCAGGTCTCTTACTTTGCTATTAACAAAGAAAAGCCTTGGGGCAGACCTTCTTTATTTGACTGATTCACTCCTGTCCCACCATGCACTCATTGGATACATAGGAGAGTCATGAAGACTATATTGTTGGCAGTCTTAAGACTGCTTTTTTTTTTTAATGCTCAAATTATGGATACAAAGTTACACATACATACACAATTATATTTTCATATAAACAAAAGGTAATTACAAACATGTACAAGCTCGCCATCTAGGTGAACAATAATCTAATTTCCAAACACTATCGGTACTTTCTAGATAAACCGCAAAAAATGTTACCAGTTTTATAACTATAGTCCCCAAACCCACAGAGATTATTTTATTACTTTGCTTTCTTTCATCAAAGTTTGAAGACTTTCTCTTTGAACTAAACAAACTGGATTAAATACCCAGAACGATATTTTATACATGAGCCATAATGAAAAACAAGTATATTTCAGTATATATAAGGTAGTTTTAATTATGAAGAGATCACGGACACTCTATAAGTTATAACTGTTTCTGTACTGAGGTTTATATTGACTACATTATAATTGTGGCTCTATACTTTTGACCCTACAAACTCTAAACCAGTCAATGGACACTGGAGAAACTCCAATTCCATCTCATTTACTCTACTCTAATGGGAGCACTCTTTGCTTCACCCTTCTTAGTTGCATGACTTAAAAATTGAAGGTGGTGGTTTAGTTGGTAACTTGTGTCCAACTCTTTGCCACCCCATGGACTGTAGCTCACCAGGCTCCTCTGTCCAGGGGATTCTCCAAGCAAGAATACTGAAGTGGGTTGCCATTTCCTTCTCCAGGGCGTCTTCTCCATCCAGGGACTGAACATAGGTCTCCTGCATTGCAGGCAGATTAGACTTAAAAATTAATGTTAATTAAAACATTTTGTCTTTAGTATCCTATTACTATCTCCTTACATTATATTGGAATCACTAAATTTGCCTTTTCTTTCTTTTTAAAAATATATCTCACCTGAACAAATTAATAATCATGGAGAAAAATTTTCGTGTAGCAACATCCAAATATCTGGCTCATTCAAAAGTTTGAAAAAATTGACTTAGAAGTTCTGAATCTGATAGCATAAGAAAAAAATACTATTATGTTCAGTTCAGTTCAGTCGTTCAGTCGTATCCGACTCTTTGCGACCCATGAATTGCAGCACACCAGGCCTCCCTGTCCATCACTAACTCCTGGAGTTCACTTAAACTCACATCCATCAAGTCGATCATGCCATCCAGCCATCTCATCCTCTGTCGTCCACTTTTCCTCCTGCCCCCAATCCCTCCCAGCATCAGAGTCTTTTCCAATGAGTCAACTCTTCGCATGAGGTGGCCAAAGTACTGGAGTTTCAGCTTTAGCATCATTCCTTACAAAGAAATTCCAGGGCTGATCTCCTTTAGAATGGATTGGTTGGATCTCCTTGCAGTCCAAGGGACTCTCAAGAGTCTTCTCCAACACCACAGTTAAAAAGCATCAATTCTTCGGTGCTCAGCTTTCTTCAGAGACCAACTCTCACATCCATACATGAGCACTGGAGAAACCATAGACTTGACTAGATGACCTTTCTTGGCAAAGTAATGTCTCTGCTTTTGAATATGCTATCTAGGTTGGTCATAACTTTCCTTCCAAGGAGTAAGCGTCTTTTAATTTCATGGCTGCAGTCACCATCTGCAGTGATTTTGGAGCCCAGAAAAATAAAGTCTGACACTGTTTCCACTGTTTTCCCATCTATTTCCCATGAAGTGATGGGACCAGATGCCATGATCTTAATTTCCTGAATGTTGAGCTTTAAGCCAACTTTTTCACTCTCCTCTTTCACTTTCATCGAGGCTTTTTAGTTCCTCTTCACTTTCTGCCATAACTTATCTATAAACATGTATTTTATAATATAAATCATGAGCATGTCATAAAGACAACTATTGCCATAATTTATATCTATATAATTTAGTACACAACATGTTAATAGTCTTCTAATGTTGGAAGTGACCAGGGAAGCAAAATTATCTACATTGTATTTATTTAAGTCTAGTACAATGATAAGTATCTTATTAATCAAACATGAAGTGAAACAGAAAGATGGTGCAAAGTGTAATAAGCAAACACTTCTCTAAGATGATGCTAATACTTTCTGTGGGTGATTTTGAATGGAAAGAGAGCAGTATCTGAGCCTATGAAAGAAGAAATCTTGGAAATCAGCAAATGAAAGGAAAACATGATAAGGCTATTTAAAATTACTAGAATTCTTCAGTTGTGCTACATCATGGCAATGCTCACCTCCAAAATACATGATAATACATATACATATCTAGGTGTGTATAACATTCTATGTGTATACATGTACATATATGCATAATTTTACTTTAATTTTTTGCCTAATTTATTTTGACCTATCCTGTTTTCATCATTAGCATCTTGATGGAGGAAGCAGGCAAGGATAACAAGTTTAGCAGAACTTGCTTCTATTATGTGAAATACTTTGTTAAATGACATTATTCTAAAGATTCAGAACCACTGAAAAAGCACAAGAACTAAAACAGATAAAAAAGTGGTTTTCATTACAAAGTCTTCAGTATGGGACTAGTCTCTCACCCCCATGACTCTACATAAAATGAAGCAATTATCTCCTATTTACTTTGAGCAGTTGTGGGAGATACCAGCCACACAACTGCTCTCAGTCACACTCTACCTGGCAGTCTCTATTATGAATATACAAAATGATAACATTTATTTACGGTCTATTGTTCTAGTTAATGATATGGAATTGGGGGCAGGGGTGGAGTATCGGGTGACTTTAGAAAAATATTTGTGCAATTTACTATACTTCTGTTTTTGAATGCTGTTATGTCAGGACCTGATGCCAAGATATCTGAAAGCCATTTTACTACCTAGAGTTAGCAAAATTATATACCAAAGCCTCTGAAAAGAGAAAAGGTCCTTGATGATTCAGTTGAAAAACCAAATAATCACAGGTACCACCTTCTTTCGGAATTCTTTTGAAGTAAGCAAGTGTCCTTTGGATAAGGTCACTGCTAGCTTGATCTTCTGTTATATAGAACCAAAAGCTGCTAAACCAAGGAGATATCTTAAGGACTAGGTTAAAAAATCCATTTATGAAGGGAGGCACATTGCAGCTAGAAAGCACAGAGAAACATTTTTCTCCCAGCAGAACTTCTGATGGCATACTATTACTATTGATGGTACAGAACTGAGAAAATGGTCCTCTCCAGCAGCCCATTAGGGTAAGGTCTAAAAGAATTACGTTATAGTCTGCTTCTGGGCTTTCCTAGTGGCTCAGACCATAAAGAATTTGTCTGCAATGCAGGAGACCCAGGTTCAGTCCCTGAGTCAGGAAGATCCCCTGGAGAAGGGAATGGCAACCCATTCCAGTATCCTTGCCTGGAGGATTCCATGGACAGAGCAGCCTGGTGGGCTATAGTCCATGGAGTTGCAAAAGAGTCAGGTACTACTTAGCGACTAAACAACAATAAGGACGAGGAGGTGAATGTCAGTGTTCAAAACATTAAAAAACAAGTATGCTAAGCCCTCACAACCCATCAGTAGTCTCACTGTCCATGAGCTCTAAAAATAAAACAATTAAGACTACAGTGAAAATCTGTGGTTGTCAACCCTGCATCCATTATCTTTTCTAAATAGTACCCCAAATTTCTCAGCAATAGGAAACTGGTCTCATACTCATTGAAATATAACCCTTTATTGATTGAGGTCAATTAGTACATGCCATCCTCACTGACCTACAGATGGACTGGGATAGGTCTCTTCTCCCAGTTAGGCCAGTTGGAGTCAATAGCATTGATCCTGGGACTTTTACAAAACAATATGAGAAGCAGATTTTTCTCCTCTGGATCAGGATTTTGAAGAAAAATCCTGTAGTCCTACAGCTTGTGGCCACACTATCTTCGGGTCACTAGACTACAGAGTCAACAGTGAGGGAGAAGCACCAAGAAATAGAAAAAGAGAAATGCTAGTTCTGATCATCCTGCTTGAAGCCAGATATATCCTTCAACTCACTAGTAAAATCAATACATTCACATATTTTATCAAGTTACCTAGGTCAGATTTTTACCTGTTCCTAAAATCATTATCACTACTTCAACTATAATACCTCAAAACCATTAATCATATTAAACAATTTAACTTACTAAAGTTATATATCAAAAGACAGGTACTATCTGTCCTCAAAGATAAGTTTTCTCAAGCTAGCAAAAAATCTGTATCCATCATCCTATATTTTCAATTTCTCCTAAAGAGGCAGAGCTATAAACAGTACCTTTGAAAAACATCACACAAGCATAGCCCATATTTTTATGCTTTTGATCACCACTGAGAAAGCTGCTTACAGAATTCTTATACAATTTAATAAATCTACACAAAATAGTAACATTCATTCAAACAATCATTTTTCTATAATACAGAAAAAATACAGTAAAATTACCTCTAATCCCTTAGAGTGGACATTTTTACTTTCCAGGTTTTTTGTTTTTTTTTAAATGTTTCAGTTCAGTTCAGTCGCCCAGTCGTGTCCACCTCCTTGCAACACCATAAACTGCAGCACACCAGGCCTCCCTGTCCATCACCAACCCCTGGAGTTCACCCAAACCCACGTCTGAAGAGCACATTACAGTTTTCCTCACCGGACAGGTATAATGCATTAAGATGAAAATCTCAATGTACAAGAAAAGGATGTGTCACCTTAACAAGAGCGTCAAACATATTTATGCTCTGGTGCAAGACCACAGTATAGAAGACTACATTAGTAATGGTCTATTATTAAAATACTAAGATGTTAAAGGGGGCAAATGATGATTGAAGTGCACCTTCTACATAGCTACACTTCTACAATATAACCACAATATCCACAAGTAGTTTGCGCTTGGACTGTTTCTACTTTGATGTGTTATAATGTATCTTCTATTCAAGAACTGAGAACTTGGTCTCTTCTACCTATGCAAAATCATGACTATAAAGAGCTCCATATTTATTGCTGATATTCAGTCATTAAATAAGAGTCAGTGAAAGTAAAGCTGGACACTGCTTTTTTTCTTATAAATTTAAGGAGTCCTTTGACTTTAGTAATTACAAAATTTCTTTAGTAATTTTAAGTCCTTTAGTAATTATAAAAGAATACAGACATCTTGGGCTTCCCTTGTGACTCCGCTGGTAAAGAATCTGCCTGCAATGCAGGAGACCTTGGTCCAATCCCTGGGCTGGGAAGATTCCCTGGAGAAGGGAAAGGCTACCCACTCCAGTATTCGAATTCCATGGATTGTATAGACCATGAGGTCGCAGAGAGTCGGACATAACTGAGCAACTTTCACTTCACAGACACCTTGTTTACCAAAAACAAGAGGATAAAATTTGGGGGGGGGGGAAGAAATGTGCATAAAACTGGTGACCACATTTAAAAAGAAAAATTGTGGATGTTATAACTTTGAAAGAAATATTATTTCCAACACTATATATTGAGAGAAAGAATGTGTGTGTACTGAATTTTGGGGATTTTTCCCCTCCTTTTCTTATTTTATTCAAATTAGGACTTCTAGAAATAACATACTGCTAAAAAATTCAATGAATATGATGAATTTACAAAAGAATTTACAAAGATACACATGGTTCGTCTGGGTATACAAAAGAGGGAAAAATTCATGTCGGACTGAATTATTATATGTAACTATTTGCAGTTTCCCAATTCACTGGGTATTTATATACAACTCACCAATTTGCCTTAGTTACACAGATACCATCTTAAAGTGTCAGACTGAATTTATCTTCTTTCATTTTATGACTTCTGTCACCATCTGAAATGCTTTAAAATATTCTAGAAAAAAACTTTTAAATTTTACTTCCAAAAAAACAGGATTGTTAAAAGTCAAACATTATTTTAAAAGTTCATTGCCAAGGCCCATCGGCTTTCATGTCGAAGTGAAAAATCTTAAATGTTGGGAAAAAAAGAAAAAATACTAAACAAGTGACTCCAAGCTCCAATCAAAAAACAAACTTTGTTGTTTTGTTCTGGGGGATGACATGAATTTGGCACTGCAATCCATGTGAAATATTCTATGGGTTCACATATCTGAGCCAAAATGATAAATCAAGTTTCAAATAACTATATTTTTAAAAACACACTATATATCCACATGCCAAGATGCTGTGAAACAGTTGACCACAAAGAGAATTAATTTTACAGCAGAATAAATCAAACTATTTTAATATATTTAAGATCATGTTTATTTTTTTTTTTAATTTTAAGAGAATTAAACACTCTTCTTCAGTTCTCCTATGCATGAGTTGCAGGAAAAAAAAGAAAAAAAAAAGATAAGGAAAGTTAAACTAGAAGTCCAAGTGGAAGCACCAAGTAAAAGAAAATGATTTTTAAATTCCTAAGAAGGAATAGCCCCTCTTTGTTCTTAATGGTACCATATTAATTAATTCAAGATCACTGGAACACAGGGAAAGCACCAAAAGGAGAAAGCATTTCACAAAACCTAAGATGATTTTTAATATAATGCTGAGCTCCAAACTGGATCCCTTTAAACCTCTGACTGAAGCAAGGATAAGTTAAAAGTGAGTCTGGAGAACACGTTTTCCTTTGTTTGCAACAATGAATGACTGTCCTGTTTCATAAGCCTGAAGCATGATTTAGTTAGTGGCACAGAAAAGCGCTGAGCAAGACACTGACACTCGGATTTGCAAAGTGGGACTGAGGGACGAGGCTGCTCCACAAGGGGACAGCATGAGGATCAATCCATGGACTATTTATCAGTCTAGATACACAGCCAGGGAAACTGAAAAAAAGTACTGATATGCATTTTATATTTTAGAAATTATATTTTGTCCAATTTAACATCAAGAAAATTACTTAACTATTTCCAGCAACCAACAAAAATTGTAAGACATATACCCCTCATTTTACATGTATAACTTAAAACTCAGCAGTTTTAAGTTATATATATATCCCCATATATCTGCTCTTCCATTTGTTGATAAATATTCTCTATTTTTACTCAGTAAGATAAATGCATAATTTTTTAAGGTTGATTTAATCAGTGCAGGTGGTAAACCCTTCTGTTGTAATTAGCATCTGGAGACGGGATTTTTTCTTTTTTCTTTTTTTTAATGTACGGTATTCCAGCTGGCTAAAGCACTATACTAAATAAAGTCAGGGTCATATTTCTTTCTTTCTTGACAGATTAAGTAGTTTCTCTTTCATTGCCTGAAACCATATCCATCTACCTGTGGCCAACCATCTCACAAATACATATTTTTGAACATTAAGATCATTAAGCTAACATGGAATGATGAAACAAAGCCATTGGTAAAATAAGACGATAAAATAGGGAGAACTCAGGATAACTTGAAGGCGAATAGAGGAAGGGATAGAGGGAGGGAGGAAAGAAAGGAAGGAAAGGAAGCACAGATAGTGTCTTGTCAATTCACATATGCTGATATATTTTCCAGTTTGATCTCCTACCCACGTCAATATGATGAGATCTCACTATTTCTTTAGACATTTTAAGAAAACACACATTCTTTCAATGAATTCTTCCATTATATAATATAAGTGAATACCCCAATGCTAAAACTTTGGATATGTTCCACCAATTATTTTCACAGCTAGATAAAGTTAAATTATTTTTACAGCTAGATAAAGTTAATTTAAGAGCAACTGATAATAGATTCTAAACTTTCCATAGGAATACAATGAAAATATTTTAATAAATAGGAAACTGATTTCTTTGATAATCAAAAAACACCAATTAATAGATAAAATGCTGCATACTTTTAGAATGAGGAAAAATATATCTCTGGATCCATCATTCATATGTAGCTCATAAATAATATGTGGTGAGATGCTTTGGTAGAGAGTAGGCACTGAGCTTTTATTTATATCTGCCATACACTTTTCTGTACATATAGGTGCAGAATATGGCCCTATTAGGTTAATATAAAGCGAACAACTGTCCATTATTTCTCACAGGAGACTTAAAAGCAATAGAATCACTGGATACAGATATTTTAGAAAGAGAGACAGTGGACTCTGGTTAAGAAAGTCAATCATATGTCTTAAGTATAAATGTGTTACAAGGTTACGGTGTTTTGTTCCTTCTGGAGAAGGCTCTATGAAAATTCCTGCTTGTTTGAATAGATGTTTGTAGGAGACCTGGAATTAAAGACCATTCGGTGTCACTTCACATCAATTAAGATGCATGGAAAGACACTGAAATAGTCAGGATATGTTATTAAGAATAAACAATCCAGAATGCACTGGCTTCGATCATGTATTAGGGACAGGACCACAACTGTGTAATTGTGGATGAAGTGCATATAGTTACATAATTGTAGGGGGATGCTCTGGAGTGTGGACCTTAGCCCTATGAATCATTTCAATATCCAGGGAGATTAAGGACTCTGGGCACGGTCCTCTCAAATTTGTACCAAAATGTAGAGGGCAGTGAGGTGGGTGCATAAAGTACTCCACTTAGTAGAGTAAGCTGCCCCAGGGTTCTGGAAACAGGTAAGGAGCTAGAAGACTTAGGATGAACGTAAGCCTTTGAGACATGAAATTTCTTTAACAACATCTATATTGTACTGTGTGTTATTTTTCTTTTGTTATCCTTGAACTTTATCAGTAAAGTCTGAACCACTGGAGTCGATTCTCTACTATACTTTGGAGAATTGAAGAGTTGGCACCATTTCTGAAATTTAGTTAACAGAGAGTAGTGTCTCTGAATTCCTAGGCACAAGGTAACAGAATTTATAAGCAGCAGAGCAGAAGGAATAGACTAGGGCAGGTCTAACTGAGATCATCAGCATCTGAGTGAGGCAGCTGCTGCAAAAAGAAAAAAATAGAAAGAAAAAGTTAAAAAATAGAAAAAGATGGAATTAAAAGACCTGAAAGTCCTATTCATGACTACCACTGAAAAGGGGTCCCTGAAAAAAAACTCAATTGCTAATTAGCCATTTCTGAGGAAAGACTGTTTTAGCCATCAAGCCAGTGCTACCTATAGTTATGAAGAGCAGGAAGGCTAATCAATTTCAATAAACCAAAGTTATACACTTACTACTTTATTTGCAAGAAAAACATAAACATAAAGGAATCAGAGAGGAGTACTTTCGTTCTTCCAAATTATATTAGGCAATATGTGATAGAATTATTGGTGGCTTTATTGAAGACCTTTACAATGTGTGATTGGCTACTAAGCTAAATGCAACCTTCTATTAGGATTCTCTTTGGCATGAGAACATATTACAAACAACAGTGTAGATTTTTTTTTTTTTTTAATAGCAGGACCATGACTAAACAATGGGGGAAAAAGGAGATGTGTTCTTCACTATGAAAAGTAGCTGGACCATGATTAAACAAAACAATCTCAAATATGAAAATTTATGTCATATTATGAGGAAGTCCTTCACATTCGAAGACTTTCAATGAATAACAAAAACTTTAGGTCTACCAAGTAATTGTGAATGAATGAAATAACCACTGGTTGTCACACTCCAAGCAAAAGGTTCCAACTATTCAGTAAATTTGAATTATGAGTCTAAAGATCAAATTTGAATGTCAGCTACTGCAGAATTTCAGATTTTATTTATATCAACCGTATTCACCATTGATAAACAGTTCCTCTGATATAACATAAAAAGATTACTAAAAAAAGTAACTAGAAAGGATATATCAGGTTAATTATAATAAAAGGTGTGGGATCTCTTTAGTGAATCCACAAAATATCCAAAAAATTTACTCAAAAAACACCTAAAATGTTATGAATTAAAAGCATTATGAATCTAACTTCCTCAATCTCAAAGCCAACTTCCCATTATGCTACACTACCACATACTCCAAAAAACTCTAACACAAAAATTGTCTAATATGAAAATTAAAATATTACCAATCAACTTAATAATCAAAGATAGATTTTAAATGTGAGGTAAAACCTCATTATACAGTCCTGAATTTGATCTTCTGAGAGCAGCTGTTAAACATCAGTCAGGTCAGTCGCACAGTACTGTCCGACTCTTTGTGACCCCATGGACTACAGCATGCCAGGCCTCCCTGTCCATTACCAACTCCCGGAGTGTACTCAAACTCATGTCCATTGAGTTGGTGATACCGTGCAACCATCTCATTCTCTGTCGTCCCCTTCTCCTCTCACCAGCATCAAGGTCTTTTCAAATGAGTCAGTTCTTCACATCAGGTGGCCAAAGAATTGGAGTTTCAGCTTTAGCATCAATCCTTCCAATGAACACCCAGGACTGATCTCCTTTAGGATGGACTGGTTGGATCTCCTTGCAGTCCAAGGGACTCTCAAGAGTCTTCTCCAACACCACAGTTCAAAAGCGTCAATTCTTTGGTGCTCAGCTTTCTTTATGTCCAACTCTCACATCCATACATGACTACTAGAAAAACCATAGCTTTTACTAGACAGACCTTTGTTGGCAAAGTGACATCTCTGTTTTTAATATGCTGTCTAGGTTGGTCAAAACTTTCCTTCCAAGGAGTAAGCATCTTCTTATTTCATTGCTGCAATCACCATCTGCAGTGTTTTGGAGCCCAGAAAAATAAAGTCAGACACTGTTTCCACTGTTTCCCTGGCTATTTGCCATGAAGTGATGGGACCAGATGCCATGATCTTCGTTTTCTGAATGTTGAGCTTTAAGCCAATGTTTTCACTCTCATCTTTCACTTTCATCAACAGGCTTTTTAGTTTCTTTTCACTTTCTGCCATAAGGGTGGTGTCATCTGCATATCTGAGGCTATTGACATTTCTCCCAGCAATCTTGATTCCAGCTTGTGCTTCCTCCAGCCCAGTGTTTCTCATGATGTACTCTGCATATAAGTTAAATAAGTAGGGTGACAATATACAGCTTTGACATACTCCTTTTCCTATTTGGAACCAGTCTGTTGTTCCATGTCCAATTCTAACTGTTGCTTACTGACCTGCATACAGATTTCTCAAGAGGCAGGTCAGGTGGTCTTGGTATTCCCATCTCTTTAAGACCATTCAAGTATGACCTAAATCAAATCCCTTATGACTATACAGTGGAAGTGACAAATAGATTCATGGGATTAGATTTGATAGAGTACCTGAAGAACTATGGATCAAGGTTCATGACACTGTACAGGAGGCAGGGATCAATACCATCCCCAAGGAAAAGAAATGCAATAAGGCAAATGGTTGTCTGAGGAGGCCTTACAGTTATGAAAAGAAAAGTAATGAAAGGCAAAGGAGAACAGAAAAGATACACCCATTTGAATGCAGAGTTCCAAACAATAGCAAGAAGACATAAGAAAGCTTTCCTCAGTGATCAAAGAAAAGAAATACAAGAAAACGATAGAATGGGAAAGTCTAGAGATCTCTTCAAGAAAATCAGAGATACCAAGGGAACTTTTCATGCAAAAATAGGCACAATAAAGGACAGAAATGGTATGAACCTAACAGAAGCAGAAGATATTAGGAACAGGTGGCAAGAATACACAGAATAACTATACAGAAAAGATCTTCATGGCCCAGATAATCATGATGATGTGATCACCAACCTAGAGCTAGACATCCTGGAAGGAGAAGTCAAGTGGGCCTTAGGAAGCATTACTACAAACAAAATTAGTGGAGGTGATAGAATTCCCATTGAGCTATGTCAAACCCTAAAAGATAATGCTGTGAAAGTTCTGCACTCAATATGCTAGCAAATTTAGAAAACTCAGCAGTGGCCACAGGACTGGAAAAGGTCAGTTTTTCATTCCAATCCCAAAGAAAGGCAATGCCAAAGAATGTTCAAACTACCACATAATTGCACCCATCCCAAACACTAGAAATGTAATACTCAAAATTCTCCAGGCCAGGCTTCAACAGTATGTGAACCATGAACTTCCAGATGAACTTCAGGCTGTATATTGTCACCCTGCTTATTTAACTTATACACAGAGTACATCATGAGAAATGCTGAGCTGGATGAAGCACAAGCTGGAATCAAGATTGCCGGCAGAAATATCAATAACCTCAGACATGCAGATGATAGTAACCTTATGGCAGAAAGCAAAGAAGGACTAAAGAGTCTCCTGATGAAATTGAAAGAGGAGAGTAAAAAGTTGGCTTAAAACTCAATATTCAGAATACTAAGATCAGGGCATCTGGTCCCATCACTTCATGGTAAATAGATTGGGAAACAATGGAAGCAGTCACAGACTTTATTTTTGGGCACTCCAAAATCACTGCAGATGTTGACTGCAGCCATGAAATTAAAAGACACTTGCTCCTTGGGAAGAAAAGCTATGATCAACCTGTTGCTGCTGTTGCTGTTAAGTCACTTCAACCGTGTCTGACTCTGTGCGACCCCATCGATGGCAGCCCACCAGGCTCTGCCGTCCATGAGGTTTTCCAGGCAAGAGTACTGGAGTGGGTTGCCATTGCCTTCTCCAATGATCAACCTAGACATCTTATTAAAAAGCAGAGACATTACTTTGCCAACAAAGATCAGTTTAGTCAAAGCTATGGTTTTTCCAGTGGTCATGTGTGAGTGTGAGAGTTGGACTTTAAAGCAAGCTGAGGGCCAAAGAATTTATGCTTTTGAACTGTGGTGTTGTAGAAAGCTCTTGAGAGTCCCTTGGACTGCAGGGAGATCCTACCAGTCCATCCTAAAGGAAATCTATCCTGAATATTCATTGGAAGGACTGATGCTGAAGCCGAAACTCCAATACTTTGGCCACCTGATGTGAAGAACTGACTCATTTGAAAAGATCCTGAAGCTAGGAAAGATTGAAGGTGGGATGAGAAGGGGATAACAGAGGATGAGATGGTTGGATGCCATCACCGACTCAATGGACATGAGTTTGAGTAAACTCCGGGAGTTGGTAATGGACAGGGAGGTCTGGCGTGCTATAATCCATGGGGTCACAAAGAGTCAGACATGACTGAGCAACTGAATTGAACTGAGTCTACTACAATGCTCCACTTTTGAAAGGCAAGCAAAAGCAGATACCGTACCCTATTTAGAATCTTGATAGCAAAATAAAAAATAGGTTGGATATAGTTCTGAATTGGAAGACCTAGAGAATAAGGACCAAGTACCTTATCAACACAGAGAATCTAAGTAGGTGTTTTGAAAGTCACATTCACTTCAGTGACTCTAAATAGATATTGACAATAACAAACTGAAAAGATTTTCTCAACTTTGAAACATACCTACTTTTGTAATTTAATATTTCTCATTAAAAATGCTTTTTCCCAAATCATTATTATGGTTTTGTCAAATAAAAGAAATGGAATGCTGTACAAGAAAACTGTAACCAGAAAAACAACCAAGGCTCAGTAGAGGTCACCCAACTTGCCCAGATATAAAAAATCCAATTCTATAGAATTGCTTCTCAGGATTCTCTCCTGCCTTTGCTCCTTTGGCCTTAAGGCATTTAGAAGAAATCAAAGGTAAGGAGTGTTTCAGTCTGAAGATTCTAAAGTCTAAATCCTGCCTTCTTTTCCACACCTTGTTCTTAATGCTTCATCCAAGAAAAAAATCTCTATAGATATTCTTAACAATTAACAATTCCTTATTGAAAAAATATAACTACTCCCAAGTATGTTAAATCATCTTAAAATATTACCTCCTCATCACAATGCAATTTAATGCACAAGAAATACTATTCTTGAGGTGCCAAAAGGTTATATCAAAGAAATACTGCAAGAATCATAACACAAGGAGCTTTACATGTGAAAAGCTTAAAAAATACTTGCTACAATAATCACAACAAAAATCTGGTTTAGACTATGGTAATCTCACTGGTCTTTGGAGTAACATTCCAATGTAATTCAAACAGTCCAATCTTTTTTTTTTTTTTTTCAAAGAAACTGTAACAATGATTCAAGGACCTTTTTTACCAAATAGAAACAGACTCACAACTTAGAGAACAAACTTAAGAGTTACCAAGGGGGAAGGGGTGGGGAGATAGTTTGGGAATTTGGGATGGACATGTATACACTGTTGCTGTTGTTCAGTCCTAAACTGTGCCCAACTCTTTGTCACCCCATAGACTGGAGTACACCAGGATTCCCTGTTCCTTACTATCTCCCAGAGTTTGCTCAAACTCATGTCAATCCACATACTGCTACATTTAAAATAAAAAGCCTTTCCACGAAAAAGAAAAACAGAAAGCAGCTTTATTGTTTTGACTGATAAGGGGAATCCCATGGACAGAGGAGCCTGGTAGGCTGCAGTCCATGGGGTCGCTAACAGTCGGACACAACTGAGCAACTTCACTTTCACTTTTCACTTTCATGCACTGGAGAAGGAAATGGCAACCCACTCCAGTGTTATTGCCTGGAGAATCCCAGGGACGAGGGAGCCTGGGGGGCTGCCATCTGTGGGGTCGCACAAAGTCGGATATGACTGAAGCAACTTAGCAGCAGCAGCTGCAGTAGCAGTACGCATATTTTAGGCTTCCCTGGTGGCTCAGATGGTAAAGAATCTGCCTGCAATGTGTGAGACCTAGGTTCGATCCCTGGGTTGGGAATATACCCTGGAGGAAGGCATGGCAACCCACTCCAGTATTCTTGCCTGGAGAATCCCATGGACAGAGGAGCCTGGGGGGCTACAGTCCATGGGGTCATAAAGGGTCAGACACGACTGAGCAACTAAGCACAGCACACATGCATATTTTAATCCCAAACTCCAAATTTATCCCTGTCTTCCTCTTCCTTACCAGAATACTGTTTTCTATGTATTAGAGCCTATTATTTTTTTAGAGCCTATTTTTATAAATAAGTTCATTTGTATCATATTTTTAGATTTCACATATAAACAATATCATGTGATGTTTGTCTTTGTCTTGCTTATTTCACTTAGTATGATAATCTCCAGGCCCATCCATGCTGTTGCATATGGCACTATTTCATTCTTTTTTTTTTTTTCTAGACTAAAGCTGAGTAATATTGTGTGTGTGTGTAATATACCAGATCTTCTTTTTACATTTATCTGTCAATCAACTAATAGCTGTTTTCTGGGTCAGCATGTTTAAATTTTGCATCAAAAGTTTGAATTGCTGCAAAGCATTTCACTAAGTGAATGTTTCACAATACATTTAATTAAGCTCTTCTGTTAGGCAAACAAATTGATTCTGATATTTGCTATTAAAATATATATCTTTTCATGGACTTCTGTGTTTTCTTTCAGTTTTAAAAAAAGATATACCTTTTGATTCATTAAATAATAACAAAGCTGTAATTCAGAAAGCCTATCTACTCTGAAATAATCTTCTCAGGAAAAATAATATCAGATAATAACAAACTATACATTGGAATGCTCACTCAGTTGTGTCCAACTCTTCACAACTCCATGAACTGTAGCCCTCCAGAATCCTCTGTCCATGGAATTCTCTTGGCAAGAGTACTGGAGTGAGTTGCCATTTCCTCCTCCAGGGGATCTTCCCAACCCAGGGATTGAACCTGCATCTCTTGCATCTCCTACGTGGCAGGATTCTTTACCACTGTGCCACCTGGAAGCCCTACTTTGTAGAGGGGATTTTAATTTCACATTAAAATGTTAACATTTAAAAAATAAATAAATAAAATGTTAATATTTAATTTACATATTCAATATGTAATCCCTATTAATGTCTCCCAAAATTACGTGTTGTTTATAAAGGCAACGCTGTATATAGATGGATTAGAGATAACAAACAGTACCTTATATAAAAACCTACTTTACTTCCATTTATTTGTCCTTTTTCTTAAAAATAATACTTTAAATGTATTTTAGAGAGCGATACATCCAATGGTTTAAATTTTCTTTGATAGTGTTAGTGTCTCCTGGGGTGAAATTACCAACATACATTATATTCCCCACATATTTTATACTTCTCAGAATCCTTCACAAGTATATTTAATACTGAACTATCAGTAACCTTCTAATACTCTGAAGTAGTTTACAAAGCTTAATTACCTTCATTTTCCAGATGAGGAAACTTTGTCCCAAATAGGTTAAGTGACTTGGCCATAAGCATACATTTATTAACAGAACCAAATAAGAACAACACATTTAACATTAATCTCGTAAAGCCAATAGTTTCTGTCACAAGGTAAGGGAGAAAGGGGAGATGGGAAAAAATAAATAATAGATGGAAAATGAGGCAAAAAGCAAAACAAAGAAAAAACATCAGCAGAAACCTCTTAAGTTCTCAAACTGGAAGGAATATAAGGCCATAACGAGACATGATAAAGTCAGTCACAGCAGATAATTCTACTACTCAGGCACACACAGAATCACAGATATGACTTTAGATATCATTAAGTTCAGCCTTACAGAAATGAAGGGCCAGCTCTAATGTTTTAGGCATGACCTTAAATGTCATCTCTTTAAAGATGCTTTCCTTGATCACACTCTCAACAACGTCTGCTATTATGCCATTTGTATAAGGTGTTCAGTAAATGTACTCTGAACAGATGAACGGGAAGACAGTCGGCTGGCTAATACAAAACAAAGGATCTAATTCATGGAAACAAATATTTTTACTTAATAAACACAAAAAAGCCCACTCAGAAATGTCAATGAATACCTAGTTTTCAATGCAGCAGTTTACTTGTGTACCAGTAAACTAAGTTTCAGAAGTGATACATTTTTGGCCTCCAGACAGTCCAAATAGATCTATATTTTAAAAGGAACTGCCTCTAAGCTGAAATATTACAACTTCCATTATCAAATAAAGCAATACTTTTTTTGAAACCAGTCTAGACAAACAGAATCTGCTGGAGTCTGAAATATTTTTCTTTTATGATCATGAACAGACATGGAGCAGCAACAAACTTAAGGCACTAAATTGTAGCCACATAAGGACTTTATTATTAAAGGAATCTTGTTCAATGTGAATTAAGAGTTGGCATGTCTGTATACAAAATGAACTAAAACCTGTGGTATAAATCAGAATGATACTGTACATGCTCATATCTGGTCCTTTTGTATATGGATTCAAAAGCATTTCTTACTAATGAAGTGCTTCATTTTCCCTTCAAAACACCACTGCAATGTTTCCTAAGATATTTTGCAATTTAATGTCATATTTCATATTTTCACTTGTGAACCCTACCAGAAATACTGTAAGAAATATTTCAATACTCTTGGAAAAGCTAAAATTCAATTTGCTACTAGCTCATTATCTTTGCACAGAACTTCAGAGTTTTGATCTGATGAGAAAATTCCCTTGAGGAAAAATACTTTTAGATCTTAGTTGCATGTTGTGGGGCAAGGGAAAGGGCAGATGAAAGAGACCATTTTTTTCAGAATATAAACATGATTCATGGTGTCACTGCAGGCAGCCAAACTTAGCTACCGTTAAAAAATAAATGAAAGGATCAGCTGTATCTCAGTTGAAAATTTTCAAGTATAAAGATCCAGGGGAAACATTACCCAATTTTACTTTAATCTGTTCTCTTAATTTCCTAACCAGCCTCTTGAAAATTGTTGACTGCTCACAGCCACAGACCCTTACAACTGAGAATTTACCCCACAGGTATAAATTCTTGGCTGGCTTCCCTCATGGAATTAGCCCATCACTGCTTCTTCTACAGGTCTGAGGGTGTACCTATTTTCTTTTGAGTGTTCCTTCTTAACTTTTGCATTGCTTGGCCTAATAGGAACAATAGCATCATTTGTAGTGCAATGGAGCTTAAAGAAACATTTTGACATGTATTTATTTCATTTAATTCTCACAACAATCTTTGCTGGTACATAGGATAGATATTATTATCCTATTTTTGTAAATGAGAGGTGGATTTCAGGAAGGTAAAGTAAATTGTTCTGAACAACACAGCTGGTAAGGTGTGGCTCTGGGACTGGAATTAAGATCTTGAGACTCTCTATTCAAACATTCTTTCCACTACATCCCTGTGATTTTAGATTCTGGATTCTATTGAAATTCTTTGCCAAGATGTTGACTCTTATTGAAGTAAATGAAAATTTGACCAAAATGGTATTCATAGTTTTTAAAAATGCCATAACTTCACAAGAAAGTGAAGCAATTAATATTGATGTGTGTCCACCTAGATCTTGTCACATGCTAGGTGCTTTATATGTTACCCACATTCATCAAGATAAATCAACATCAACCCCTGCTGAACTACTTTAATCCATGTGCTATTCTAAGATTCACAGGCATAATTCTAACCCATATCAGTCAGTCCTATCTTATCATCCACAAAATATATAACTTGAGGTTCAAGAAGTTAAATGACTTATTTTTCCCAAAATTGCACATCATTATATGGCAATATCAGAAACTGAAATCAGGTTGCTGGCTCTAGTAAAGTTTGAGTAAATAAAATGTATATGTTATAAACCCCACCCATAGGAAGCCAGAAATGATCAAAAAACACTTGCTGAATGTCCAGACTCTTTTGTTGACCATGATGGATACTCCATTTCTTCTAAGGGATTCCTGCCCACAGTAGTAGATATAATGGTCATCTGAGTTAAATTCACCCATTCCAGTCCATTTTAGTTCATCGATTCCTAGAATGTCAACATTCACTCTTGCCATCTCCTGTTGGACCACTTCCAATTTGCCTTGATTCATGGACCGAACATTCCAGGTTCCTATGCAATATTGCTCTTTATAGCATAAGATATCCTGGAATGTGAAGTCAAGTGGGCCTTAGAAAGCATCACTACCACCAGTCCATTCTAAAGGAGATCAGTCCTGGTTGTTCTTTGGAAGGAATGATGCTGAAGCTGAAACTCCAATACTTTCGCCACCTCATGCAGAGTTGACTCATTGGAAAAGACTCTGATGCTGGGAAGGATTGGCGGCAGGACGAGAAGGGGACGACAGAGGATGAGATGGCTAGATGGCATCATCAACTCGATGGATGTGAGTTTGAGTGAACTCCAGGAGTTGGTGATGGACAGGGAGGCCTGGCGTGGTGCAGTTCATGGGGTCGCAAAGAGTTGGACATGACTGAGCAACTGAACTGAACTGAACTGAATGTCCAGACATTATTTTTTAATAATAGCTACATTAAAAAAGAAAAAAAAAACTTTTCAACTTATTTAGTCCTTCAGTTTCCAGTTTATTTCACAAATCATTTGATTCTCACAACAGTATCTACTATGTATAGCATGTGTATTGGTTATATCTGCTATGTATATTACCTATTATTGCAAATTATGTATATACCAGTATCTATTGGGTTGGCCAAAAACTGTATTCAGATTTTTCTACGTTGTCTTACAGAAAAATCTGGATGAACTTTTTGTCTAATCCAATATTTGTATATTATCCCTATTTTAGAGATGAGTGCACTGTCATTTTAAAAAGTTAAGTAATAAGCTTAAGATTTGATGGTTAAAAATTTTTAGAGAAAAAATAAAACGCAAGCTTTTTCTAAATTTGAGATATCTTCTTGCTAACATGTCAGCTTGAAAAAAGAATAGAGAAAACTGTCTAAATAAGAAAAATAGGCATATCAAGATAAAATAAAGTTCAGAGCTCAGTTATACGTTACCACCTAAGTTGATTAAAAGGAATTATAAATGAACAGCAAGAATTCTAAAATCTATGATATAAAATAATCTTTTAAACACATCTGTGGAAACTCCATTAAAGAATGAACTACTTCATATAGCCCAGAAAGCCAAAAACAAAAAAATAAATACAATCAAAATCTGATCTGTAAAATCATGACTACATGGAATTTACTATAGCCACATATTGTAGAACTGAGTGCCATTCTTTTAAGTTTGAAAGAGGTAAATACATAACAAACAAAAGACATATTCTCTACACTGAAACCATTATATGTGAACCCAAGAAGTTGTATGGACTGAAATCATAAATGGCTTTAAAATGTCTAAATTTATGGATGACTTGCTTTTAACGGAGTTGGTCAGGAAAGCTCTGAAGTTAAGATAAGGAAAGAACCCTCTGTTGTGGACAGCAACGTTTTGAAGATATTAAAAATCATATATTCCTTTCTGCCCAGCATCAGGACCTTTATTGAAATAGATTGTTTTGCTGAATAAGATGATCAACTTCTTTTCTCAGTCTTTGCCCTCAGGTACCTACTCCTCATTTAGCAGAATAACTCCTATCTTTCTGTTTTGGGCACACACTCTTCTATCATGAACTCTGATGGCAGCTTACTGTCTTTTCCCTAACATCTGTCTTTGGCCTGTGGTACAGTCTCAGACCTTTTGCTTAAATAAAAAATGTAGAGACACACATGCCTACTTCTTAAATCCTTATTTAGTTTTCTACTTCTATTTTTAAGAGAATAAATAGATTCAACAGAGTGTCCCCTGAGGCCAACAGACATCGCTTTTATTTTAGATACGTAAGTAACTGAATGCTCACCCTGATCTGTCTAGACATGGTTCAAACACAAGGCCCTGCAGGAACCTGGCAGGTTGTTTAAATGAGTCAAGTGGACAGGGCAGAAGCAAAGAGAAGTAGTGAAAACTCAAGTACACTACAGCCCGCATGCTTCTCAACAGGGATCTCATTAAAATCTGTAAAGAGCACCTAGAGACAGTTTTGCAGACTGAGTAGACCCCGTAGGACATTCTGTGATGCCTGGAGAAAAGAGAAGAACTAGAGACCTGGTATTTCCTTTCAGATAACACAGTGACACGGTAGCAGACCCTTTATCAATATGAACTTGTATATGCACAACCTGAGAAATTAGAAACAAATACCCTTCAGCTGGTACAGATGCTCTTGAAAAAATAATTATTACCGAAAGGTACTTTTTGTTGTTAGTGAAGAATGTATTTCGTTAGGTGTAACACAGCACAGGTACCATTCAAAGTTGATAAAGGCAAAACTCCTACCTTCAGATAAACTTGTAGTGTCACGGAGAATATAGTTATCTGATAATGCAAGGGAGTGAAGTTTAGGCTTAAGTAGTACAGCAGGCAATACTGACAGAAAGGAATAAACACTTAGTTCCAGCAGTATGGAGAGCATGTAGTTTGTGGGACAATACAGACATAGATACAGATGTCCTATCCTCTGAAGGCTAAGGACCAGGGTGAAGATGAATACAATCACACATGTAGCCCTAAACCATATAATGGACCCTTATTTAAAACCTCCTTTGGGTGGCAGTAATGATCTTGTAGTTTATCAATGAATCGAATCAACATGGTGTACATCTTAAAATTACATAATGTTTTACACAAATTACATCTTAATAAAGCTGAAGGAAAGAAACAAGTCTGAAGGTTAAAATTTTCCTAATTTTAATTCTAGACCAATGTCTTCCAGGAAAGAGCCCAGAAAAAGAAACTGACTTATTCAAAGTCACAAAACCAGTGAGGGGCAAAGCCAGGAACCAATTTCTAAGTGTCCATCTTGTATTCTTCCCTAACCAGCACTCCACCTACGATAACAAAAGAAACATACAGAGAAGACAGATTATGAACCCTAAACACGTTAGTTTTTAAATCATTCATTCTGATAAATACAGTCATTCATTCAACACATTTACTGAGGAGTTCTAGGCTAGACCCTGGGTGTAAGTTGCTAAACACAACATAAACAGCCCTGCCCTCATGGAAAGGCAGTACCCTGGGGAATTAGATGTCTACAACTTGGGGGCAATGTAGTTGAAGGCTTGTAACATATTCTTCCCTTCTTGTCTTCCACTAATCGGATACGATTTAAAACTCTTCAATTTCATAGTGGAGATAGCAGTCTCTCCTGTGGTTTATATAATAATGCCAACATTTATCATTTTTATATTTGCTCATTAAACTGCTAGAGACTCTTCATGTTGAAAGGTAGGGAAAAACCACTCCTGCCAGAACTCTGTCATCGAATATTTCTGACTTCCACACTTTAACTTTTTCTTGCCAAATCTTTCCAAATTATAGAAACTTTCTTCTAATATTGCTACGTATGCACTTTAAAGTTTCTTAATTTCTCTTTATTATGTTGCATGTAGATTCTCTTTTTACTAAAAAGATGAAGGTTATTTTAGAATCTTTTATTGTAGTCAATATTGCTGAAGATTATACGGAAAAAGTCACAGTTTTCACAATTTTTAAAACCACTAAAATATATTACATCAGTTTATCTTAAAATGGCATTCTTTATGCCTAGGAACAGATATATTTGTAGGAGGAAATACATTTAAAATATATATTAGGTAAATAACAAAGAACCATTTAAGACTTGCATCACAAATTCCATTTGGGGGAATAGATGTTAGTTAACAGCAAAGGTATTCTTTAAAACCTCTAAATGCTTTTATTATATGCAGCTGTGAATTGGTAAAATTGAAATTGTGAGTGTGGCAGCCATTTTCCTCTCAAATGTCTCATGGTGGAGGGTGGGGAATGGGTCATAAACAAAAATTTTACCACAGTTTTTATGAAACTACACTTCCATTTTCTAACACCACTTCTCTTTTTTTTTTCTTTGTCTTTTAACATTGACTAAGAAACAGATGGAAGTAATTCGAAGACACAAAGTATGTCACAAAGTCTTTTCCATACAAGCATATTTTTCAGCAAATACAGGACCTTTGTATAATTCTGCAACATCAGCTGGATAGACAAGCATATGGGAGCAAAAGTGGCAACTCTGCCACTCATATGGAGGCAAAGGCATGACTCCAGCTTTCTCCATACACAGGACACGGATCTTAGTGCTGCCTTGCCTCTGCTAATTGCAGAAAGACAACATACTGCACAATTTCCTCCAAATACGATACTTAGGAAAGAGAGGTTTGGGCTAATGACAGTGGTCATACTTAAATATTTATGTTCCTTTCCAAATTAAATAAATTCAACAAAGGAAACTAAAATCTGGCTCTGAGTGCATCAACATGTGTCCTTACTCTGTTAAAAACAACTTCAGCAAACAAAACAATAAGTGAGTTAACATTTATGCCAGAAATTGTACTAAGCATTTACACGCACCATCTACCTCATTCTAGCCCAACTCCACCCCAAGAAGTACTTTTCATCGTTAAGCTCAGTCACTCAGTGTCACTCAGTCATGTCCAACTCTCTGTGACCTGATGGACTGCAGCATGCCAGGCCTCCCTGTCCATCACAAACTCCCGGAGTTTACTCAAACTCATATCCATTGAGTTGGTGATGCTATCCAACCATCTCATCCTCTGTCGTTCGCTTATCCTCCTGCCTTCAATCTTTCCCAGCATCAGGGTCTTTACAAATGAGTCAATTCTTCATATCAAGTGGCCAAAGTATTGGAGTTTCAGCTTCAGCATCACTCCTTCCAATGAATATTCAGGATGGATTTCCTTTAGGATGGACTGGTTTGATCTCCTTGCTGTCCAAGGGACTCTCAAGAGTCTTCTCCAACACCACAGTTCAAAAGCATCAGTTCTTCAGCGCTCAGCTCTCTTTATAGTCCAACTCTCACATCCATACATGACTACCGGAAAAAAACATAGCTTTGACTAAATGGGCCTTTATTGGTAAAGTAATGTTTCTGCTTTTTAATATGCTGCCTAGGTTGGTCATAACTTTTCTTCCAAGGAGCAAGTGTCTTTTAATTTCATCTCTGCAGTGACACCATCTGCAGTGATTTTGGAAACCCCAAAAATAAAGTCTGTCACTGTTTCCACCATTTCCCCATTTATTTGCCATGAAATCAAGGGACCAGATGCCATGATCTTAATAATCTGAATGTTGAGTTCTAAACCAACTTTTTCACTCTCCTCTTTCACTTTCATCAAGAAGATCTTTACTTCTTCTTTGCTTTCTACCATAAGGATGGTATCATCTGCATATCTGAGGTTATTGATATTTCTCCCGCAATCTTGATTCCAGCTTGTGCTTCATCCAGCCCAGCATTTCTCATGATATACTGGTATATAAGTTAAATAAGCAGGGTGACAATGTACAGCCTTGACATACTACTTTCCCTATTTGGAACCAGTCTGCTGTTCCATGTCCAGTTCTAACTTTTGTTTCCTGATTTGCATACAGATTTCTCAAGAGGCAGGTCAGGTGGCCTGATTTTCTCAGCTCCTGAAGAATTTTTCAGAGTTTGTTGTGGTCCACACAGTCAAAGGCTTTGGTGTTTTCAATAAAGCAGAAGTATACATTTTTATGGAACTCTCTTACTTTTTCGATGATCCAAGGGATGTTGGCAATTTGATCTCTGGCTCCTCTACCTTTTCTAAAATCAGCTTGAACATCTGGAAGTTCACGGTTCATGTACTGCTGAAGCCTGGCTTGGAGAATTTTGAGCATTACTTTACTAGCATGTCAAATGAGTGCAATTGTGCGGTAGTTTGAGCATTCTTTGGCATTGCCTTTCTTTGGGATTGGAATGAAAACTGACCTTTCCAGTCCTGTGGCCACTGCTGAGTTTTCCAAATTTGCTGGCATATTGAGTATAGCACTTTCACAGCATCATCTTTTAGTTTGAAATAGCTCAACTGGAATTTCATCACCTCCACTAGCTTTGTTCACAGTGATGCTTCCTAAGGCCCACTTGATTTCGCATTCCAGGATATCTGGCTCTAGGTGAGTGATCAATCCATCATGATCTTCTGGGTCATGAAGACCTTTTTGGTACAGTTCTTCTGTGTATTATTGCCACCTCTTCTTAATATTGTCTGCTTCTGTTAGGTCCACACCATTTCCGTCCTTTATTGAGCCCTTCTTTTCATGAAATGTTCCCTTGGTATCTCTAATTTTCTTGAAGAGATCTCTAGTCTCCCATTCTGTTATTTTCCTCTATTTCTTTGTACTTACCATTGAGGAAGGCTTTCTTATCTCTCCTTGCTCTTCTTTGGAACTCTGCATTCAAATGGGTATATCTTTCCTTTTCTCCTTTGCCTTTCACTTCTCTTCTATTCACAGCTATTTGTAAGGCCACATCAGCAACCATTGTGCCTTTTTGCATTTCTTTTCCTAGGTGTTGGTCTTGATCCCTGCCTCCTGTACAGTGTCAGGAACCTCCAACCATAGTTCTTTAGGCACTCAGTCTATCAAGTCTAATCCCTTTAATCTATTTGTCACTCCACTGTATAATCGTAGGGGATTTGATTTAGGCCATACCTGAATGCTTTAGTGGTTTCCCTACTTTCTTCCATTTAAGTCTGAATTTGGCAATAAGGAGTTCATGGTCTGTGCCACAGTCAGCTCCCAGTCTTGCTTTTGCTAATTGTATAGAGCTTCTCCATCTTTGGATGCAGAGAATATAATCAGTTGGATTTCTGCATTGAGCATCTGGTGATGTCCATATACAGAATCTTTTCTTGTGCTGTTGGAAGAGGATGTTTGCTATGACCAGTGTGTTCTCTTGGCAAAACTCTATCATCCTTTGCCCTGCTTCATTCTGTACTCCAAGGCCAGATTTGCCTGTTACTCCAGGAATTTCTTGACTTACTACTTTTGCATTCCAGTCCCCTATAATGTAAAGGACATCTTTTTTGGGTGTTAGTTCTAGAAGGTCTTGTAGGACTTCATAGAACCATTTAACTTCAGCTTCTTCAGCATTACTGGTTGGGGCATAGACTTGGGTTAATGTGATATTGAACGGTTTGCCTTGGAAACGAACAGAGATCATTCTGTCGTTTTTGAGATTGCATCCAAGTACTGCATTTGGACTGTTTTGTTTAGTATGATGGATACTCCATTTCTTCTAAGGGATTCCAGCCCACAGTAGTAGATATAATGGTCATCTGAGTTAAAATCACCCATTCCAGTTTATTTTAGTTCACTGATTCCTAAAACGTTGATGTTCACTCTTGCCACCTCCTGTTTGACCACCTCCACTTTGCCTTCAATTCATGGACCTAACATTCCACGTTCCTATGCAATACTGCTCTTTACAGCATTGGACTTTAATTCTGCCAACAGTCACATCCACAACTGGGTATTGTTTTCCCTTTGGCTCCATCTCTTCATTCTTTCTGGAGTTATTTCTCCACTTACCTCCAGTAGCATATTGGGCACCTACCAACCTGGGGAGTTCATCTTTCAGTGTCCTAACTTTTTGCCTTTTCATACTGTTCATGGGGTTCTCAAGTCAAGAATACTGAAGTGGTTTGCCATTCCCCTCTCCATTCCAGCCCCAAGTCCCGCCAAAAGTAGTTTTTCTCATTATCTCCTGTATATTGCTGAGGATATTGAGACTTGAGACAGTAACTTACTCAAACAGCTAGCATGTTTGGGAAGGAAGCAAATCTAGACAGTAGACAATAGAATCCAAAATATATTATTGGATTGACCATAAAATTTGGTTGGGTTTTTCCATAAGATGTTATAGAACTTCTTTGTCAACCCAAAAAATCACTCCAGAATACCATATAATAGTTTAGAGCAAAGTTTATTTATTTTCAACTTACTGTCTATGAAGAATATACTTTATACAGCAGTCTGAATGCTCTTCAGTGGGCATTTGATTACACAAAATCTCCCTAATTTACTTTAAATGAAGAGTCTTATCTTAATAATATCAAAATAAATTCAATATGACTGACAGTTAAAGTTATTCAAAATCTACTTTTCATTCTAAGTATTAATTAGGATTATAGCTGTATCCATGATGATTTTAGTTACCATCTCATCTTAAAAGTCTGTAGAGGCCAGACTTAAAAGTCTGTAGTATTCTCACTAGCAGTGTATCCCAAGCTGTTTGGAGAAATGTTAGAACAGGTTTTTTTTTTTTTTTTCCATGAAAATCATGACTGCATTGTTTTCTAATTTTAAAAAGCTGTTCAAAAAGTAAAATCTATCCAAAGCCCTCATTACACAGAATGCAAGGCTTACACAGATATTTGATTTATACACATGAATGCAACATTAATCTTACCAATTACTTTAATTTCATTTGAAAAATGTAAGTTATTACCCTACCTCCCCCTTTTTTTAGATTCACTCTCTTTGCTTATTTTTAAATCATGACTTCTGAACATACTTCTGCTTCCAGGCATAGTTTTTTCATTAACATTTTAAGTTTGTCACAGAAATCAAAAAAATGAACACAAAAATTTTAAACTTAGTATCATAAAACCATATCATGTTTGAAACTCTAGAAGCTCTATTTTAGCATAAGCACAAATTTATATGAGAAAGTTAAATGTTTTAGTGTCCTATGAGATACCGTTACTTAGAGAAATCAGATGTTCCAAATAATTCCCACATATTCAAACTACCTGGACTTGACTGAATTCGTTCTTGTATTTGAAGATCTCACAAATATCAAGCACTTAAAAAACAATGTATTTTCACCTCTAATGGTAAACTTAATATGCACTGAAAAGTCCTTTTTTAAATGGACACATCACTTTCTTCCCTATGGCTTTGCATTAAACGTCACACAAATGAACAGCAACAATTCAGAATTAGATGGATCTATATCACCCATTCATTCTCTACTGAGAATGAACATCTATGAAAGGGAAACCCTTCTACCATTTAGCTCAAACAGAGGCAAGAGAAGTTCATGACATCTGAAAATCTACCTCTTCCAATGATAAGTGATGTTTTCCTCTGACCCAGTTCTGAGAAAGGTCACTTGCACATTAATTCTGGGCTGGCCTTGATTGCTGCTTCTGAATAATCTGAAGCTCAAAAGCAGTGAATACTCTACCATAAATTAGTTAGCTATGGGATGCAGTGCAGCTGCCTTCAGCAAAGAGTTCAGAAAAGAGTAGGCTTCTCCATTTCCACATCCATTTCTGATTTTAGTAATTTACTTTCTTTTCTTAAATGCCACAAAATCAATCTTAGAAAGACCTACTTCACAATGATGTGTACATGAAGTGCTATGGACATACGATAGATTGTATTTCACAAACTTTTCCCATTTATTTAAATATCTGAAATACTAACAAAACCTAAACAATGCTTACTCTAAGAAACCAAAAGCCCTAGGATAATTATATTTTTAATGCCATAGTATGACCTCATTTGAGAGATCTGTAAAACTGGGTAACATTCAATTCTGTCAAATCTTTGTCTAAGATCAAGGACTTGGACAATCAATATAATACCATAGTAAGAGCAAAGATTTACAACATATATAAATTTCAGTTTCATTTTACATTCTTGTCTCCTAAAGGCATTTGAGTTTATATAGTCCTGACTTGGATACTAAACACCTGGATTTGAATTATTGTTCTATTACTTCTTAGCTGTATTTCCTGAGCATTAATTTTATAGGAAAAGAACACTGATACCCATCTTTATCACTTTCCAAGAAAAGGGTTCATATTCGTCTCATATAAGAGATGCTCAATAACCACTACTGCTTTTCTGTTGTTTCCTTTAACTACCAGGTTTTGACAGTCTATTACAAGATGGAGTTTTCTAGGAATGCATATGCCATACAAATATTATCATCTCCCATACCCATGATATGAAAAGAATTTGTCACCTACCACCATCAAGTCTTCCAAAATTAAGTTTCAACATAACTGTAGCCAATGAAGGAAGTGATCAGAAAAGTCATTCAAATAATATCAGATATTCATGGCATTGCAAGAGCTCGATTCCATATTTAAGGAAATGCTTGCTTTTTTACTGCATTAGCTGCTATAAATGGCAGGTGTTTAGGACATTCTGATTTTCTTGGCCATTCTTACATTTCATCTGCCTATTGGCAGCAATAATAAAAACACGCTTCGGGTAACATTAATTTCCTGACAACCTCTCCAAGTGCCTTTGTATTTCAAACTTCTTTCCTCTGATGCAGTGTTATCTCACAAGCAAATCTAAACTACTATGACTGCCACTCTCCTACGTTGCTTAGGACCTTCACAATTAGACAAGGATATGTTTCCAGGAATGTCTAATGTCAGATAAACAATATTTTTCTTAATAAGAAGATTAACTGAAAAGTGATACAAATAATGTGATTCCCATATGGGAAATATTGGTGCTAGTCACAAGTAACATTTTCTCAAATTCTCACTCTTTATGGAGTTCAATCAGTCATACAACAACATCCTGTTAGAATTTTACCCCTAAAGGTTTTCTTGTATAAAGACATGGAAGTAAACCTGCACTCAGGAAGAGGCCCTGCACTCAAGAGCCTATAATTTTAAATTTAGTCTTATAGGGTATACCTAACATTTCTGAGCCTCTAACCTTTATTCTTTACATATTCTGACCCTTAAATATGATGGTTTTTGCAAGCTGCACATGTCTAAATTATTTGTACTGTGGTAATTCTAAGTAAATTGGGATCTGAAGACAAACTGGCTTACATATTTCTTTTTTTGATGTGGGCCATTTTTAATTTTTATTGAATTTGTTATAATATTGCTTCTGCTTTATATTTTGATTATATATGGCCAAAGGGCATTTGGGACCTTACCTCCTCCACCAGGGATCGAACCCACACCCCCTGCATTAGAAGACAAAGTCTTAACCCCAGGACCACCGAGGAAGTCCTCACATAAATAAATTTTAAACCATTATTGTTTCTTATAAACAGCAACCAATCTCTTTGACATGATGATTTGAAAAGAAGACTCGGTTGACGGAATCGGGTTTTCCTGGCAACAATTTGCTATGTAATTTTAGGCATGCCACTTAATTTCTCCTGGTCTCAGTTTCTCCATTTGTAAAACCAGGGAGCAGAACTAAAGGATTTGGAAAGGTTCGTGCCAGCTCTCAGATCGATGATCTCATTTAAATCTTTTACTTAGATGAATTAAATGGCAAGTTAATAAATCATCTATTAGATTGAATGTAATGGTCTGAGTAAGGTTTTGCTGCAGAATGGCAAGGACTTGCATTTTGGTTTAATTTTTTAAATACTGGCTCTTGCCAAATTTAGAGCAAGTCAAATTTGACAGCTTGTTCTGCAAATGACATTATTACTTGAATAGAGCATTAGGCCATATTTGGAAAGTACTTCAACTAGCAAAGCAAAATAGAATTTATTATAGCTTTATTTAATGCCATGCTTCAGAAAAATCACAAATCAGTTTCATTAAATTTAAACAAAGATACATTTAAAACTTGGCAAAGGTGACTATGCTAATGAAGAATGATTACTTCTCTACCTATCAGGTACCACCAGAGTGTACATTACCACGATAAGATTTAATCTATTCAAACTCGAAACAAATGGGCTCTGTACAGAGTTCAAATGCACGATAGTTAAATTTCTCAAAATCAGATCTATTGTTCTCAAATTCTCTTTTAGAAATCCTTTCTAAAAAGAGCACACAGAGAAGAGAACAGGGAGGAGAATGTAAAATGCACTAACAAAGCTTATGTGCTATTAAAAAGGGAGAAAAAGAATATGTGAATTTTTATTCCACCTTGATCTTCTAATTAAAATAAGTCCTACAGCAGACACTGCACCTGCCAGCCAAAAGTTTATAATGAAGAGAGAGACTTACTGCAGAGTGTCTTATCCGTTTTTACTCCCCCGGGCCCAAAATATTGATCCCTTTCATTGAATAAATACTAAAGTAACAACAAGAATCCATTATGTCTGACCTAACAAGAATTTTTAATTGAACAAGTTACCATCTGAATGACCAAGAAACAGTGGATATACTATCACCTGCCTTTCACTTCTTAAAGCCCTAAGTATAAAGGGCAAATAATGAATGAGTTGACAAAATTATTCATTTTCCCAAGAGTGCTCTCCAAATAAATGTCCTTTGTTTTAAAGAATTAAGATAGTTTTTGCTACCTGAGAAACTCGGTCACACTTTCTATAGTATTGTAGCAGTGTTTCTCAAGAAATTATCTTGCCAATTAATAAATGATGTACTACAGGTCTAACATTTAATTTTACATAATGTTTTTCCCAAATATGGGTCATATTTTAATACATCACACACAACTAGAAAAAAAGAAAAGGAAGCCCATTTCTTTTTCTTTAGAGGAGGCTGTTAGTACTAAGTACTAAAAAGGTATGCTAGCAACTTGATGCTAAATATTTCACAGGGCATTTCCACAGGAAATAATGATATACAAATATCTTCCTTAAACGATAGAATTTACCTCGCTCAAAATAGCTTAGTCCAATAAATTCTTATATACTTTATTAGACCCTAGACTAAAACATACCTGATAGTAGGAAGATATAAATTGGGTGAATCAGCAAGTAAAAACAGATAGCTAACCTTGGGATGAAGTTCTTTACCTTGCATCTACAAAGAGGGAAAAACTGAATTCAGAAGAGAATACCTGCAATGATTTCAAATTGGAATATTAGGCCTGTGACTTTTACACTAATAAGTGGACACTGTCCACTCAAAATATGAATAACTTTCAAAAGAATTGAAGCAATATTAACTTCTCCATAAACTACTTTATTTTTTTCCCTTTGGATCAGTTAATACATTGGATTCATAACGAAAGCAAACTAAATGTTATAGACTAAAAAGTGAAGCCCATGTTTTAGGAAATCAATCAAACATTTACATGGGCTCATTAAAAAATGGCATGTTGGCCACTAATAATTATACATATTCATAATTTAAATAATCAGTTATCAATATTTTCTTGCCAAGATTTTGGACAAAGAGCATGCTCATATACTTCCACAAAACTTACTTAATAGTCTGTATTTTCAAAAGCATTTCCATCAATACCTCCCCGAAAATACCAGTACACTATTTATTATATAATTACAATACTTGAATCAAAGTAGCAAAATAAAAAGGGAAGACAACTAAAATATTCTACACCCTATCCAAATTTGAGGTGGACAATGCTTTACTGAAACAGATGGAGAGACGTAGTCCATGTTCAGCCTGCCTTTTAATTGAGTAGCTCTCAGTTTCTGTGAGCAAGTACGTAAGAGAGGGACAGAGAAAAGAAAACACCTTTTCCTCCTTTTTTTTTTTTTTTTAAATTGAACCATGGTATTAGTAGACGGACAGTATTTTTCTTTTTTACCAAACTGACATCAACTCACTTTAAATATTCTTTCTAGTCTGTACTGGAATGCTGAAGGGTAAAGAAGGATAAGAAAACTGACCCTCTACATGCAAATGAATAAAATCCGGGCTGCCTCAACTTCTCAGGCCTACTGTACAGCAGAAATGAGGACGAAGTCTACAGATTGGCCAGTCTCTGAGATCAATGATGATCAGTGGTGATATAAGAACTCACTATATAACTCATATTTTAACCATATAAATCTTTCTGAGGGAAAGGGATAGAGATTTTTATTCATGCTAAGTTGCAGCTGGGACCCTCTCTGAAAAAAAAAGAAATCCTGATTGATGTCTCTTAAATATCACACGCCAGTAATTTATTGTATAGGGTGTTTGCTTTTAGAAAAGGTTATGAAAAATATATTCCAACAGAGTTGAAACCTTAATTTTCCAACAAGAACTGCAATTGCTTTCATTTATGTAACTTGTTTGAGTTTGTTTCAATCTTTTAAATGTATTTAAAAACATGGCATTCAACACATCAAAATTGCTACTGAGCTCAGAATTATAATACTTAGACAAAATACAATACATCAAAATGAAGAATATTTACAAAAATACTATTCAAAACTAAACTGAATTCATTTACTAGCAATAGTCCAGGACATTTTCATCAATGAACATACAATTCTGAACACTAACTCTCCATTGTTCTACAGCAGTAATGTTTCTATGAGTTTATTATTAAAAACAAAGGCACTGACACTAGCCTATGGCTTACTTTAATTAGCGGACTACAATGTGAAAGTGAAAGTGTCAATCATATCTGACTCTCTGTGACCCCATGGACTGCAGCACACAAGACTCTTCCGTCCATGGAAATCTCCGGGCAAGAATGCTAGAGTGGGTAGCCATTCCTTTCTCAAAGGAATCTTCCCAAGCCAGGGATTGAACCTAGGTCTCCCATATTACATACAGATTCTTTATTATCTGAGCCAATCAGGGAAGCCCCAATTCGGATCAATAGAATTTTTGTCAAGCATAAAATATTTTTGGAATGATTAGATTATTCTTATATATAAAACTATTTCATTCTATAAGAATGAGCAACTATAGTAGAAAAACTACTTCCTTTTTTTAAAGATAAAGGGAGAATCTTTATCCCTATATTTTTAGAACAGTCTGTAAATTGTATGTAAGAAAAATCACAGTATAAAATCCACTGTAGAACATTCCCTGCCCACAAATGCTTGTCCTAGTTCACACGAGCCTATGTGTTTGGACACTCAGTCGTGTCCGACTCTTTTCGACCCTATGGACTGTAACCCATTAGGTTCCTCCATCTGTGGGATTTTCCAGTCATGAATGCTTGTCCAAATATGTCCAAAAACATCCAGTAAAGATTTAGTGAATCAAAGCAATATATAACAAATCTTCTTTCCTACAAAAGTATGTTAAAACTGAATGGCATCTTCTTAAGAGTCTAGAATCCCTACTCTCTAAAAGTCACCCCAAATAAGAGTCAGCTCTTTATTCTGCCTTATGAATATGTATGAGTACAATTTAATCTTTCTAAAGTATCCCTAAATGCACTTTTTAAAGGTAATATTGTAGTGAAGCACAGGAAAAGCCTAGAAAACAGAGCTCTTTCTAAAGTAGTCCTGAGTCAGAAAAAACGTGAAGAATCGAGTCCAAGCCCTTTGGATATAGTTGTGCCAGGCGACTAGCAGAGGCATGAAGGAGGAAGACCAGACAAACTTTCTGAAAATCTATTCATTACAAAATAAAAACTTAACCTGAAATGCTACAAATTACTTTTGGATTTGTTATCAAATTGTAACTACCTAAAGAAGAATTCTAGAAACACATAAAGACTAAAAGATGTAAAATTGAAAAGGTAATATGATAAAATTCCTTATTAATTTTATACCACTATAGATAATATCCCAAATATCTATGTGCATCAATGTGCTTTTGCAAGAACTAAGGAAAAGATAAATTCCAAAATGCAAATTAAAAAGATCATTATTTTAAGTTAATCTCTTTCAACTTTGAAGTTGCACTGAAGGTCAAAAATCTTGGGTTGTAGTTAATTTTTCACATTATCTTATTATGTGTGCCAGTACCGCCCACTTACTGGAATTGACTGACCCCCACAGTATGCTATATTGCTTTAATTCAAAAGCCAGTTTGAAATTAAACTTCTCATCATGTTTAAGGCTGGTAAAATTCAAAACTTGTCCATTTTAGCCAATTATCTCACTTTTCCCTCCCCGAGCAAAAACTTCTGATTTATACTTTTTATCTTATATTACTTACAACTCTTAGAGAGATTAGAACTTGTTTACAGCATAACATATACCCACTACATTCCTCTGTCACTGTTCAAAGTCACCTTATTAACTACTCTCCTCCTTTTATTCAGCCCAGGAAGATAGAAAATAATTGCTGCTGTCATGAGTTAGAGCAAAACCTAAAAGATACAGCCTGTTGCTACTGCTGCTAAGTCACTTCAGTCGTGTCCGACTCTGTGCGACCCCAGAGACGGCAGCCCACCAGGCTCCCCCGTCCCTGGGATTCTCCAGGCAAGAACACTGGAGGGGGTTGCCATTCCCTTCTCCAATGCATGAAAGTGAAAAGGGAAAGTGAAGTCACTCTGTCGTGCACAACTCTTAGCGACTCCATGGACTGCAGCCTACCAGGCTCCTCTGTCCATGGGATTTTCCAGACAAGAGTAATGGAGTGGGTTGCCATACACATATGCGGCAACCCTGGCCATGAGCCAGGGAAAAGTCAATCAATCAAAATCATCTTGGACATAATCTTTTTAATTGTGAACCTGAATATCATCAGCAGATGATGAATCTTCACCTACTAAAACCCAGTATCAATAGCAATGTCAGGAATATTTTTTTTTTAGCAAGTTGTTCTTTGGTAGATTCTATTTGTTCAAAAATATAAAAATATTAATCAGGTTGATACAGTTAATAAAACTTAGCTCAAACCGACTCGATGGACATGAGTTTGAGTGATCTCCAGGAGTTGGTAATGGACAGGGAAGCCTGGTGTGCTGCAACTCATGGGGTCGCAAAGAGTCAGACACAACCGAGCAACTAAACTGAACTGATTCTGTATATAAAGATCACTCAAATGAGTATATTTTGAAGAGTTTATCAGTTTTCTTCCTACCTTACCTAGGCAAGGATGGATGGTTGTGGAATCACATTAATACTTCCCTGCCTCTTACTAGTTTGATGGACAATATAACTTCATAGATGACTAGGTGTAGCTATGACACATAAATGCCTTTTATTGACACACATGGTCACTGGGACCTATGACTTTTGCATTGGTACCTACACAAAAGGCTTCATTTATTTAAAGAAACATTTTTCCCCAGATATAATGTATACTTTCAACACAAAGAATTTTTTACTCTCCCATTCCAGGAAACAAAAAAGATATAAACAGCAAAGTTTCAGTATTGTCCACATTAGTCATAAGCCAATTATACTACTCCAATATTTCTACATTTCATTAAGAAAAAGTATGTCAGACCAGGTTTCCAATGTCTTCCAACCATATTATCTATCATTATGGATTTATAATTTGACATAAAGAAAGCAAACCTTTGTATAATACACACTGGTTCTGCTTTTGTTGAATACACACATCAATGATTTTTAGAAAGGAAGAAAGGAGGGAGAATCTGAATTTTGATGTGATTTACAAAGACAGACCATCCTTCACACTCTTAGTATATGTCTCAAACATATTTTATAAGTCTTACCAACTTTATAATCACTCTGAGCAAAATCTGAATCCAGATAACATGGTCCTCAGCTATGTTGCTCATCTGGAGTTCTGTGTAGAGAAGGTAGTTTAAAGAAAAGGTTAATTAACACAGCTGTGGTCTACCTGGAACATTTTCTAGGCTAAGACAACTGCAATTCACTTCCCCTAGAAATCAGTTGACTGGAATTCTTGGCTTTCTCCCAGGCAGTTTCTTAAAAAGGTTACCAGCTTAATTGAATGAAATCAGTGTCTGCAACCATCAACAATTATCTCTAGAGCAATACTTGTTATTAGACTGAATAAAATCAAAGTTAGAAACCAACCACAATTACTTATGGAACAATAATTCCCAATATTGGCCGGTTTGATTGCATCTGTTACTGCTATGGAAACTTCCTGAAATCTACTTGCTTCTTCTTTCATGCAGACACCACATGGATAATAAAAGATACCAACAAGTCTATAACTTCCATTTATTTCAAGGAAAGTCAAAATTATCTTGAAGCAAATGAGTAAAAGTCCACCCTAAATGGACAAATACAGTCTGTTTTATCTGCAATCACAATGCTGTCTCCATTACATTTGCTGTTGGCCAGTGACCTGGGTCGATCCCTGGGTCGGGAAGATCCCCTCCAGGAGGGCATGGCAACCCACTCTCGTATTCTTGCCAGGAGAATACCCATGGACAGACGTAGGCTGCAGTCCATGGGGTCGCGAAGAGCCGGACATGACTGAGCAACTTCACTTTCACTTTTCACTTTCATGGATCGGAGAAGGAAATGGCCACCCACTCTAGTGTTCTTGCCTGGAGAATCCCAGGGATCACAGAGTCTGGTGGGCTGCCGTCTATGGGGTGGCACAGAGTCGGACACGACTGAAGCGACTTAGCAGCAGCACTATTTCAGTACTTGCAGGTCCTGGAAACTTTTTTGATTCATTTGAGAAACCAGTATCCACAGTACCCATGTAATGTAGTCATAATCACATTGCACTCAATGCCTCATTAGATGACTAGCAGCACATCACACGTCATTTAAGGCTTTTTCTGGCACTTCAGAGTAGACAGATATTCCATCCAAATATGAAAGTTTTAGCAGTATTTTTTCTTCCTGCAAAATGAAGAGCTAGAACTATACATAAAAATTCAAAGAAACCAGATTTTCCAGGTTCCATAAGGTACTATATATAAAGACAAGTGTTTTATAATTAATATTTAATTACAGATAAGATTAAAAAGATTAAACCCCAACCACAAGGTTCCTCCTCTTAAGAATTTCCTAACTTTTCAAAATATCAAAGTGAATTAATAAACTATTTTAAATCCCCTCTCTCTGGGAAAATTAGGGATATCTTTACTACAAAGTTCAATTCCTATTAAATAATATATTGCATACTGTTGATTTCATTCCAATTATTTTCATTTAATAATGCTAACAAAATGGTATATACTTTACTTGGAAAATAACACAGCAGAAAGCAGACTATGAATTGTTTCTGCAATGATTTTACATTTACCTAACTTTTCAGTTTGTTGTTGTTGCTCAGTGGCTAAGTCATGTCTTAAGTCAACTCTTTTGCAATCCCATGGACTGTAGCCTGCCAGGCTCCTTTGTCAACGGGATTTCCCAGACAAGAATACTGGAGTAGGTACCCATTCCCTTCTCCAGGAAACTGTCCAGACCCAGGAATACAGTCTCCTGCATTGGCAGGGGGATTCGTTACCACTGAGCCATCCAGGAATTCATAATTTACCCAATGACTCTTTATATCAAGATTGTATTGAACAATTTTCAGAAACTTTAAATATGGAATCCCCACTTTTACATCTTAAACTCATCTAAATATGCACAGTTCCTAATACATCTGTGCACTATTTTTTAAATCTTCCCTAGCATTACCATTTGACAGCTGATATGCTGATCATTTTTCCAGAAATATTTTAAAAGATACACTCCTTTATGGTTGAGTCATAGAAGTTTTTAAGAGTGGTAGTGCATCACAGGACAAAAATAATGAACTGGTTCCTTATTATTCAAAATAAAACAGACAAGAAGTCTAGTTCTTGATGTATAGGTGGCATTGTATAAAGTAGGGCAAAATTAGAGGAGACAGAAGTCCTTCACTTTTATTTTTTTTTCTCCTTTCTATAACAAGATAAATGCTTGTAAAACTATTATAAAATAAATATGATCAGGAAGAAACTAGTGTTCCAAATTCAAAATATAATGAAAAGAAACCAAGGCAGATTTTTTTTTATTTATTTATTTTTAATTCAGGGTGGTTGGCCAGGCAAGAAGCAGCCCAGGTTAGTTAACGATCTAACAGTGGTGATCACTAATATGCTCTTTAGTGAATGTGAAAGAAAGCATTAGCTGAGTTTTTTTCAGAAGAGTGAAGCCCAAAAATAACACAATTCTGAGGTTAATATTTCTTCCTAGCAAAACTCAAACAGGTATAAAATAGAATTACCACTTACAGAGGTTCCTAGGAAAGTCATACCAAACTAACTTCATTTTCTAATTTTGAGAGTTAATATTATCAGGTAGAACTCAGATATGCATATATTTAATTTCATAAAGTCTTCCATTTAAAAAAATAAAATATATAATACAAAAGAATGAAAAATAGATCATAATTATGTAGAGATGGGTGAATGACTATACCACATAGATGGCTATGAATTACCACAGATTGTGGAACTGCTTAAAATTGCAAATAATAAATTTCATAACTATTATAAAGATGATTCTCATGAATAAGGCTGGATTATTATACTTTAACATGGAATAACGTTAAAAGTCAATCTTCTAACCATGGCTAAGTCCTTCCCTGATCTTTATTTTACTTCTGCAACCTCTCCTTTCCTAACATCTCTATCTCCATAGAAGTCTAAGACCAAGCCCCAATTAACTCAGCTGTTTGAAAGAACAATTCTCTCTTAGCTTTAGAACCTCACATAGGTTATTTCCTTCTGTTTCAGAAACTGTTGTCCTCACTTATCACATGGCAAATCCTCAATATAGACATTACTTCTTTTCAAAGGAGATATTCTTCCTTGACATTCCTGGCTGGTTTCAACGTACTTGTAAATACTAAACTGAAACACTGCATTACAGTTGTATCATAGTTTTTACAGTGATTCTTTAATCGTATGTTTCTTTTATCCAGCAGTGTGCTTGTAAGTCAACTCTTGAAAAAAATAAGGATCTCTAATTTGAAGTGTTTATCAATTTCCATGGCAAAACATTCTCTTCCTGCCACCACTGCACATACATACACACTCCATGGCCAATTTCAAAATACCAATGTTTCAATCCTTTGAAACACCTTGGTAAATCACTATTGTTCTCTTCATAGAGATGAAAAAACCAGATCTGGTTTCATATGATTACAAAGATCTTAAACCAGGCTCTTAGTTTAACATAGAGCTAAATTTGTATGTGTTGAGGTGTGTTGTGTGCCAGACTTTTTGCTAAGTACTTTTCACTTACTTATTTAATTCTCACAACTACCATGAAATACTATTTATGTATGAAAAAAGAGACATGATGATATTAAATAAGTTTTCCAAAATTGGAAAGGTAGTAAGTATCAAAATTAAGAGCCAAAATCACATTGTTTACATCAAAGCCTGTGATCTTACCATTAACTCCACTTCTGCCATCAAGTACTAGACTGTCTCTAGGCTTCATTATTTATTAACAAGTAGATCAAGAAATGCCCAGGGAAAATAATAGACAGAAAAGCACATTTTGTTTCCTTCTATAAACAGCTTTTAGCTAAATGCTTTGGTAGAAGATATAAAGTTTGAGGCTCTATCTAGTCTCTCTCTTGTCCAAAAAGTATAAAACAACTAAACCATTATCAGTTTTCCAATATTCTTCATAAGCTTCACAAATTTACAGGTTTAATATGCAATGAAATCATCTTCAAATATCTAAATCATTCTGATCTCTTTCAACTCTGACCTTGTATGGTATTAATATCTATGGACAGGGAAGCCTGGCGTGCTGCGGTTCATGGGGTCACAAAGAGTCGGACACAACTGAGCGACTGATCTGATCTGATCTGATGCTCATCATGGCCTTCCCTGGTGGCTCAGAAGGTAAAGCATCTGCCTGCAATGTGGAAGACCTGGGTTCGATTCCTGGGTTGGGAGGATCCCCTGGAGAAGGGAATGGTAACCCACTCTTGCCTGGAAATTCCATGGACGGAGGAGCCTAGTAGGCTACAGTCCATAGGGTTGCAAACAGTCGGACACGAGTGAATGACTTCACTTTCATGCTCATCATATATTTTAACATTTAATCATATACATCTTATTGAAGTTCCTTGATTGCAAGAAGCATTTTTATACTTCCTTGCAAATCCCTGAAGCCTCTAGCACAATGTTAGATACTAAGTACTTACTCAGATGTCTTCTAAATTGAATCATAAAGTAATGATTTTTGAAACTGTAGAAAAGAGGAAATCTAATGTGTCAATGGCATATATCTTGGTAACCTATTTGAGTATGCATTGATTTGCATCGCTTTATAACAGAAACTCATATATTTCCAATGAAAGTAAGTGTTTTAGAACATAAATATGTTCAAAGAAAAAAATGTACAAGATACAAAAAGCTAATTATGCCATTTTTCTCCTTTATGTCATCATGTCAGTGAGACACAAGGACTAACTTGCATTTCGGTCAGACTTTATGCAACACAAACACTGGGAGGATAAAACTGCAAGACTCCAGGCTGTGAGGAAAACTGCTTTGCTGAGTTGCTTACATTGAGGAAGAAGCCTGACCAGTTCTGAATAGTGATGATCTTATATCAAATTGTTATTTGTCTTGATTTTAAAATAATTAAATATGGTGGGAATGGGAGGATGCTGGTGAAAGATTTTATTGGAATATATCATTAATTAGTTTTGAAATAAATTCAATTGATGAAGAAGCATGCCTGAAGTGATACTGGGAGCGAATCAGGCAAATATGGGAATGCTTAAAAATCTTGGCATGACAGAAAAGAAAGCACTAGTTTGTATGTTCTTATCTTAGACATAGGATTTAATTATGCAAAGTATTAGTATATGAGGTATGCTGCTGCTAAGTCACTTTAGTCGTGTCCAACTCTGTGCGACCCCATAGACGGCAGCCCACCAGGCTCCCCCGTCCCTGGGATTCTCCAGGCAAGAACACTGGAGTGGGTTGCCATTTCCTTCTCCAATGCATAAAAGTGAAAGTGAAAGTGAAGTTACTCAGTCGTGTCGGACTATTAGCGACCCCATAGACTGCAGCCCACCAGGCTCCTCCGTCCATGGGATTTTCCAGGCAAGAGTACTGGAGTGGGGTGCCATTATGAGGGCTTTTTTTTAATACTTGTGATACCCAAATACCTCTCTATATTTCAAAACTGAATTACTTTATTTTTATTATATATTCATATAAGAATATATGATTAATCCTGAGGTAAACACCTTACCTACTGTTATGGACACATTAATTTTATAGGTTTAGGGTCTACAATGAATAGTTATGAATAGTACTGTAAGTTTACTCTTCAAGCAGTCGGACAACATCTCAGGAGTGTCAATGACAATTAGTTGATTTCAATAATACTGAGCGCTTACTATGTCCCTGATACAGAACTAATCACTTTATATGCATTCTGTTATTTAACATAATCGAGAAGCAGTTACTATTTGTATTCCCCTTCTACAAGGTAGAAATCAAGGAGGTAAAATAATATCCCCAATGTCACACATCCCAGAATAGATCAAGAACTTGATCCAAAGGCCACATGAACCACATTAGGATGATGTAACACACATGCTAACACACCCCAGGGTTCTGGTGGGTCCTAAATATTGGAAAAGCAATATGCAGATTCTATTACAGTTGGAAAAATCATCATCAATACCAAAACCATGGAGGCTTATAGAGCGAAGTATATCCTCATTTGGGGATCCTCTGATGTTATAAGGGCTTTTTTTTTTTTTTTTTGACTGGAACCAAGACTAAATTTTATCAAGGGACCTGGTCCATTAGTTCATTCAGTGCTAATAAGCAAGATCTCCTGGTATTACCAACATTTTAGTATTGGTGGGGTAGAAATTTTAACACTCAGGTTTACAAAAATATTTGTCCTAGGGCTCCCCAGGCAGCTGGTAGCCCTAACCTTAAAGGACTCTAACCTGTACCTGTTCATACATCTCTTCTTACTTTGGAGAAAAACAGGCAGTTGAAACCACATACACATTTTCCCCACAAACCACTGTGCCTTCTGCCCAAAAGTGTGCATGCACATGTACACACAGGTACACACACACACACACACATCCATACCTTCAGTAAGAAAAATGGATCCAAAAATATTATAAAGTGAAATAATCTTTAATAAGTTCATATGACACAACTATATAACAGCAAGGACAACATAAGAGCATTACAATGTTTTATTTGACTTTTATTTCAAGACTGTTAACATCAGTAGTGAGGCTTTCTAACTTAATTTTAATATTTATCTTCACTATTTAAATTTGGTACTCACAGAATAGATTTAAAGTATTCCTAAGCTATCCTAGTCAGTGTGTCTAAAACTAAGTTCAAAGAACACAGATCTGTCTAAATATATACCTAGTTGTTCACTGGTCCCCATAACATAAACTTGATACCAAAGGAATATTATGGTTTTAAAATAACAATTATAAATAGCACTAATTAGATATCATGAGTAAATATTTAAACTATTGTTTTGAATAACACCTGGAGAAGGAAATGGCAATCCACTCCAGTACTCTTGCCTGGAAAATTCCATGGATGAAGAAGCCTGGTGGGCTACTGTCCATAGGATAGCAAAGAGTCAGACACAGCTGAGCCACTTCACTGGTTTGAATAACATTATCCTCTCTCCAAAATTTGGAGCCAAACTGAATTTCTTATTTCTTTCAACAGAGCAAAAAATTAGACCAAGATCAGTGTGACCTTGTGATCTTTTTGACATTGTGATCTATCATAAACTACTATGATATTATTTGTAGGAGGGCAAGTATGTTAGCAATAGACTTGGAAACATGGACCTCATGGAAATACTGGATTTCAATGCCAAAGAATTAAAAATAGTGAAAGGTGAAATAAAAGCACTGAATATATTTTACAATGAAACGGACTCTAAGCATGTTAAGATTTTTTCCTGTACTTTTGTGTACAGCTGGGAATATTATAATTTTCATATTTCAGTTCATATTAAAATTTGATTGTATGTATAAAAGACTAGAAACAGAAGAAATGAGAAAAGTAATCACCAAAATGTTAGAATTTTTAATGTATATGCTGTGTTCAGTCATGTCTGACTCTTTGGGACCCCATGGACTGTAGCCTGCCAGGCTCCTCTGTCCATAGGATTTCCCAGGCAAGAGTATTGATGTGGGTTGCCACTTCCTGCTCCAGAGGTCATTACTGACCCAGGGATCAAACCTACATTTCTTGTGTCTCTTACATTAGCAAGTAGATTCTTTAACAGTGCACCACCTATTAAAGTTAGTTTTCAAATATAAAGATTTTTCCATAAATACAAATGACAGGATGTGAGAATACACATAGTCAAATGCATGACACACTTAGCTGGCTTTGCATTTTTAAAATGTGATTCTACCCTGGATGTCCTTCATCATCTTTAGAGTTTATAAACTTGGTTTGTTCTAGATTACAAGTAATGAAAGGTAAAAATTAACACAAAGTAAATCACTGGCAAAGCACAGTAAAAATGTGCTTTCTCAGGTTGATTTAGTGTTGATTAACTCACAATACTCCTTCACACAAAACAAACAAACAAAAGAAGCTAAACTTTGAAGATTTATCTTGAAAGATATGATGTTCCTAAAAATGTCGAGTATTTTTACTGACTCATGCAGAGGAAAAAAAGTGTCTGTAATTATTGATACTACCTCAGAGAAGACTCATAATTCTAGTAAATTCTATTCAGTTTGGCAGGAAAATAATTTCTGATTTACTTTTAAATTCTCTAACAACTAAATACTAACTATGTGCTGCAACAACTTAAAGCAATAAGCAAATACCCACAAAGGAAGGCAAGGGAGACATACATTTTAAAATTAATGATATAAAGGATATAAAAGGATGATTAAAAGATAGCCAAACAACTAATATTCATGTTGCCTCAGAATTCTCTATCAGAGAATAATCACTTGACTGTAAAGAGCAGAAGAAAAACTGGTCAGAAGGAAAAGTAGAGCTAACGGTAAGAAAATGTGAAAATGTGTTGAGAAATACTGTATTACTAGGAAAGTATTCCAATCTCCTAGACCATTTGACTAAAGAGCAGATTATTTGAAAGGACTTGCAAAATAGATCCAACAAACGCAGTTATCTTTGAAGGAACTTAAAAGATTGGAGAGGGGTCTGAGTCACCAGGCAGACTCAGACAAATGCATTTTCAATTTGCAAAAGAAGAGAACAGTAAATTCTTCAAGATATTGACATAAGAATTTTACATTATTCTTTTAAAAGCTTACATAACAACTTATTAGGAATTGATTTGCATGGTGCTAGAAAAGGATTTCTTGTTTACCAGGGGCCACCTGGCTACACTAACCATGAGTTACCAGAAATGAAGTACTGAGACACAGACAGCACAGAACAATGGTGAATAGTGAGAGCTCCCAGGAATTATGTACAACCTGTGATCCAGGCAAGTAATTTCCACTCCCTACAATTTGATTTCCTATTTGTACAACAGTAATAACAGGACCTCTTCATAACAGAGTTATGAAAAATAAATGTATTTAATAGTGATGACATAAAACAATAATGCACATCTTCTTCAGTATAAATAATTAAAAATGGCATCTCTAACTACAACATCATCCTTTCTAAACATATCAGATATGTAAAGAGGGAAGCAAAGAAGACTGAGTTTAACCAGTCCTACCCCTAGTGACATAGCAGTAAGGAACCCACCTGCTAATGCAGGATACGTGGGTTCGATCCCTGAATCAGGAAGATTCCTCAGAGAAGGAAATGGCAACCCACTCCAGTATTCCTGGAAAATCCCACGAACAGAGGAGTCTAGCAGAATACAATTCCAAGGGGTGTCAAAACAGACAGACACAACTTAGCAACTAAACAACAAGAGTCGGGCATGACTTAGAGACTAAACAACAACACAAGGCAATTGGTGAGAACACTCATGACAGTCCTGTCCTCACAATGGGATGTACAGAAATAAAATCAAGCCAAGGCTTCTCAGGTGGTGCTAGCAGTAAAGAACCCACCTGCCAATGCAGGAGATATAAGGGAGGTGGGTTTGATTCCTGAGTCAGTAAGATCCCGTGGAGGAGGAAATGACAAACCATTCCAGTATTCCTGCCTGGAGAATCCTATGGACAGAGGAGCCTGGAGGGCTACAATCCACAGGGTCACAAGGAGTTGGATATGACTGAAGCTGAGTGTTAAAATGCTCCAAGTTTAGTAAGAGAAACCCAAAAAGCATTTAATAAGAGGGCCAGCTGAACAATTTCAGGACCTCTAATGCACCAGTCTATAAATACTGAATATATACAGTATACTGTGTATACTGTAACTTCTGTGTGTAAAAGCTACCTAGGAACAGAAGCTCTTTTCTTGAGAACTTACCACTTTCAAAATTTCACAAAAGTGAGCAAGTCTGTGTTGAAGAACAATGGGATATCAAACCTGATTTGCCAAAAACAAATGCATTCAGTGGTCAGGTAATGTCATTCTAATACCAACCCACAGCATCCTTCTTTAATCTAACATGTGGTTGCTATATTTATGCTATAACTTAAGTTACTTTATTGACATTATCCCTTCCATTTTTTCCATTCACGTAGAAAGTGCAAGAGTGTAAAAAGTAGTAAGAAGGAGTACACAATGACAGAAGTGAAAAGATAACAAGAATGAAAGCAATCACTGGTGCTGAGATGAGCACTGAGTCAGGAGTGGCAATGACTCTGAAAAATGAAGAATAAATCAGAAAACATGCAAAATATTGTAGGTTGATCCGGAAGACAGAAAGACAAATGACTAGTAAAAAGGAAGAGCTTTGAGTGTGAGGATGACCTAAGGATCAGCATCAATCCTGGATGCCTGTGAAATTGATGTTAGTTCAGGAGACAGACATTTTTCAGGAACTTAATAAGCATGGCAACTACTACTGAGGAACCCATGTTGAAGTCCAGGGATAATTATAGTTCCTAGGCAAGTTCACACTTGTAAAACATAGCACTCAGGAATGGAGAGTCCCCAGAGGAGGGGTCTACTGAGGGGAATGATTCACAACAGAGTAGCAGTCAGCACAAAGCTGAAAAGTGTGCCTTTTAAGGTTTAAGGTTTAGAACTTAAAGGACTAGTAGACCTGGTCTTCCAAAGTCGTATCACTTTTAATTTCTTTTATCTTTCTTCCCTCAGAGTTTTAAAATCATTTCAAATGGCACCAAGTAGGTAAAATGTGTAACAGTAAAAATCTAGGTTTCCAGTTTCTAGTAAAATAATCTGAGGAGCTGGCAGCACTTACACAATATATTCCTAGTTTATTAAGACTCTCTGCTAAGATCTTGAAGCTTCTGAGTTTATGATCAAATTTCAAACTTTCAAAGGACTGAGCCACTCACATACTTCTATAGGATGAGGAGTATAAGCGGGATGGAAGAGTAACCACGCACTTTGACTAACCCTGAAGATGCTGAATGTAAATCAACTCCCGTAAATGAAACAAACAAGCAAACAAAAAATGCACAAGGAGGTTGAAAAGTAGTTAAAACAGCAAAAGCTAAAGGTAAAAAGCTTTCCTGTTTTAACCAATAATATTGATAATGCACCTTGATCGCTTGTACAGCACTTTGATCAGAATAATGGTTATGCCAAAAATTAAACAAAGGTAAAAAATCAAACTGGAGGCTAAAGTTTAGAAAAATAACCAGTATTATAGAAACATAGGGATTTAGAACTGCCTTTGGAGATCACCTGGTTCGATCCTCACAGAGATAAATTAACCAACTCACATGTAAAAGCTCAAAGCATTTGAAGCTAACTTTAATTACAAAGTACATAAAATTTTTAGCAATGATTTTTTTTAATTTTTAAATTTATAAAAGGCTCTGACGGTATACTAAGTCATAAATACATGACTTAGTGGAACTGAACATATAAACAAAACGTCACAACCTCAGCCCCTCTCACTCTCTGGGCTCTCACCCTGTGACCCAGTCAGGATGCTATAATGAATACCAAAGGGGATCCGGCAGGACAGTGTACTACTCCCCAGCCTGTTTGGAAATCAGACAACAGTCCCTCTTGGAGTTAAGTTGTTGGTGCAAAGATTTTCCTCTCTTTTCTCCCAGCAAATGAGAACTATGTTGACCACTGGAGTAACAGAACGCTGGTTACCTGAGTTCAATAAATACAATCAGTACACTAGAGGTTTGAGACAGTCAAGGAGCCTGATAATTAATGTCCTGTTCATAGCGCAAATAAAGAAGTAAATTACCAAATAATAAATGCTGAATCTCTGAAATTTGGAATAGACAACTTCTTAAAAAAAAAAAAAATCCTGTGCAGAATCATTAACATATCATTGCTGTGTCTGCAAATTTCTGGCAGGTTAATTTTTGATAGCTGGGGAAGAGCAAAGCTCCCCACCAATTTTCTAAATCATCTCTAGGCAAATATCTAGGGGCAATCACCTGTAGACTTCTGCCTGAAAGACCCAGGTATGTTTTGAGAAAGCAGTCAGATTCCTGAATGATTTACAAAATTAACTGTCAGAACTGTCCATATGCCTGGCTTAGACTGAGAGTGATAACTAAAAAAATATGCACGACACATTTTAACCTCAGTATCCTCACTTCACTCAGAAATCAAAACATCAAGAAAAGATATATTCATCCTGGCTATTCAAATAATTTTTAAACTCCTACTTATGCAAGGTACTCTAAGCATGAGGTCACTATAAATAAAAATGAAACAGCAGGCTTGATACTGAGCAAAAGAAAGTATGGTCATTTAGATGTAAATAAGTTTGCTTTCTGGTTTGAGTAAGTTTAGAAGAGCATCATCAGCCACCAGGTGCTATAATCTCAGGTTTTAAAACATTCGACTGGGGCCCCTCAGAAAATGTACTTTAAATTTGAGAAAACTAAAATACAAGTCAGAAATGATCCAAAATAAATCTGAACAAGTTTGATGATATGCTGTTGCTTCCAAAAAATAAGTGAGATCAATTTGGAAAATTAATGAGACATTCACATTGGAAATATAATTTTAACTACAGATCTGAGAAAGAATATTCATTGTAATTTAAAAATCAGAATCACTAATTAGTTGACAATAAATTTTGACCTTTAAAACAAATTAACAAAATCATTTTTATCAAATCTGCAGAAATATTATGTAGTAACAATCCTGATGGTACAAATATTGGTAAATATTATGTTGATTTAACAATAATTTAATTATTCCTTATGCCATTTTAAAAGGGATTTACAAGCATTTTGTAAGTGTGCATGCGTGCATGTGTGCATGCTTAATCGCTCTGTCGTGTTTGACTCTTTGCGACCCCATGGACTATAGCCCACCAGGCTCCTCTGTCCATGGGAGACAGAGAAGAATACTGGAAAGAGTTGCCATTTCCTCCTTCAGGGGATCTTCCGCACCCAGGGATCAAACCCAGATCTTCTACATTGGTAGGCAGGTTCTTTACCACTGAGTCACCTGGAAAGCCTTTTTAAAGTATAATAAGCACTTATTTTGGATTTGTAATATATATACTTGGTACTGTTCTAAGCATTTTAAAAATAGACAATTTAATCTTCATTAAAACCTTAGGGGCTTCCCTGGTAGCTCAGTGGTAAAGAATCTGCCTGCCAATGCAGGAGACATGGGTTCAATCCTTTCCTGGACCAATGTCATGGAGCAACTGAGCCAGTACTCTACAACTACTGATCTGAGCTCTATAGCTTGGAAGCCACAACTGCTGAGTCCACGTGCCCTAGATTCTGGGCTCCGCAACAAGAGAAGCCAGCACAATGAGAAGCCCACACACTGCAACTAGAAAGTAGCCCCAACTCACTGCGGTTGAGAAAAGTCTGCACAGCAAAGACCCAGTATAGCCAAAAATAAATATAAACAAATAAATTATTTTTTCAAAAACCTTAGGAAGATATAACTCCTATATGAGAAAAATAAAATGTGCCTGACCACCACAATGACTTTTAAATTTTCTTTTAGAAAAAGATTTATCATAGAGTTGAGAGTGTAAAGGTCGAAGATTAGCAGGATTAAAAGCTAGGATTGTATTTTCAGCAATTTTACACCTTTGATGAAAAACTTTACCTGCTTGGTCATATTAAAATGTTGACAGATTAGAGTTTCATTACTTCTGAGAATAACTTACACACAAACTATCTTCAAATGAAATCATGCTTGTCCCTCATCACTTTCAACCTTCTATAAGGACAGGAGGGCAGTGGGGATGGCCTTACAGTCCTTTGACACATTTTCCAAGGACACAGAAGGTCTATGCCCTGCCCCCTGAACCTGGGAGGGCTTGAGAATTCATCAACTAATAGAATGTGGCAGAAGTGATGCTACGTGCCTTCTGAAGCAAGGTCAAAAAGTGCCATGCCACTTCCCCTGGGTCGCCTGGAACACTTGATCTCTGAATGTCCCCTTCCAAACACAGCTGTCATACTGGGAGAAATCCAAGCCACACAGAGAGGCCATGTATAGGTTCTCTAGTCAATCATACAGCTGGACATAGCCTTCAAGGCACCACACCCCGGCAACCAGACCTGTGAGTGAAGGAGCCTCCAGATGATCCAGGTCCCAGACCTCAGGCACACTCAGCCTTTGGAATCTTCCCCACTGAGTGCCCGGACAAGTGTGGGACAGAGGCAAGCCCTCCGCATATTGTCAGAATTCTGCCCATATAGTGTGTGAGCAAAATAAAAAGGTTATTGATAGTTGTTATTTAGCAGTAGATAAATGATCATCTCCCCAATTAAATTAGCTAGCTATCAAGTTCATTTCCATAATAGGAAGAATACTATTTAGTACCAGTAATAAATAGTCATGATCTCTAGCTCCAGATAAATGGTTAACAAACTTCACATTCATGATTTTCTTTAACTCTCCCTCCTTGACCTAAAAAACAAGTATAATAAATATTCCCATTTATGCAGATGAGATAGTAAGTAGTCTCTGAAAATGGCAGAACACATACCAGAACAAGTATTTACTTGGGAGTTATTTGGAAGAATTTAGTTATTAGTAGTCCATTGCTCATTTGGGAGGAAAAATAGTCCAATTCCTTTCATAAAAGTGCATGTCAAATACATATACACTACTATATATAGATAGATAGCCAGTGGGATTTGCTGCATGACTCAGGGAACTCAAAAGGGTGACCTGTGATGACCTAGATGGGTGGGATGCAGTGGGAGGTGAGGAGAAGGTTTGAGAGAAAGGGGACATATGTATACCTAAGGCTGATTCACATGGATGTATGGCAGAAACCAACACAGTATTTTAAAGCAATTATCTTACAATTGAAAATAAATAATTTTTTTAAATTAAATGTATTAATAAAGGATAGAAATGGTATGGACCTAACAGAAGCAGAAGATATTAAGAAGAGATGGCAAGAATACTCAGAAGAACTGTATAAAAAAGATCTTCATGACCCAAATAATCACGATGGTGAGATCACTCACCTAAAGCCAGACATCCTGGAATGTGGAGTCAAGTGGGCCTTAGGAAGCATCACTACAAAGCTAGTGGAGGTGAAGGAATTCCAGTTGAGCTATTTCAAATCCTAGAAAATGATACTGTGAAAGTGCTAAACTCAATATGTCAGCAAATTTGGAAAAAGCAGTGGCCACAGGACTGGAAAAAGTCAGTTTGCATTCCAATCCCAAAGAAAGGCAATGCCAAAGAATGCTCAAACTACTGCACAACTGTACTCATTTCACACGCTAATAAAGTAATGCTCAAAATTCTCCAAGCCAGGCTTCAGCAATACATGAACCGTGAACTTCCTGATGTTCAAGCTAGTTTTAGAAAAGGCAGAGGAACCAAAGACCAAATTGCCAACATCCGCTGGGTGATGGAAAAAGCAAGAGAGTTCCAGAAAAACATCTATTTCTGCTTTATTGACTATGCCAAAGCCTTTGACTGTGTGGATCACAATAAACTGTGGAAAATTCTGAAAGAGATGGGAATACAAGACCACCTGATCTGCCTCTTGAGAAACCTATATGCAGGTCAGGAAGCAACAGTTAGAACTGGACATGGAACAACAGACTGGTTCCAAATAGTAAAAGGAGTACATCAAGGATGTATATTGTCACACTACTTCTTTAACGTATATGCAGAGTACATCATGAGAAACACTGGGCTGGAAGCAGCACAAGCTGGAATCAAGATTGCTGGGAGAAATATCAATAACCTCAGATATGCAGATGACACTACCCTTACGGTAGAAAGTGAGGAACAACTAAAGTGCCTCTTGATGAAAGTGAAAGAGGAGAGTGAAAAAGTTGGCTTAAAGCTCAACATTCAGAAAACTAAGATCATGGTACCAGGTCCCATCACTTCATGGCAAATACATGGGGAAACAGTGGAAACAGTGGCCAACTTTATTTTGGGGGACTCCAAAATCACTGCAGATGGTGATTGCAGCCATAAAATTAAAAGACACTTGCTCCTTGGAAGGAAAGTTATGACCAACCTAGATAGCATATTCAAAAGCAGAGACGTTACTTTGTCAACAAAGGTCCGTCTAGTCAAGGCTATGGTTTTTCCAGCATTCATGTATGGATGTGAGAGTTGGACTGTGAAGAAAGCTGAGCACTGAAGAATTGATGCTTTTGAACTGTGGAGTTGGAGAAGACTCTTGAGAGTCCTTTGAACTGCACGGAGATCCAACCAGTCCATCCTGAAGGAGATCAGTCCTGGGTGTTCATTGGAGGGACTGATGTTGAAGCTGAAACTCCAACACTTTGGTCACCTGATGCGGAGAGCTGACTCATTTGAAAAGACTCTGATGCTGGGAAAGATGGAGGGCAGGAGGAGAAGGGGATGACAGAGGATGAGATGGTTGGATGGCAACATCGACTCAATGGACATGAGTTTGTGTGAACCCCAGGAGTTGGTGATGGACAGGGAGGCCTGGTGTGCTCTGGTTCATGGGGTAGCAAATAATTGGACACAACTGAGCAACTGAACTGAACTGAACTGAAAGGAAAATAATGTACCATTTTACAGTAACAAAAAAATGTATTAATGTATATGCCACTGAACTTTTATTTTCAAGAGTATTTTCTTGAAATAGCTCAAATCTGATTAAATCTGCAATTCTTAGAACTCCAGAGAGGAAAATAAACAATTTGATACCTCAGGAAACAAAACTTAATGGTAGAAAATTGTGAGGGCTGCTTAAAGCCCACCAGATCAGCCCACCCTCACTATCCTTCTTCATATAAAAATCAGCAAACACCACAAAGACCTACATGGTCTTAACAGCCCTAAAGAGAATGGAATTTCTACAATTACATCATTTAAAAAGAAGGACCTTAAAGATCAGCCAATCCAATGCCTCCTTTGACAAGGAGACTAGCCATGTGGCTTGCCCAGGCCTGCCCTTCTTTACTGACACTCTTTTAGAATCCTTGACTAAAGAGCAGCCTGCTTCTTTAAGGAGACTGATTATTTCAGTAAACTCCATAGTCTCCAAAATTTCAGAATAGATTAATCCTGGCTGTGGCTAATCCTTTTCCACTTCAAAGGGTGACTAATCCCCAGTTATCGGTTATATTTAGGGCATGAAGATAGAATGTGCCTTTGCTATGTAAGGCATTATAGAAGAGAGACAATACAAGGAGACACCAATTGCAAACAAAGCACATATTAGTCCCGAAAGTGAAGTAATTCACAAGTTAATGTGGATCATCATATCCTAAGTGTCCATAAAGCCCTGAGACTTCCTGCTGCTCTAATGTTGCAATAATGACAAGGGAAAGAGAATTAGAAAAGTAACCATGGTGATGTTTACTCTGTCCCAGGACTAAGCATCACGCATGCACTATCTCCCTCAACCCTCACACAAACACCATGGGGAGGATATTCTTTTGCCAAAATTACAGTTGAAAAAACTGAAAACTGGAGAAGCAACCATCATGTATATGAACAATGACAGTTGCATATTAAATTCATTCTCCTTTTTTTTCTTTATTTCATCGAAGGGGGCAATGTCCCCAACTTAAAGACTAGGTTTCTTCCCAACCACCCTTGTAGCTAGGTGTGGCCATGTTATTACATTCAGGCTATATATACATGCTGTGTGGAATTTCCTAGAAGGCCTTGATTCAGCTGAAAAATGCATTCCTTTTGTGCTTCCTGCTTTGCATTTTCCCTTCCTTCCTGCAATATGGAATGTAGATGAGGTCGCTTCAGCTCCAGAAGCCATGGCATAACATAAGGTGATCCTGAGAATGAAAGCCAGAGTCAAAAGTTGGAAGGAGGCAAGAGCCTTGGTCTCTGAAGACCATGGAAATAACCTACAACCATGTATGCCCACTGAGAGATTTCTTTTCTAAGACAGAGAAACTTCTATACTGTTTAAGCTCCTAACATGCTGGGTTTTCTGATAAATGCTATGAGACACTGCAAATCCTTACTAATGTATTACCTTTACAGAAAAATATTGCCAAACAAAATGTTGAAAGCTCCTAAAAAAATTAAAACTCAATTCATACCTAAGAATCTACTTCACTGTAATTTCTATTTCATCTGGCAAAGGATCTATACTTCAAGATTGAATGTACAAATTTAAAGATAGACACTGAAGACTATAATTGTCTAAACTGCATAATTCTGCTTGGATCATATTGCAGGCAGGGAGGTGAGATGGAGAAGGGAGCTAAGCAAGTTAAAGACAGCTTGAGGAAGAATCAGAAATGCTACAGTTAGTTGACTCAAAGCTTTATGCTGTGCACGTACAATACAACCAACCAAGAAATTCTACCCATTATTTACCCAGTGACAGATAAAGGAAAATGAGGTGTAGCTCGATAAACAAGCTCTCTGCTAAAGCAGATTTAGACACTATTCATCCCCTTCTTTTCAGCCTAGAAGCCTACTTAGCTGGAACTGTAAAATAAATTCCAACACTCAGAACATTTCAAGGAGGAATAATTTTCAAAACTGGCTCAGGCTTTATTTTTCTTCACTTTGAAACTGATTAGATGTACTGTTAAAAGAAAAATTGGTTGATGTCTAAAAAAAGAGTATTTTAGACAAATATAAGACAGCTAATTTTAGATGCTTTAGCTATTACCCATTTCTGCCCATGTATCATCAACCCACAGAAAAATCACGTCAGATTAGGTTTTACTGCAGATCAAATTATATCAATCAATATATCAGTATTTGCCATTTAGTCAACTGATTATAAAATCAGCAGTTAAATTTGTTTTTTAAAAGACTTTAAACAAACAAATAGACTAAGGCAGTGGAAATAGCTTAGAAAATAATGGAAATCAAACTCAATATACTTGGAAAGAAATGTTACATAATAGTAATTTAACTTCAATTTACAGCATGCCTAGTCATATGTAACTTTCTAAAATGAAGCATTTCAACAACTCACCATGGGTCTGTTTTAGAAGATAATCTGAAAATCTATGAGAGTGACAAAAAATATATAGTACCACTTGATCGAACTGCTAAAGAAGCAACGACAAGTAAATGAGAAAGCTTCAATTCACTAAGTCAACACTGCATTTCACACATGTAGCAGTTTACCCCTCTGGAACTTTTTTTAATTTATTTACTTTTTATTGAAAGATAATTGCTTTACAGAATTTTGTTGTTTTCTGTCAAACCTCAACATGATATAGGTATACATATATGCCCTCCCTTTTGACCCTCCCTCTCTGAAACTTTTAAATGGTATTCAAATTAGTTTACTGCTCTCCTTGTGGGGGATGTCTGGAACAAATAGAAAAGCTCTAAAACGTAAATCACATTAATTCTGTTTTGAACGGTTTCATGTTTCCTTAAAGCATTACTAATAAACTGTAAATTCACATCAGTGTCTTTGCTCTTAACTCTGTGAGCTAAGACACAATCACAGAAATAAAGTCTGCATGCCATAAATAACCTTTGAATAAATAATGAGTCAGTGAATGACAATGCACCAGATTATGTCCCATAAGATCTGGATATTCCAGCTCTAATAACTGGCTGAACGACTTGATTAATTCACACAAGGGGGACAGAAGGGTATAATTAGAATATATAATAAAGAATATTCGTATTTTAATATATTAGAATATATAATAAAGACATTCCAATCAAGTTTGAGATAGATCTAGGTTCAAATCCTGATATAGCCAGGCAGTAGGGCGGGATCTACCATGGCTGTTCTTCCATTTTTTCAACTGTAAAGAAAAAGTTAATAATGCATAACTTCCATAGCCACTGTGATGTATTGTTCCTGGTACTGTTCTGGACAAACCTTTGTTCTTGATCTAAAAGGAAAAGCTGCTATTATTATTATTATTATTATTAACATCTTTGAGTATCATTTTATTATTTAAGGAAAGGAATAACAGTTTCTGGTAAAGCTAAATTTCATGGAGGTTGGGAAAATGCAATCAGATTTTTTAATGTGAAAATGCATTAAAACATAAAATGCTATATAATGTAAATAATGGTAGAATTATTCTGTTATTCAAACCCCACAACTGACTGAAATTTAGCAAAAAGTGTCATTACTTAAATATCATTGTGGGGCAAGAAAATGAACAACTGTCAATTATGGCATTAGGTGGGAAGTATGGTGCAAAATCGGAGAAGACAATGGCACCCCACTCCAGTACTCTTGCCTGGAAAATCACATGGACGGAGGAGCCTGTTAGGCTGCAGTTTATGGTGTCACGGAGGGTTGGACACGACTGAGCGACTTCACTTTCACTTTTCACTCTCATGCATTGGAGAAGGAAATGGCAACCTACTCCAGTGTTCTTGCCTGGGGAATCCCAAGGACAGGGGAGCCTGGTGGGCTGCCATCTATGGGGTCGCACAGAGTCAGACATGACTGAAGCAACTTAGCAGCAGCAGCAGCATAGTGCAAAATATGCCCTTCAATATATTTTAACTCCTATCACAAATTATGCAGATGGGGTATTTAAAAACCTACCTAAGTTTTACAATCCACACCATCAAAAAGTAAATGCCCTATGAACTTTTACAAAAGAGCTAAACTTTATAGAACTTACAATGCACAAATTGTCATATACATTTTGGTCTGCCTATAGGAGGTAGTCAGAGAAGACAATGGCACCCCACTCCAATACTCTTGCCTGGAAAACCCCATGGAGGAGCCTGGTAGGCTGCAGTCCATGAGGTCACTAAGAGTAGGATATGACTGAGCGACTTCACTTTCACTTTTCACTTTCATGCACTGGAGAAGGAAATGGCAACCCACTCCAGTGTTCTTGCCTGGAGAATCCCAGGGATGGTGGAGCCTGTTGGGCTGCCATCAATGGGGTTGCACAGAGTCAGACACGACTGAAGTGACTTAGCAGCAGCATAGCAGGTAGTATACAAGGGAGATTTCTATTTATAAAAACACCCCCTGAATAGGAATAGAATATGATGAAGGCTCTTTGTTTGCTGTACTCATTTCTCTATCCCCTCGATGTAGCTCAGTGTCAGGAACATTATATTTTTTATTAATGGCTAAATGAATTCAGCTAAAACTAAAAGTGCCTGCTTTCAATCATGCTTTAAAAAGCCAATATGCTCCTGACAAAAATATCTGAAACTAAAGCATATGGAAAAAAATTAACTATTTGCTTCCTTTCTTTTTCTTTAGAAACATCTCAATCTCAGATTGTTACATCATTAGTGTTTGCTTAAAAGATAATCAGTAGAAGCACTCAATTGTGTGGCCTTATAGACTGTAAACCTAGTTTCTTTCCTATAAGCATATGATAAAATTTGATGCTCCACAAATAGGTAATCAGAGTAAAAACATTCACCCCAATTCTGATCCATTACCCCCTCCCCTGAAAAATTTGAAAACTCATCTTGGTTAAAATATTGTATAGGAAAAGGGTTATTAGCATAAATCTATTATTTAGGATATAAGTAATCTTCATTTGTTCTGGGCAAAATAAAATTAAAGTAATAACATGACAAAAGACAAAATCAATTGAAACTTGCTACAGATTGAGACATAGTCAAAGTCATAATGCCAAATTCCAACCTAAATACATATTTAAATTTAAACTTATGGAGAAACTAAATAATTATGGACAAACAATTATTAAGGTTTGTGAACATTTTCATAATACAATACCCTTTTAGGGTCCCAAACTGCAGCAGGATAGCAATGACTAAACTTACCTCCAATGCCAATGCCTGATACTTGTAAGTTTTGCTAGTTACTCCCCCCAGAATGAGTCCCACTATGAACCATTCTACAGAAAACTCCTCCCTGATCACCAGTAACAAGACAGATGGCAGCTGGGCTATTTTGTGTAATAAGGAACTTGGGTCTTCAATATGGTGAGGGAAAAGAACCAGAAGCCTGGCACCTGTGAATCTGTGGCCCCACCCTTTCACTATATAAGGAGAATCAGCTGTTGCCTCAACAGCTGGCAGGTGGCCGATGGAAAGAGATCTGAAAGGAGTTATAGATTTTATGTAGATTTTTAGAGGAGAGCCATAGTCAGGAGGCAACAGAGAGTAGCACAGAGGGAAAAAGAGGAGGGTGGAAAAGAAACAGGAAGAAGAGAAACACAGAGAAATAGCCTACTGATGCGAACACACAGTGGAGGAACTACTTATAGAAATTATGGGAGCTAATGAGAGACCTTGTTTAAAAAAAAAAAAAAAACAGATATCTGCCTGAAGGTATTTTATTGCCTTATCTAAATGGAGCAAAGCTAGATTATTATTTGAACTATTTCCTCACCCTTCCGTTTACCACTTAATGCTATTACCATGCAGTGATGTGTTTTAAATAAACTATGGCCATTATAAACAGGTAGATATTTGTGACAAAGGTCAAGAAGACGATGACTCTGGCTTCCCCAGCAGACCATATTTTGAGACCAACAACCTATTCAAAGGCACTGGTTAACTCAGCAAACCTAGACTGATGTCAACCATGCTTCCCCCACCCCCTGCCCTCCACTGGACTAGAAAATGAATGAAGCATGGACATGGCCTCCAGAAACTGCATGTGGGAGAGAAAGGTTTCAACACTAATAACAATGCTACCTGTGACACACTAAAAGCATGCAAAAGAAAGACAGTAGCTAGGCTAGGCGAAGGACCTGGGGAAGATGGGAAGAAAAAAGGGGCAAGCTGCAAAACTTCATAAATTCAAGTAACATTCCAGCCAGTCTTGAAGGATGACTGGGGTTTATCTGAAGAGGAACTTTTTAAAAAGATATTTCAGGAAAAGAATAGCACATGCAAATATAAGCACCATGATAGATGGGCAAAGGAAGCTGACTGGGAGACAAGTGAAAGATCTGCTGAGGTTCAGCTGAGGCTAAAAACCTTACATGTGTAATAGCACTGATCCACAAGTCTATTTGGTTTTCTTTAGCTGTTCTTGACAGTCTGCCAAAGAAAGCAGGAGTAAGGACAGCAAAACCGAATGTGCTGGGGGCCTCCCTGGTGGCTCATTGTAAAGAATCCATCTGCCAATGCAGGGGACACCGGTTTGATCCCTGGTCTGGGAAGATCCCACTTGCAGAGGAGAAACTAAGCCCTTGGGCCACAGCCATGGGGCCTGTCCTCTGCAGCCAGGGAACCACAACTTCTGAGCCCATGTACCACAACTACTGAAATCCGCGTGCCCTAAAGCCTGTGCTCCCCTACAAGAGAAGCCACCACAATGAGAAGCCCTCGCACCCCAACAAAGAGTAACCCTTGCTCACAACAACTAGAGAAAAACCTAACAGCAGGGAAGATCTAGCACAGCCAAAAATCAATAAAAAATAAATTTGTTTAAAAAAATTGAATGTGCTTCAGAGGAGAAACGATGAGAAAGAAAGACAATGCCAAGATGCTGTCTCTCCATTTACTACTACCCGATCCTCTCTCTTGTTTACATCTTAGTTCTTCACACGAGGATCTGCAGAAGAGTAGGGCAAGGAGAGGATGATGTGGAAAGGACCCCTCTTAATAAACCCTTCAAAACCCTTCACATCTCTCTGAACAAGTATTATTTTATTAAAGAAAAACAGTATAAGGTGTAAAAAGCAAAGATGAGTGGCAGAAAATAGAGAAGAAAACCAGATCAGAGGCACATAATATAAGAGAATATGCCCTACATATATTTACATATGCGTACATTTAGTTAAAGAGAGAAAAGGAAACACCAGTTTTATGTTTATTACTCGTACAGTTATTTAGGCCTCATGGAAAAAGCAAACCAAGGTCAGCAACTCTTCTATAATACTATTTAAGTGACTTTTATTTCTATTCTATCAAATGGGTATTTATGTCATTAAAACATTTTTATAAGGAAAATATTCCCCCAGAAGACTTGAAATACAAGTTTAACTCTCAATGTGTTTTCTGATCAGTAAAACACAATCCCTCCCCTTTCATCAAATTTACTACTGCATAAATCAGTGTAACTGGAGTCAGCTAATAAACTTTCACAAGCAAAGGTCTCATGCTGAACTCCATAACCCACAAATATTTGCTCTATAAAATATGACAGGTTGGGAAAGTTAGGTAGATCTGGACAGCAATAAATGATCCTAATTTTTGTATTCTATCAATGAGTTGTATTTGAAATTGCCAGTACAAATTTACTTTCAATGGAGAAAAAAATCATAAGTCCAAGGATAGAATTTAATCAAAATATTTTAGTAATGAAGTAAAATTTAATTTAAATTAATCTTAATAGCATGGTTAACTTCATTTGATTGCACAGTGATATAATGTCCTTTAACTTATTTTATGATGATGGTATTAAAATCAACCTTGGATTTCATTCACAAATCAGACATAAGAGACTTTTAATTTTATTTGCTGAAGATTTCCACCAATACAAACATGACTTCCCTTGAAAGGTCTCTGAAGGAAAAGGAACTAGAATGGATATTAAATAGCTTTCCATCAAAACAAAATGACAGCTCTAAAAAAAAGCCAACATTAGAATTAATAAAGCTTTCTTTAAATATTACTAGTAAGTATTTAAAGCTTAAGCTAGTTTCTATCAAGATACCTACTATTAGGGGGAACCATAATCCCCTCTCTCATGCTGACATTTCTACTCCCAAGAGGAAAACATATTTAACAATCTCTTCATTCTGTAGTCACTGCTGCCCTTGCGAGAAGCAGAGATTACTTAGTGGGTAATTTCATGTACTTCAATTTAGTGAGAAAAGGTGTAAAAAGTTTGCCCAAAACCTGGGTGTCTTTTCCCACTTGGTCTGAATAAGTTTAACTCCAGGGAAGAAGTATTTGAGAAGCCATTTGGCAGCAGGTCCAGGCCGTGATTTCTTTTTTATTTTAATTGAAGGATAATTACAATATTATGTTGGTTTCTGCCATACATCAACATGGATCAGCCATAGGTATCCATATGTCCCCTTCCTGTTGAGCCTCCATCCCACCTCCCACCCCACATCTATAGGTTGTCACAGAGCCCTGGTTTGAGTTCCCTGAAGCTCTATACAGTCAGCAAAAACAAGACCACGAGCTGACTGTGGCTCAGACCATGAACTCCTTATTGCCAAATTCAGACTTAAATTGAAGAAAGTAGGGAAAACCACTAGACCATTCAGGTATGACCTAAATCAAATCCCTTATGATTATATAGTGGAAGTGAGAAATAGATTTAAGGGCCTAGATCTGATAGATAGAGTGCCTGATGAACTATGGAATGAGGTTTGTGACATTGTAGAGGAGACAGGGATCAAGACCATTCCCATGGAAAAGAAATGCAAAAAAGCAAAATGATTGTCTGGGGAGGCCTTACAAATAGCTGTGAAAAGAAGAGAAGCGAAAAGCAAAGGAGAAAAGGAAAGATTATTCCCATCTGAATGCAGAGTTCCAAAGATTAGCAAGAAGAGATAAGAAAGCCTTCTTCAGCGATCAATGCAAAGAAATAGAGGAAAACAACAGAATGGGAAAGACTAGGGATCTCTTCAAGAAAATCAGAGATATCAAAGGAACATTTCATGCAAAGATGAGCTCGATAAAGGACAGAAATGGTATGCACCTAACAGAAGCAGAAGATATTAAGAAGAGATGGCAAGAATACACAGAAGAACTGTACAAAAAAGATCTTCATGACTCAGATAATCACGATGGTGTGATCACTCACCTAGAGCCAGACATCCTGGAATGTGAAGTCAAGTGGGCCTTAGAAAGCATCACTACAAACAAAGCTAGTGGAGGTGAAGGAATTCCAGTTGAGCTATTCCAAATCTTAAAAGATGATGCTGTGAAAGTGCTGCATTCAATATACCAGCAAATTTGGAAAACTCAGCAGTGGCTACAGGACTGGAAAAATTCAGTTTTCATTCCGGTCCCAAAGAAAGGCAATGCCAAGAATGCTTAACTACCGCACAATTGCACTCATCTCACACACTAGTAAAGTAATGCTCAAAATTCTCCAAGCCAGGCTTCAGCAATATGTGAACTGTGAACTTCCTGATGTTCAAGCTGGTTTTAGAAAAGCCAGAGGAACCAGAGATCAAATTGCCAACATCTACTGGATCAAGGAAAAAGCAAGAGAGTTCCAGAAAAACATCTATTTCTGCTTTATTGACTATGCCAAAGCCTTTGACTGTGTGGATCACAATAAACTGTGGACAATTCTGAAAGAGATGGGAATACCAGACCACCTAACCTGCCTCTTGAGAAACCTATATGCAGGTCAGGAAGCAACAGTTAGAACTGGACATGGAACAACAGACTGGTTCCAAATAGCAAAAGGAATTCATCAAGGCTGTATATTGTCACCCTGTTTATTTAACTAATATGCAGAGTACATCATGAGAAACGCTGGACTGGAAGAAACACAAGCTGGAATCAAGATTGCCGGGAGAAATATCAATAACCTCAGATATGTAGATGACACCACCCTTATGGCAGAAAGTGAAGAGGAACTCAAAAGCCTCTTGATGAAAGTGAAAGTGGACAGTCAAAAAGTTGGCTTAAACATTCAGAAAACGAAGATCACGGCATCTGGTCCCACCACTTCATGGGAAACAGTGGAAACAGTGTCAGACTTTATTTTTCTGGGCTCCAAAATCACTGCAGATGGTGACTGCAGCCATGAAATTAAAAGATGCTTACTCCTTGGAAGGAAAGTTATGACCAACCTAGATAGCATATTCAAAAGCAGAGACATTACTTTGCCAACAAAGGTTCATCTAGTCAAGGCTATGGTTTTTCCTGTGGTCATGTACGGATGTGAGAGTTGGACTGTGAAGAAGGCTGAGCGCCAAAGAATTGAGGCTTTTGAACTGTGGTGTTGGAGAAGACTCTTGAGAGTCCCTTGGACTGCAAGGAGATCCAACCAGTCCATTCTGAAGGAGATCAGCCCTGGGATTTCTTTGGAAGGAATGATGCTAAAGCTGAAATTTCAGTACTTTGGCCACCTCATGCGAAGAGCTGACTCATTGGAAAAGACTCTGATGCTGGGAGGGATTGGGGGCAGGAGGAGAAGGGGACGACAGAGGACGAGATGGCTGGATGGCATCACTGACTCGATGGACGTGAGTCTGAGTGAACTCTGGGAGTTGGTGATGGACAGGGAGGCCTGGCATGCTGCGATTCATGGGGTCGCAAAGAGTAGGACACGACTGAGCGACTGATCTTATCTGATCTATTTTACATGATGGTGTCTTTCCATGCTACTCTCTCCATTCATCCTACACCCCGCCTTCATGTCCGTAAGTCTGTTCTCTGTCTGCATCTCCACTGCTACCTTGCCAGACTGTGGTTTCTAATTGATATAATAATAAAGTAATATATAACCAGTAATAATAAAGTAGATGGTTTGATCTCTACCTGACTTGTGTTTATTTCCCATTTGTTTTGAATTTGAACTCCCTACCAAATACACAGTGGGGTCACGGTGTTCTTACCAATTCACCTCCTGAAATTCTACTCATCTTTAAATGTTCATGTCTAGTATCACCGATTTCAGTAAACATTTCATTGATTCTCTTGTTGAAATTAACTTTCTCCTCAATGTTCCCAGGGCACTTTGTAGTTTGCTTATAGCACTTGTTCTATTTCTTCACTAGCTTACAAATAAAGCCAGAGACAATAAATTATTGGTGTGTTTTTCAAACAATGCCTTGCGTGGAACTGTTCAATAATTGTAAAATTAAATTCTAAAATTTATATATTCCTCAATGGGAGGATATTGAAATCAAGAATGTGTTATGAAGAGAATGACAGTCTGTAAAAATGAACTCATCATATATATTCTATTTAGCCAACAAATAAGACTGCATTCCTGAATAGTTCAGGGGAAACTGTTAGCCAGCAGCCTTCAGGCAATGATAACTTGTGCACTAGGAATTTCTATGTATTTTCTGCACTGCTAGTTCTAATGTTTATGAAAAATTTATACAAGTCTTTCAATGGAAAGCTCCTCACTGATTAACCCAGGCCTTGGTTTTTCATGAGATTTCAGACATTATTCCTAATTTTATGCTTATATAAATAAGAGATTTTATGTTCAAAATAATGCAAATATCCTTTGATTCAAATAAAAATCAGTTTATGAAATACTGGGAAAAAGGAAAATTGCAGAAGCATTCTAATAATTATACATAGGCTTCCTTGTGGCAATTAACAATGTTTAAAAAACACTGAAGCACAATTTCATCAGTCTGAAAGGCACTCATTCACCTCATTTAACAAATATTTACTGAACACCAACTACATGCCCAGTCCTCTACAGGGACTGGAAGTACAGCAGTGCAACATAATAGACATAAATCCCAGCCTCACTGAGGTTACAACTGGTATAAAGTCCTAGATATTAAACAGATAATCAAGCGAATAAAATTATGATTTAGGTTTGCCCAGAAAAAAAGGAATTAGGTGAGAGTAGTGAGCACAGAATTACACGATCAGGAATATTCTAATAATATAAATTGTGCCATATATCATAACAAATTTAGTAACTTTTAACATTTACATATATTAAGAAACATAAAACCTACTTCTCTCAAGTAATATATTGTTAAACAAAATATGAGAATATAAATCTCAAACCATGCCTAGAGTACATGGTATAGCGAGTGTATTTTTGTATGCACAAGTAAAAAAAGTTACATTATGCTATAACCAAGTGATAAATATGGTGATGCTTACTAAAGTACCAGAAAGACTAAGGTAAAATTGGACAATGGAAGAGAGGTCACTCCCAATTCAAACTACATATTCTGCTTATAAGTAATTTACAAATTTTATAAAAACCAAATGTATTGATAGAAAGCACAATTTAATTTTTTTCCTTTATATTACCCATCCTAAAAACAGAAACAATTATGGAAAAGTAATTGCCTAGCAAAAGCATTTCCAAGCCACATAGAGATTAACCTGGCTAAAATGGATACTGACAAAAGTAATTTCAATATATTGATGCCTAATTCAAGATTACATATGCTTAGTGTGATAATCTCGAGGTCCATCCATGTTTCAGCAAGTGGCATTATTTCATTTGTTGTGGTGTAGTATTCCACTGCATATATACACCACATTTGCTGTATCTATTCATCTGTCAATGGATATTAAGGTTGCTTCCATGTATGAGGCTACTGAAAACAGTGCTGCTATGAACGTTGGGGTGTATGTATCTTTTCAAATTAGTTTTCTGTGGATATATACCCAAGAGTAGGATTGCTGGCTCATGTGGCAACCCTATTTTTAGATTTTTTAGGAACCTCCATATTATTTACAATAGTGGCTGTGCCAGTGTACATCCCCACCAACAGTATTCAATGGTTCCCTTATCTCCACACTCTCTCCAGCATTTGTTATTTGTAGATCTTTTCATAATGATCATTCTGACTGGTGTGAAGTAATATCTCTTTGTAGTTCTGATTTGCATTGATCTAATAATTAGAGATGGTGAGCATCTTTTCATGTGCCTATTGGTCATCTCCATGTCTTTTTTAAAGAAATACCTATTTGGATCTTTTGCTCATTTTTGATTGGATTGCTTGCGGTTTTTTTGTTGTTATTGAGCTGTATGAACTATTTGTATATTTTAGAAATTAAGCTGTTGGTCAAATCGTTTGCAGTTATCTTCTCCCATTCTGTAGGTTCTTTTTGTTTCATTTATAGTTTCCTTTAGCTTATAAGCTTGATTTGGTCCTATTTATTTTTTGTTGCCTTAGGAGACTGACCTAAGAGATTATTGGTATGACATGTGTCAGAGAATGTTTCGCCTATGTTCTTTTCTAGGAGTTTTATGGTGCCATGTCTTACATTTAAGTCTCTAAGTCATTTTGAGTTTATTTTTTGTGTATGGCGTGAGGGAATGTCCTAACTTCATTGATTTACATGGTGCTGAAGATGGACTTTTCTTTATATTGAACTTAGGGAATAAAAGTTCTTGTCGAGATGAGCAGAAAAGGAAATCTGAGATCTATTTGGAAACATTCCTGTTAGTTAGGTCTGAAAACTGAAATGCTTGCCAAACAGTCAATCACCTTATTATCTTTTGATATTCAACTAAATACACACTCAAGTAAAAAGATATTTCAGTTTACGAACTTAAGCCAGTTTTTTTCTCAAGAATGTGGTTCTCAACTATTTTCTAATTCTAAAGTAAAAACTCTCCTGCTTCAATGTCATATTTAGTTTTACCTATTTTCAATGGATGTGATACCCTGAAAGAAAATCTTATTCTCTCTATGTTAAAATTTCATTACATTCAAGTACCATTTAAACCCTCCAAAGAAATAAAGCATTATATCTTGAAGCTTCTTTTTTTTCTTTTCTAGAAATCTTCTTTGACTCATTTTTTGCTCTTTCCCTCTGTTTGTATTTAAGTGGGCAGGCAGCAAACTGTGAGAATAGAGATCTAGATTGTCAATTATTCTGCTCACTCAGCTTAAGTGTTGTGTTTGATGTCTCCTGGGAGAAACTAACATCCATAGTAACAGATGTAAAAGCACTTACTTTAGGGCTATTTTAAATGGTATGACTAGATTAAAAAAAATTCTATATAGCAACATGTCTCCCAGGCACTGGGGATTAGCGGCACTTTTCCCTTTAAATGTCATTGGCTAAACTCTCACGATGTTGATGTTTGATATACATTGAGTCAACAACATGTTTAGCATCCCTATACATTATCACTCTCTTCTCTACCTTTAGCCTAAAAATGCAGTCCACACTGTATATGTGGAAAAAGAGCCTTCAGTTTATATAAGTATTTCACCATTCATGGTTTGATTATTTTCTCCTGTCATTTGTTCTGGAAACCATTTACATAAAAAACAAAACAGAAACTGCCACTGCTAGGCAGCAATTCTGGAGGGGACACCTCAGCTTATCTGTAAGAAATCCTATATGAAGAAGAGCTAGGATGGATACAATGACCAGCAGAACAAGGCTTTCTGGAGAGGAGGCAAAGGCATACATGATGCTCACAAGAGAGTACAGCAAGGGAATTTAGCTAGGCTACAGGTGTTTATCACTTATTTTCTTTGTTAGGCTTAACTAAGCTAAAATAAATGGTGTTTCTGTATTTTTTAAATGTAGGTCATCACGTTGTTGTTCAGTCGATAAGCTGTGTCCCACTCTTTGTGACTCCATGAACTGCAGCATGCCAGGCTTCACTGTCCTTCACTATCTCCCAGAGTTCACTCAAACTCACGTCCATTGAGTCAGTGTTGCCATCTAACCATCTCATTCTCCTATCTCATATTATCTAACATTATACTATATATTATAAATATATTATATGTATATAATTTGCATACACATACATTATATGTTATATATTTATAGATACTATACATATATATTATATGTATATAATTTGTATATACATATATTTATATATATGATTATATTATGTATATAATCGGAGAAGGCAATGGCACCAATTAGTACTCTTGCCAAATAATGTTACTTAACATTACTTACAGTAGGTTTTTTTAGAACAGTAATGGTGGTGGTTTAGTCACTAAGTCGTGTCCAACTCCTGTGATGCTATGAACTGTAGCCTGCCGGGCTCATCTGTCCATTGGATTCTTTCTCCAGGGGATCTTCCTGACCCAGGAATTGAACCCAGGTCTCCTGCATTGCAGGCAGATTCTTTACCAACTGAGCTATGAGGGAAGCCCTAGAACAGTAATAGTTACTCATTATTTAATGTATACTACATGCTTTATATGGACTTCCTGGGTGGTGGATGTGTTAAAGAACTGTCCTGCCATAACAGACATGGATTGGATCCCTTGGTAGGGAAGATTCCCTGGAAGAGAGTATGGCAACTCACTCCAGTATTCTCGCCTAGAGAATCCCATGGACAGAGAAGCCTAGCGAACTACAGTCCATGGGTTCACACAGAGTCGGACATGACAAGCAACTTAGCATGCAGCATGCACATGCTTTATGTAAAATACAGTTTTAATCTTCATAGCAATTCTATTACACTCTTCCGTTTTCACAGTCAAAGACACTGTGAATAAAACTGTCAAGTAATACACCCTCGAAAGTATCATAGTAGGGATTTTACTCTAAGTCTGATTCCAAACCCCAATTTTTTTTTATTTACTTTTTAGTTGACATATAGCTGCTTTACAGAATTTTGTTGTTCTCTGTCAAACCTCAACATGAAACAGACATACATATACATATTTCCCCTTCCTTTTGAACTTCCTTCCCATCTCCCTCCCCATCTAACCCTTCTAGGGTGTTTGAGTTTCTTGAGACACAGAAAATTCCCATTGGCTATTTATTTTACATATGGTAATGTAAGTTTCCATGTTATTCTCTCCCTACATCTCACCCTCTCCTCCCCTCTCCCCATGTCCATAAGTGTATTCTGTATGTCTGTTGCTCCACTGCTGCCATAGAAATGAATTTTTCAGTACCATTTGTCTAAGGTCTATATATATGTTAGTAAGGAGTACGTCAAGGCTGTATATTGTCACCCTGCTTATTTAACTTATATGCAGAATACATCATGAGAAAAGCTGAGCTGGAAGAAGCACAAGCTGGAATCAAGACTGCCGGGAGAAATATCAATAACCTCAGATATGCAGATGACACCACCCTTACTGCAGAAAGTGAACAGGAACTAAAAAGCCTCTTGATGAAAGTGAAAGAGAAGAGTGAAAAAGTTGGCTTAAAGCTCAATATTCAGAAAACGAAGATCATGGCATCCGGTCCCATCACTTCATGGGAAATAGATGGTTAAACAGTGGAAACAGTGTCAGACTTTATTTTTGGGGGCTCCAAAATCACTGCAGATGGTGACTGCAGCCATGAAATTAAAAGATGCTTACTCCTTGGAAGGAAAGTTATGACCAACCTAGATAGCATATTCAAAAGCAGAGACATTACTTTGCCAACAAAGGTCCATCTAGTCAAGACTATGGTTTTTCTAGTAGTCATGTATGGATGTCAGAGTTGGACTGTGAAGAAAGCTGAGCGCTGAAGAATTGATGCTTTTGAACTGTGGTGTTGGAGAAGACTCTTGAGAGTCCCTTGGACTGCAAGGAGATCCAACCAGTCCATTCTGAAGGAGATCAGCCCTGGGATATCTTTGGAAGGAATGCTGCTAAAGCTGAAACTCCAGTACTTTGGCTACCTCATGCAAAGAGTTGACTCATTGGAAAAGACTCTGATGCTGGGAGGGATTGAGGGCAGGAGGAGAAGGGGACGACAGAGGATGAGATGGCTGGATGGCATCACTGACTCGATGGACGAGAGTTTGAGCGAACTCCGGGAGTTGGTGATGAACAGGGAGGCCTGGCATGCTGCAGTTCATGGGGTAGCAAAGAGTCGGACATGACTGAGTGACTGAACTGACCGAACTGAACTGACTGATGAAATATTTATCTTTCTCTGTACTACTTAACTCTGTAGAATAGGCTCTAGGTTCATCCACCTCATTAGAACTGACTCAAATGTGTTCCTATTCATGGCTGAGTAATATTCCATGTGCATATGTACCAAAACTTCTTTATCCATTCATCTGTCAGTGGACATCTAGGTTGCTTCCATGTTCTGGCTATTCTATATAGGGCTGCAATGAATAAGGAATACATGTGTCTTTTTCAACTTTGGTTTCCTCAGGGTATATGCCTATGAGTGGGATTGCCACGTGAAGAGCCAACTCATTAGAAAAGACTGTAATACAGGGAAAGATTGAAAGCAGGAGGAGAAAGGGACAGCAGAAGAGGAGATAGCTGGATGGCATCACCAACTCATTGGACATAAGTTTGAGCGAACTCCGGGAGATGGTGAAGGAGAAGGAAATTTGGTGTGCTGCAATCCATGAGGTTGCAAAGAGTCATACACAACTGAGCGACTGAACAAAACAATACATATACACACACAGAAATTCTTAAGGAATTGAAAATATTTTTCTCTTAAGTGAATCCTCAATGTATTAAAATGTTTTTAGAGCCACAGTAATTAAGTATTTCAATAATTGTTAACCTCTCTCATAAATGAGATCTAAAGAACAATGGAAAGTAGACACAGGAGCTCTATTTGCTTCAGCACTTAGTTTGTGCTCTTGTACTATAAGAACAAATGCTAATTACTGTTCAGCCCTAATGCTAATCTCAGCATCTGCTAATTAAAAGATCACATCTTCTGCAAAGTCAGCATTACCATTCAAATGAAAACATTAATCAGTTTGAAAAATTCAAAATCAATCAACTGAAAAGAGAAAGTTGTCAGCCTCCAATGAATTGATACCAGTGAAATATCAAGAGCGCAAAAGAGCTAGTGTCAATTTATTAATATATGCCTCAGCTACACGGATTCACATTGTTATAAGAGAAATGCTTTTTATTCTGTTTTTATATTTCACTCTGACCATTCACTTACATATTATTTCTATATACAATATTATAATATAATCTGCCTTTTAAGGAGATCTTGTTTTACATTTAATATACTAGAGATATGACTACTAACCAGATTTTAAAAATAGATGTTGCAGAGTTTTCAAAAAGCTAATGCAACTTAGTGAGGTATTTCCAGAATACTAATAACTGCAGAAAACCTCAGCTGCATTAATTATCATACAGCTGCTTTCTTTTTTTTTAAAAGCTAACCAATAGGTCTATCTTTTATAATGTTTATCAATATTCACGACATCTAAAAAGCAGACAGGGTTATACTTCAGGTCAAATAAAAAAATGGCATTTCTCAGCTTCACTCAAGGAGTTGGTACAGACAAAAGATCTAGGATTTGGTCAATGGTGATCTCTTCCATCACATTTTGTCTTCTTCCCTGTGTCAAAAAACAAAGACTATTAGGAACCTACTGTCTCCCTTCTCCCCTTCCCCCTAAAGTGAGGGAAAATGCAGCTAACCTAGCTCTGTTGGCCAAAAGTTTATTTAAATATTCAACAGGAATCCACCCCCAAAAAACTAAAAATCGTGGCATAAGGGATGGCAAGATATAGAAAACATACATGCAATGCTTTCCTTAATTTTTTTTTTCTCATCTGGGTATAGATGCTTTCAGTTCAGTTCAGTTCAGTCGCTCAGTCATGTCCAACTCTTTGCAACCCCATGAACTGCAGCACGCCAGGCCTCCCTGTCCATCAGCAACTCCCAGAGCCCACCCAAACCCATGTCCATTGTGTCAGTGATGCCATCCAACCATCTCATCTTCTATCGTCCACTTCTCCTCCTGCCCTCAATCTTTCCCAGCATCAGGGTCTTTTCAAATGAGTCAGCTCTTCACATCAGGTGACCAAAATATTGGAGTTTCAGCTTCAACATCAGGCCCTCCAATGAACACCCAGGACTTATCTCCTTTAGAATGGACTGGTTGGATCTGCTTACAGTCCAAAGGACTCTCAAGAGTCTTCTCCAACACCACAGTTCAAAAGCATCAATTCTTCGGTGCTCAGCTTTCTTTATAGTCCAACTCTCACATCCATATGACCTCTGGAAAAACCATAGCTTTGACAAGACACTCATTGGAAAAGACCCCGATGCTGGGAAAGCCTAAAGGCAAGAGGAAAAGGGGATGACAGAAGATGAGATGGTTGGATGGCATCACCAACTTGATAGACATGAGTTTGAGCAAATTCCAGAAGTTGGTGATGGACAGGGAAGCCTGGTATGCTGCAGTCCATAGAATCACAGAGTCAGACATGACTGACTGAACTGAAATGATAGATGCTTTACAATGCTGTTTTAATTTCTATTGTACAACAAAGTGAATCAGCTATATGTATACATATATTCCCTCTCTCTTGGACCTCCCCTCCTCCACCCAACCCCTATATCCCACCCTGTTAGGTCATCGCTGAGCAGCAAACTGAGCTCCATGTTCCATACAGCAGCTTCCCACTAGCTATCTATCTTACACATGGTAGCGTATATATATCAATTCCAGTCTCTCAGTTCATCCTCTCTCTATCCCCCGCCACATTCATATACCAATTCTCTACATCTGTGTCTCTATTCTTGCCCTGAAAATAGGTTTATCGGTACCATTTTTCTGGATTCCTTACATTTTAAAAGTTCAATCTATGTCAAAGTCCTGGCAGTCCAAATGAATATACACTTGGAAAATGAAAAGATTCTTAACATCTTCAGAATGTACTGCTCATGTATTAAAAAAAAAAAAAAAGAAAAAACTTTAGGGAAAATAAGCTTAAGCAATCTCTTAGTAGTCAGCAACAACAATAAAGTAAAATATGAAACTGTAACTCTGATGGAACACAACTACAGATGAATAAATATCTTTGCATTCTGAAAAAGGAATGAGTAAAGAATTATATGTAAATTCACATGCAGAGCAAAAGCTATTAATGTAGTAAAATCTGAAAGAGAAAGTCAAATTCATAGCCTTGTTTATCTTAAAAGATAGGAAGAAAGCAAGCCTAGACAGATTTACAATTATGATTTCATTGGGTGGACAAAAAAGTTTTGATATATACTACACTGAGGAAACTCAGTTCTAATTCACTTTATTGAATTATGAAATAAATAATACTTTTTCCAAAACAACCTCATGTGACAACTGTTATTCAGAGGAATTATTACTAGGATTTACCATGCTTTTCTTAAACAGACCTCCACTTACAGATGCTAATAATCACTAAAATAATTAGTTGGCTATCATAATATTGATACATGCTCATAAAAGTTCATTTTATATGTATAAGCCCTAAAAAGCTTTATTAGAATAACAGTCATGTTCAATCTAGTAAAGATTGTTTTCATAAAATACCAAAAAATAAAGAAGAAAAGTTTCAGTAGTATTATTTTATCTCTGTGCTGTTGAGTAGAAAAATGGCTGATGGATTCACCAAAGAAAAAAGCATGTCTCCTCCTTGACCATTTACAGGAAGGATTCATTCTCATATACTTAGAAACATTAATGAAAGCTGAACATCTAGAGTGGAAGAAAAGGCCTCTCAAAAGCAGACTCACTATATCCAAGCCCACAGAGATTGACATAGATAAGCAGAATATCACCTTACTAACTTACAAGGAGAAATAACCTTCACAGGGACCCAGATACTAGAGTCTCAGCCATCAGCCCATTTCTCTAAGGGCAGATGGTCTCACCAATGGATGAAGAATTTCCTTTCTACACAACCATAGTTAACCAGCTCTTCTCCTGAGTGACACAGTATTCATCAGATCTAATCATACTTTAATCTAGCAAAGAGCTATAGGCCAAAGTGCAATTCAGTCACTTTGGAGATAGTTTTACACACCTATGCTTTATCCATTCTGTGCTTATCTCACCTTTAGAGGAATTTTTATTTCCCTTCTTCCTTACTTATATAAGCAACACTTTGGTCTATAAGCTCTCACACACTGCACTATCATTCTGCAGTGTAAGGATTATATTTGTAAAGCTTGGTACAATCAGTGGCATAGCCAGAAAAGATGTGGTAATAAAAAAGATTAGCCAAAAAACAGGGTTGAACAGCAAATTAAGAATTACAGATCAACTAGTTCCACCCTCTTAAGATTATCATATGTTTAACAGAGTGCAGTTCAACACTTAATACATATCTGCCAATACAAACTCTAGGTCAGCAAGCACATTTCAGGAGTAAGGATTTGGGAGCTGAATAGATCAAACATTTACTGAATGCCTCTTACCTCTAGACATATAACTAGATAAATGAGAACCTATTCTCTCATTAATTCCTTATAGACATAGGGTGGGCATTATCTCCATGAGCAGAAGAATAAGCTAAGCCTCTCCTTCCAAGTGTTCCTGAGACCTTGCTTTGTTAGCTAAGTTCTTCGTCTGCTCACATATTCTCTTCAGACTGACTTCTACAACTCACAATTATGTTCCACCCTCTCTTATCTTCAAAGTGCAAGTGAGCAATGCAGCAAACAAAAAACCAACCCTCACAGCCATCTATAACTCTCCTCTGGACACTGCCAAAAATTTATCTTGCTCTTCCCAACAAATGGGGAAATAATTTATACTTGCTGTCTGTTCTTACCCACCTCTCCTTCAATCACAAACCCTCTGCAATGATCTTTTTTGGCCAGTGCCAGTTTTCACTGAAACACTCTGGAAAAAGGTCACTAATTAGATTTGAACAAGAACTTCTGAAATACTCTTTCTTTGCTTCTATTTTAAAATCTAAGTGTTTTTCCTCCACACTCTGTGACCATATCTTTTTGTTTCCCTTTTCTTATCTGGATCCCTCAGAGTTCCTCATGAATTTATCCTTGGCTATTTTCTGTGCCTGTACTTTATGACTCCTCCTAGTAATTTAATCCATAACCTTGGCCTCAACCTCCACCCCAAAGATGCCAAAATCTGTATCTCTAGCCCAAATCCTCCCCATAGCTTCAGAAATCTATCTCCAGATCATACCCATGAGGAAGTGAAAGAAACGTCCTATACTGAATACAATACCTTTCCCATCATTTTTTTTAATGGTCCTCTAACACCATAAAATGATTCCACCATCCTCTCTATCACTCAGGTAACATATAATCAACTTGGATTTCTTCTCCTTTACTGTCCATCCACAATTTAGTCATTAGCTCCGAAATATTTTACTTTCTTACAACCTTCTCACCATTCCCATGGCTACTGCCTGGTGAGGTCCCTAACATCTTGCCAAGAGGCACCTAAGACTGGCCCCTCTTGCAGAACTTCTTATCCTCCATGTCCTACACCTGTTAACCACAAGAAAGTCCAAGCCCCAGAACCTGGCTCAAACTCACCTCTCTAGCTTTTTAGAAACTATATATTTGATTTATCTATTTGTCTGTACCAGATCTTAGCTTTGGTACACAGTATCTTCACTGCAGTATCTGGGAACTTTAGTTGGAGCGTACAAACTCTTAGTTGCAGCATGTGAGATCTAGTGCTCTGACTAGGGATCCATCCCAGGCTCCCTGCACTGCGAGCTTAGAGCCCTAGCCACTGGACCACCAGGGAAGTCCCCATACCGCTCCAGCTTTATTCATCAGAATTCCAGACCCCTCTTGTAAACCACATCAATACAACACCCATGCTTGTGCACACACACCAGATTTATCCTAAAGTTCATCCTCTTTCTGCTACACCTTTCAACACAATATTCAGGTCAGTGCCACATTGATCCAACACCTAATGGAGTCTCAGGAAGCCAATTTCAACCTCTTTGTTGACTGACCTGATCCACAATATGTTTTAAAACCAAGGCATGATTATAAAAATTGCAGAGTTCTCTTCTCAGTTAAGTGTCAACAGAAATAATTCTCACGTCGCCAGTTTAGATATGCCAAACCACAACTGCCAAACCACAACTTCCACCATAACAAGAATTATGGACACAGTGTATTATCATGTTCTTCACTGTCATAAATTAAGAAGCTTTCTATCTACATCCACCAGTAATAACAGGGCTCATACCTTACTATATGAGAACTTCTGAATTTCTTAGCAGTTTTAGCTCACGATAATAATAAACCCCTACACTGACAATAGAATGCTAATGTTACTAAGACTGTGAATACTGAATATGTGAGTATGTTGCTCTGAGGTACTAGCAAGCACTTCTGATATTCTATAACTTCCAGTGTCAAGAAGCAACTTAAATTTGATGCTGAGCCTTGAGAGCAAGGCCATGCATTCCCTCAGATAACATAACACTGCCTTCCATACCCAACTGGATACAAACATTGATGCAAATGTCACTAAAGATATATACAGTAACCGTTATACAAAACACATTTTAAGATATAATGAACTTACTATAAAGTGAAGAAAATGTAATTTTTCAAAAGAAAAAATCTTTCCTTTACAAAGAGGTCCTTTTCATTGTGGGACTAAGGAGAATGCCAAAATTCTTAACGTAAGCAGGTCATTTTATATATCATTCTCATTCTGTCAGCAAAACATGCATCTCTCCTTATTAATATTAAAATTTTCCCTAACAAATGGCCTTGAATTTGGCTATTTACCTGTAGAACATAGTTCATATCTATAGCTATGGATGATATATCTCAATGCCCCAAGCAGGAGAGACTGTAAGTAACATGCTTTAACTTCCTTATTCATTTTCTAACTTCTATACTACTAAAATTGTGTAGAAATTTGGATTAAACTTCCTTATACATTCTGACATCCTCCAAGTCTTTATTCAAATGTGACCTTCTCAATGAAGCCTACCCTGTTTAATATGACAACCTGCCTTCCTTTCCCCTCAACCTATTCCTCTAATCCCCTTATCCTGCTCTGCCTTTTCTCTAGAGCACTTATTACCTTCCAAAAGGCAGTGTAATTCACTCACTTTTTAACTTTACTACTACATATATTCTCCACCACAGAAAAGCATTCTGGGAAGACAGTAATCTTTGGCTGTTGCTCATTTCTCATCCCAAGTAACCAGATCAGCATCTGGTTTTGAATAGGTACTCAAATATACATTGGTTGTATATTAAATACATAATTTCATTTCACCTATTTGTCTGAACTGGTTAATAAGCAGTAATCTATGATGAAAATGGTACTTGTAAGATGGGAACGTTCCCATGGTCAGCACCAGAGAAGTCAACCTTATTATATCGTCTCGCATATCATACAGCCCACCACCCAGTGCTACGTGCTCAATCGCTCAGTCGTGTCCAACTCTTTGCAACCCCATGCACTGTAGCCCGCCAGGCTCCTCTGCCCATGGGATTTTTTGAACACCACTCAGTACCCTTCTCCAGGGCTCCAATTCCCACAGCGGAGATAGCACTGACATAAGGGCTGCTGACTGGTCAGGAGACATGCAGGCTTTCAGGGTAACTTCATTATTGTTGTGTGTTCCTCTGAGCACTCTGTTCCAATACTTTCTCCTTTCCACAACTCCAACTTTTTAGTCTATAAAATGAAGGATCTAGATGGTAAGTACAAACACTGTATTATTCTAACAGTATAGCTTGGGAAGAACAGCTAACGCTCTTGCAAGCAAAGGGATAAAGGAAGAAAAAATATAGAAGAGATATATGGCATAAAGCAGGGGTGCACAACAGCCTTTTTAAAAAGAAAGAAGACAAAAGCACAGGAAACTAAAATAAAGGAGAATAGTTTATAAAAGAAGAACTGTAGGAATTTAACCCATATCACTTCAACCACTCACGACGGCCTAAAGAGATGACCTGGTCCTAAATGAAAATATGTGTGCAGAAGCACTTAACTAAAATTAAGTTTAATATGTTGAATATAAGGTTTTATTATTATTATTATTGTGTGTGTGTGTGCATGTGCACACTCAGTCATGTCTGACTCTTGTGACCCCATGGACTTTAGCCCTCCAGGCTCCTCTGTCCATGGAATTTCTCAGGCAAGAATATGCAATGGGTTGCCATTTCCTCCTCTAGGAGATCTTCCCAACCCAGGGATCAAACCCACATCTCTAGTGTCTCCTGCACTGGCAGGCAGATTCTTTACCACTGTGCCACATGTTATCATTATTAAGGGATTTTTCATTAGAGTACTCAAATAAACCAAATGGCTTTTTTCATAATGAATTTTAGTACTAATTATAAAATTTTAAATTTGTTTTAAAAGTCTATAATAATAAATACTCAAGCAAATAATTTTGTAATAGAGCAATATTACAGAATGTTGAGGCTTTGTCACTATCTACATTCAGGCTGACACAGAGGCAACAAAATTATCTTGGCTGATGACACCTTTGGGTGAGTTGTGCTGGTGGCAGTTCCACACACATGGTGTGGCCTCCTTTGGCTCTATTCTGGTGAGTGCTCTAATGAAAGCAGAAGGTCCGTCTCTTAATACAGTACTTTCAGAGACTTTCGCTATAATAACAACTATCTTAAAGCACATTTTCGAAATGCCAGGCCCGGTTCTAAACATGTTACATACTTTAAGCCAGTCAATCCTTAGAACAGCAATGTGAAGGTGCTGCTATCATTAGCTCATTTTCAGGATGAATAAACTTACTTTTCTAAAGTGACACTGCTAGTAACTGAAAGAACTGGAATTCAAACCTATGCAAACATTAGAATAGACATCCTACCTCTTTAAATCTAGATAAGAATATATAAGAGGTGTAATACAATATGTGTAACAATAATTGATCACTTACTCTGTAGCAAGCCTTTCTCTGATTTCTCCATACACATCATCACATTTAATCTCCACACAATCCCAGGAGGGAGAAATCACCATTCTCTCCACCATTTTCAGATTAGGACACTGGGCCTCTGGGAGGTTAAGTACTTGCACAAGTTCATATCTCTAAATTTCCCACCTCTATCTGTTGAACAATGCTTCTTTCCTCCTTTCTATCTAATGGCCTCATTCTTGCATTATAATAGCATGGCACAGTCACCATTACCTCCTCAGTGCTATACATTCAAATAAACTCCTATCCAGGTATTGTACATTGCAATGCAGATATCTGACACCACAGGTACCTTATGTTTATCATTTACCATGTCCTAGGCAGTGAGATTGCTCTAGGGGATAAAATGTAGAACACAGATACTATTTGTGGAAAATACAATAAGTAGATAGCGACAAAAAGCCTTAAGAAATGCTACAGCAAAGAAAGTGCAGTTGCTAAGAAATGCAGAAAAGGATAATCTTATCCAGATTTGGGAGCTGAGTGACATCTAAACTGAGTCCTAAATGATAAGCCTGAAATCACCCAGTGAAGAGGGAAGGGTGGAGAGATGGAAGTACAGTAAAGTATACCGGGAAGAAAAGAAAAGACCAAGGCCAAACTCAGGCTTCCCTGGTGGCTCAGATGATTAACAACCTGCCTGCAATGCAGGAGACCAGAGTTCGATCCCTGGGTGAAGAAGATCCCCAGAAGAAGGGAATGGCTACCCACTCCATCAGTATCCTTGCCTGGAGAAGTCCATGAACAGAAGAGCCTGGCAGATAACAGTCCATGGGATAACAAAGAATCGGACACAGCTAAGTGACTAATGCTTTCACTTTCAAGGCCAAACTCTGGGAGAGGCTTTGTTTTTGTGTTTTGTCCCCTCCCAATACCCTCCATAAATTATTTCCCTGCATGAATTACTAGCTAGCGGCCTCTTCATTCTACAAAACCTCTCACCTGGAATCATAAGATGTCTTCCAACTTTAATTTCTGTCCTACCCAGCCTCCAGAGAAGATAAGCATAACAACCACCTCACATGGAGGCACATGAATCTACCCTTATTGCAAGAAACTGCTTATCTGGCATGCCTGAGTTCAGTCCTGCACACACGGAAACCATCGTCTCCTAGAGACAGAACAATCCTCACATTGGACCATTTTATCCAACTGGGCTGCTGCCTCAGTCTCCTTGTATAGCACAAACAACACCTGCTTGGGCTGGGGGACTGCCTGGGACAGTGCCCAAGCCAACTAACCTAGTTCTTATCAGTACTTCTCTCCAGGAAACTACTGGCTTTCATCTAGGACTAAAATCTTTGCAACCTATCTGCAAGTTTGATAAGCCTCAAGATATTATTAGGCATATCATGATATAAACTTCTAATTAGTGCACAATAAATATTTTGTTGAATGGTTAAATAAAGCTCTACTACTATGAAACTCGTGTGACAGGTGGTTGGGCTCAACAATAATACATTTTTTACAAATCATAACATACAAATAAAAAAACAACAACAGGGGTGAAAGGGTTTTAGGAAATTGGGGAAACGACCTTACTACAGTTTCTTAACAACTTATGCAGTGAAGCCCACATTAGAAATTCAGAAAAGATAAGGAAAGACTGAAACATCTGGAATATTTTCACAACACTTGACAGTTCTACTAAGTACTGTTTCATTTAACCAAACTGGGTCTAATGCTGATGATCTGAAAGAATTTACATGCAACAGAGCAACAACAATAACAAAGCAGAATGCCTATCAGACGATGAGGACTCACTAGGTGCTGAGAACGGTGCCAAGGGATTCTGCAGACAGTATTAGCTGCTTGTCATTCACCTCCCTTTTCCTAAGTAGCAGAAACTTCACATTGTTCAGAGTAAGAATACACTTATTTAAAAATTACTTAATTCCCCAGACACCCCTCTAGCTAGGAGTGGTCCTATGACTCACCACTGTTGAAAGACACAGAAACTGAGTATTTTCTAGAAAAGTTTTCCTCTACCTTTACTAGTTCCAATACCTCCACACAACTTTTTCTCCTTCTTCCCATGGCTGATGTGAAGGCCAACTATGAGAATACACAGGATGTAAGAGCAACATGACTAGGCTTAAGCAATAGGAGCTTCTGGTCTCACTGTCATCAAAAACATTTTACACTAGCACTGGACTACTCACTTCTGGAACTATTTTTGCATGAAAAAAATCAAAACTATATTTAGTTAAATCTCTAGGTATTTGCATGCATTGTCTTATCTGGATTTTTACTTTGTTGAATTGGCAATATTCTTATTCTAGGAGCCTGGTAAAGTTAAAATGCCTCTATGGCAATATTCAGGGCTTCCCAGGTATCAGAGTGGTAAAGAATCCACCTGCCAATGCAGGAGACACAAGAGATGTGGGTTTGATTCCTCGGTCAGGAAGATACCCTGGAGTAGGAACTGGTGACCAACTCCAGTAATCTTGCCTGGAAAATTCCATGGACAGAGGAGACTGGTAGGTTATAGTCCATGGGGTCACAAGAGTTGGACACAACTGAGCACATGGCAGTATTTTAACTACTACAATACTAAGGGGAAATTTTATTAGTCACTATTATTTAATAGTTTTCTTCTTTTCTTATTGTCATACCACTTCTAATTTATTCCCACCTCTCTACTTCTCTTTACTTCTAAGGCTTCCTGATTATCTACCCATTCTTGGATAAAATAGTTACATGTTATGATAATTTCTAAATTCATTCAATAGCAAGTTAACAAATATCTTCCTTAGCTAAAATGAAAATAATAAAAATATACCAAAATTTAACAATGTAACTTCTAATTACCTAACAATGACACCTCTGCTGATTTGTCCTTGATTCTCTCTCAAAACATGTCATATGGTATACAGTGATTTAAAATCCTAAAATGATGCCTTCTTTAAAGAATTATAAAAATTAATATTTACTGTTTTTATTGTGGACCAAACTGTGCTATAAGTTTTAGATATATAGTCTCACGAATCTTAATACTATGGATGTAAGTACTATTTAGTATTCCCAACTTGCAAGAGACACAGGAAAGTGCAAATATCACCTAACTAGCCATTGCCAGAGCCACAGCCTATACTTTGGACATTTTGACTTCCACACATTATTCAGCCCTCACATAAATATCTGATACCAAAATAAGTTTTTTAAAAATACATTCTGAATTTTCGATTCATACTCATTTGATGTTAGCCTGGCTTCTTTTTCACATATTTACAAATTAAAATTAATACATGTATGGTTGAAAGAAAAAATTAAGTTAAAAAAGTCATATGTCCAGTGTGAATCTGAGACATCTACATTACATTTCAAATGTACAAAATCTTATCCACAAATTCAAGTTTTCTCAAAACAATATTATGAAGCAAATAATGTCTAGATATGACTACCTGAATAACTCTTTTCATTGCCTAATTACTACCTATTTGAAAGATTTTCCTCAAAGATGTACTAGCTATATGACTCGATTTGCATAAGCTATTTTACATCTGCTCAGAATTTAGTTAATAGTAGTTTACCAACATTAATTTCCAGATTTGATAACTGAACTATAGTTACTGTTTTAGGCTGTTCAAGCTACTATAGCAAAATACCAGAGATGTCAGTGGCTTATAAAAGTAGAAATTTATTTCTCACAGTTCTGGAGATAGAACTTCTAAGTTCATGGTGCAGTGATTCAGTGTTTGGTAGGGCTTCCTGGTTCATAGATGGTAGTCTTTTCACTGTGGCTCGGGAGAAGGCAATGGCACCCCACTCCAGTACTCTTGCCTGGAAAATCCCATGGACAGAGGAGCCTGGAAGGCTGCAGTCCATGTGGTCGCTGAGGGTCGGGGACACGACTGAGCGACTTCACTTTCACTTTTCACTTTCATGGAGAAGGAAATGGCAACCCACTCGTGTTCTTGCCTGGGGAATCCCAGGGACGGGGGGAGCCTGGTGGGCTGCTGTCTATGGGGTCACACAGATTCGGACACGACTGAAGTGATTTAGCAATAGCAGTAGGGAGTTCTGAGGGGTCTCTTTCATAAGACCGTAAATTCCATTGGTTTATGAGGCTCCACCTTCATGACCTAAGACCTCTTACGGGCCTCATCTCCTAATACCATTACATTAGGTATTAGGATTTCAACACATGAAATTTAGGACACCTTCAAACCATAGCAATAACATTAGGGGACACTAATTAAGGAGTATATGGGAACTCTTCTATTATTTTTACAACTTCTAAGTTGAAATTGATCCAAAATAAAACATTTAAGAAAATTGCCAGTTCTTTTAACAGAAAATTTTAGAGTAGCTTGCTGAGCAGTCCAGATGTCACAGAACATCAAATGAAGACCATTTCAAATATTCTGAGCTTTAGAATACCAGCATAACATAGCTTCTACTGGCTGTGTTTAACAATTAGGGCTTATTAACCTTTGATTTTTGACAAAGGAATGGTTTTACAAAGATAGAGCCATGAATGAAAAATGAAAACCTAAGTGCTACATTTGAACCTGAGAAGCAAAACACTGTATCTCATTAGTTATACAATTCCAAGGTTCAGTTCAGCCAAGGGCAGAATTAAAGAATAGATTATACTTTTCCATTAGGATTGTAATATAATTCTAAAAGAAAAGAAACACTTACAGGAAATACATTGCCATAAGAAAAGGTTAAAATTCCCCACTCCATCTTTGCCAGATATCTTTGCTAAGGCAAAATAAAGTTTTACCTCTTCATTCATCAATGTGCATTTATGAAGCATGTATTATATGCTAGTATTGCCATTCATGTTGAGCTCCAGAAAACAAAATCTTAAATAAAAATATTATCATTTTGATATATAACTTGCTCCCAAAGCACAAATTAGTAAAATAATCTAGTTTTAAATACCTAAAAGAGTTAAATTTGGTTTCTCAGAAGGGTATATTTTCTGTTTCTTCGTCACTGAGCTTAAATAATCTCAATTTACAAAGATAATGAGGCTCTACTTTCATATACCTTTAAATTATTCTGAGGATTGAAGACAAGAGTTGGATTTTATAGGCTATCTACCTTCCATTAATTTTTTCTAATTGACACCCACATTTCTCCAGAGTGAGTTGAAATGACAACTTCATGCCGCATTCCCACCTGAGCTGTCCCTCTAGTTGTTTGCTAGGCAATTTGCAGTCAAAGTAGAAAATCTCTCAGGGTTTTCCCCTCCTCCATCTTCTCATAAAGTGATGCCAATAAACAAAGGTCAAATATATCCTACTTTATAATTCAGAGATTATTCACCTAAGTAGTGGTATTTGCATTTCACCTAAAGTCATAAATCTAAAATGAGTCCCATAAAATGAATGAATTTCTGCTATCCACTCATCAAAATCTCAGCTCTATCAATGACCCTGAAGCTAAAATAATCATATATGCACAAAAAACAAGAGATTTCTGACCATGTGGAAACCAATGTGATATTTCAAAAAAAAAAAAAGACTTTTCCTACCACACTTCAAAGTGAAATGATTTATTTACTGTTACAAATTCTAACATGTGTCCAGTTACAGCTAATATAGATTCTCAGTGTTTTCTTTTAAAGAAGTGGTCCTTAAGCTCAGCCACTAGGATAACTACAGATACTGAGACACCCATCACCAAGCTAAGAGGAAAAGTTGTGCTAAGGTTGGATGGAAAACATGATAATTATAATTGGGTTTAGAAATGTTGATGTTTATATGCTGATATTTGAATTGAAAAGGAACAATAAAGAACTAACTCTAAGCTAGACAAAGTGACTCTCCTATAACCCATGAGGAGTCATTATAAATTCTAGGTAGTTATTCTGGGGGAGACAAAGAATAAGGGTGGGGAGCACTCTGAGAGGCTGTTAGAGAAAAATGAGAACTTGAGAGCTACTAGCAAAAAAAAAGTCAGATAACAAGATGGTAGAAAACAGTGATGGAAAAGATGTTATTAACAAATGAAACCAGGGGAACAGTCAGTGGATTTTCACTCTGACCATAGGCCAGGAAAAGCAATAGATACATAGGACTGAATCCAAATAACTGGATGAGCCAGAGTTCTTGCTGGAAGACCAATTTTGATTGTTGACTAGGGCTCAGAAGAAACGGCCCTGCTCCTCTAAGAATGAACTAAGCTCAGCTCTGGAATTAAATTGGATGTCACTAAAAGAGCAAAGGAAGTAAAAAGAGATGCCTAAAAAACCAGATGCCTGTTAAAATATATGAAGCTACATACAGCTAGGGTGAACAACAAGGTGATATTTGTAATTATCTGCACAGAGAAACACTGACTATGGTATTAGGACTATTTTTCCCTAGCAGAGGATAGTTAAGTGATATTATATTGCCTGGGGACAACACTGAGGTTAAGGAAGATGAGGCAGAAAGGATAATGCCCCTAACAGCATAGAGATAAGAAGGGAAGAAATGGGAAAACCAGACATTGACCCAGCAACTACATAAAACTGGACATGTTCCGAAAAGTTTCAGTCTTACATAGCCCTTTCAGCCACAGGGCTATCAACTCCAGGAAGGTGTGTTTGATTGGAAATTAACTAGCCCATAGTATCTGCCAGGAAATGACTCATGTCATATCATGATACCAGAAGAACATCCATACATTTCAAGTTTCTGGCCACTACTATATCAAATTATAATCAGTTTTAAAAGAACAAAAGAGTGGATTCTACATTCATGTAGAATACATTGTCAACAAAGACCTAAATAAAGGCTCTTAAATAAATTTTAGATATGTATGTCCACCCCAAAAATTATAACTATGGAAAATAAACATATTTAAAGTTTTCTCAAAGCTGGAAAAAAAAGAGTAATGATAAAGACTTTGTTAGATATGAAATTCTCATCAGATCCATCTTTGAGACCCCACTTAGATATTCACGCAAGGATTATTTTTGGAAATAAAAAATTAAAGTATGATTTGTAAACAGTATTTAAAAATAAGTTATAATTTACCAATAAAAAAGTTATGAGTGAAAAAAGTACTGACCACTTAAAACAAAGCAGCAGCAAGAGTTTTAAAAGAGAGGGTGGCAAATGTAAAGACACTTACCTTTTTTCCTATCACATTTTTGATTGCAATATTTGGAGATTTCTTCAGATGCATTTAAAGTCTGGGATCTGATAGTATTTGCCCTTGGAAGCCGATTGCTTGGTTCTAGATTGTCATTTCTATTGTGCTTCAAAAGGCATAGGGAGGCAGGCAGAAACTAGGCAGTATAAGAATGACAAGGTACCTCAAAGAAACCTACTCTTCTGCCCGAACAATCAGTAAGTCACAAACACTCAGACATACACCCTCAGCACAGTAGGAAGAAAATAAAAATCAAATACAGGTTGTTACCCCATAGTGTGTGGGCAAAACACCCACAATTGTTGGCATATGAATCTTAACCACAAGTAGAGGCATTTGACTGACACCACCACTCACCAATCTGGTTCTACACCTACATTCAAAACCACTGTGTTCCAGGAGAAGCAAAAAGAATTGTTTTATTTCTCTCTCAAAGTCACTGAAGCGGCAAGACCAATGAGAAATCCATAAAAGGACAATTTTGCATCACTCTCTTCTCACTGCTCAAATTGTACTACTAGTCATAACTTCAGAAAGACCATTAAATATGCTTTCTGCTCTTCTCTCAAACTTCCATAATAAAAGTAAAAAGAGATAAATTTATACCTATGATTTCCCCCTTCTTCCTTGGCATCCCAATCTCTCTCCAAAGAGATTTTTGTGATGTTTCCAACCAATTTCCTAACTACCAATTAAGAACACTTTAAAACTTGCTTTCTGAAAAGGACACAAAACTGAGATAAGAGTTTGACTCAAAAAAAATAATAATAATAATCTAAGACACATCCTTAAGAATTATTCTTAGAGGTAGAAATAAAATTGCAACTCAATCTTTATTTTCTATATTTCCTCTATGAATAGCCTAGACAAGCATCTGCATAAACTGGAACAATCAATTTGTTCTGGCAATTATTACAGCTCATAGAAATTTTGGGTCTGCTGCACTGGAGGCAGATTCCTTACCCTCTGAGCCACATTTAGAAGGCTCCAACAATTTTCCCTACAGGCATTCCATGTATTTGATAAAAATCAACAATTGCAACCATAATATCAAACCCCTCACTACAACTCCTGTATACAACAATAGTGGAGGCCCAGTGTGTTTGTGTGTGTGTGTGCTTAGTCGTGTCAGACTCTTTGAGACCCCATGGTCTGTAGCCCACCAGGCTTCTCTGTCCATGGGATTCTCCAGGCAAGAATACTAGAGTGGGCTGCCATGCCCTCCTTCAGGGGATCTTCTCAACCCGGGGAATGGACTGAAGTCTCTTGCATCTCCTGCACTGACAGGTGGATTCTTTATCACCGTGCCATCTGGGAATCCCTTAAGACAGCACATAAATTCAAAACTTTTATCAGTTCAGGAAAGTATGACATTGTTAATACTTTCTTAAGAAGATATTATTCATTTTATGGTCTGAGATTTTTCTTTCCACCTTCCCTGACTGCACAATAAAAAGACAAAAACATATAAACTCATTACTTACCAACTTGGTCCTGAAACCTATCATCCTTTTCTGCCATTCTTCTCCCTGGCATTTCTAATGGAGCTTGAAAATAACTTTTTTTTTCCTGGCCTAACATCTTATTTTATTTTGTTGTATTAGGTTGATTTTTGTTTTCATTTAGTATTTTATCTTATACATCATTCTCTAAGAAATCAGCACAGCTCAAGATGCAGTTTCTCTTAACTAAAGCCACTGAACAAAAGAGAACAGGGAATCTTTAAAGTATTAATATTTAAATTTCTCACAAGAATTACAACATTTTTTTTAAATAAGTTTAGGTTTGGGAGGGAAAAAAAAATCTTGGCCACGTCACAGCATTATATTTGGAGAATAAATCACCCAATAGTGTCTTAACAAGTAGCCTCAAGACTATATACGATTAACACAAACCTACATGGACATATAATCTAAATGAAAAGTAGAATTTAACTCAATGCCTCCAGAGGAGAAAAAGAAGCAAACTTCATAAAAATAAAAAATCTAAATGGCTTCTCCGCAATTATGGTTATGATGAAATTGGCTCAGCATGGTTTTAACCACATAGAAGATTAATATTTATTTTCAACAAATGTAGCTAGAAAAATGTTATTATATCCTCTCCTTTTTTCACTAGGAGCATGCTGATTGAAATGGATTCATTTATCTAAGCTGACAGCTAGACAAAACTATATTGTGAATATTTTTTATCTTTGATTAAATAAGAACTTAGCAACATCTGGTTTGCTACAATTACCCAAAATTATTCAAAATAAGTTCTTTTTTGATATACTTAACTATGTCATTCTGTGTTTAACAGTTCTTTTTAATACAACATTCAGAAAAAACAATAAAACAATTACAGAATAAAATATTAATTCCAATGAAAGACTCAAAAACTTATGGAAAAATTACTAATTCATGTTTAGAGCAGGCAGGATTATAAATAATATTAGATATTCAATTACCCAGAAGAAGAACTTAGGGTTTTTACTTGCATTCAAAAAGTCCTTTTAGTTGTCAAGAGAGTTTTAAAATTGCAACTCTTCTACCCAGTACAATTAGAGAATAGAGAATATCTTAAATTGAAATGGACTTCCTTGGTGGCTCAGATGGTAAAGCGTCTGTCTACATTGCAGAAGACCTGGGTTCAATCCCTGGTTTAGGAAGATTCCCTGGAGAAGGAAATAGCAACCCACTCTAGGACTCTTGCCTAGGAAATCCCATGGACTGAGGAGCTTGGTGCACACTATTTTCCATGGGGTTTTAAAGAGTCGGGCTCCAATGAGCGACTTCACTTTAAATTGAAAGAGCAGTTCTTCATGAGGATACAAGTACTGACATACTACAAGGCTACCTCTGAAGAACAAGTTCTCACAAGCTAAGTACAAAGGGTACCAAGCCCTAGTTCTTACACATCTGCAATTGTTCTCAGAATACTTGGCTACAAAATATTTTTGAAAACTGTACTGCTCTTATTATGCATACCAACTGTACAATTTTTTTTCAAAACCGCCAATAATTTTGGTAACTATTACCTAATTATAATTCCCCATTGCTTCAGGTTTTTATAAAACTGTATTCCATTCAACACTGAGTTCATACCCTATTCTTCCTAAGAGTTAATTCTTTATGAGAGTAATGCTATTTTCTTAAGTTGTCCCTTTTTAAAATAAGCAACTTTCTTCAAATTTTAAAATGTTTCTTTTTTTAGGCTTTCATTTGTATCTCATAAACTACTAGATAATCATTCCTTTCATAGTAAGTCAGAGATTAAAAAAAAAAATAGTATGGTATATATGAAGGAACACGACAAAATAATCCCAAATGGAAGGCCATGAAGATTGAAGACAAGATGTAAAGTGATGTCAATCTTGCAAAAATTTTGGGATTTAAGGATAAAAAGAGATGGCTTGAACCACCATGTTTCACTCCTTGCTACATGCAAGCGTGACAGTATCTATTTTTCCCATCTGACTCTCATATGCAATATATAAACCTTGTATTATATAACAGAAACTAATCTAATTATCATAATATCACTGTGAAATAGATATCATTAAACCATTGATACAGAGAGTAAACTGAGACTCAAAAAATGACCCAAAATCACACAGCTCTTACTTGGTATGCAGCTCTAAAGTTTAGACTTAAGTTCATCTGACTCTAAAGTCTATGTTCTAAAACAGTAAGTCTCATGGACACAGTCAAGTTATTAGAGGTTATACTATTAATTTTTTAAATCACCCAAGATATATTTCATGAATGATGCTTACCTAGCAACTATAACTCCATCCTTAAAAAAAAATAACCTATCAATATAAAACATAAACTCTATTTACATAATCACCTACTCTAGGTTATCAAAAGACTAAAAGCAGTCCCAACTATAAATGAAATTATATTTCCATACAAGTATAAGACAAGAAGACAAATAATCAAACGACATTGGAGAAAGCAATGGCAACCCACTCCAGTACTCTTGCCTGGAAAATACCACGGATGGAGGAGCCTGGTATGCTGCAGTCCAGGGGGTCACGAAGAGTCGGATAGGACTGAGCGACTTCACTTTCACTTTTCACTTTCACGCATTGGAGAAGGAAATGGCAACCCACTCCAGTGTTCTTGCCTGGAGAATCCCAGGGATGGGGGAGCCTGGTGGGCTGCCATCTATGGGGTCGCACAGAGTCAGAAAAGACTGAAGTGACTTACCACGGCAGAGTGTTATAAATTCTATAAAAGAGATTTTTTTTTTCTAATTTTATTTTATTTTTAAACTTTACATAATTGTATTAGTTTTGCCAAATATCAAAATGAATCCGCCACAGGCATACATGTGTTCCCCATCCCGAACCCTCCTCCCTCCTCCCTCCCCATACCATCCCTCTGGGCCGTCCCAGTGCACCAGCCCCAAGCATCCAGCATCGTGCATCGAACCTGGACTGGCAACTCGTTTCCTAGATGATATTTTACATGTTTCATTGCCATTCTCCCAAATCTTCCCACCCTCTCCCTCTCCCACAGAGTCCATAAGACTGTTCTATACATCAGTGTCTCTTTTGCTGTCTCGTACACAGGGTTATTGTTACCATCTTTCTAAATTCCATATATATGCGTTAGTATACGGTATTTATGTTTTTCCTTCTGGCTTACTTCACTCTGTATAATAGGCTCCAGTTTCATCCACCTCATTAGAACTGATTCAAATGTATTCTTTTTAATGGCTGAGTAATACTCCATTGTGTATATGTACCACTGCTTTCTTATCCATTCAGCTGCTGATGGACATCTAGGTTGCTTCCATGTCTTGGCTATTATAAACAGTGCTGCGATGAACATTGGGGTACACGTGTCTCTTTCCCTTCTGGTTTCCTCAGTGTGTATGCCCAGCAGTGGGATTGCTGGATCATAAGGCAGTTCTATTTCCAGTTTTTTAAGGAATCTCCACACTGTTCTCCATAGTGGCTGTACTAGTTTGCATTCCCACCAACAGTGTAAGAGGGTTCCCTTTTCTCCACACCCTCTCCAGCATTTATTGCTTGTAGACTTTTGGATCGCAGCCATTCTGACTGGTGTGAAATGGTACCTCATAGTGGTTTTGATTTGCATTTCTCTGATAATGAGTGATGTTGAGCATCTTTTCATGTGTTTGTTAGCCATCTGTATGTCTTCTTTGGAGAAATGTCTATTTAGTTCTTTGGCCCATTTTTTGATTGGGTCGTTTATTTTTCTGGAGTTGAGCTGTAGGAGTTGCTTGTATATTTTTGAGATTAGTTGTTTGTCAGTTGCTTCATTTGCTATTATTTTCTCCCATTCTGAAGGCTGGGAGATAAATATAAAATTTATAAATATAAAAGAGATATTTAAAAAGTGTTATGGGAAATTAGAAAACAGAATACAAGGGGAAAATATAGTATTTAAATTGTTAATGAAGTGTATAAGGGGCAAAATGTCTTAGAAGTTCTTAAATAATATCCTGTCAACATTTTTGCATTTGTCACTCAGACTATCACACCACTGTAGTGTTGCAATAAACCTATAGTACTGTCTTTTCAGGTGTCATTAAAACAGGAATTCCTTTGAATGACTTTGGGCTCCCTAGTAGCTCAGAAGGTAAAGAATCTTCCTGCAATGCAGGAAACCCAGGTTCAGTCCCTGGGTTTGGAAGATCCCCTGGAGAAGGAAAAGGCTACCCACTCCAGTATTCTTTCCTGGAGAATCCCCATGGATAGAGGAGCCTGGTGGGCTACAGTCTATGAGGTCACAAAGCGTTGGGCACAACTGAGTGACTAAGCACAGCACAGCATATTAGAGTTGAAAGGGGTATCATATAATACAAACTCCCTTCTTATACATAAAGCTCTGGACTACACTTCCCAACTGAGAAGGGGTGAGGCAGAAGCTTAGACTCTCATCTAACTGGTCTCTTCACATCCCCTCACTAAGCCTCCCCCAATGACATCTACACAGAAGAGCCAACATGATCTTTGTAAAATGAAAATCTGATCTTGTTATTACTCTGCTTCAAACCTTTAGGGCCTCCCTGGTAGCTCAGATGGTAAAGCGTCTGCCTACAATGCGGGAGACCTGGGTTCGATTCCCAGGTCAGGAAGATCCCCTGGAGAAGGAAATGGCAACCCACTCCAGTACTCTTGCCTGGAAAATCCCATGGACCGAGGAGCCTGGTAGGCTACAGTCCATGGGGTCGCAAAGAGTTGGACACAATGGA